>NW_023416308.1:35575399-36219755 GCF_014176215.1 Rousettus aegyptiacus | reverse complement strand
CTCCCATTGCAGATGTGAGCTGTTGCGCTCACACTCTGTACTGATGGATTGTGCATGGAGTCAAAAGCTCTGTGCTGCCCGGTCACTTCCCAAGAGGTATTCTGAAACTCATCCGGCTCAGTGCCCTTTGTCTGGAAAGCAATGAGACGCGGTTCCCCGAGTGCCTTTTGCAGAGGAATCGTGTCGGGCACCTTTTCTTTTGAGGATTGCTTCCAAACTGTCTTCCCAACAGTGTCAAAGCTCCAAGGAGAAGTAGGGTGATGAGGCCTTCCAATGGACATTCAGGGCCTTCTCCTGAAGACGTTTCTGACTAGGCAACTAACACACTGCTGGAGCCTTGAAGCTGGCTTCCCGATTCTGCTTCTGTATCAACAGAGATCACTCTGACCAAGTAGCCTTGGGGAAATACTTAGACTGGAATGCCTTCAGGCCCGCAGGCTTCTCTGTCGACGTTCTGCGCTACTTGCATTGCTCTGGATAGTTCGAGTATATGACCCGCACTGTTGCAGCGGAGATGTGAAAGGCGACGAGGAAACTCTCCTGTGGGCAGAGAGCATTTCCCCTTACCACAACTGCAAAGTGTAAAGACCTCTGCGTAAAGTGGCAGGTTCCTGGAGATGAATTCGTACCAAGCGGGATTGGGCAGCAAGACTCCAGAACGTAATATCTACTGCAACGCCTTCGGAGGGTCTCGCTCTTGAGGGGAGTCTGTGTGTCGACGTCCATGGTATCTGTATCCCCTAGGGACGCTACCTTGCAAAGGTGAGAAAGGCACTGTGTGGAATGCCCCTCTTGTACACTGAGATGTCCCGCGAGTGACGGTGAGCGATGTTGTTCAAGCACGAGCTTCGGCATCCGCACTCTGAATGAGATAGAGAACGTGACTGAGTTTCTCCCCTGCAAGGGATGAAATTGCCATTGTATTTGAACAAGCTCTTTTCGCCCGTGTGGCAGTGCCCGGGGCAGCTGAATGCCATTCCGCCGGGATCGTGGCCCTGTTCAAGATGCGAGCTGTGTTCACTTCCAGAGAAGAGTTTGGAAACTCCGTTTGCAGATGTGAGCTCTTTGCTCTCACACTCTGTACTGATGGACTGTGCATGGAGACAAAGGGTCCGTGCTTCCCGGTCACGTCCAAGGAGGTTATCTGAAACGCATCCGGCACAGTGCCCCTTTGTCGAGAAAGCAATGAGAAGGCGGTTCCCCAAGTGGCTCTTGCATAGGAACCGTGTTGGGCACCCTTTCTTTTGAGGATTGCTTCCAAACTGTGTTCCCAACAGTGCCAAAGCACCAAGGAGAAGTGAGCAGATGAGGCCTTCCTATGGAGTTTCCGGGCCTTCCCCTGAGGATATTTCAGAGAAGGCAACTAACACACGGCTGGAGCCTTCAAACGGGCAGCCCGAATCTGCTTATTCATCTACAGAGATCACTCTACCCCAGACAGCTTGGGGCAATACTTACACTGGAAACACTTCAGGTCTCCAGGCTTCTCTGTCAGCGAGGTGCTCTACTTGCATTGCTTTCGGAAGTTCTAGTATATGACCCGCACTGTTGCAGAGGCGATGTAAGAGGCGACGAGGAAGCTCTCCTGTGGGCAGGGAGCATTTCCCCTTGCCACAACTGCAAAGTGCAATGACCTCTGCTTAAAGTGGCAGGTTCCTGGAGATGAATTCGTACCAAGCGGGATTAGGCGGCAAGACTCCGGAACGCAGCAACTACTGAAACGTCGTCAGAGGTGCTCGCTCATGAGGCAAGTATGTGTGTCGACGTCCATTGAATCCGTATCCCGTAGAGACACGACCTTGCAAACGTCAGAAAGGCACTGTGTGGAATGCCTCTCTTGTACACTGAGAAGCCCGCGAGTGATTGTGAGTGATGTGGTTCAAGCCCGAGCGTCGGCATCCGCACTCGGAATGATATAGAGAACGTGACTGAGTTTGTCCCCTGCAAGGTATGGAATTGCCATTGTATTTGAACAACCTGTATCCGCCCGTGTGGCAGTGCCCGGGGAAGCTGAATGCCATTCCGCCGGGATCGTGGCCCTGTTCAAGACGCGAGCTGTGTTCACTTCCAGAGAAGAATTTGACAACTCCGTTTGCAGATGTGAGCTGTTTGCTCTCACACTGTACTGATGGACTGTGCATGGAGACAAAGGGTCCGTGCTTCCCGGTCACGTCCAAGGAGGTTATCTGAAACTGATGCGGCACAGTGCCCCTTTGTCGAGAAAGCAATGAGAAGGCCGTTCCCTGAGTGCCTTTTGCCTAGGAACCGTGTTGGGCACCCTTTCTTTTGAGGATTGCTTCCAAACTGTGTTCCCAACAGTGCCAAAGCACCAAGGAGAAGTGAGCAGATGAGGCCTTCCTATGGACTTTCCGGGCCTTCCCCTGAGGATATTTCAGAGAAGGCAACTAACACACGGCTGGAGCTTTCAAACAGGATGCCCGAATCTGCTTATTCATCTACAGAGATCACTCTACCCCAGACAGCTTGGGGCAACACTTACACTGGAAAAACTTCAGGTCTCCAGGCTTCTCTGTAGGGGTGGTGCTCTACTTGCATCGCTCTCGCAAGTTCTAGATATGACCCGCACTGTTGCAGAGGCGATGTAAGAGGCGACGCGGCAGCTCTCCTGTGGGCAGAGAGCATTTCCCCTTCCCACAACTGCAAAGTGTAAAGACCTCTGCGTAAAGTGGCAGGTTCCTGGAGATGAATTCGTACCAAGCGGGATTGGGCAGCAAGACTCCGGAACGTAGCAACAGCTGAAACGTACCCAGAGGTTCTCGCTCATGAGGCAAGTATGTGAGTCAACGTCCATGGAATCTGTAACCCCTAGAGATAGTACATTGCAAACGTCAGAAAGGCACTGTGTGCAACACATCTCTTGTACACTGAGAAGTCCCGCGAGTGACTGTGAGTGACGTAGTTCAAGCCTGTTGGTCGGCATCTGCACTCGGAATGATATAGAGATCATGACTGAGTTTCTTTTCTGCAAGGCATGTAATTACCGTTGGATTTGAGCAAGCTCTTTCTGCACATGTTGCAGTGGCCGGGGGGGCGGAATGCCATTCCGGCGGGATTGTGGTCCTGTTCAAGAGGCGAGCTGTGTTCACTTTCCGAGAAGAGTTGGGAAACTCCCCTTGCAGAGGTAAGCTGTTTGCTCTCACACTCTGTACTAATGGATTGTGCATTAAGACAAAAGCTCTGTGATGCCCGGTACCTTCCCAAGAGCTTATCTGAAACTCATGCGGCTCAGTCCCACTATGTCTGGAAAGCAATGAGAACGAGGTTCCCCGAGTGCCTTTTGCATAGGAATCGTGTCGGGCACCTTTTCTTTTGAGGATTGCTTCCAAACTGTCTTCCCAACAGTGTGAAAGCTCCAAGGAGAAGTAGGGTGATGAGGCCTTCCAATGGACATTCAGGGCCTTCTCCTGAACACATTTCCGACTACTCAACTAACACACAGCTGGAGCCTTAAAGCTGGCTTCCCAAGTAGGCTTATTCATCAACACAGATGACTCTGACCCAAGCTGTCTTGGGCAGTACTTACACTGGCAACACTTCAGGTCTCCAGGCTTCTCTGGCGGCGTTGTGTTCTACTTGCATTGCTTTCGGAAGTTCTAGGGTATGACCCGCACTGTTGCAGCGGAGATGTGAAAGGCGACGAGGAAACTCTCCTGTGGCAGAGAGCATTGCCCCTTACCACAACTGCAAAGTGTAAAGAGCTCTGCGTAAAGTGGCAGGTTCCTCGAGAGGAATTCGTACCAAGCGGGATTGGGCAGCAAGACTACGGATCGTAGCAACAGCTGAAACGTCCTCAGAGGTGCTCGCTCATGAGGCAAGTAAGTGTGTCGACGTCCATTGAATCCGTATCCCGTAGAGACACGACCTTGCAAACGTCAGAAAGGCACTTGTGGAATGCCTCTCTTGTACACTGAGAAGCCCCTGAGTGATTGTGAGTGATGTGGTTCAAGAACGTGCGTCGGCATCCGCACTCGGAATGATATAGAGAACGTGACTGAGCTTGTCCCCTGCAGGGTATGTAATTGTCATTGGATTTGCGCTAGCTCTTTCCGCCCATGTTGCAGAGTGCAGGGAAGCTGAATGCCTTTCCGCCGGGATTGTGGTCCTGTTCAAGATGCGAGCTGTGTTCACTTCCAGAGAAGAGTTCGGAAACTTCATTTGCAGATGTGAGCTGTTTGCTCTCACACTTTGTACTAATGGACTGCGCATGGAGACAAAGGGTCTGTGTGGCCCGGTCACTTCCAAAGAGGTTATCTGAAACTCATCCTCCACAGCGCCCCTTTGTGGAGACAGCTTGAGAAGGCGGTTCTCCGGGTGCCTTTGCATAGGAACCGTGTTGGACACCTGTTCTTTTGAGCATTGCTTCCAGAGTGTCTTCCCAATAGTGCCAAAGCACCAAGGAGAAGTGAGCAGATGAGGCCTTCCTATGGAGTTTCCGGGCCTTCCCCTGAGGATATTTCAGAGAAGGCAACTAACACAGTGCTGGAGCCTTGAAGCTGGCTTCCCAAGTAGGCTTATTCAGCAACACAGATGACTCTGACCCAGTCTCCTTGGGGTAACACTAAGACAGGAAAGACTTCAGGTCTGCAGGCTTCTCTGTCGGCGAGGTGATCGACTTACACTGATGTCGGAAGTTCTAGTATATGACCCGCACCATTGCACAGGAGATGTAAGAGGTGACGAGTAAACTCCCCTGTGCGCAGCGAGCATGTCCCATTCCCACAGCTGCAAAGTGTGAAGACCTCCGCGTCCAGTGGCAGGTACCTGGTGTTGAATTCGCACCAAGCGGGATTAGGCAGCAAGACTCCGGAACGTAGCAACTACTGAAACGTCTTCGGAAGTTCTGGCTCATTAGGCAAGTACGTGTGTCAACGTCCATGGAATCTGTATCCCCTAGAGAAACTACCTAGGAAATGTCATAAAGGCACTGTGTGGAATGCCGCTCTTGTTTACGGAAAAGTCCCGCGAGTGACTGTGAGCGATGTTGTTCAAGCACGAGCTTCGGCATCCGCACTCGGAATGATATAGAGAACGTGACTGAGTTTCTCCCCTGCAAGGGATGAAATTGCCATTGTATATTAGCATGCCCTTTCCGCCCGTGTTGCAGTGCCCGGGGCAGCTGAATGCCATTCCGCCGGGATTGTGGTCCTGTTCAAGATGCGAACTTGTTCACTTCCAGAGAAGAGTTTGGAAACTCCCTTTGCAGATGTAAGCTGTTTGCTCTCACACTCTGTACTGATGGATTGTGCATGGAGGCAAACGGTCTGTGCTGCCCGGTCACTTCCAAGAGGTTATCTGACACTCATCCCGCACAGTGCCCCGTCGCCGATAAAGCAATGAGAAGGCCGTTCCCTGAGTGCCTTTTGCGGAGGAACTGTGTTGGGCGCCATTTCTTTTGAGCATTGCTTCCAAAGTGTCTTCCAAATAGTGGCAAAGCACCAAGGAGAAGTAAGCAGATGAGGCCTTCCAAGGGATATGGAGTTTCCGGGCCTTCCCCTGAGGATATTTCAGAGAAGGCAACTAACACACGGCTGGAGCCTTCAAACGGGCAGCCCGAATCTGCTTATTCATCTACAGAGATCACTCTGCCCAAGGCAGCTTGGGGCAGTACTTACACTGGAAATACTTCAGGTCTCCAGGCTTCTCTGGCGGCGTTGTGTTCTACTTGCATTGCTTTCGGAAGTTCTAGGGTATGACCCGCACTGTTGCAGAGGCGATGTAAGAGGCGACGAGGAAGCTCTCCTGTGGGCAGGGAGCATTTCCCCTTACCACAACTGCAAAGTGTAAAGACCTCTGCGTAAAGTGGCAGGTTCCTGGAGAGGAATTCGTTCCACGCGGGATTGGGCAGCAAGACTCCGGGACGTAGCAACAGCTGAAACGTCTTCAGAGGTTCTCGCTCATGATGCAGGTATGTGAGTCAACGTCCATGGAATCTGTAACCCCTAGAGACGCTACCTTGCAAACGTCAGAAAGGCACTGTGTGGAATGCCGCTCTCATATACTGAGAAGTCCCGCGAGTGATGGCGAGTGATGTTGTTCAAGCCCGTGCGTCGGCATCCGCACTCGGAATGATACAGAGACTTGACAGAGTTTCTCCCCTGCAAGGCATGGAAGCGCCATTGGATTGGAGCAAGCTCCTTGCGCCCGTGTTGCAGTGCCCGGTGTAGCTGAATGCCATTCCGCTTGGATTGCGGCCCTGTTCAAGATGCGAGGTGTGTTCACTTCCCGAGAAGAGTTTGGAAACTCCCATTGCAGATGTGAGCTGTTTGCTCTCACACTCTGTACTGATGGATTGTGCATGGAGTCAAACGCTCTGTGCTGCCCGGTCCCTTCCCAAGAGGTTATCTGAAACTCATCCGGCTCAGTGCCCCTTTGTCTGGAAAGCAATGAGAACGCGGTTCCCCGAGTGCCTTTTGCATAGGAATCGTGTCGGGCACCTTTTCTTTTGAGGATTGCTTCCAAACTGTCTTCCCAACAGTGTCAAAGCTCCAAGGAGAAGTAGGGTGATGAGGCCTTCCAATGGACATTCAGGGCCTTCTCCTGAACACATTTCAGACTAGTCAACTAACACACAGCTGGAGCTTTAAAGCTGGCTTCCCAAGTAGGCTTATTCATCAACACAGATGACTCTGACCCAGTCTCCTTGGGGTAACACTAAGACAGGAAAGACTTCAGGTCTGCAGGCTTCTCTGTCGGCGAGGTGATCGACTTACACTGATGTCGGAAGTTCTAGTATATGACCCGCACCATTGCACAGGAGATGTAAGAGGTGACGAGTAAACTCCCCTGTGGGCAGCGAGCATGTCCCATTCCCACAGCTGCAAAGTGTGAAGACCTCCGCGTACAGTGGCAGGTACCTGGTGTTGAATTCGCACCAAGCGGGATTAGGCAGCAAGACTCCGGAACGTAGCAACTACTGAAACGTCTTCGGAAGTTCTGGCTCATTAGGCAAGTATGTGAGTCAACGTCCATGGAATCTGTATCCCCTAGGGACGCTACCTTGCAAAGGTGAGAAAGGCACTGTGTGGAATGCCTCTCTTGTACACTGAGATGTCCCGCGAGTGACGGTGAGTGATGTTGTTCAAGCACGAGCTTCGGCATCCGCACTCGGAATGATATAGAGAACGTGACTGAGTTTCTCCCCTGCAAGGGATGAAATTGCCATTGGATATTAGCATGCCCTTTCCACCCGTGTTGCAGAGCGCGTGCAGCGTAATGCCATTCCGCGGGGATAGTTGTCCTGTTGTAGATGCGAGCGGTGATCACTTCCAGAGAAGATATGGCAACTCCCTTGGCACATGGAAGCCGTTTGCTATCACACTGTGTACTGATGGATTATGCATGGAGACATTCGCTCTGTGTGGCCCATTCACCTCCAAAGAGGTTATCTGAAGCTCATCCGCCACAGCGCCCCTTTGTGGAGACAGCTTGAGAAGGCGGTTCTCCGGGTGCCTTTGCATAGGAACCGTGTTGGGCACCCTTTCTTTTGAGGATTGCTTCCAAACTGTCTTCCCAACAGTGTCAAAGCTCCAAGGAGAAGTAGGGTGATGAGGCCTTCCAATGGACATTCAGGGCCTTCTCCTGAACACATTTCCGACTACTCAACTAACACACAGCTGGAGCCTTAAAGCTGGCTTCCCAAATAGGCTTATTCATCAACACAGATGACTCTGACCCAGTCTCCTTGGGGTAACACTAAGACAGGAAAGACTTCAGGTCTGCAGGCTTCTCTGTCGGCGAGGTGCTCTACTTGCACTGATTTCGGAAGTTCTAGTATATGACCCGCACTGTTGCAGAGGAGATGTAAGAGGCGACGAGTAAACTCTCCTGTGCGCAGAGAGCATGTCCCCTTCCCACAACTGCAAAGTGTGAAGACCTCCGCGTACAGTGGCAGGTTCCTTGACATGAATTCGCAGCAAGCGGGAGTAGGCAGCAAGACTCCGGAACGTAGCAACTACTGAAACGTCTTCGGAAGTTCTCGCTCATGATTCAAGGATGTGTGTTAATGTCCATTGAATGTGTATCCCCTGTAGACACTACCTTGCAAACGTCAGAAAGGCACTGTGTGGAATGCCTCTCTTGTACACTGAGAAGTCCCGCGAGTGACGGTGAGTGATGTTGTTCAAGCACGAGCTTCGGCATCCGCACTCGGAATGATATAGAGAACGTGACTGAGTTTCTCCCCTGCAAGAGATGAAATTGCCATTGGATATTAGCAAGCTCTTTCCACCCGTGTTGCAGTGCCCGGGGCAGCTGAATGCCATTCCGCCGGGATTGTGGCCCTGTTCTAGATGCGAGCTGTGTTCACTTCCAGAGAAGAGTTTCGCAACTCCCTTTGCAGATGTAAGCTGTTTGCTCTCACACTCTGTACTGATGGATTGTGCATGGAGGCAAACGGTCTGTGCTGCCCGGTCACTTCCAAGGGGTTATCTGACACTCATCCCGCACAGAGCCCCGTCGCCGATAAAGCAATGAGAAGGCCGTTCCCTGAGTGCCTTTTGCGGAGGAACTGTGGTGGCCCCCTTTCTTTGAGGATTGCTTCCAAACTGTGTGCCCTGCAGTACCAAAACATCAAGGAGAAGTAAGGCCATGAGGCCTTCCAAGGGATATTCAGGGCCTTCTCCTGAAGACATTACAGACTAGGCAACTAACACACTGTTGGAGCCTAAGGATGCCTTCAAATCTGCTTCTTCATCGACACGGATCACCCTGACCCAGACTCTACTCGGGGTCATACTTACTCTGAAACGATTCAGGTCTGCGGCTTCTCCTGTCGGCAGAGGTCTCTACTTGCCCTGATTTCAGAGGTTCTAGTATATGACCCGCACTGTTGCAGAGGAGATGTAAGAGGCGAGCAGTAAACTCCCCTCTCGGCAGACAGCATTCCCCCCTTCCCACAAATGCAAAGTGTAAAGACCTCCGCCTAAAGTGGCGGGTTCCTGGAGAGGAATTCGTTCCACGCGGGATTAGGCAGCAAGACTCCGGGACGTAGCAACTACTGAAACGTCCTCAGAGGTGCTCGCTCATGAGGCAAGTATGTGTGTCGACGTCCATTGAATCCGTATCCCGTAGAGACACGACCTTGCAAACGTCAGAAAGGCCCTGTGTGCAATGCCTCTCTTGTACACTGAGAAGTCCCGCGAGTGACTGTGAGTGACGTAGTTCAAGCCCGTTCATCGTCTTCTGCACTCGGGAATGATATAGAGAACGTGACTGAGTTTCTCCCCTGCAAGGTATGGAATTGCCATTGTATTTGAACAAGCTCTTTCCGTCCGTGTGGCAGTGCCCGGGGAAGCTGAATGCCATTCCGCCGGGATCGTGGCCCTGTTCAAGATGCGAACTTGTTCACTTCCAGGGAAGAGTTTGGAAACTCCCTTTGCAGATGTAAGCTGTTTGCTCTCACACTCTGTACTGATGGACTGTGCATGGAGGCAAAGGGTCTGTGCTGCCCGGTCACTTCCAAGGAGGTTATCTGAAACGCATCCGGCTCAGTCCCACTTTGTCTGGAAAGCAATGAGGAACGTCGGTTCCCCGAGTGCCTTTTGCATAGGAAACGAGTGGATCAACCTTTCTTTTGAGGATTGCTTCCAAACTGTCTTCCCAACAGTGCCAATGCTCCAAGGAGAAGTAAGGTGATGAGGCCTTCCAATGGACATTCAGGGCCTTCTCCTGAACACATTTCCGACTACTCAACTAACACACAGCTGGAGCCTTAAAGCTGGCTTCCCAAATAGGCTTATTCATCAACAGAGATCACTCTGACCCAGTCGCCTTGGGGTAACACTAAGACAGGAAAGACTTCAGGTCTGCAGGCTTCTCTTTCGGCGAGGTGCTCTACTTGCACTGATTTCGGAAGTTCTAGTATATGACCCGCACTGTTGCAGAGGAGATGTTGAACGCGATGAGGAAACTCTCCTGTGGCAGAGAGCATTGCCCCTTACCACAACTGCAAAGTGTAAAGAGCTCTGCGAAAACTGGCAGGTTCCTCGAGAGGAATTCGTACCAAGCGGGATTGGGCAGCAAGACTACGGATCGTAGCAACAGCTGAAACGTACCCGGGGGCTCTCGCTCACGAAGCCAGGATGTGTGGCAACCTCCATGGTATCTGTATCCCCTAGAGACGCTACCTTACAAAGGTGAGAAAGGCACTGTGTGGAATGCCCCTCTTGTACACTGAGATGTCCCGCGAGTGACGGTGAGTGATGTTGTTCAAGCACGAGCTTCGGCATCCGCACTCTGAATGAGATAGAGAACGTGACTGAGTTTCTCCCCTGCAAGAGATGAAATTGCCATTGTATTTGAACAAGCTCTTTTCGCCCGTGTGGCAGTGCCCGGGGAAGCTGAATGCCATTCCGCCGGGATCGTGGCCCTGTTCAAGACGCGAGCTGTGTTCACTTCCAGAGAAGAGTTCGGAAACTCCGTTTGCAGATGTGAGCTCTTTGCTCTCACACTCTGTACTGATGGACTGTGCATGGAGACAAAGGGTCCGTGCTTCCCGGTCACGTCCAAGGAGGTTATCTGAAACGCATCCGGCACAGTGCCCCTTTGTCGAGAAAGCAATGAGAAGGCGGTTCCCCAAGTGGCTCTTGCATAGGAACCGTGTTGGGCACCCTTTCTTTTGAGGATTGCTTCCAAACTGTGTTCCCAACAGTGCCAAAGCACCAAGGAGAAGTGAGCAGATGAGGCCTTCCTATGGAGTTTCCGGGCCTTCCCCTGAGGATATTTCAGAGAAGGCAACTAACACACGGCTGGAGCCTTCAAACGGGCAGCCCGAATCTGCTTATTCATCTACAGAGATCACTCTGCCCAAGACAGCTTGGGGCAGTACTTACACTGGAAATACTTCAGGTCTCCAGGCTTCTCTGGCGGCGTTGTGTTCTACTTGCATTGCTTTCGGAAGTTCTAGGGTATGACCCGCACTGTTGCAGAGGCGATGTAAGAGGCGACGAGGAAGCTCTCCTGTGGGCAGGGAGCATTTCCCCTTGCCACAACTGCAAAGTGCAAAGACCTCTGCGTAAAGTGGCAGGTTCCTGGAGATGAATTCGTACCAAGCGGGATTAGGCGGCAAGACTGCGGAACGCAGCAACTACTGAAACGTCCTCAGAGGTGCTCGCTCATGAGGCAAGTAAGTGTGTCGACGTCCATTGAATCCGTATCCCGTAGAGACACGACCTTGCAAACGTCAGAAAGGCACTGTGTGGAATGCCTCTCTTGTACACTGAGAAGCCCCTGAGTGATTGTGAGTGATGTGGTTCAAGAACGTGCGTCGGCATCCGCACTCGGAATGATATAGAGAACGTGACTGAGTTTGTCCCCTGCAAGGTATGGAATTGCCATTGTATTTGAACAAGCTCTTTTCGCCCGTGTGGCAGTGCCCGGGGAAGCTGAATGCCATTCCGCCGGGATCGTGGCCCTGTTCAAGACGCGAGCTGTGTTCACTTCCAGAGAAGAGTTCGGAAACTCCGTTTGCAGATGTGAGCTCTTTGCTCTCACACTCTGTACTGATGGACTGTGCATGGAGACAAAGGGTCCGTGCTTCCCGGTCACGTCCAAGGAGGTTATCTGAAACGCATCCGGCACAGTGCCCCTTTGTCGAGAAAGCAATGAGAAGGCGGTTCCCCAAGTGGCTCTTGCATAGGAACCGTGTTGGGCACCCTTTCTTTTGAGGATTGCTTCCAAACTGTGTTCCCAACAGTGCCAAAGCACCAAGGAGAAGTGAGCACATGAGGCCTTCCTATGGAGTTTCCGGGCCTTCCCCTGAGGATATTTCAGAGAAGGCAACTAACACACGGCTGGAGCCTTCAAACGGGCAGCCCGAATCTGCTTATTCATCTATAGAGATCACTCTGCCCAAGGCAGCTTGGGGCAGTACTTACACTGGAAATACTTCAGGTCTCCAGGCTTCTCTGGCGGCGTTGTGTTCTACTTGCATTGCGTTCGGAAGTTCTAGGGTATGACCCGCACTGTTGCAGAGGCGATGTAAGAGGCGACGAGGAAGCTCTCCTGTGCGCAGGGAGCATTTCCCCTTGCCACAACTGCAAAGTGCAAAGACCTCTGCGTAAAGTGGCAGGTTCCTGGAGATGAATTCGTACCAAGCGGGATTAGGCGGCAAGACTGCGGAACGCAGCAACTACTGAAACGTCCTCAGAGGTGCTCGCTCATGAGGCAAGTAAGTGTGTCGACGTCCATTGAATCCGTATCCCGTAGAGACACGACCTTGCAAACGTCAGAAAGGCACTGTGTGGAATGCCTCTCTTGTACACTGAGAAGCCCCTGAGTGATTGTGAGTGATGTGGTTCAAGAACGTGCGTCGGCATCCGCACTCGGAATGATATAGAGAACGTGACTGAGTTTGTCCCCTGCAAGGTATGGAATTGCCATTGTATTTGAACAAGCTCTTTTCGCCCGTGTGGCAGTGCCCGGGGAAGCTGAATGCCATTCCGCCGGGATCGTGGCCCTGTTCAAGACGCGAGCTGTGTTCACTTCCAGAGAAGAGTTCGGAAACTCCGTTTGCAGATGTGAGCTCTTTGCTCTCACACTCTGTACTGATGGACTGTGCATGGAGACAAAGGGTCCGTGCTTCCCGGTCACGTCCAAGGAGGTTATCTGAAACGCATCCGGCACAGTGCCCCTTTGTCGAGAAAGCAATGAGAAGGCGGTTCCCTGAGTGCCTTTTGCATAGGAACCGTGTTGGGCACCCTTTCTTTTGAGGATTGCTTCCAAACTGAGCTCCAAAGTGCCAAAGCACCAAGGAGAAGTGAGCAGATGAGGCCTTCCTATGGAGTTTCCGGGCCTTCCCCTGAGGATATTTCAGAGAAGGCAACTAACACACGGCTGGAGCCTTCAAACGGGCAGCCCGAATCTGCTTATTCATCAACAGAGATCACCCTCACCCATACTACTCGGGGCAATACTTAGACTGGCAACACTTCAGGTCTCCAGGCTCATCTGTCGGTATGGTGCTATACATGCATTGCTCTCGCAAGTTCTAGTATATGACCCGCACTGTTGCAGAGGAGATGTAAGAGGCGAGCAGTAAACTCCCCTCTAGGCAGACAGCATTCCCCCTTCCCACAAATGCAAAGTGAAAAGACCTCGGCGTAAAGTGGCATGTTCCTGGAGAAGAATTCGCACCAAGCGGGATTAGGCAGCAAGACTCCGGAACGTAGCAACTACTGCAACGTCTTCAGAGCTTTTCGCTCATTAGGCAGGTATGCGTGTCAAAGTCCACGGAATCTGTGTCTCGCACAGACACCACCTTGCAAAGGTCAGAAAGGCACTGTGTGGAATGCCGTTCTTGTATACTGAGTAGTCCCGCGAGTGATTGTGATTCATGTGGTTCAAGACCTTCCTTCGCCATCCTCCCTCGCAATGATATGGAGAAGGTGACTGCCGTTCTCCCCTGCAAGGCATGGAATTGCCATTGGATTTGAGCCAGTTCTTTACACCCGTGTTGCAGTGCCAGTGGCAGCTGAATGCCATTCCGCCCGAATTGTGGCCCTGTCCAAGATGCGAGCTGTGTTCACTTCCAGAGAAGAGTTAGGAAACTCCCTTTGTAGATGTAAGCTGTTTGCTCTCACACTCTGTACTGATAGATCGTGCATGGAGACAAACGCTCTGTGCTTCCCGGTCACCTCCAAAGAGGTTATCTGAAGCTCATCCTCCACAGCGCCCCTTTGTGGAGACAGCTTGAGAAGGCGGTTCTCCGGGTGCCTTTGCATAGGAACCGTGTTGGACAACTGTTCTTTTGAGGATGCTGCCAAACTGAGCTCCAAAGTGCCAAAGCACCAAAGTGAAGTAAGCTGAGGAGGCCTTCCAATGGACATTCAGGGCCTTCCCCTGAGGATATTTCAGAGAAGGCAACTAACACACGGCTGGAGCCTTAAAACGGGCTGCCCGAATCTGCTTATTCATCTACAGAGATCACTGTGGCCCAGACAGCTTGGGGCAGTACTTACACTGGAAACACTACAGGTCTGCAGGCTTCTCTGTCGGCGTGGTGCTCTACTTGCATTGTTTTCGGGAGTTCTAGTATATGACCCGCACTGTTGCAGAGGAGATGTAAGAGGCGACGAGTAAAGCTCTCCTGTGGGCAGAGAGCATGTCCCCTTCCCACAGCTGCAAAGTGTGAAGACCTCCGCGTACAGTGGCAGGTTCCTTGACATGAATTCGCAGCAAGCGGGAGTAGGCAGCAAGACTCCGGAACGTAGCAACTACTGAAACGTCTTCGGAAGTTCTCGCTCATTAGGCAAGTACGTGTGTCAACATGCATGGAATCTGTATGCGCTAGAGACACTACCTCGCAAACGTCAGAAAGGCAGTGTCTGGAATGCCGCTCTCATATACTGAGAAGTCCCGCGAGTGACCGTGAGTGATGTTGTTCAAGCCCGTGCGTCGGCATCCGCACTCGGAATGATACAGAGGACGTGACTGAGTTTCTCCCCTGCAAGGCATGGAAGCGCCATTGGATTGAGCACAGTTCTTTACACCCGTGTTGCAGTGCCAGTGGCAGCTGAATGCCATTCTGCCGGGATAGTGGCCCTGTTCAGGACGCGAGCTGTGTTCACTTCCCGAGAAGGGTTTGGAAACTCCCTTTGCAGATGTAAGCTCTTTGCTCTCACACTCTGTTCTTATGGATTGTGCATGGAGTCAAACGCTCTGTGCTGCCCGGTCCCTTCCAGCGAGGTTATCTGAAACTCCTCCAGCTCAGTGCCACTTTGTCTGGAAAGCAAAGAGAAGGCGGTTCCCGGAATGCCTTTTGCATAGGAACCGTGGTGGGCACCCTTTCTTTTGAGGATTGCTTCCAAACTGTGTGCCCTGCAGTACCAAATCTTCAAGGAGAAGTAAGGTGATGAGGCCTTCCAATGGACATTCAGGGTCTGCGCCTGAGGACATTGCAGCCTAGGCAACTAACACACTGTTGGAGCCAGAAGGATGCCTTTCGAAATCTGCTTATTCATCAACACAGATGACTCTGACCCAGTCTCCTTGGGGTAACACTAAGACAGGAAACACTTCAGGTCTGCAGGCTTCTCTGTCGGCGAGGTGATCGACTTACACTGATGTCGGAAGTTCTAGTATATGACCCGCACCATTGCACAGGAGATGTAAGAGGTGACGAGTAAACTCCCCTGTGGGCAGCGAGCATGTCCCATTCCCACAGCTGCAAAGTGTGAAGACCTCCGCGTACAGTGGCAGGTACCTGGTGTTGAATTCGCACCAAGCGGGATTAGGCAGCAAGACTCCGGAACGTAGCAACTACTGAAACGTCTTCGGAAGTTCTGGCTCATTAGGCAAGTACGTGTGTCAACGTCCATGGAATCTGTATCCCCTAGAGAAACTACCTAGGAAATGTCATAAAGGCACTGTGTGGAATGCCGCTCTTGTTTACGGAAAAGTCCCGCGAGTGACTGTGAGTGATGTGGTTGAAGCCCGTGAGTCGGCATCCGCCTTCGCAATGACATGAAGAACGTGACTAAGTTTTTCCCCTGCAAGGAATGTAATTGCAATTGGATTTGAGCAAGCTCTTTCTGCACATGTTGCAGGGGCCGGGGGGGCGGAATGCCATTCCGGCGGGATTGTGGTCCTGTTCAAGAGGCGAGCTGTGTTCACTTTCCGAGAAGAGTTGGGAAACTCCCCTTGCAGAGGTAAGCTGTTTGCTCTCACACTCTGTACTAATGGATTGTGCATTAAGACAAAAGCTCTGTGATGCCCGGTCCCTTCCCAAGAGCTTATCTGAAACTCATGCGGCTCAGTCCCACTTTGTCTGGAAAGCAATGAGAACGCGGTTCCCCGAGTGCCTTTTGCATAGGAATCGTGTCGGGCACCTTTTCTTTTGAGGATTGCTTCCAAACTGTCTTCCCAATAGTGCCAAAGCACCAAGGAGAAGTAAGCTGAGGAGGCGTTGCAATGGACATTCAGGGCCTTCTCCTGAAGACATTTCAGACTAGGCAACTAACACAGTGCTGGAGCCTTAAAGCTGGCTTCCCGATTCTGCTTCTTAATCGACAGGGATCACCCTCACGCAGACACTTTGGGGCAATAATTAGACTGGCAACACTTCAGGGCTCCAGGCTTCTCTGTCGGCGAGGTGCTCTACTTGCACTGATTTCGGAAGTTCTAGTATATGACCCGCACTGTTGCAGAGGAGATGTAAGAGGTGACGAGTAAACTCTCCTGTGGGCAGCGAGCATGTCCCCTTCCCACAGCTGCAAAGTGTGAAGACCTCCGCGTACAGTGGCAGGTTCCTTGACATGAATTCGCAGCAAGCGGGATTAGGCAGCAAGACTCCGGAACGTAGCAACTACTGAAACGTCTTCGGAAGTTCTGGCTCATTAGGCAAGTACGTGTGTCAACATCCATGGAATCTGTATCCCCTAGAGAAACTACCTAGGAAATGTCATAAAGGCACTGTGTGGACTGCCGCTCTTGTTTACGGAAAAGTCCCGCGAGTGACTGTGAGTGATGTGGTTGAAGCCCGTGAGTCGGCATCCGCCTTCGCAATGACATGAAGAACGTGACTAAGTTTTTCCCCTGCAAGGAATGTAATTGCAATTGGATTTGAGCAAGCTCTTTCTGCACATGTTGCAGTGGCCGGGGGGGCGGAATGCCATTCCGGCGGGATTGTGGTCCTGTTCAAGAGGCGAGCTGTGTTCACTTTCCGAGAAGAGTTGGGAAACTCCCCTTGCAGAGGTAAGCTGTTTGCTCTCACACTCTGTACTAATGGATTGTGCATTAAGACAAAAGCTCTGTGATGCCCGGTCCCTTCCCAAGAGCTTATCTGAAACTCATCCGGCTCAGTCCCACTATGTCTAGAAAGCAATGAGAACGCGGTTCCCCGAGTGCCTTTTGCATAGGAAACGAGTGGAGCAACCTTTCTTTTGAGGATTGCTTCCAAACTGTCTTCCCAACAGTGCCAATGCTCCAAGGAGAAGTAAGGTGATGAGGCCTTCCAATGGACATTCAGGGCCTTCTCCTGAAGACATTTCAGACAGGGCAACTAACACACTGCTGGAGACTTAATACGGGCTGCCCGAATCTGCTTATTCATCCACAGAGACCACTCTGACCCAGACTACTTGGGGCAATACGTAGACTGGCAACACTTCAGGTCTCCAGGCTTCTCTGTCGGCGTGGTGCTCTACTTGCATTGTTTCGGAAGTTCTAGTATATGACCCGCACTGAGGCCGAGGAGATATAAGAGGCGACGAGGAAACTCTCCTGTGGGCAGGGAGCATTTGCTCTGCCCACAACTGCAAAGTGTAAAGACCTCTGCGTAAAGTGGCAGGTTCCTGGAGAGGAATTCGTACCAAGCGGGATTAGGCAGCAAGACTCCGGGACGTAGCAACTACTGAAAACTCTTCAGAGGTTCTCGCTCATGATGCAGGTATGTGAGTCAACGTCCATGGAATCCGTATCCCCTAGAGATAGTACATTGCACATATCAGAAAGGCGCTGTGTGCAACACATCTCTTGTACAATGAGAAGTCCCGCGAGTGATTGTGATTCATGTGGTTCAAGACCGTCCTTCGCCATCCTCCCTCGCAATGATATGGAGAAGGTGACTGCCGTTCTCCCCTGCAAGGCATGGAATTGCCATTGGATTTGAGCCAGTTCTTTACACCCGTGTTGCAGTGCCAGTGGCAGCTGAATGCCATTCTGCCGGGATAGTGGCCCTGTTCAGGACGCGAGCTGTGTTCACTTCCCGAGAAGGGTTTGGAAACTCCCTTTGCAGATGTAAGCTCTTTGCTCTCACACTCTGTTCTTATGGATTGTGCATGGAGTCAAACGCTCTGTGCTGCCCGGTCCCTTCCAGCGAGGTTATCTGAAACTCCTCCAGGTCAGTGCCACCTTGTGTGGAATGCAAAGAGAAGGCGGTTCCCGGAATGCCTTTTGCATAGGAACCGTGGTGGGCACCCTTTCTTTTGAGGATTGCTTCCAAACTGTGTGCCCTGCAGTACCAAATCTTCAAGGAGAAGTAAGGTGATGAGGCCTTCCAATGGACATTCAGGGCCTTCTCCTGAAGACATTTCAGAGAAGGCAACTAACACACGGCTGGAGCCTTCAAACGGGCAGCCCGAATCTGCTTATTCATCTACAGAGATCACTCTGCCCCAGATAGCTTGGGGCAGTACTTACACTGGAAACACTTCAGGTCTCCAGGCTTCTCTGTCGGCGTTCTGCGCTACTTGCATTGCTCTGGATAGTTCGAGTATATGACCCGCACTGTTGCAGCGGAGATGTGAAAGGCGACGAGGAAACTCTCCTGTGGCAGAGAGCATTGCCCCTTACCACAACTGCAAAGTGTAAAGAGCTCTGCGTAAAGTGGCAGGTTCCTTGAGATGAATTCGTACCAAGCGGGATTAGGCAGCAAGTCTACGGATCGTAGCAACTACTGAAACATCTTCAGAGGGTCTCGCTCATGAGGCAAGTATGGGTGGCAACCTCCATGGAATCCGTATCCCCTAGAGACGCTACCTTGCAAAGGTCAGAAAGGCACTGTGTGGAATGCCGTTCTTGTATACTGAGAAGTCCCGCGAGTGATTGTGATTCATGTGGTTCAAGACCGTCCTTCGCCATCCTCCCTCGCAATGATATGGAGAAGGTGACTGCCGTTCTCCCCTGCAAGGCATGGAATTGCCATTGGATTTGAGCCAGTTCTTTACACCCGTGTTGCAGTGCCAGTGGCAGCTGAATGCCATTCTGCCGGGATAGTGGCCCTGTTCAGGACGCGAGCTGTGTTCACTTCCCGAGAAGGGTTTGGAAACTCCCTTTGCAGATGTAAGCTCTTTGCTCTCACACTCTGTTCTTATGGATTGTGCATGGAGTCAAACGCTCTGTGCTGCCCGGTCCCTTCCAGCGAGGTTATCTGAAACTCCTCCAGCTCAGTGCCACTTTGTCTGGAAAGCAAAGAGAAGGCGGTTCCCGGAATGCCTTTTGCCTAGGAACCGCGTTGGGCACCCTTTCCTTGGAGGACGACTTCCAACCTCTGTTCCCAACAGTGCCAAAGCCCCGAGCAGAAGTGAGGAGATGAGGCCTTCCTATGGAGTTTCCGGGCCTTCCCCTGAGGATATTTCAGAGAAGGCAACTAACACACGGCTGGAGCCTTCAAACGGGCAGCCCGAATCTGCTTATTCATCTACAGAGATCACTCTGCCCCAGACAGCTTGGGGCAGTACTTACACTGGAAACACTTCAGGTCTCCAGGCTTCTCTGTAGGCGTGGTGCTCTACTTGCATCGCTCTCGCAAGTTCTAGGGTATGACCCGCACTGTTGCAGAGGCGATGTAAGAGGCGACGAGGAAGCTCTCCTGTGGGCAGGGAGCATTTCCCCTTGCCACAACTGCAAAGTGCAAAGACCTCTGCGTAAAGTGGCAGGTTCCTGGAGATGAATTCGTACCAAGCGGGATTAGGCGGCAAGACCCCGGAACGCAACAGCTACTGAAATGTCCTCAGAGGTGCTTGCTCATGAGGCAAGTAAGTGTGTCGACGTCCATTGAATCCGTATCCCGTAGAGACACGACCTTGCAAACGTCAGAAAGGCACTGTGTGGAATGCCTCTCTTGTACACTGAGAAGCCCCTGAGTGATTGTGAGTGATGTCGTTCAAGCCTGTACGACGGCATCCGCACTCGGAATGATATAGAGAACGTGACTGAGTTTGTCCCCTGCAAGGTATGGAATTGCCATTGTATTTGAACAAGCTCTTTTCGCCCGTGTGGCAGTGCCCGGGGAAGCTGAATGCCATTCCGCCGGGATCGTGGCCCTGTTCAAGATGGGAGCTGTGTTCACTTCCAGAGAAGAGTTTCGCAACTCCCTTTGCAGATGTAAGCTGTTTGCTCTCACACTCTGTACTGATGGACTGTGCATAGAGTCAAAGGGTCTGTACTTCCCGGTCACGTCCAAGGAGGTTATCTGAAACTCATCCGGCACAGTGCCCCTTTGTCGAGAAAGCAATGAGAAGGCGGTTCCCTGAGTGCCTTTTGCATAGGAACCGTGGTGGGCACCCTTTCTTTTGAGGATTGCTTCCAAACTGTGTGCCCTGCAGTACCAAATCTTCAAGGAGAAGTAAGGTGATGAGGCCTTCCAATGGACATTCAGGGTCTGCGCCTGAGGACATTGCAGCCTAGGCAACTAACACACTGTTGGAGCCAGAAGGATGCCTTTCGAAATCTGCTTATTCATCAACACAGATGACTCTGACACAGACTACTCGGGGTCATACTTACTCTGAAAACGATTCAGGTCTGCAGGCTTCCCTGTCTGCATGGTGCTCTACTTGCCCTGATTTCAGAAGTTCTAGTATATGACCCGCACTGTTGCAGAGGAGATGTAAGAGGCGAGCAGTAAACTCCCCTCTAGGCAGACAGCATTCCCCCTTCCCACAAATGCAAAGTGAAAAGACCTCGGCGTAAAGTGGCATGTTCCTGGAGAAGAATTCGCACCAAGCGGGATTAGGCAGCAAGACTCCGGGACGTAGCAACAACTGAAAACTCTTCAGAGGTTCTCGCTCATGACGCAAGTATGTGAGTCAACGTCCATGGAATCCTGTATCCCGTAGAGACACGACCTTGCAAACGTCACAAAGGCACTGTGTGGAATGCCTCTCGTGTACACTGAGAAGCCCCTGAGTGATTGTGAGTGATGTGGTTCAAGAACGTGCGTCGGCATCCGCCCTCGCAATGATATAGAGAACGTGACTGAGTTTCTCCCCTGCAAGGTATGGAATTGTCAATGGATTTGAACAAGCTCTTTCCGCCATCGGCAGAGCCCGGGACAGCTGAATGCCATTCCACCGGGATCGTCGCCCTGTTCAAGATGCGAGCTGTGTTCACTTCCAGAGAAGAGTTAGGAAACTCCGTTTGCAGATGTAAGCTGTTTGCTCTCACACTCTGTACTGATGGACTGTGCATGGAGACAAAGGGTCCGTGCTCCCGGTCACGTCCAAGGAGGTTATCTGAAACGCATCCGGCACAGTGCCCCTTTGTCGAGAAAGCAATGAGAAGGCGGTTCCCCAAGTGGCTCTTGCATAGGAAGCGTGTTGGGCATTCTTTCTCTTGAGGTTTGCTTGCCACCCGTGTTCCCAGCAGTGCCAAAGCACCAAGGAGAAGTGAGCAGATGAGGCCTTCCTATGGAGTTTCCGGGCCTTCCCCTGAGGATATTTCAGAGAAGGCAACTAACACACGGCTGGAGCCTTCAAACGGGCAGCCCGAATCTGCTTATTCATCTACAGAGATCACTCTGCCCAAGGCAGCTTGGGGCAGTACTTACACTGGAAACACTTCAGGTCTCCAGGCTTCTCTGTAGGCGTGGTGCCCTACTTGCATTGTTTTCGGGAGTTCTAGTGTATGACCCGCACTGCTGCGGAGGAGGTCCCAAGGAAACAAGGAAATTCTCCTGTGGGCAGAGAGCATTCCCCCTTCCCACGACTGCAAAGCGTAAAGACAGCTGCGTCAGGTGGCAGGTTCCTGGAGATGAATTCGTACCAAGCGGGACGAGGCAGCAAGACTCCGGAACGTAGCAACTACTGAAACGTCTTCCGAGGGTCGCGCTCATTAGGCAAGTACGTGTGTCAACGTCCATGGAATCTGTATCCGCTAGAGACACTACCTCGCAAACGTCAGAAAGGCAGTGTCTGGAATGCCGCTCTCATATACTGAGAAGTCCCGCGAGTGATCGTGAGTGATGTTGTTCAAGCCCGTGCGTCGGCATCCGCACTCGGAATGATACAGAGACTTGACAGAGTTTCTCCCCTGCAAGGCATGGAAGCGCCATTGGATTGGAGCAAGCTCCTTGCGCCCGTGTTGCAGTGCCCGGGGTAGCTGAATGCCATTCCGCTTGGATTGCGGCCCTGTTCAAGATGCGAGGTGTCTTAGTGAAGAGTTTTAGAACTTCCCTTTGCAGATGTGAGCTGTTTGCTCTCACACTCTGTACTGATGGATTGTGCATGGAGTCAAACACTCTGTGCTGCCCGGTCCCTTCCCAAGAGTTTATCTGAAACTCATCCCCTACTTTTAGTAACCACTAGTCTACAGTCCATGTCCATGAGTTTCTGTTTATTTTTTCTGTTCATTTGTTGCTTTTAGTATTACAGAAAAAAAAATTCCCAAACCAGTCCAGTGAGAAACCAAGCAGTAACTCAGAGAGAAAGAGAACTCAGATTTATTATGTGAGCTCCCAGAGGAGCTAGTGCTCTGAAGATCCGGATAGTGTGCTCAGTGGCAACATTTCTTACATGCAAGGATTTTACACAAGCTGATTGGTCAGTTTGAACTTGCACCCTTACAAATGGTGGGAGTTTCTATGGGTTATGAGCAATTTAAACAGGATCCTAGGCAATACATCTGTTATCTAGATAGAACAATCCAAGGCAAGGGTGAGTCTTCAGTTCATTTTGAGATCACTCTGCCCTTAGGCCTATGCAGCACGCATGTTTACAGAAGCAGAACAAAGAGCTGATTACAAGGTTAGTCATTTGAGTGGAAAATTCCTGAAATTTCCTCTTCATTAGGTTTACATCCCACATACAAGTGATATCATGTGACTTTCAATTTTTTCTGTCTGACTTATTTCACTTAGCATGATTCTCTCAAGGTCCATCCATGTTGTCGCACAAGTAGCATTTCATTTCTTCTTATGGCTGAGTAATATTTCATTGTATTTATGTACCACAGCTTCTTGAGCCAATCATCTATCATAGGACACTTCTGTTGCTTCCATGTCCTGGCCACTGTGAATAGTGCTGCTATGAACATCAGTGTGAAAATATATTTTTGGATATGGGTTCTCAAGTCTTCGGGGTAAATACCCAGAAGGATTGCTGTCAATTCTAAGTTTTTTGAGGAACCTCCATACTGTTTTCCATAGTGGTTGTACCAATTTGAAGTCCCACCAGCAGTGTAGGAGGGTTCCTTTATCTCCACATCCTCTCCAACATTTTTTATTGCTTCTCCTGTTGATTATAGCTATTCTAACAGGTGTGAGGGATGCCTCATTGTGGTTTTGATTTGCATTTCCCTAATAGCAAGCAATGTTGAACATCTCTTCAAATATTTGTTGACCATTTGTATGTCTTCTAGGGAGAAGTGTCTGTTCAGGTCCTCTGCCTATTTTTTGATTTGATCATTAGCTCTTTTTTGTTATTGAGTCATAGGAGTTCTTTGTATATATTGGATATTAGGCTTTTATCAGAGGTGTTGCTTGCAAATATATTTTTCCATTTGGATGGTTGTCTCTTTACCTTGTTGACAGTTTCTTTTGCTGAGCAGAAACTTTTTAGTCTGATGTAGTCCCATTCGTTTATTTTTGCTCTTACTTCCCCTTGTTTTTGAGGTCAAATTCATAAAATCCTCTTTAAGTCCAAGGTCCTCGAGTTTAGTTGCTATGTTTTCTGCTATGCATTTTATTGTTTCAGGTCTTATGTTCAGGTCCTTAATCCATTTTGTTAATTTTGGTGTGTGGTGATACACAACAGTCTAGTTTCATTCTTTTGCAGGTGGCTTTCCAGTTTTCCCAGCACTATTTATTGAAGAAGCTTGCTTTCCTTTCTCCACTGTATGTTTTTGGCTTTTTTGTTGAAAATTATTTGCCCATATAAATATGGTTTACTTCTGGATTCTTGATTCTGTTCCACTGGTCTGTGTGTCTTTTTTTCTGCCAATACCATGCCATTCTGATTACTGTCGCTTTGTAATACAATTTGAAGTTGGGTAGAGTGATGCCTCTAGCCTTGTTCTTTTATCTCAGGATGGCTTTGGCAATTCAAAGTCTTTATGCTTCCATACAAATCTGAAGATCTTTTGTTCTATTTCTTTAAAAAATGCCAGTCAGATTTTGATGAGGATTGCGTAAAATCTGTATAATGCTCTAGGCAATATGGTCATTTGAACTATGTTGACTCCTTGAATCCAATAACACAAAATATCTTTCCATTTCTTTGTATATTCCTTGATTTCTTTTAATAAGGTCTTGTAGTTTTTATTATATAGGTCCTTCAAATGTTTCGTTAGATTTATTACTAGATTTTTGTTGTTGCAATTGCAAAAGGAATTATTTTTTCCACTTCTTTTTCTGACACTTCATTTTTAGAGTATAGAAACGCTATGAATTTTTGAACATTGATTTTGTATACAGAAACTTTACTGTATTTGTTTGTTGTTTCTAGTACTGTTCTTGTGGTGTCTGTAGGGATTTCTATATAGAGAATCATGTCACCCACAAATAGTGACAATTCGACTTATGTTTTCCTATTTAAATGCCTTTCATATCTTTCTCTTGTCTGACTGCACTTGCAAGTACCTCCAATAGTTATATTGAATAACAGTGGTGATAGTGGACAGCCTTGCCTTGTTCCTGATCTTAGAGGAAAGGTTTTTAGTTTTTCACCATTAAGAATAATAAATGGATGCTGTATCTTGTCAAAGGCTTTTTCTGCATCTATTGATATGATCATATGATTCTTATTTTTAATTTGTTTATGTGGTGTATCACATTAATTGATTTGTGTATGTTGAACCATCTCTGTGACTCTGGAATGAAGCTCACTTGATTGTGGTGTATAATCTTTTTAATATGTTGCTGTATTTGGTACTTTAGTATCTTATTTAGGATTTTTTGCATCTGTGTTCATGAGAGATATTAGCCTATAGTTTTCTTTTTTGTGTGTTATCTTTACGCCATTTTGATATCAGGGTGATATTGGCCTCATAACATGAGTTGAAAATTATTGCCTTCTCTTTGGTTTTTTGGAAGAGTTTGAGGAGAATAGGTATTAAATCTTCTTTGAATGTTTGGTAGAATTCACTGGTGAAGCCATCTGGTCCTGGGTTTTTACTTTTTGGTAGGTTTCTGATAATTGTTTCAATTTCCATACTGCTGATCAGTATTTAGATTTTCCAGCTCTTCTTAATTCAGTCTAGGAAGGTTGTATTTTTCTAAGTACTTGTCCATTTCTTCTAGGTTATTAAATTTGGTGTTAAATATTTTTTCATAGTATTCTTGTATGATCCTTTGTATTTCTGCTGTCAGTCGTAATTTCCCCTCTTTCATCCCTGATTTTGTTTGCGTCCTTTCTATTTTTCCTTTATTAAGTCTAGCTAGGGGTTTGTCAATTTTATTAATATCCTCAAAGAACCAGCTCTTTGTTTCATTCAGTTTTCTATTGTTTTGTTTGTCTGTTTTCTATTTCATTTATTCCTGCTCTAAGTTGGTTCTTTCTTTCCTTCTGCTGACTTTAGGTTTCACTTGTTCTTCCTTTTCTAGTTTTTTAAGATGAAGCATTAGGTTGTTTATTTGGGCTCACCGTTCTTGGATATAAGCCTATAATGATATGAACTTTGCTCTTATGACCGCTTTTGCTATGTCCTAACACTTTTGATATGTTGTACTATCATTATCATTCATTTCTATGTATCTCTTGATCTCTCTTTTTATTTCTTCCCTAACCCAGTTATTCTTCAGTAGTATGTTGTTTAATCCCCATGTATTTGCGGTTCTTCCTGATTTCTTTTGCTGTGGATTTCTAAGTTTCAAAGCATTATGATAAAAAAAATGGTTTGCATGATTTCAACTGTCTTATATTTGTTAAGGCTATCTCTGTGTCTCAGTATGTGGTCAATCCTTGAGAACGTTCCATGTGCAGTAGAGAAGAATGTATAAGCAGCTGTTTGGGAATGAAAGGCTCTGTAAATGTCAATTTCGTCCAGTTGGTCTAATGTGTCATTTAAGGATGTTATTTCCTTATTGACTTTGTTTGGATGACCTGTCCATATCCAACAGTGGGGTATTTAGGTCCCCTACTATGATAGTCTTTTGGTCTGTTTCTCCCTTTAGTTCTGTTAGTAATTGCTTTACCAATTTCAAGACTCCCTCATTGGTGGCATAGATAATAATAAGTGTTATGTCTTCTTGGTGCATGAATCTCTTTATCATTATGGGTGTCCCTTAGTACATTTCTTTACCTTTTTTATTTTGAAGTCTATTTCATCTGACATTAGTACCATTAATTCTACTTTTCTCTGAATGTCATTTGCTCGAAATATCATTTTCCACTCTTTCACTTTGAGTCTTTGTCTTTGGGGCTGAGATGTGTTTCTTGGAGGCAGCATATGGTTGGGTTTTGTTTTTTGATCCATTCTGCAATTCTGTGCCTTTTAATTGGTAAGTTCAGTCCATTTACATTTAAGGTGATTATTGAAATATGAGGTCTTCTTATAGCCATTTTCCTTTTGCTTTCTGGTAGTTTGGTGTTTCCATTGCTTCTTTGTCCTTGTGTTTCTACTTTATTTTGGTTGGCTTTTGTGGGTTTTCCCTCTGTTCCTTCTTGTTTTATGATGTTATACACTTCAGTTCTGAAATTTGGAGTGTGGTTACCATTAGAAATATGTAAAGGATAGTTATATAGTCATTCATTTTCTTCTGTGTGTGCTTTATCTCCTTTCCCCTTTGAGAATTTGGATCTTTGAATCCTCTCCTTTTCAGTCATTGTTATCCCAATTTGTCCCTATGTAGGCTGAACGTTCATTACTATCTGGCTATAGCAATACTTTTCTTATTGTTTAAGCTTATAATGCCCTGTTCTTAGTAAGTGTTGCACTCCTCTGCTTCTATTTGCCTAATAGTCACCTTACTCCTAATTATTATTATTATTTTTCTTTTTCTTTTAGGTGAGCTGATCCCTTTCAGTATTTCCTGTAGTGCAGGCCTCGTAATAGAGAATTCTCTCAATTTTTTTTTTAATGTCTGGAAAGGTCTTGATTTCTCCTTCATATCTAAAGGAGAGCTTAGCTGGATACATTATTCTTGGCTAGTAGTTATTTTCACTTAATAGTTTGAATATTTTATTCCATTCCTTTCTGGCTTGTAAGATCTGTGCTGAGAAATCCAATGATAATTTAATAGGTTTTCCTTTATAAGTTACCATTTTCTTCTTCCTGATTGCCCTGAGAATTCTGTCTTTGTCATTGATTTTTTGATAATTTTAATACAATGATGCCTTTTTGGGTTGAGATAATTGTGTGTTCTGTTGGCTTCTTGAATTCCAAGTTTCAGCTCATTCCTTGGATTTGGGAAATTCTCATTCACTATTTGTCTGAAAGTGCTTTCTAGTCCCTGCTCCTTTTCTTTGCCTTCAATAATGCCCATTATTCTTATGTTTTCTCTTGAGATAGTATTAGCTAGTTCTTGAATCTCTCTTTTATTATTTTTCATTCTTCAGTTTGTCTCCTCTTCTTTCTGATTTATTTCTAGATTTCTGTCTTCAATATAATTGATCCTTTCCTCCATTTGGTCAACTCTATTTTCCAAGCTTGCTCTTTCATTTTTCAACTCTTGCAGCGTGTGTGTTTTTTTTTTATCGCCAGAATATATATTCTGTTCTTTTTGAAGGTTTCAATCTCCTTGCTCTGCTCATCTAGGTGTCTTTTCAATTTCTGAAATTATTGATATGACTTGTTTCAGAACTCGCTTAGTTTTTTCTGAAGTACCATCCTGAATCTCTGTCATTTAAGTTGCATATTCTATGTGTGTAAGCTTATTTTCTGGAGATTTTTCTCTTTCTTTCTGAGATGCCTCATCATCTTGGTTGTTCATGGTGTTTAATGGACTATTTCTCTGCCTGGGCATTAATGGAAGTGTATTCTTCTGTGGCAGCTCTTATGTGCAGATCTCATGCTCAGACATGCTGGTGTGCAGTTTGGGTGTTTTTTGTTGAACTTTAAATGTTCAGCTTATTGTTATTTCAAGGGGATATCTCTCACTCCTCCATGTTTCTCCAAACTCTATGGTTATATTTTAACAACTCTGTCATCCTCATGTGATTACATATAGAACCTGAGATACAAAGTATTTAATTGAACAAAACTTGCCATTTTTCCTTTAAGTGAGCTGCAACCCATCTTGTGCTTCCTTAAGTTTAAGCTTTTTCTTTGTAACTGAGTTAAGCTACCAATTTCCCTTGCACCAAATGAAAAGATCAAATCATTCTTTATAGAATGAAAAACACAGATGAAACCAAAATGGATGAAAAATTCAATCTACCACTTGAAATAAGAGCGAAAATCAAATCTTTAATTTAAATCCATCTTAACTTTTAAAGTTCCAGTGCTTTTTATTTATATATCTCTTATTTTGTCCCTTGTTTTATTTATATATGCCTTGGTTTATATATGTCTTCCCCAGGTGCAGAGCTTACTATTTATAATTTAAGAGAAAATATTTTGGAAAACATCCCCTAGGATAACATAAACTGTCCACCATATATTTTTAAGTCCCTAAGGCTGAAACTAAACTCACATTCATTCATTCTAGAGTCTTAATCCAGACAGAACCATGCTATTTGTGTTTAACAGAGAATATCGTTGACATTTAAGAAATGTTAGATAAAATAAAAAAGAGAGTGCTTCAAGGTAACAATATTTAAAGAATCTCATTAATCATAAAGTAAGGCAAGTAAGCTACCTTTAACTTTTTTCCCCTTAGACCTATGTTTTATTTTTTCCCACTCAAATCATGTTTGAATACTCTGCTCCTTCAAGCCTTTGCTTTCTGGGAATAAGCTAACTAACTAATTAATCATCTCTTTAGTCATCATTACCAATCTATTCTAGTCCAAGATGGAAAGCTTCCTGCTTATTTTAATCTGCCTCGGTGCACCCAATCTAAACTGCAATTCAGCTCATAACTCCTCTGAAGAGGAAGATTTGAGAATGTAAGTTGATCAATTGTAACTTATGTTTAAAAAAATCCAGAACCTTCCCCACATACCCCTATTAATATTACTAAATATCCCCACAGGAAGCAAACTCTATGTGTACTACAGCTAAATGTCACTGGTCAATCAGGTTAGAATTTATCCCAAAGAGGCCAATTTCTAAAAGATAGTACAGACTATTTGCATCTTATACTTTCAGTAGGCGGTAAGGCATAACAACATTTTGTCTCACCTCTTTTCCTTTCGCCTGAGCTGTTAGTTTATAAATATTCGATTGCATGAAAGTTCTTTAGGACTTATTCTTGCTGGCTGAACCAGTTTTTTTTTCTGATGCTGCATTTGCTTGCTAAGTAATTAATTCAGGTATCACATTCTCAGGGCATTCAACTTTTGTGAATTCTCTAAATTTTACAAATCTTTCAACATAGCTGAGGACATGAGCTGAAATGGTGATAAGAGCTGTCAGTCTCTCCCTAGCCAATGCTCAAAAAGTCTTTTCTGGACCAGGAGTATGAGATCTCCCACAAAAGTTCCAGTTTCATGTGAAATGGCAGTAAGATCAAGACAAAAAAGGAAAAATAAAAATAATGCTTCATCATCAGACTGTAGGTAATACTGAACAAAAGGAAGCTTTCAAAAGAGAGATACTCCAAAGAAGAACAGCAGAAAAAGACATTTCCAGGAACAGATTATAGTGAATGATATTAAAATTATACTCTTATTCAGTGCAACATCCAAGGTCAGGTAGTCACTTGACTACCCAGTGAGCCAAAGATAAGTTCTATCTCAATGTTCCTGTTACTAATTTCATTGTGTCAGAATTGGAGGAATCTTAGAATTGTCATTCAAAAATCCTCAGTGTAAGATGAGAAAATGGAGGCCCAGATAAAGTAAATGACATGTTCTAGGTTAGACTGCCAGCTAGTATCAAAACAGAAAGTAAAAAGAACTCATTTGGTTTGGTCTTGCTTCCTTGGTCCTATGTATGGCACTCTACTTTAGATACAAGTAGCAAGCAGAGAGAAATCTTAAAAAACCCTGCCACACACTGGACTTCAGGCCATGAAATGAGGGCTGTATGGTTCGGGTTCTCCAGAAAACACCTCAAAGTGCTATTATGATTTGAATATGAAAATTGCTTATGGTCTTTAGTATAGGAAATATGCAATCAATGCATTTTTTAAAGAAGATAAAATACAAACTCTCGTTAAATAACCACAATTTAATTCAGTTTCCCATTAATTAAAAAAAAATGTAAGCAGCTCATGTTTTAAGAGAATAAAGATTGTTTCCAACCTGCTAAGATCTAGGTTTAACTGGAAGATAAACTCATTTTAGCACATATTGCAAATGAAAGGGACTTTTAACAAGATGAAAACCACTAGTTACACATTAGTATTGAAGTTTCTAGAATATCTACCACCACCACACTCCAACTTCTTATAAAAATCAAAACAGCACAAAACCAATATACAGATTTATCTAAAACTGAGGTTCTTACATGTAAATACCAATTAGGTTAATATATTATTATAGAGGTCAGTGACAAATTTTTACAAAATGAACAGGTACCAAACACATACACACCATTACAAAAACCATCACACATAAAATCATTACAAAACACAATATATGGTTATATTAGTAGGATAAATATTTATGCATTTTTTTCAGTTATAATTAACATTCAATATTATACATTAGTTTCAGGTATACAGCATAATGGTTAGACATTTACATAATTTACAGTGATTCCCCCGATTAGTCTAGTACCTTTCTGGCACCTTACATGAAATACCATGTCACACCTGTCAGAATGGCTATTATCGACAAAACAACAAACAAGAGTTGGCAAAGATGTGGCGAAGAGGAGACCCTAGTGCACTATTGGTGAGATTGTGAATTGGTGCAGCCACTATGGAAAACCGATTGAAGGTTCCTCAGAAAACTAAAAATAGAACTACCTTATGACATAGCATAGGGAGATATTTACATATTCTAAATTTATTAACTATTTTTCACCTTTCCTACTGTAAGTACTCAGATTTTAGAATGAGAAAAAAAAACTTGGAAGAAACACCAATCACGTTTCGTAATTTCTCATTTACTCCTCACGGCAACTCTGGTGGGTTTAATGTTATTTATCCAAATTTATGGATAAGAAAATGGAAACCAAGAAGCTAACCTGCTCAAAGTCACACAGAAAATAAGTAGGAGAATTTGAACTGAATCTGATAGTCTAAGTTCAGGCTCTTGTCACTATACCAACAGTTCCCCCAAAGAGTGGTCTACAAACCCCTGGGGATCTCCAGGACTTTTGAGGGGGTCTAGGGAGTCAAAACTATTTTTATAAAACTAATACAGCACCATTTATTTTTTTTACCATGTTAACATTTGCACTAATGGCGCCAAAATAATGGAGCGCAAAACTGCTGAGAGCTTAGCCTGATGCAGTGGCACCAGATTTTACTAACAGTCATTGCAATCTTCCCTGAAACTCACTTGGATTACAAACTGCCAGTGTCACATTGGTATGTACTTCATGAAGTAAAAGTTAATAGTAATTTTATTAATGTCTTTTTAATATTCTGTGATTAAGTGGGAAGTATGGATAAAGCCCCATATCAAAGTACTTTAGCTGTGCATGAAGAAAAAGTATTTGTGCAATGGTTAAAGTTGAGAACAACTACTTTTTTTTTTTTTTTTTACAAACAGAGCTTGAGAGAATGACTCGTTATTCAGACTTGAGTATTGACATTTTCTTAAAAATAAAAAAGTGAACCTTTCATTTGAAAGAAGAAAACTGTCAGCATTTGTTGCCAGTGATAAAATGTAAGCTTTGAAACAAAAATGAAAAGTTTTGGAAATTTTTATCGACCACCATGAGACTTTTCTGATGAGATAGGTTGTTGGTATGAACAAATGTGATTTTTTGATATTATATAAATGTGTCAACATTCGGAAGACGTCCATAATTAAAATACCAATAATTTCCAAGTGACCAATACAAAATCGTGCATGGGTAAAATATTCCATTCTTCACACACTTAAACTATAAAATGTATTGATAGATTTTGTGTAATGAAGTATAACATTTTCTTTTATGTGGCTTCAGATTCCATATTTGCAGCAATCTTTTTCATTTAAAAAATTTTTTATAGTTGACGTTAAATATTATTTTATATTAGGTTCAGTGGAAAAGTATACTTGTTAGACATTCATATAGTTTATAAATTGGTCTCATTAGTCTAGTACCCACCTGACACGTTATATTTCCTATGCTGTACTGTACATCCCCATGACTATTTTGCAACCATCACTTTGTACTTTCACCTTTTCCACTCAGCCCCTGACACCCCTCACATTTGACAATCATCAGTTTCTTCTCTGTATCTATGAGCCTGTTTCTATTTTGTTCATTCATTTATTTTCTTCTTTAGATTCCACATATGAGTGGGATCGTATGACATTTATCGTTATCTGACCTATGTTACTTAGCATAATACCCTCTAGGGCCAATCATGTTGTTGCAAACGGTAGGATCACTTTTTATGATTAAGTAATATTTCATAATACACATGTACCACATCTTTTTTCAACCGTTGATAGGTACTTAGCTAGTTTCTATAACTTGGCTATAGTAAATAGCACGGCAATGAATATAGGGGTTCATATATCTTTTCAATTTAGTTTTCGGTTTCTTCAGATAAATACCCAGAAATGAAATTATAAGGCATAAGGAGGTTACACTTTTAATTTTTTGAGAAACTTCTAAACCATTCTGCATAGAGGTTGCACTAATTCGCAAACTCACCAACAATACACAAGGGTTCCCTTTCATTTCTCCACATCCTCACCAATACTTGTTTACTTATTGATAATATCCATTCTGACAGGTGTAAGGTGATAATTCATTTGGTTTTAATTCGCATTTGACTGATTAGTGATGTTGAACAACTCATCATGTTTATTGGCCATCTGCATTTCCTATTTGGAGAAATATCTATTAGGCCCTCTACTTATTTTTTATTTGGACTGTTTTTTTTTAGTGTTGAGTTGTATGAGTTCTCTATAAAGTTTGGATATTAACCCCGTAGCAGAAATATCATTAATAAATATCTTCTCCCATTGAGTAGGTCGTCTTTTCGTTTGGTTATGGTTTCCTTTGCTTTCATATCTTTGCCGTTGTAAATAACAGTGAAAAGAATATGGGGTGCATGTGTTTTTCGAATTACTGTTTTGAATTTCTTCAGATAAATACCCAGAAGTGAAATTACTGTGTCATAAGGTAATTATATTTTTAATTTTTTGAGAAACTTCCAAACCATTCTGCATTGAGGCTGCACCAATTTGTACATTTACCAGCAGCGCCCAAGGGTTCCGATTCTTTTCCTCAGCATCGAAACTACTTCTTTATTTCTTGATAGCCATTCTGACAGGTGTGCTGTGATAACTCATTGTGGTTTTAATTTGCATTATCATAGTATCATTGGCAAATATCTTCTCCCATTTATAAGGTCATCTTTTCATTTGGTTGATGGTTTCCTTTGCTGAGCAAAAACTTTGTAGTTTTGTGTGGTCCCATTGTTTATTTTTTCTTTTGCTTCCCTTGCCTGAGGAGATGTGTCAGAAAAAATATTACTGAGAGCAATGTCAGAGAGTTTACTACCTAGGTTTTCTTACAGGAGTTTTATAGTTTCTGGTCTTACGTTTAAATATTTAATCTATTCTGAGTTTATTTTTGTATATGGTGTAAGAAAGTGATCAAGTTCCATTTTTTTTTTTGCATGTATCTCTCCAGTTTTCCCAACACCATTTATTGAAGAGACTGTCTTTACCCCATTGTTTATTTTTGTCTCTTTCATCGTAGATTGACATTATACGCATGGGTTTATTTCTGGGCTCTCTATTCTACTCCATTGATGTATGTGTCTTTTTTATGCCAGTACCTTGATGTTTTGATTACTACAGCCTAGTAGTATAGTTTGATATCGCATAGCATGGTACTTCCAAGAGTGCTTTGGCTATTCGAAGTCTTTGTAGTTCCATGTAAATTATAATATTATTTGTTTTAATTCTGTGAAAAATGCCATTGGTATTTTGATATGATGGTGTTTAATCTGTAGGTTGCTTTGGGTAGTAGGAACATTTTAACAATGTTATTCTTTCTATCCATAAGCACGGTATATGCTTCCACTTATTTGTATTTTCTTCAATTTTTTCTTCGCTGTCTTACAATTTTTTCAAGTACAGATCTTTTACCTCCCTGGCTAAATTTATTCCTAGGTATTGAACTTTTTTTTTGATGCAAGTGTAAATGGGATTGTTTTCTTAAATTTCTTTTTCTGATAGTTCGTTATTGGTGTATAAAAACGCAACTGATGTCTGAATATTTTGTACCCTGCCACTTTACTTAATTCATTTTTTAGTTCTAACAGGGGTTTTTTTTTTTTTTTTGGCAGAATGTCTAGGGTTCTCTATATAGAGTATCACGTTATCTGCAAATAATGACAGTATTCTTTCTTCCTTTCCAATTTGGAGGCCTTGTCCTCCCTCCCTCCCTCCCTCCCTCCCTCCCTTTTTTTTCGCTCTTTCCCTCCCTCCCTCCCTCCCCCCCTCCCTCTGTCTCTCTCTGTCTCTCTGTCTCTTGTTCCTTTCTCTTTCTTCTTTTTTATTTTCTGTCTATTGCTGTGGCTAGGACTCCCAAACTATATTGAATGAAAGTGGTGAAAGTGGATATCCTTTTGTTCTTATCTTCAAAAACAAACTTTAGCTTTTCGCTATTGAGTACGATGTCAGCTGTGGGTTTGCTATATATGGCCTTTGTTATGTTGTGGTGCATTTACTTGCTAAAGTATTGCTGCATTTGGTTTGCTAATATTTTGTTGAGCATTTTTGCATCTTTGTTCCTCAGGGATATCGGCCTATATATATTTTTGGTAATGTTTTTGTTTGCTTTTGGAATCAGGGTAACAGTGGCCTCATAAAATGAGCTTATGAGCCTTCCCTCCTCTTGAATTATTTGGAAGAGTTTGAGAAAGATAGATGTTGATTCTATTTGAATATTTGGTAAAATTCACCCGTGGAGCTGTGTGGTCTAGGGCTTTTGTTTGTTGGAAGCTTTTTCATTACTGATATGATTTCATTAGTAATAATCGGCCTGTTCAGCTTTTGTTTCTTCTTGATTCAGCGTTGGAACATTGTGTTTCTAGGAATTTTTCCATTTCTTCCAGATTGTCCAATTTATTGGCATGTAACTATTCACATATTTTCTTAACAATCCTTGTTTCTGTGGTGTCAGTTGTCACTTCTCTTTCATTTCTGATTCTATTTCTTTGTGTTCTTTTTTTTCTTGATGAGTCTGGTTGAAGGTATATCAAGTTTATTTATTTTTTCAAGAACCAGCTCTTGGTTTTATTGATCTTGTTTTTTAGACTATTTAGTTTATTTTCCCTCTGATCTTTGTATTTCCTTTCTTCTACCCACTTTTGGCTTTGTTTGGTGTGTCCATTTTCCAGTTTTTTAGGTGTAGAGTTAGATTCTTTGGGATTTTTCTCATTTCTTGAGGTAGGCCTTTAGAGCTATGAATTTCCCTCTAAAGACTGCTTTCTCTGTGTCCCATTGATTTTGTGTTGTGTTTTCATTTTCCTCAAGGTGTCTTTTGATTTCTTCTTTGAACTTATTGTTAACCCATTCGTTGTTTAGCAACATGTTATTTAGTCTCCATATGTTTGTGTGTTCTTCAGTTTTCTTCTCTTAATTGATTTCTGATTTCATACTGTTGTGGTCAGAGAAGATGCCTGATATGATTTCAGTCTCTTGAATTTATTAAGAGTTGTTTTGTGGCCTCGCGTGGTCTATCTTGGAAAATGTTCTATGTGCAAATGAAAAGAATGCATATTCTGCTGCTTAGGGGTGAAATGCTCTACAAACATCAGTTAAATCTATCCCGTCTGAAGTGTCAGTTGAGAGCACACCTGAGTTTTCAGCAGCTTTCTGCTTCACCCAATGGAGAGAATTCCCACTGTTTTTCACAGGCAGATATGGGGGCTCTTCTTCCCAACATTGATGCTCCAAGCTGGGCAGCCCAGCTTGAGACTGTGACCTTTCGTAATCTTAGGGGGATCCCCTGCAGCTGAGTTATCCCTCACGATTCTCCACCGCTATATATGGGAGTGGGGCCAGCCCATTTTTCATCTCCACACCTCCTACCAGTCTTAATTTGCTTCTTTTTCATATCCTTAGTTATTGCAGCAATCTTTTAAGAACCTACCATGTGTACATGTCATTGCAGTGTCAAAGAAGGATATCCACAATTATCTGAGAAGGCTATTGAAACACTTTTTTCTTTTTAAAATATGTGTGCGATGGCATTGTCTTCTTATAATTCAACCAAAACATTACCGCATAAGATTGCACACAGAAGTAGATATGAGAACCCAGCTGTCTTTCATTCTCTAGACATTGAAGAGCTTTGAAAAACTATAAAAGATTCTTCTCAGTATTTTGATTGTGAAAAATACAGCAATTTTTCATAAAAACATGTAATGAGTTTACCATTACATATATCTTTTATATTCATTTCTTATAAATTTTCATTTTAATTTTAACAAAGTAAATATCAATAGATATAATCCATATGAACATCAGCTCCTCCATGAAGTACCCAATAATCTTTAAAAATGCAAAACAGTTCTGAGATCAAAGACTGAGAACTCATGCACTATCATACTACCTGACTTTAATATTTAAAATAAAATGCAGAAAAAATTTTCTCTGTACAGATACTTATCCGAAATTTTTTAAAAAAGATTACCAAGATGTACCCTAACTATTGTTATTGATCAGAAAGTGTTCAGCAGCTCCAACCTGGTGGTTACATGTAAAAAGAAAGGGATCCCCTGAAATAAAATGCTATAAGAGTACCCTTAATTATAGGTAGGTCCAAAAACGCCCTAATCAAATGAGAGGAAAAGACTACAAAAGAAAGAGAGCTCTATCTACCTTAAATGATTTCAAATCAAGGCCTCAGCTGATGCTCAGGGAATGAGATTTCTCATTAGTAATAAAACAAACATTCCCTGACAGCTAAAACTGAGGAAGTGTTTTCAATTAGTAACGAGAATTATAATTGACACTACTGAAAAAATGAGAAACATCTACATCTAGCTATTTATCTATAACATTTTATGATATTCATCATATTCAGGAGACAACAACATCAATTATAAAGCAACTTCTTCATCAGGATAGATCCTCTTATCTTTCAATTAGGTATTAACATTTGGTGAACCAGTAATTTGGGTTGGAAGAGAACAGCAAAAAGTGGAAGTAACTGTTCACATGCCAAGACAGAGTTTTACTTTCTTCATTCTTAGTAGAACATCGTCATCCAGGGGCAAGTAGGAATGCAATGGGTATTTATTTGTTCTACCAGTTATGTTTATAAACAGAAAGAGCTAAGAGTACAAACAGGTTGATTCCACAAAGTAAATTTTAATATCCTTAATTTTTAAAAGGTTAAACTCAAAGATCACATAAAATATCATGCATTTTATTACGCTTATTAGATCTATCAGCCAAATGTGCCCCTGAATGACTGAAAACTAAATTATTTTCCCAAGAATAAGTCAAATTACACCTCTCTGTCAAAACCAACACACAAAAAGCCCAAAATTCACTGAGTCTTCTGAGATGAAATGAAATCCATTAAAGCACAGAAATGTTGGTACCTTAGGAAGTCCAGCACTGGGAATATGAGTGGTAATAAAGACATCATATTTTCATTTAGGGTAGCATTAAACTAAAGTTATCTTCAAGTGAGCCATAAAATCTGTCCCATTAATCCCACTGAATTGTATACTTAAAAATAATTAAAATCACAAATTTTGTTATATATAATTACAATTTAAAAAAAATAATAGTATGCCAAAATCACTGAACTGTACATTTTAAATCAGTGAAATGTTTGCTATGTTAATTATATCTCAATAAAGCTGTTCAACAACAACAAAACTGTCCCAAATGATGGGGCAATCCCAGCTGCTAGTATCCTCACGAAAGTTTATACATTAGGGATCAAATGGCTAGTCTTACTAGTAAAGATGCTCTAATAAGCAGGAAGACATTTGATAGTCACTGCCAGTAAGATTAATTAAGGCCTCCTTAGCACCATTTTTTTCTAATATAACTTAGAGACAAAGCAACAAGAATACAAATAAAAAGTCATATACTTGGTTTCTTTAAGCATATTTAATATTTGAACTCTCATTTTCTATTTTCCCAGACCCCAGAAAACAAAGTTTTTAGATGACCAATATTTTGTTCCAGAAACATACAACCTTATCAGCTAATTCATAAAAGAGCTATTTCACAAAGGTACATCTGGATATAATTAGAGCAATAAACTATGATCAGTAAAAATACATGATTGTTAATAAAGTTTTTTGAAGATAGTTCCAGATTTTTAAAAAGTAATTTCTGTTAAAGAGTATATGATTGCATGGTGAACAAGGAAAATAAAATATTCTAGTAGAAAGAGACTTATTAAAAATAACCAACAGTGTGCATATTAGTTTTTTTTTGGAGCACTTCTGCTTAGTCACTGATACCTGGAAATGGCGGACAGAAATTTTTCTTCCTACGAATTTATTGTCAAAAAATATCAGTACCAGTGGGGAAAGCATAAGGAATGAATCAAAGGAACTCTTTTCTTGAGGAAAGAACAATTTTGTAGATCACTCTGAAAAAGGGTAGATAAGTCAGGAAAAAACATGATTTATTAAACAAAAATTCTAATACTAGGGGGAAAAAAATAGCCCACAGAAACATGACTGGAAGCTCCTCATAACTGTCTATTCTGAGGTCCTCTGTAGTACATTCTCAGTGGTGCCTTCTGTGACATACAGGGAAGAAAACATTGACCAAAGTTCTAGTAGCTCAAAATAAAACCATATACCACCTTGAGAGAAGATAGCTTCCATTGTAAAATACAGAAGCTCCATTGTAATATATCAAATTTACCAACATCAAAAAGAAAAGTATACAAATAAAAGATAACCTAGAACGCATATTATTTTCTTTACCTTCTAATAAGGAAAAAATGGACTTTTTTCCTCTTTCATATCAGCTCCCTCCTTCTCCTCCTAAAATAAACAATACTTTAAAAAGGGATTCATCCTTTCTAAGTTGTCAGAAGTTGTTCCAGGGAAAAAAAGCCCAAAACTGATGAAATATACCTCCCAGGCAGTATAATGTAGTAAAATGGCTACAGTTTATATTCTAAAAGCCAAGATAACTCAAGAAGTCAAACTTAGCTGATTTTAAAGTATGTAAAATATGTAGCTTCTAGGGCAGTAATCAATATTTTAAATTATAGCACTTGGAGTGCTTACTGATTTGCCTTGGTTAACTGTTGTCTGAAAAGGAAGGTAACACTCCAAATGTAATTTGCTGCTTAACAGCAAAGAAGCCATTAGGCCCACAGGAAAGAACACTGGGTCAAAGTAGGTCATTTCAATAGCTACGCCCCAGCTCTTCTGTTCTGAGAAAGTTGCTTTGTCCGTATGAAAGTAGATTCCAACTTCGAGTCACGTAACTTTGATGGTAACCAGTTCCACTTAAGGACAGGATGAATATCTAATTCCATCTTCCTGTAGGGCAGATGTAGTATCAAAGTAAAATGGATGTAATTTAATGGCCAAAATAAAATGGAAAGTGTGGGAGGCCAGGCTGGGAAGGAGGAGGGAAAAAATTAAATAAGTAAGATAAAAAGAACTCTTAAAATTGTGGGATCTTTTCAGAATTAAACTTCATTTTGGGTTTTTTTTGAAAATCTAGATATGAATTTATTTGAAAGTACTAGAACTACAGTCAAAGTATTTTTCCAGTTAGCCCTGTTCTTGTTCCAAGGAGAGGTTAAATTGCAGGAAAAGAAAAGCCAGTAGTTGCTAAGGATAAGATGCTGGCTGAGCTAGAAGAGAAACCAAAACTTTGCTAACCTACAAAGCTTCTTAAATGAGTGCTAGAAAATTGTGTAATTTCCCTGTAGTGTCTGAAGTTTAGATGAAAGTTCTATTTATATTTCCCTTTCTATTGACTAACTGTTCACTGATGTCATGGATTAGCGTCAAGTGGCTACATGAAACCCTATTAGTTGAGAGTGTGACTACATTATTTCCAGCAGCACAATATAACCATTGGTTTCTCCTTGCTCCTCTTATACGAAAAGTTCAAATTCCATTTATATATTAGCTTCTGCTTCTAAAATTTTTAATCTTGTTCTGATTTAATTTATACTGGGCCTACAACCCAAAATATAATTCTAATTTATAGATGAAGTCCAACAATCCAAGTTGGTTGGTCTACTTAAAAAATAGATCAGTTTTGAAGACAGAAACAGGAATCCGGATATAGATGAGTTTGTTAAGTTGTAGTGGTGTTTATAATAGTAACTAAAAATCCTTATCATTTGTGATGAGTGTGTGTATATATACTGAACTGCAGAGAAGAATAAAACTACATCCTGAGTACCCAGAGTTCAGAGGGCACTACTGAAAGATAACGGCAGTAGATGAATACCTTGCATATTAACAGAGTTTTAAGATTAGACAAATGATTTAGTTAGTAGGCAAAACTATTCCAGAACATATATACCCGATGCATTAGAAAACCACAGAAAACCAATACAACTGAAGGAGTTCTCAAGTTACAAATTCTGAAACATTTATCCTCTGTAGGGTGCTGCCAACACTACCATTCATTCTAGAGCAGGCAGTTACCAATACCTTGCCTGCAGTGTCCAGTGTATGTTCTGGTCTGCAATTTTTAAGGTCAGGCACCAGTGTGGAAAAAGTCCCAGCAGTGAAGTCAGAGGACGTGCTTCTGGAGCTGGTCTGAGCAGCTCTGCCTTCTCCATCACATCTTTCTCCACTCCACTCTTGGCTCTCCTTTCAACTCAAAGAGCCCTTTGGCACCATCAGTGCAAAAATTAGAGTCAAACCTCCAGGTACTAAAATTGTACTGGCCTTGTAATCAGCAGTACCCGTGGCTAATGATAGCCATTGTTCAACTCAGTAGTGATTCTTTTAGATAACCTTCCCAAACTCTTTTATCCAATCCCATCCACTATTCCTCAACAACCACCACCCCTGCCACCATCTGAAGCATCTCCATTTGTATTTTTTTAATTCCTGCTCAATCTGCAGGAATAATTTTACACAAGTGCCAAAGTCTAATGTATAATTATAAAAATGAAATGATACTAAGAATAACAAATTTATAGTCAAGAAAATAAAATTTGCTTTCCTTCCCTCCCAAATCCCGACCCTTAAAAGAAAAGAAGACAACAAAAGAAAACACACCATTGCAAGTGCCTGCTATTTAGTACATCGAGGATTCCTGTTAATTGGTGGTTGATCCCAGCTAGAGAAGAGGTGCTTGCCTCAGATAGGAGGAAGCCCGCCTACTCTATGTTTACCTGGGTAGTATGCAGCTCAAGCCCTCTGCACATAGGAGCCACAGGCATACTATGCGTTTGGGGTGACCATCAGAGAAACAGCATAATGGACAGCAGAGGGCATGGGATACAGTTAAGTGAAAGCTAGATGCTTCCCTCTCCCCTTCTTACTACCTTCTCTTCTTTACTTCTCTACTCAACCTCCTAATACCCCATTCGGAACTCTTTGCTGCAGGAGAAATTGATCCTTGGGTGTACTAAATACAAAGGGCTAAAAACTCTTACTACTCAATTAAAATAAAACATGGCAAAATAAAAATTAAAATGTGCTTTCAAATATGGAATGAAGTCAAATAAATACATCTGATTTTTTTTTCCCTTGTGTCTAAGTAAATTTTCATATTCTAAACCCAAAGCTCTATACATTTGGTTTTTGTTCTGAATCAAGATGAATTTCTGATACTGAGGAGAGCAGAGTGAGAGAATGGATAATCTCTCACCGACAGACTAGTGCAGCTGCCAGACTGTGAAGAACCAGTTTTGCTCTGGGTCCCCTGGGACATAGCTAAGTCCAGGGGCTTCACAGGCAGATCCTCTGTCACACGCTCTCTCTTCATCCACACTGGAGCCAGGATGTGCTGATATAAAGCCGATGCTCAAAATCCAACAACATTCAGTCACCTCCAGGACACAGAGCTCTAACTCTTATCTGGGAAGAATAAAGATATGCAGGAATCAAATTAAGAAGAACAAATTAACATTTAAAGAATACCTATGAAATCTGTGGGCATGGTTATATCTTTGTTTCTGGATCAGAACAGCCTTATCCAAGAGTCTATAAGCAAATGGATACAAATTGTTGCACTGAATACAAATCCACTTGCAGTTACAGTGAGACTCAAAAGTACAGCAAGGCCTGAGGAGGACCAAGCCTCCACCAATACAAAGTCACAGCAACATCAACAATCACATAGGGAATCTAGGATTTACCAGGCTTACCACCAATCTGCCTTCTGCTTTGCAAAGGTTAAGAAGACAGAGAAGACGAGGTGTCATGGGAACTGACAATCACAGTTCCTCTTAAAAAAGAGCCAAGTCAACAGACAATAATCTCTGCTTGATATATGATATTTAAAAAGTTTTTTAAAGATAGAAAAGAAAAGTAATCTCATAAGATTTCCACTTTAAAGAATAAGAAATTGTTTCATCAATGTACTTGTTCAGGCAGGATGATTCCACAACTTTCGCATACCTGAGTGCTTGTCTGCGAGGGCTGATTCAGTCAGCCTTTGGCAAAGATTAGTGTAACTTTCCTCCACTTTCTGTAAAATAAAACCCACATGTTTTTCAGTTGAATTTTTTTTTTTTGAAAATAGGAAAGGATTTTTATATTACAGGTATTCTTCCAAATTTCAACGTAAACATCATTAAAATTTTGTCAATAGGGCAAAAGGTAAATTTCTTTCCCTTTACCTGTTTCTGCCTTGAACAAATAACTTACAACTTTCTCATATAAAAAGAAAATAAAGCAGACGACAACCAGTAAAGGTGATTCTCCCAGCCTCAGGAGTTACCCTGAAAATGATCCCACATTTGGCATGAACTATATTAGAGCCAACCTGTCCACAACGGCCTTTTAGATATCTCATAGCCATATATAATCATATAAAGGGAAAAACTTATCATATGAAGTTAAAAGAAAAACTAACAGAGACCAGCCTTTAGCTAAAAGGCTAAGGAAGCCTTTTAACACTATCTGTAAAGCCTCCAACTGAATGATGTCATAATGGGCTCTAGCAACTGTATCCACTGATGGCAAAATTTAAAATAAAGGCTTTTTCTCAGAAACCATCAAGTCAGTTTTGAAACAGAGGCTAGTATAGTGACATCTTCAATTACCAACTTACAAAAACCCCATTCACGCCCAGGTTTTTAGATTACGGGAGCCACTGGAGCCAATTTCCATCTTCATAACATCTGTGAAACTACCAATATCACCCAATAATTAACAGGTAATTAATAGGTTATAGCACTTTCCAGCCTGGATTCATAACTACATAAACCCCACCTCTCAGCTACTGCACACATCTTCACTTTGTGGACAGTCAATCGTACCAAATATATTTAGGTTCTTAAACTTAGAAACCCATACAAACACAATTTATAGAGCTACAACTTTTTCTATTCATGTGATTTATAACCAGATAAACAATGCTAATCCCAGCTTTTTATCCAGACCTTTTCACGGATAATGGTCAAAGAAAACATAAATTTAGAACCTGAACGAGTTTATTGATTTCAAACATTCTATACATCCTCTTTGTTAAATGTTTTTCACTTAACCAAGTCCTAAGGATGCTAAAATCTGAGGTACCTTTAAGTGTTCAAGATCAGCCTCTATCTTACGAATGCACTCCATGATCTGGCTTTCTGAATCTGCACAAGTGGAGGCACTCTGGATCTCAAAACAGGAATCCTCCATAGCTCCCCAACGCTGCTGAACCAGGAATTCTGGGGTGAATGGCGAAACAGCCCCATCAGAATGAGCATCCTGGGGAGAATGCTGCTGGTGGTGGGAAGAGTCCATAGAAGGGAGGCCTGCCATGGGTTGCAGAGGAAGCGAAGAAGCAACCTCCTCATCTGTGCAGCTTTCCTGCACTGTTTCATAGCCATCAAGGATCAAATAGTTTCCTATTGATAGAGACAGATTAGTTTGATGACATTAGTATTGCTATTAGCACATCAGAACAGAGAGACGGGGTGATATGCTGACAACTTTAAAAGCTATTAAAGAGTGGTTAAAACAATTAATTCCCAAATTCTCAAGCTTAGTTTTAAGTTTATCAGAATTTTCTCACTTCAGATTTAAATTAAATTTAACAAACTTTCACAGCAATTTCTGAAAATTTTCATATTAGCATTTTAAAAGTTAAAAGCTGAAAACTACAAAGTCTCCATATGATCTTGCCTGCCTAATCTTCTGTCTAATCTTCTACCACTTCTCCCTTACCCCGTACTCTTTAACCACAAAGAGCTTGCTCTTGCCTCATAGCCTATACACTATTCTTCTCAGTCACAACTCTCCCTCCAGATACACCCACATACCTTCTTCCCTTGGGTCTCTGCTCAAATACTACCTCAGCAGAGTCCCTTTTCCCTGATCACCCTGTCTGTCCCCATTACGCTCTGTTGCCCCTTAGTCTGACTTATTTTTCCTAATATTTCTTCCTATCTGACATCTATTGTTGACTTATTTACCATTACTCTTTCCCCTACTACCACTTAAGCTTCATGAGTATAGTTGATTTTAGTGTTTGTTTATTCAATGCTATAGGGGTTGGAGTCTGACACAGATTCGATAATTATTTAGTGCATCAAAGAATAAATGCTACACACACATACCTGGCAAACCCAAACGACATCGATTTTAGCACACAGGACAGTTAACAATCAAAATCAAAGTTTAAATGTGAAACAACTTGCCTGAGATACATAAATTAACATCTTTCTCTTCCTTTGTACCTGTTCCATAACCTTCTGATGGATTATCATCATTATGTGCTTCACGGGCATCAAAAAAGTGCTCTCCACTCTCATCAAGACCTCCATCTGGTTCTGCAGGAGGAATCTCTGGGGTCATAATCATGTGGTCCATTGCTAAAATGTTACTTGCATTACTATCTTGGAATGCCACTACCACTGCACTCCGTGAAGCATAAGATTCAGTTGAAGTCCGTGAATTGTAGCAAGCTGAAATGACACCAGCTCCAGTTCTAAAGGGCATCTGTCCTTCACCAGAATGATAGGCCTTAATATTTTCAAAATTCTGGGTTCCAATATCTGTCTGTTCCCCTGGGGAGGCTGTCCTGTATCTTGAGAAATGTGGCCAGTCTTCCTGAGTGTTCTTCTCAGTCAAACTCAGCCTTTGTACCAGCAACTGCTTCAACAAACTCACTAAAAGATTTAAGAAGGAGAGGGGGAAAAGCACAATTCACAACTATAAGCTCAGACTCCACAAATTAAATTAGTTAGTGAAATTATCAATTATCTCTAAAAATAAGTAACTGTTTAGAAACGAAGTCAAAAAATTAATTTCATACATTTTTGCCTTGTTTGAAAAATGAAATAAAGCACCATCTGGAGATGACTTAAGATTAAACTGGACTTGAAAAGATCTAGGTGCTCTTAATTGGGAGGTATCCTTACTCAGAACTGCAAAATAACCAATACCATGTCTTCCTCTATTTCCCCTTTCAATAATTGAAATAATACACACAAGGTATTTCTTAAAAGGATGTTGAAAAACTGTGTTAAACTAGACAAAAAACACCCAAACACACAGAAACCCTAAAAGTTTTATTTTTCCAGAAGCAGATACTATATACAGGCATTATTTTTTCTAATTTTATTAGACACACAGAACATTTATTTTATCATTTATAATAATCTAAAGTATCTCCTTAAATGGTGAAGAAGAAAATAAACTTCCTTGTAATAGAATTTAATTCTAATGCTTTGGTAGCATGTGTTAACATCAAAAGATAAGTAAATGTTAAGTTTTTAAAAAATGACCTTACTTCTGGCACAACCTCCCTAGGTTGTTAAAAATAGAACCAATTTAATTCTGAATGGGTAAGTATATGCTGTGAGTCACTCACACAATGACAGAGTTACTGGGACAAGGTTAGTTAAACCATCAGAAGTCTTAATTGTACTTAAAAATGCCTATATTGTATACTGGAAACCACTATAATAGTGAATGTTAACTGTAATTAAAAAATAAAACAAATTAAAAAAAATTAATATGACTGTTAATTTAGGAGAAACTAGAATTAATTAGGTTTTAAAGAACTTGACCAATTCTTTACTTTCAACTCTGACTTAATTTCTATCTTCTGTTTCTTCACACAGATCAGTTTTTGACCCTCTTTCTGCTTTACATTCACTTCTTGAGAGATGCTCTGAATTCTTATGGCTTCAACACTCAAAGCCATCTCTCTCCTTAACCTCTCTCCGAAGTTCTAGTCTCAAACCCCAACTTCCTGCTCATCATTTCCTCTTAAATGGCTGGCCATTCATTATCTTTAGCTCAACATGTTTTAAAATTAAGCCAATTATCTCTGAAATAAATGAAAGAAAAAAAGTATGGCAGTGGTGGTCCGTTCTGACTTTTATTTCTGACAAGAATATTGAAATTATCTCTATAAATATTCCCTTTCCTTTGCCATCCAAAAAGTCAATCGGTTTAAGTATTTATTGAGTTCTCACTTCATGTTTATTCCTGGCACCATTCTGATCCAAACCCTTTTAGCCTCGAGCCCAGACTACTATAATAGCTTAATAGTAACTGCACTACTATAAACTGCTTTCCATTCAAATCCTTTCATAGCTCTCAAATTTTTTTTCATTAGTCATAACCTAGCTTAAAAACTTCTAACAATCCTCTATAGCTAGAGCAACCGTTTTCAGCCTTTTCCCTGTTATACACTCCCATTTTTAACAGTGATTATCAACCAGTGGAGGGTTAGAGGGAGTAGCAAAAAGAGAGGCAAGGACCACCCACTCTCATATGCACATGTACTCATGTCTGTGTGTCCGTGTCAGAGAAGGATGGGCACTAGTGGAGAATACTACAATTTCCACAAGAATATTAGAAGAATAATTTATAGTTTGAAAAAGGCTTTGAAACAGTATGATGTACCATCTTAAAAGTTCAGAGGACTCAATCTGATATCCACAGCAGCTGGGCTCAGCAACACATCTGCTACCCTTCCAACCGTATCTCCCACGACAGTTGTAACTTACATGGTCTACAACAGGTTAACTAGTCTATGTACTGCTCTCTGAACACCCACAGAGTTTTCTACCATTATTCTTGTGTGAATGACTTCTATTATTCTAAATATCTATTAGACACCCATTCTTCAAGGCAGTAATCACATCTGTTTTCTGATGCCTCCATTCTCTCATCACCCCAAAGATGTCACTTTTGACATACCTGTATTGCCTGTTAACTTAAAAAAGCGGGTGAAGTTTTTATCATCTTTCCAACTGAATTGTAAAATTCTTGCAGGGAAAAGTCACAGTTTATACTTCTTTGGACTCACCCTAAGTGACTCATAGTACATTACACAACTCTGGTACTTAATAAATATCAATATTAACTTATGAATAAAACTTACAATTCCTTAATGCATCCAGTGCCCAGCGTTCTTCTGAGACAGGCAAATGTGGATCTGGAATTGTGATTCGACAATTTACTCCAACTTCCTTTAGAGTCCCATCTGCATGTTGTTCCTTTTCAAACTGTCTCTCAGCCATGAAGAGATCATCTACTTCTGATTTCCCAGAGGTTCCCAGTGAATGAGACTGAGGTTTTGATGATATTAAGGGAGACTCTAATCCCAAATCTCTGTCTGTTTAACAGAAGAGAAAAAGGTAGAATATATCTTAAACAAAACTTTTGCCTTTTAACATGTTCAGGAAATACTTGGAAAAAATAACAACATGAACTAAATATATTGCCTATCAAGTAAAATACACACTTAGAGCAGTGTTATTATGGGACACTGAAAGCTCAAGAGTGAAATTTGTTAAAATGAATAGCTGATGCCAGAACCTGCATATACCAAGAGTTAAAGTTCCTCTGCATTTTGATAAATAACATATAGACTAAATTCTTCCAGGTAAACTTAACAGATCAGTTTACCTGGACTCTGCAGACCAGTGACTGAAATGTCATGATGTTCCACTTTTAACTTTGGACTTTCTTCATCATTGTCTCCTCTATGGAAGAAAGAAAACAATCTTTTAACTTCATGAGGTACCTAAATATTGTTGCAACAAAATTTAAGAATTACCCATTCCCTTTCCGACCAAAAACAAAGTCAGTTCTCCTACAAGGCAAAGGCATACTCACTCGCAAGGTGGTGACTGTGGCAATGGAATTGGCTTTGTGGATTGCTCCTTCACTGATGCAGCCATCCGGCAGATTAGGTCCTGCCAACTGTGGAATTTTGAAAAGAATCCAAAATATAAAAAGGAAAAGAAAAAGAAATGTCCTTTAAATACACCGAGAAACCAAAAGTAAAAACAACATAAAACAAACAAACCAGAAACCAAAACAAATAAAACCAACAAACAAAAACTCTGCTTTCTAGAGAATATCTTTATTTTGGTAACAACTATTAAGTAAGATTATAAAAACTCCATATGTTAAAAAAAAAACCTAATAACATAATCGATACACTACTACCCATTAAAAAACTTCACTTGACCCTTCTGGAACCTTTTCTTTAGAAAAGATACTTTTAATAGAATAGAATCAAAATAAAACATCAATTTAAAAAGTAAAAAGTTCTTAGAAGAACATATCTAAAAGAATATAGAGGAAATGCTTTGTATATACTTTTCAGTCTTGTTATGGAAAAAAAAAGGAGTTACGAAAGATTATATTCAGGATATTAAAAATATTAGAACAAGGTCAAATATTAGCTATATCTAATACATACACAGTTTTTTCAGAAACTGTTTGTGCCACCAGTTCATAAATTTGGGCTCCATTGTCTGACATGGAGATGACAAATAAAGCTTTGTTATCTGGGAAAAAAAAGAGAAAAATTACTCTCACAATGCAACCTACAGAGGTCATTTCCACGCTGCTGGTATTCTTCCACATCTTTATGTAAAGGTTACATGTGTTCACTTTGTAAACATGTGTTCATATAAAATTCACCAAGCTATCCACTTAAAATTTGTGCAAAATATTGTATATTATTATACTTTATTTATTATACTTCAATAAAACAAAGATTAGAAAAGTACTGATTTCACAGTAATTTATTAGAAACAAAAGTTGTCAGTAGGTGTTAGATAAAAGAGTTCATAAATTTATCCTGCCATCATGGAACTAGTGAGTTTTAAAAGGGATTTCATTGTTAGTACAGCTAATATATAATTTGCTAATTTAAACTGGTTTCAAAAACACAAACTACATCCATCTCTTCAGTTTTTGCTTTTGTTTTTTTTTTACCAAATCAAGAAACATAAAACTCTAATGAAATTCTTTTCACCGGGATTACCCCCAACTCAGTATTTTCATTGGTATCTATCACTGAGTTGAATATGGAATAAAGACTGAAATAATATGCAGAAAATTTTCAAATGCAAGAAATTAGAGAGTCTAAGCATCCAAATTTTGGAATATAAACTCTTCATTCACTTTCTAAGCAGTAAATAAATTTCTTTTAATTTCTATAAGAATATTAAAAGAACAAAACTTTATCCCAGTTATGCTACATAAATGACACTGAAAATCTTAGGCAAGTTTACAATGAATCTGAAGGTTAGCATCATTGTATGTTAGCAGTATGTTAGCAGACATACTTGCCTGTTGCCACCTGTCGAACCAACACTGTATTCAACTTAATGACAGGGCTAAATGTGTGTTTGCTATCAGCTGAGGATGCCAGAATCTTACTATGACATCTTAACACCAGTCTATCATCCTGCTTTTGTAACAATACAAGAATGTCTTCCAGCAGCAGTGTGTATAAATCTAGAAATAAAAATATAGGAAAGATGATTAGTACAGAAATTGAAATGTGCTTTATTAACTTTATAACAATGAAAAAGAGAAAATGTCTAAATTACTATTAAGTCTAGTAAATTTTAAAAATTAGGGAGTTCTCCTCCTACAACCACATTACAATTACAAATAAATTATAAATCAATCAACCTGGTGACACACCTGCACACTAGCTGAACAAAAGTCCTAAATCTAAAGATATACAGAAAAAGCCAATTTAAGACTGCGAGAAGGTAGGTACGAGCTGGGCCCACACCCATGTGTGGTGGTTGAGAATTTGGAGAGATATCTCGATTACAAAGGTACCCTGAGCAGTGATGGGTTCCTGCCCCAAAATAGGATCCCCAGCCCAGAGCACCAGTACTGAGAAGAGGAATCCCCACAACATCTGGCCATGAATATCAGCAGGGATTCTGTTTGTCTGGGTGAGATAGAAGGCACCTGGAAACTCAAAGCGTGTTCATAATGGTCCATGCACTCCCAGGAATTCACCCTGGCTCCAGAAGATGGCAGCATGGGAGGAGGCATCAGAGACATATAGGTAGAGACTGAATTATGTGGTTTCAGAAAGAGGGCTGGAGGGACAAAATCCACTGTCTCTGTGATTAGCTCATCTCCAAACATGCCGACATCTGAATTTGATTTAACCCAATGAATATCACTTGTTCCAGTTAAGTGACTTGATGAGATCCAACCCACATAATTTGCTTACTGCCAGAAACTGTTTTGGACGGCTGGATTGGCCCACAAGGCAATCTCTTTTGGACAACGTTTGGGGGTTCATGGACCCAGCGGGGTGGCAGCTGACCTCAGTGGGCTCTGACCCTTTTGCTGAGTGGCCCTAGGCTCCACAGTAGCACAAAATCTACATTACTCTGGTAAGCACCACTTGCCACACGGCGCTGACTCCTTGAGCCCTTGCGTCGCCCAACTTAGATACCTCCAGAGGTTTATTCAGTGGCTGAGACTTACAGGCAGCTGGCAGGTGGAGGCAAGCCATCATTTTGATGAGCTGCCTCAGCACCAGTACTGGTGGCAACTAGCCTCAGTTCTCAGTGTGGCCTCTCCTATATGCCTCTAGTTCCAGCACAGGTAATAACCAACTGCGATCACTTTGTAGCCTCTACCGGGTATCCTCCGCCAGTCATAGGCAGTGACTGACTTTCGCCAGCATGGGAGCCCCTACTAAGAGGCCCCAGAATGAACACACTAAGTGATTGGCTTCAGACCACAACAGAGCACCACCTGATAAACTGCATAAATGGGACACCCAAAGGGTGGCCTCAGCAGGCACTAGGGCAAATCTCGCTTAGTGGGGCGAGTCCTCTCACAGCAGCTAGTACCCTATGGTCCTTGTCAATCCTCAAAGCCAGTCAGCCTGAGAGTCAGTCCCATCCACTGATGTTCCAATAGCTCAACTCAACAGGAGGGCACATACAACCTATACAAGGGACACTCCTGGAGCACCGGGCTCAGGTGATGAGGGAGGCTGTGCCACTGGACCCCACAGAACGCCTACTGCCAAGACTGGGAGACATAGGAGATCTACATAGAAACAAACAGAGAGAGGCATCCAAAATGAGATAAAGAAACATGTCCCTGATGAAAGAACAGGATCAAATTCCAGAAAAGGAACTGAATGAAATGGAGGCAAGAAACCTACCAGATACAGAATTCAAAACACTAGTAATAAGGATGCTCAAGAAACTTAGTGAGAATTTCAACAAAGATATAGTAAGCATTAAAAAAAAAAAAAAAGGATGGAGAAATCACAAAAAAGAACCAATTGGAAATGAGGAATGTAATAACTAAAATGAAGAACACATGAGAAGGAATCAACAGCAGATTAGACAAAGCAGAGAACTGAATCACCATTTGGCAGACAAGGTAACAGAAAACACCCAATCAGAACAGCAAAAGCAAACAAACGAACAACTGAAAGACAGTTTAAGGGACCTCTGTGACAAAACCAAGTGTAAGGACATTCATATCACAGAGGTTCCAGAAGGAGAAGAGAGAGGGAGAGGGATTGAGAACCTATTTGAAGAAATAATGAATGAAAACTTCCCTAACCTGGCAAAGGAAATACACGTACAAGTCCAGGAAGCACAGAGAGCCCCAAACAAGATGAACCCAAAGAGGCTCACACCAAGACCTCAAAATTAAAATCCTAAAAGCAGCAAAAGAAAGGAAGCCAGTGGACTGAACAGATTTCTCAACAGAAACCTTGCAAGCCAGAAGGGACTGGCACAAATATTCATAGTAATGAAAAGCAAGGACTTACAACCAAGTCTATCCCAGCAAGGCTATCACTTAAAATTGAAGGAATGATCAACAGCTTCCTAGACAAAAAAAAAGCTAAAGGAGTTCATCAGCACCAAACCAGTATTATAAGAAATGTTAAAAGGACTTATTTAAGGAGAGGAAGGGCAAAAAAAGAATATAAATATGAATAATAAAATGGCAATAACTATGTACCTATCAATAATCATTTTAAATGTAAATGGATTAAATGTTCCAATCAAAAGACAGGGCTGCTGAATGGATACGAAAATGAGACCCTTATATATACTGTCAGATTGAGAGACACACATGAACTAAAAAAGATATTTCATGTGAATAGAAATGGAAAAAAAAAAAAAACTAAAGCTGGGGTAGCAATACTTACATCTGACAAAATGAAATTTAAATAAGAGACGAAGAAGGTCATTACATAATGATAAAGGGATCAATCCAACAAGAGAACATAGCCCCTGTAAACATTTATGCACCCAACATAGGAGCACCTAAATAGTAATCAAAACATCAAGGTACTGGCATAAAAAAGACACATACATCAATGGAGTAGAATAGAGAGCCCAGAAATAAACCCATGCGTATAATGTCAATTAATCTACGATGAAAGAGACAAAAATAAACAATGGGGTAAAGACAGTCTCTTCAATAAATGGTGTTGGGAAAACTGGAGAGATACATGCAAAAAAAAAATGGAACTAGACCACTTTCTTACACCATATACAAAAATAAACTCAGAATAGATTAAATATTTAAACGTAAGACCAGAAACTATAAAACTCCTGTAAGAAAACCTAGGTAGTAAACTCTCTGACATTGCTCTCAGTAATATTTTTTCTGACACATCTCCTCAGGCAAGGGAAGCAAAAGAAAAAATAAACAATGGGACCACACAAAACTACAAAGTTTTTGCTCAGCAAAGGAAACCATCAACCAAATGAAAAGATGACCTTATAAATGGGAGAAGATATTTGCCAATGATACTATGATAATGCAAATTAAAACCACAATGAGTTATCACAGCACACCTGTCAGAATGGCTATCAAGAAATAAAGAAGTAGTTTCGATGCTGAGGAAAAGAATCGGAACCCTTGGGCACTGCTGGTAAATGTACAAATTGGTGCAGCCTCAATGCAGAATGGTTTGGAAGTTTCTCAAAAAATTAAAAATATAATTACCTTATGACACAGTAATTTCACTTCTGGGTATTTATCTGAAGAAATTCAAAACAGTAATTCGAAAAACACATGCACCCCATATTCTTTTCACTGTTATTTACAATGGCAAAGATATGAAAGCAATCCAAATGGCCATCGACAGATGATTAGATAAAAGAGATGTGGTACATATATATACAGTGGAATATTACTTGGCCATTGAAAAGAATGAAATACAACAATCTGCAACAACATGGATCAACCTAGAGGGTATTAAGCTAAATGAAGTGATTCAGACAGAAAGACAAATACCATAACGTTTCAGTTATATGTGGAATCAAAAGAACAAAATAAATGAAGAAGCAAAACAAAAGACTCATTGATGCAGAGAATAAACTGCTGGTGGTCAGGTAGGAGTGGGGTTAGGGCCTGAGCGAAAAAAGTGAAGGGATTAAGAAGTACAAATTGGTAGTTACAAAATAGTCATGGGGATATAAAGTACAACATAGAGAATATAGTCAGTAATATTGTAATAACTACGTACAGTTCTAAGTGAGTACTAGACTAATGGGGGCGGTCACTTAAATTATATAGATGCCTACCATTATTCTGTACAACTTAAACTAATATTAAATAAAAACTGTAATTGAAAAAGATTTTTTTAAGCAAAAAAATGCAAAAAATTGACTTTTTGCCTTTTTAAATAATTCGTTCTTTTGTATTATACCAAAGTATCTGACAAGATATAAAAAATAATGGTTCCTCATCACAGATAGTTTTAGATATAGTAGTTAAAGAAAAACCTAGACTTTGCATGTTTTGCATTTATATCCTTCAAGTACAAGAATGATGGAGACAAACCTGAATCATGACAAAGTTTTCTGCTTTATCCCTAAAAAAATATTTAACACACTTCACATATAACAAAATCATTTAAGCATAGCTACTGTAAATGCATAAATAACACAAAGTAGCGCTGCTATCAGGTGTAACTGAAAATTATGGGTGATTATCTCTTTTTCTAAAAAATTTTCCTATTCTTTTCTTTTCTTCACTTTCCTCAACAATGACAGACATTAGACCTACCAATAGTTTTATCTCTATTCACCTTCCAAACCAATGGCCCTTCATGAATCATCTTCCTTTTTGTTAAATCCAAATTCTGCCAAAATAAAAAGAATTATACATAAATTATTTCCAAGTACTTAGTGAAATAATATTCCATAGTCTCGTTTCAAGAAATTCTTATACATTCACTATTATTATTGATATCTATCAACTACTGAAATTGGAATAAAGACCAAGTTAAAGTCGGCAGTATAGATCTAAAAAGGAAAGGTATCTTGAAAAACATTCAGGAGTAGTGTCTTCTTAATCTCGCTTTAAATAGATGATAATAGCTTATAAAAATAAAGCTGTAAACATTCAACCACTAGATTCTCAATATACCCCTTCAATTTTTTCTATAAATAACTAGATGAGGATAACGAATAGCTTATTTGTAAGAGGCCTCTAAGTTCCAGGCTCTAGTTCAAAGAAATTTCCAAAGAACAACACTTATGAAAAGTCCGGATTGTACTCAGGCTTGCTCTAAATATTGAAGACTTATTAAGAGAATCATCTTTTAGTATAAGTAGCTCTAGGAAAACTTCATTCTCTGGATAGGGCTAAGCACATTTTTGATAAGCTGTTATATATGACATAAAAATCTATTTTCACAGCCACCAAATAAATCTGTCAAAACAATCATCTAGTAAACACAGTACAAGAAAGATTTAAAATCCTAAGTAGTAACTTAATAGAAAAGCCTCAAATACTAGAAGTGACAATTAATAAATATTTTATGATCATTCCTGTGATGGTTTCAACTTTTATGCTTTAGAAGAGCTTCACAGAAAAATAATTAAGTTATCTTGTTTTTACTCAATCATCTAGAAAGTTCCCATAGGAAACAGCCTTACTCTTATTGAAACTGTAACACAATAAAATTAAACTCCATAATAAGTAATGTTCCTTAGTCACCTGCAATTTTTGTAGCAATAGTCTCAAACAAAAAGCTCCTCTAATCAAAGACTAAAATAATCTTCACACAGAAGAGACATTAAAAAGAAAGTGTAGAATCATAAATACAGGCAATCTATGAGACAAGAACTCCTTCAGGTGATGTATGTTCCCACTGAAATGTTAATTACCTGCCAGGTCTTTAGCAAATTTTATTTTTTAAATTATTATTAGACCATCTCTCACCCTGAGCTCTTCAACATTTGGATACTCTGACAACTTCAGATTGGAGGTATCAAGGCGACGCTGATAATCTTCTAAGCGCTGAAAATTAGACAGGATGGAGCCAAGGTTACTGCTTTAGATATCAATGACCTCCCTGTTCCTAAATCAAATGGACATTTTTTTAACTATATTTTATTGAGGTCTCTGCAATATTACATAAAACTGACAACTCTCTTCAAACACTCCATTCCTTTGGCTTTGAAAACAATCCTTGTTTTCATCTTACCTCTTTGGCTGCTCATTCTCAATCTTTTCAAACTCACTGGCCTCTAATTAGCTTGCATTTATTTTCTGAATATTTAAATCATGTTAATTGTACAAAATTTAGAAGGTAATTCAAGGCACACAACAAAAAGTCTCCCTCCAACTCTGTTCTTTTGTCTTCCCACCTCCAATTTTTTCTAAAGAAATACTCATTTCTTGAGTAGCCTATGAGAAAAATTCTAAGTGAACAGAATATATGTGTATGCTTGTCTTGGTACATATTGTGTGTATACAGCCTTCTACAAAAAAAATACGGTAGCATAACATATTCATATATGTATTACTCATTCAAACGGTAACAATATAGTTATATACACATTTTTCTGTATATGTGTATCACTCATCAATACATATTGGAGATCACCCCACAGTAGCACATATAGAGAGAGCTCATTTTTTTTTTAATGGCTACATGATATTGAACTCTGTGAATGAACTATAGTTAACTATATATTAATGATGTATATGTAGGTTACTTCAAATCTTCTGTAACAAACAATACTGCAATAAAATGGCCTTAAACATATACTTTTGTACACATGTATAGATATATCTGTAGGATGTTTCTAGATCAAAAGGTATGTGTATTTTCCCCCAGGATTATAAAAATTTCCAAATACATAGAAAAGTATAATGAATACCTATATGCCCATCACTGACATTCTACGATTAACATCCACTGTATTGGTTTTCTGTTTTATCATATATCTATCCGTCTAGTCATCTATTTATCAATCTATTTTATAATGTGGATGCATTTCAAAATAAGTTAGACATAAGCACACTTTACCACAAAACATTTTAGCACGTGTAAAATTAATAAGAGTTCAATATTTGTTTATAGTTCTTTAAAGTAAAATTTGCATATCGTAAAATGCACATATTTTAAATACAGCTTTCCATGAATTTGTACAAAATTTGCATATGCCTGTGCAAACTCCTATCAAGATATAAAATATCACCATTACACTCATACTTTTTCCTAATTAATATATCTGTCCCCACATCCCCAGTGACAACCACTTTTCTAATTTCAATTTTTTTTCTCACTATAGATTAGTTTAGCCTGTTCTAGAAGTTTATATAAATAGAATTATATGTAAATACACTTTTGTATTTGGTTTCTTTTGTTTAGCATGTTTGTGAGATTCTTCTATGTTGTTTATATCAGTGGTTCATTCCTTTTTATTGCTGGTATTATTCTAGTTTATAATTATACCACATTTGGTTCATTTATAAATATTCTTGTACAAGTCTCTGGGCACATACTTTCTTTCTCTTGGGTAAATCACTAGGAACAGAACTGCTGGGTCAAAGGGCAGATGTATGAATACATGCATTTTTAATTTATATAAATACTGTCAAAATGTCCTCTGTGGTTTTATTGTTTTATACTCCGAACATTACACTTCAAAGATTTTCCTACAGCCTCACCAATAGACTTATTTCATTTTCAGTTCATAAGAAATTACATATAAGTCTGAGGATTCAATTAGCCTCTATATGCTCACAGTCGTATATTCTTATCTTTAGCAGTTTTTAGAAGTAGGTCCATGTGGTCAATTGCTTACTGTATACTTTTACCTGACATCCCAAACTGAACTCTTCACTTTCTCCACAAATGTGAGGCTTCTCCACTCACACTGTTCATCTAAATGTGCAAGCGAGAGACCTGGGATTTATTCCTGACATTACTTCTCTCTTCAAACCCTTCTCTAAATCGGTCACCAAGCCCTGTCAATTTACCTAATTCTAAATACTTTTTCAATTGTTGCACTTCTCTAAGCCAATGAGCATCAATTCTGGACCACTGCAAAAGACTACTAATGGAGCTCTTATCTCTTCAAACCATTCTCCATAGAGTAGATAAATAATACTTATAAACTGAAAAATCTGAACATGCCGTTCTCCTTCTTAAACGTCTATAATGAATTCCTATTGCTCTTAGAATAAAAACTCAAATCTTTAACATGGTCTACAGAGCCCTCTATGATTTGGCCCTAGACTACTGTATCTCATTTCGTACCACTATGCCTTTGCATTTAGGCATGATCCACACTAATCTTTCAGTTCCTCGAACAGATGATGCTTCTTTTTGACCCTGACCCCAAGACTTTTCTACATGTTGTTCCCTCTACCTGTAAGGTTGCCTCCTTCCACATTATTTTGTTTCATTTCCTTCAGGGCTTGGCTTAGATGTCAATTCTTCGAGGAAGCTTTCTCTGATGGCAACTACCTAACATCCTCAAACTAGATTCCCCCACCAGTTACACTTCTAGCACCCTGAAATTCTCCTTCAAAGTAGCTACCACAACTTACAGAAGAAAAATACTTGCACTATAATCTGTTCAATGCTCTTCTATCCTGCTGGAAAACAAGCTCAATGTGGGCAACTGTTGTACTTATATTTTTAACCACTACACTCAACACACAATAGATGCTCTACAAATATTTGTTGAATGAACGGATGAATGAATGAGCAAACAAGCAGCTTAGAGATGCTCAAAAAAGTCAAATATAACTCTGATGTTCTATTACAAATTGATATGGACACACCTACTATATGAATAGTTAAATATCCCACACTTCAATTATGTAACAACAGTTTCAATGATTATTTCACAGATTCTAGATAACACTAAGTTAATATTCTCACTGTCATCCTGTATCTTTTTGCCTTTCCCTTCTTACCTGCTTGTTTTCTGCCTCCTTGACAGCCTGATTTACATAATTTAAAATCTGACGACAGTGATCTGCAGCTTTTTTTACCTTCTCCCTTTCCATTGGCCACTCTAAATGAGAGAAATCCAAAATGTAAAATAGAGGAAGTCAGAAAGGAATATAAGTATATATGTAAATGAGATGCCATTTTATTTGATCAGCTGTAACACTACATTAAGACTTTAAATATTTATTTTTTAAAATTTTATATTAGTTTCAGGTACGCATTAGTGGTTAGACATTTATATAATTTATGAAGTGATACCCCCGATTAGTCTAGTACCCACCTCGCACTATATGTAGTTATTACAATATTATTGACTATATTCCTTGTGCTGTACTCTACATCCTGTGACTGTTTTGTAACTACTAATTTGTATTTCCTAATCCTTTCATCTTTTCCACCCAGCCCCCCAGCTCCCCCTCCCCATTGGCAATCACCAATTTGCTCTCTGTATCTATGAGTCTGTTTTCATTTAGTTTGTTTGTTTCTTTTGGTCCTTAGTTTCCACATATAAATGTAATCACTTGATATTTGTCTTTCTCTCTCTGACTTATTTCACTCAGCATAATACACTCTAGGTCTATCTATGTTGTTGCAAATGGTTAGATTTAATTTTTTTTATGCCTGAATAATATTCCATTACACATATGTACAATAACTTCTTTATCTAATTGTATACTGATGGGCACCCAGATTGCTACCATATCTTGGCTATTGTAAAAAGCACTGCAGTGAACACAGGGGTACATAAATCCAAATATAGTCCAATTATAATGAACCGATATATTAAAGTACAAAAATTAATGTGTATGAGTGTTTTCACATTCTCAGGCATAAGAAAAAGATTTGAGTGGGCAGAATTATTAATGAGAGCTGTGTATAACAGCCTAAAGCTCAATTGAGAAATTTAGATTCACTACATGTTATAAAACAAGGCATCTGTAATTATAATGCATCAGTAGGGCTTAATGAAAGTGCAGGTATTGATACAAAACATCTCTCCAACTTAGATTAAGCCTTCTTCAAAGGAAATATGATATATGCTATAGAGGAAACATTGGTAAACTTATTCTGTCAAGGTCCAGCCAACAAACGTTTTACACTTTATAAGCCAAAGGTCTTTGTCACAACTATTCGACACCACTGTTGTAGTACAAAAATAGTCAGAGACAATATTTCAAGAAATGAGCATGACTATATTCTAATAAACTTTACAAAAACAGGTGATGAGCTAGATTTGGTTAATAATTCATAGACTGCCAAACCCTGTGACAGACCTACTAATGGAATATATTAAATCAAGCATCCTGAAAAAGACTGGATTGAATTTTATTAAAAAGTCTGCTATACTATTTGGAAACCTCCAGGCACCAGCATGCTGTAAGAGATTACTTAGCAAAACACAGTTTCTGTTTTATTGTTCTGAAGCTTTTTTAATTTCAGTGAAAATGCTGTACCTGTGTATTTGGCAATATTATCCAACAGAAGAGGGTACTTGGTAAGCCTCTGCATTTGGGTAGGAATGATATCCTTCAGCTGCAGACGACGACACAGTGGATTACTCTCAGCATCCTAAATTTAAAGAGGAGAGAATTTATAATTATTGTTAGGACTATATCTGATACGTACCATATATTCACCATATAAATGTCTATAGCATCACAGTTCTGGTTATTAAAACAAGACTTAAAACATGCCAAGACTTATCATTGCCACTCTATACTCTGCTTTCTCTTTTAATCATGCAATGGGAGACAGGAGCCTTTAGCACTAAACCAATAGCTTTTTTCGTTATCTGTTTAGGCAAGGACTGAAAGCATCCATAATCAACTCTAAGAATTTCTTGCCATGTGGCCCATATAGGCAGTACAAGAAGGATGTTTGCTTTCTTCCAGGCCAGTAGGAATGCATCTCCCTGACAGAGATTACTCTGATTAAGTTAGACTCACCTAGGGCAGTCTTCTTCCTGATTAACTCAAAAGCCACCTGATAGTAACCTAATCATAGGAGTGATATTTCATGATGTTCCAGGTTCTGGCCACACTCAAGGGGAGAGAATTATACAGGGTGTGTAAAACAGAGAGTGGGAATTTTAGGGGCTATCTTAGAACTCTTCACCACACATAGCTGTGTTCATTCATATATTACCTGTGGCTGCTTTTGTACAAAACAGCAGAGTTTTATCTTCTTATAAAAGTGATACCCCTGATTAGTCTAGTAGATAAAAGTTTTATCTTCTTATATTCATAAAATATAGTTACATTTTTCTGTAATTGGCATTTCTACCAAAAGCAAGTTAGCTAATTTACTGGCTGCCATTCCAAGTAGCTATAATAAGCCACCAGTCTGGATATACCGGCTCGTCTATAACAGGGGCCTGCAAACTTATCAGTAAAGTAACAGTAAATATTTTAAGTTTTGCACGCCATATAGTCTGTCACAGCTACTCAACTGCTGTTTTGTACAAAAGCAGTCACAAGTAATATATGAATGAACACAGCTATGTGTGGTGAAGAGTTCTAAGATAGCCCCTAAAATTCCCACTCTCTGTTTTACACACCCTGTATAATTCTCTCCCCTTGAGTGTGGCCAGAACCTGGAACATCATGAAATATCACTTCAATGATTAGGTTACTATCAGGTGGCTTTTGAGTTAATCAGGAAGAAGACTGTCCTAGGTGAGTCTAACTTAATCAGAGCAATCTCTGTCAGGGAGATGCATTCCTACTGGCCTGGAAGAAAGCAAACATCCTTCTTGTACTGCCTATATGGGCCACATGGCAAAGAGATATGGGCGTTCTCTAGAAACCAAGAGAGCAGTTCACGGTCAACAGCAGCAAGAAGATAAGAATTTCGGTTATACATTTACAAGAAAATGAATTCTGCTAACAACCAGTGAGCTCAGATGATAACCCCAAGTCTCTGATGAGAACTGCAGCTCCATGACACCTTAATTCCAGCCTGGTGAAATCGTGAAGAGAAGGCCCAGTTAAACTATACTAATAAACTTACATGGTTTTAAGTTGCTATGATTGAGCTAATTTATTATACAGCAATGAAGAACTAATACACTGCTTTCCAATAAAACTTTATTTACAAAAACAGGTAGGTTAAGAGGCTTACTATGGCCTGTGGTTGTAGTTTACTGACCTCTGATCCATACCAATATATACCTCAATAAGAATGACTGCATTATATTCTTCCCGGGGCTTGATGCAAGTCTGTTCTCATGTTCGACGATGTTATTTTAATAGTGTACATGGGCCATTTCCGGTCAATATCTCGATGGCAATGGAGACTTCTATGTCAAGTATTTAATGGTTATATATATATATATATATATATAGTTTTTCATCATTCCAATACCATCTTTATACCCTCCAGTAATTTAAGAGAATATTTATGGTTTTAAAAAACAGTAACATAATTACAGTCCCTGTAAAAGACTTAGTCAGAATTCCTCTAGTTTATTCTATAATTGAAAAAAAATGGTGCTATTTTTTTTTCTTACAGGTATCACTCAAACTCACTTGCACAAAAGTTTGGAATCGAGAATCCTTTTTCTGACGAGATTTGATCATTTCTAGGGCAAAAGGTTGGTTACTACAAAAGGTAGCAGCAGCATGTTTCAACTTCTCTTCCCCTGGTCCACTGAACTGTGCCAAGAATGCAAACAACACAACAGAGAATGAGATAAATAGCTGATATAAAGCCAGGCAAAATGAGAGACAACCACAATCCTTTCAATATTCCAATAAGTATTCTCAAATGACAAGAAACAGAGAACTACATATATATGTAGAATATCAATGTTTCTCCATTAAACACGTCTAACATGGACATATCCAGACCTTTTCTGATTATATTCCAATGATTCCTTTTGCGCACAGCCTCCCACACTTATCACCTTTCATTCTATAACACTTCTAAGTTAGAAAGATTGACACTTGGTGAATATGAGACAAAAAACACTTAAAGACTGAGATTAAAATTTCACTTTTTTAGAATCTGACATCTTCGCAAAAATTACTCTCTTATTGCTCCAGGAAAAAAATTCCTAGGGATTCTAGCTTGCTTCCGTACTATGAAACTCAGGCCAGGTGAAAACTTTTTCGAGTTGCAATAAAATTACGTCACTGCTGCTTCACCTATGCAGAGGCTAGAGATCCATGCCTTGAATCTCTCTTTGGGCAAGATCCATGAACCTATGAACCTTTTCTGCTAAAAATTATACTCTTTACTGATATTTTTAATTTGTAAATTTAAGTTTGTACATCAAGATTTTAAAGTGTCTGATAAAACACCTAACAAGTGCTTCGCTCATAATAGGTACTCTTACAAGTGTAGCTCGAATTAATTATTCTTTGACCATCTTCATATTTGTAATAATTGCTTTAAAAAGGCTTACAAATAAGCTTATGTAATCTCCCCTTTAAAGCCATATTTTCAAAAGCTTGTACATGAAGATATTCTGAAAAAAGTCCTTCTGCAGTGCATTTGTAGATAAATTCGGAGTATTTTTTCAACTAGGACTCATACAAAGTGACATTTTAATAGGTTGCTACAATGTTGTATTCTTTCTATTATAAATATGACACACTCAACCTTAAAAGATAACTCTGGCAGTATTTCAGAATGTTAGTCAATAGAAAGTGCCACACAAATACTCACAGCAGCTGGGTTTACAAAAGAAAATAGTACCCCCGACTTCAAGCAGTTTTAAAGTAGTTTTGCAAGTAGCTTAAGTTTCCATAAGGTAATCTTAAGAGACCAATATCTGAAAAATATTCTCCAAAACTATTTCAAAAAAACAGAGTAAATATAAAGACCTATTTATGATTTTTGCTCTTACTATTTCTGGCCAAATTAACTCTTTGAACCTAACAGTTAATAACCAAACTGGTTACTACATTTCAATTTTTTTATAGGTATATCGCAATGGTTAAGAATACACTGCTTTTTACATGTACTAAAATAAAATTTTTTATCTCACTTTATTAACAGGTTTCCTCACTTTGTTTTACCATGTAATAGATTTATGTAGTCCAATGGACTATGATTAGAGGACCAGTTGCACCTCTGTACTTTTTAAATGATTAATCCCACTCAGACTAGGTTTAAACATTATTTATGCAAATGAAACTACTAGGAATCAAGACTGATATCTTAAGTCCATATGACTTACAACTTTTTAATCCACATTTGACATGAAAATTCAATCTATAGTATGCCATACTACAAATTTTCTTTTTCAAGTTTAGTGTGCTGCCGACTCAAAAGAACTCGGTTATAACTTCCACTGCTATACTGAGATCAAGAAAGAAAATGAGTCACACTGCCACTGAGTAGCCATAGAGCAGGCTGAATTTTTCAAGGAAGTTAAAGGTCCTTAATAACAATCATTGTAGAGTGGGCCTAGGGAGAAAATGCTTTGGAAAGTTGAGTTAATGTGAGATTAGAGACTGGGTTATGATTCTCTGATCCTGTTCTATAAGTCAAGTGGCTAAGAAGTATCTACTATTGGATTAGTAGATTACAGGTCATGATCTCACCATAAATGAAAGGAGTATGATAAAATATTGTTTCAGTCAACATTCTAGTACTTAATATTTTAAAAAAGATATCATTGTAGAATTATCAAAATCTTATGGCCTTTCCTCAAGCAGTCTACATATTAAAGTAAATTTCTGTGGTCATATCTAAATAGTTCCTGTTCAACCTGTGTTAAGATTTTGAGAACTTCATCATATTCTTTACTATTATTCACAGCCTTAACTATATTACTTTCTTTAAAAGTTAGAATCAAACCTCCTTCCCATAGGAAGACTTTCTGTATGTTCTAGTTTAGGCCTTCCTGCTACATATTCCCATAACAATCTGAACTCTCCCCTTTTATAACGCTCATCACATTTGAAATAACTAATGACAGTCATTCCACTGATCATAAGCTTCACTATGGCAGGAGCTATGTCTGTTTTAATTGCCACTATATCCCCCACACCTAGCACAGTGTTTTACACGTAAGTATATATTGTGGGGTATATATACTAACAAAGAGTCATACAGAAAGAAAAGCAGAATCTGACAAACTTCTATTATAGTCTCTGAGCTCTTTCCTTAATAATGTAAATTAGATTAAGTGATTTTCACTTTTCTAGTTTTGTGATCGCAGTTCTGGATCTACAATTATCTAATGTTGTATAGTATAATTTTGAGACCTGGAAAACAGATGATAGCTAAAATTCTACATGAGTTAAATTATTTTTATTAAGATCCATTTTACTTTATATTCTCTAAAACACAAAGAACTAGTACCTTTAATTTGATTTAAAAAAATTAAAAACACACAAAAACACTTAGTTTGAGCACTTATCAGAAGACATTACCAAGAGAATACACACTCTGGACTCCTTTTACCTTTATATTAGCTTTGCAAAATGAATGGGTTTGTACATTTAAAAAGGTTAATTACTTAATCTTGAGTCTGATCATCACCTGTCTATAAAAATATTAAAATAAAATAGCAAATTTCCTTACCCAGGTCAACAAATCTTCCCCAATTTGATCAATAACAGAGGTCTCATTCCTCTTTCGAACAGCCTTCATTTGCTCATTCAACCCAACTAAAAGGGAAAAATACCATGGAAAAAAAAAGCATATACTCATTTCAGGCTGAGTGAGTGGTAGTATCAAGAACTTAAATTTTCAAAAGAAGGATTATCCCAGTAGTATAGTTGCTTTAATTTTAAATATAAATCTGGACACAATTCTTATACATGTAGATATTTGTGAATTCTATCTGAAAAACAGGTGGCAAAGAATAAAACAATGTGGAAAATAGCATACTACATACAGGATATGCATATCGAATGCACATTTAACTTCAAGACTCAGTCTATACCTGTGCTTATAAAAAACTTAAATTTAAAAAGTTTCTGCCTACTGTTCCTTTCAAGTGTGTATGTTCACAGGCAATGGATATAATCAAGACTAAACTTTCAATGCATGCTGGAGAAACCTAAAATCACCCCCGAAGAGTAAAAGGCATCAATTTGGTTGGCACTGATAAAATCCTTGATGAAAGAAAGATTAAAATTAAGGGTTATGAAGAAATAATGACTAATAAAGAGAGGATCTGATACTACTGTCTGCCAAGTCCTAGGTGAGAACACCAGGGAAAGCCAGCAAGGTGTAATTTTTATATATTTACTCAAGTGTTCCAAGTAAAAAATAAAATAAAATAACTTAATTCCTGATAATAATCCCATCATTTCCAAATATACTTTCAGAGCTATTTTCAAAATATACTTATACATACATTATTATATGGGATATATATTTTTAAAAACATATATATTTTTAAAATTTCCTAGTTGATAGGAAATTTTCAAGAGTAACTTTGATAACTTATGATTTTCATCTTAGACACTGACATTAGAACCTACCTAAGTCTTGTGTTAACACTTTGTATATAAAAGACTGGTATGGGGTAGGAAGTAGGGTACAATTCAAAGTTCCAATCATTTCTTTATGTTATGTGCTCATATATAATTATATAATTTCAGGAATGCTAACATGGATACATTTACAAGATTTTAGTGTTATGGTACCTTCACAATCTTTTATCTATTGGGAATGTTAGGGACAAAGTTCAGAGTCAAATTCTCTTACTGTGAAGTTGAAGAATATCTTCCAAGTTTGAAAAAATTTTCCGTAGTTCTGAAGGTGACAGAATTCCTTCTCTAGATACTCGCTGATAGAACACTTGATCAAGAACCTTCAGTGTTCGAACATGAGCTCTTTCAGTGTAAAACAATTCTAATCAGAAAAAAAGGAAATATAAAATTTTGCTTTAATACTTTAAATAATTCCATGAGGCCAATGGCTTTAGCTGAAATTAAGTAGCAAAAAATTATAATTATTTATAGTTTAGAAAAGATGTATCTCTGAAGTCATTTTCTTGATTCCATAGAACTCTCCCACCTATTGGCTCTCAGAGTTTAATACTGGCCAATGAAAAACATCACTCAAAACTGTTTTGTACTTAAAAGTTAACAGTGTACTCCAAAACTCATCTATCTTTTTACAATCATGCCCACCAATCACAACTACAACTGTAAGCCCAAGCATCATATAGCTCTTAAACTGAATGCTCTTCAGAAATAACAGTACTTAATTTGCCTATAAACCTTTAATTCTGAGGCCAGACTTGTAATTTCACTGTCTCAGTGTTATCAGGGACAGGAAGGATATTTATTCCAATCACAGCCTAGAAATGATAGAGGGCATGGCATCCATGTCATATCTCTGTACATCCATGTTTGAGTAAAATAAAGAATATGTATGAATTATGATAAAAGAAGACCTGACCTGGATTCTCATTTTCTCCCTATCACTTATCAGCTGTATGATCTTAACTAATTCAACCAATCAGCTTGAGTCTTAGCAGTCTCATTTATAATCTGTACACAAAATTAAACTTAGCCTGAAAGTAAAGATATGGGGCAAATGTTTTTTCAATACCTTTCAAGTTTAAGGCCTATAATGCTATGAATCTTAAATATCCTTTTAAATTAAATTATTACCATTTCCTTTTAAATTATCAGTAAGAACCATAAAATCACTTGCATTATTTGGGTTGGAAAGTTCAAGAATCATCTATTTAGCTTAATTTCCCCAATGTTTAAAGAAGGCAAGTGGAAAATTTGAAGCAAACACCAAGGCTCAGAATTTTTTTCTCTAATAAAACTCAATATATGTAAAAAACAAAAATAACTAATTAAACTCACCATTAATTACTTCCTGTCTTTTGATCTCACAAGGTTTCAGTCTCAATAACACTTCTCGACTAACAAGCTGTTGCCAGTTGGGTGGATCTGTCTCTAAGTCATTTTCAAATTGTTCATCTTCACTTTGACTTTCTCCAAAAGCCAGACTGTCGAACCTAATTTTTTTAAAAAATAATAATATTTGAGGACATCAGATGGACAATGCAAAATAACTAAGTTTTACATTATGATAAATCAGTCAGATTTCTGAGTTATTGCTTAGCACAGAGCCTAAAACAATACTTGCTCTTAGAAATATTTTACATGTGATACACATATCTCTATCTTTCGAGTGATTTATTAAGAACTTTCTTTTATACTATCCAAGATTTTTGTACAGTATATTTTTAAACTTAAAAATTTTTCCAATTATAGTGGACATATAATATTTGTTACAAGACTTCTGTTCAACTAGTCTTAAGGTGGTTCTAAATGATGCTTGTTCTATAATTTAGTTCTAATTTGATGTGGTTGTGGGAGGAGATAAGCACAGCATTTACCTACTTTGCCATCTTGACCAAAGTTTCTTTTCCTTTTAAATTAGGACTTTGAGGAGGGGGTATGTATTTCTTAAAATATGCCTCTATCGAAAGCTACTTTAGGATTACTTACTTTCGAAAGGCCTTTGGTGTCCCATGCTCAGTCATCCTAAAACAACGGAGAATAAAGAGTAAACATAAAAACAGTATAGTAATTGAGAAATTTTTGACAGAGATACTCAAAACTGGGTTAACTACAATGGCTGATCATTCTTCTGCATATTTTAAGATTTAAGATCAAATAAATTGAAAAAATTTCAGTCACCTATTTAATATTTACTACCAATATAAGTTCTGATTCCTTCCCCAAAAACCACATGTGGGAAAACCCACAAAGTATAGCAATACTATACAATCAAAAACTTTAAGCAGTGTTCAAAATCTAAACCTAAGTTACCACTGAATTACCTTTCTACTTCCCATTCCTCCTCCTGCACTTGATCTAATGGAGGAGGTAGAAAATCGAAGATGGTATTGGAAGTACGAGGTGTGCCATCTAAGGAGTCTCCAGATGCTGATGTTTCTCCAACTTGCTTTGATCCTGAAAAGAGAAGTCAGACATTCGATTGGTGGTGTTAATACTTAATAAAGATGATAATTACAAAAGAGGAAATTGGTCTCAAAAGAGCTTCAACCCAATCTACAGCCATTCATATTTAAATAACTGGGGGTTAGCCAGAATCAAATTTCTAATATGTAAAACTTTAAAATGCACTAAAAAGTAAACAGGGAAATCATTTTTAAACAACTTTTAAAAACCGACATAAGAGATGCCAACAACTCAGAACGGTGTACGATGAGAAGAAACATTCTCACCTTATCCTTTTTACCTCAATCTTTTTCATTCAAATTTTAGTTACTATGGTGATCCAGCAATAAATAATAACCTCATAGTTCTTTTTCTTGATTTGTTATCTTTAGGTAATACCTAAGTTTCCCCCCCTCCTCTGAGGATATTGCTCATTTATGCTTCCCACCTTCACTTCTCATTTTTTCCCTAGTGTTTAATAACTGTATTATTACTATTAGTTGGGTTAATTGGTTATTACCTAAGTTGAAACAATATAATTATATCTGTATTTTTGTTCCATCAAGGAGCTCGAATCTTAACTCTCTTCTATGTCAGATTAGGTATTTAATGCACATATCCTTCCTTGTAATTATATTTCTTTCCCTCTACCTTCATTTCTTTCAACTACAGTTTTACTTACAACATTAAAAGTTTTTTGCCTTTCCATTCTGATATGAAGGCACAACTAAATATTCTGTGCTTTGCCTAATAGGCTGATTCTAAGTCTGAAAACCAACAGAATGCTTACATTGTCATATACGATATACGACATACATATACATACTATTTCTGCCAGGTTAAGAGGTATGCTAGTTAGAACTATACTTCATTTTCTACCAATGATGTAATTCCTGAACCACTTAAAACAGAATGTTTGTTATATTAAAGACATACTTTCCATCAATTACTTTATGATTGTTACTTTTTATTTTGCTTCATGTTTAAAATCATAACTTTCTAAATGATACTGCCTCTCCATTTCCTCTACTGATGTTTTGTGAGAGACAGATGCCAGACCTCTGTAGTGGTTCTCTCTATATAATTCTTGTCTCTCCAATTTCTATGTGATATTTCTGATATACATTCTGAAATATTTCCTTGACTTCATTTTTAGGGACTATTTTTTTCTTTAAATACTGGCAGTTATAGCAGTTTGAAAATAATGTCCACAAACTTTTTTTTTATTATTACTATCAAAAAATATAATTTTATCAAGTCTCAAATTTTTCCATTTGCTCCTTCATAATAATGCTTCAAATTGCATTTTGCTTATTCCCTATGTTCTTGTGTTGCAATTTGGAACAGATGATCCCTTGGCCTGTGACACAATTATCCTAGAACTGCCCTTCACTACTTTCCTGGGTAGTTTCCATCGTTTCCTGGATTCTAGGACATTTTCTTTCTTAAAATTTTCTCTCATTTTATTGGAGTGATATATTCAAATAATTTTCAATAAAAGGTACTTTTCAGTTAAACTCTGAATTCTAGCACACCTGAAAATGTCTTACATCTTTCATCATATTTGATGGATAGTTTGGATGAATACAGAATTCTAAGTTTAACATCATTTTTTTTCAGCAAGTTGAAGGCATTGCTCCTTTGTTTTCAAGTACTTGGTGTTATAATGAGAAATGTGATGCAGCATAATCCCCATTTTCTTTCTCTTAATCATTTTTAGGATTCTTTTTCTTGATCTCTGGTGCATCGAAATTTCTAAAGACCTTTCAGGTATAGATCTTTTATTTTTATTACTATCACTGTAGTTAGTTCCCAGTGAGCTTTCTTTCTACCTAAAGATGTGTATTCTCTTTTAACTCTGGGAAGCTTTCTTAAGTCATTTCTCTATCTGTCTCTCCTCAATTTTTCCTCTACTGATGTTTTGTAAAGAGACAGATGTTGAACCTCTCTAGTGGTTCTCTACATAATTCTTATCTCCAATTTTATGTGATATTTCTGATATACATTCTGAAATATTTCCTTGACTTTATTTTTTTCTTTAAATATTAGCAATTATAGCAGTTTGAAAATGTCTACAAATTCTTTGATACTCCTCTCTAAAGGGGTGGAGACTAATTCTTTTCTTCTTGAGTGTGGCTAGATCTAGTGACTTGCTAAAGTGACAGCGTGCACCAACAGACACTAAGTTAAAAAAGGCATTGGGGCTTCTGCCCATGTGGTAAGGAATTGAGGCTTCCAGCAAGGAACTAAGATATTTTTGTTATCAGCCACTTTGTGTGAAAGTAGGTCTCTTATATTCAGTTAAGCTTTTAAATGACTGGTCGACATTTTGTCAGCACCAAGCCTAAGTTGCTTCAAGTTTTTCACACTCCGAAAATGTGAGATAATAAATGTTTTCTGTGTTAAGCTTTAAGTTTTGAGGTAATTAATTACACAACAATTGATAACCAATATGACATTATAGTACCATATGTAGTAGTTTTTAAAAGTTTTTTTTTTTTTGGTCTTGGAACACTTCTTTTTCATAGCATCCTATTCTTGTTTTATAGATATAATAACTTCTTTATTTTCCCAAGTATACAATTTAACTTAAGACAGTTGTTTTTTTGTTTGTTTGTTTGTTTTTAAGTTCCTGTCTATTATCAAAATAATTTTTTTCTGCTAGGGGTAGTTTTTCTATTCATTTTGTGTTCTCTTTTCCATGCTACTATTTAAAATGCTTGACATTATGTATATTACCTTAGATCTTGACTCTAACAAGCATATTTTGCCAGAGTGAGTAATCCTATTCATATTTAAGAACACAAGACTAGGTAGATGATTTGGCTTTTTTTTTTTTTTTTTTTTTTTTTTGCTGTTACATGGATGTAGGTCCATTTCAGTTTGAAGCTCTCGGCGCACGGTGAGTCCCTTTTAGGCTCCTGAATGTTAGAACTCCAGGGTATAATACTGTGGAGAACTTAACTATCCTTACATAATTCTTTCAACTTCCCTAAAAAAGAGCAGACTTGTTTTTTCCTGATACGTAAATGACAGACTACTATATTCGACAATACAAGAGTCAGAAACTGCTGACATAACTTTTGATTACAGACCTTCAATTAATACATCATTTTCAGTTTTACTTCTTACTCATGTACTCCATGACACATGCCAACTCTGAGCCTAAAGTCTCTCCAGGGTTCTAACGGGTAGACTGGCACCTTGGTCTTCTTAAAGAAATTATGGTCTCCAGTTTCTTCTATGTTGTTTTACCTATCAAACCACTCTTCTTTCAATCTCCAGAAAATTTGTTGCAGTCTTATTTGTTGATAACATTTTCTCTTCCTCTACTTCCTTTCTCTTTATGATTTTTATTTATTTGCTATCTACCATGCTTTTATTTCAGTGGGACATAGGAGCCATGAATTAATGTATGTACTTAATCCAACATCTTCAGAATTCTTTATTAGTGAGAATCTCCAGATTTTTCTCCAAATATCACCCCCCTACTTCTATCTAACATAGATAGCCATTCCCTTCTCCAAATAAAATCACCTATTCTCTCAGCTCACTTGCTTAAGAAACCCATTACAACAAGTATAAAGAAATATGGTAATAAGCTCTTTTCCTAATTATCTACGACTACCTCATCTCTTTATTTACTCTTTAAATCTCCTTGTCCTTTTCACTGAAGTCTCACTCTCAGGTAATAACCTTGGCTTTCACATAAACTCTGCACCTCACCTGTCTCCTTCTCAAAACTTTGTTCTATTGGTTATACAATTTCCTGTATCTTCAATTAACCTCTTCCTCACAACTGGTTTCCGCCTAGCATTTAAAAAATCCTCTCTGGTATCTCTCATTTTTAAAGTTTTTTTTTAGATCTCCCCACACATCTGTCCCTAACCACTGACTAGTCCCCTCAATACTCCCTTTATCTTTCATCTATTAGACTAGCACAATTTGAATTTGTGTGTATGTGTGTGACTATCTTCCCATGAGACTAAGCTGTAATGGGGCAAGAATCTATGTATAATTATTGTATGTATGCTCATATCTGCTGTGAAACTAACACATAACAAAAAGCTCAGTAAGTGTTTTTTGAATTAAAGAAAACTTAAAATTATCATTTGGAACAGATTTGTCACTAGTTATAGAATATTTAAATGTTAAAACTACATTTAAGTAGGATTCAGTCTTATTAAAATTAAAATAATTTGCCATTCTATCTCTTAGTGAGTGTGACTGTTTTAGAATCATGATACTTAGTTAAGTTGAACTACTGCTTACCCATATCATTCTCTTTCCCTCCTTCCTGGGACAGAGTGGCCCCTGTAGCCATAGAGGATACAGAAGTGGCTGGCAGGTATCCAGTGTCTGCTCCTTCACTTGCTAACCCACTCTGGCGCAACTTAGCAGAATCCTGAGGTTCAGGACCCACAGATGAGGGTGTGGATAAGTGCTTAGGGTGGCGCTGTTTTTGTAGTTCCATGGCTCTGCCAACTGAAAAAAAAGAAATAGTCAACAATTGGCGTTGCAAAACAACTGAAAAAATAGATGATATAAGGATCTAGAAAAATGTCTGAAACATATAAGACTGATGAAAAATACAAGATTAATGAGGAAGAAAGTGAAAGAAAGGATGAAAAATGAAAAGAAAAAAATGAGACAGAAAGGAGAGAGCATGGAGAGGAACGCAGAGGAGGGAATAAGATGGAGGGATGATAAGAAAAAAGAGGGAGATGGTGAAAGATGAGGGTAGAGAAAGGAGGTAGAGGAAGGTGAGTCACGGGAAAAGATGAGAAGAGCAATGGTAGGTAGTGAAAGAGGGAATGCTAAGAGACAAAGATATGAAGCTGTATTTATTTATAAGAATGAAGACGAAGCCTTTTATCTCTATGAGCTCTTAGAATCTCCTCACTTCTAACACTTCATCATTACAATATGCCTTACAGACAACCCAGACTAATTCCTATCCTGCTCATTATCTCTGTTCACATAAGTCACTATAAGAAACTAAAATCTCTTGGGTCATCATCTCCCACAGAACTGTACATCCTCACACATCACTAATCCTAAAAGTCATCTTTCCTTAAATTCAAAAATTCTTTTTGAGTATCCCTTGTGGTCAGCATCTGTGAAATGCTCCATTTCCTCAATCTCTTCTCTAAAAATTTCCTTCATCTTCTCAGTGTTTTTCAGCAAGGGTCCTAATGGCACTTGAGTGAGGATTCCTCATTGTGTAGGACATTCAGTATCACTGTATCACAACATCATCCCCATTCCAACCATACCAATATATTAAAATATGGTACTGAGTTATGGACTACAACATGACCTAGTTTCTCCCCATAGTATCACTGTCCCTATTTCTCCAGTGGGCTGATCTCTCTCCATTAAGCCTGAGGGTAGAAGAGATCAGAAAATAAAGCACAATAGGGAGGTGAAGAAATTGTAGAATTATGGAAATAGTGAATAATACGTGCATAAAGAGATTAAACAATGTATGGTGGAAAGATCCACACACACGTTTTTTTTAATTTAACAATCAGAACTTGATTGATAACTGATGGGATACTCTCTACTGCCATGAAAGATGTCTGTGACAATTATGTAGCCATATGGAGGAATTTAGTACAGAAATAACACTGAATAGAAGCAAGGCACATTGCAAGTTAAATGGAATCATGTCAAGAACACCCTTCTCTAGCAATTCATTCTAGCTAAATGAGCTTCTGATGAAAGGCCACATGGAATGGTAGGAATGAAGCATTTCAAACTTTAACATACTTGCACTATTGTCATGACGACTTGGCCTCCTTGGGGGTCCCAAGATACTGGGGAATCCTCTTCGCTTCCCTTTTTCTTCGCCTTCCCTATCTTTCTTCATACTTTGCTGGAGTTGAGGTATAATTGAAGAGATAAGAGATATTTAACGGGATATTTCTTTTGTTGCTTTCAAACACAGAAATATAATTCCAATGGTCATTTGAAATAAACTGGTTAAATGGAAATGAGACATACGCACACATCCACAGTACTCATTAGAAGTTGTCTGTGTACACAGGACTGTGCACACACAAACTTAAGATATCTTTTCAAACCCTTTAGAGCTAGTAATTTGGGGAAATAAAAAGGTGGTTTTATAACATTTACTGTGAGCTTGTTCTAAACAATTCATTTATCTATCCATTGAACAAATATTTACTAAGCTCATGATGTGCAAAGGCACTATGCTAAAAGTTGGGGATATAATGATGGAGATCCTTGCCCTCACAGAGCTTCACAATCCAACAAAAATTAAACAAAAACACAAATAATTACAAACTGTGATAGGTATCATAAAAGAAAAGGATAAGGCCATATACAGATGGGGATGGTACTCTTGCGTACATCATTATTTTCACTTTTTATATTGTCTAATAATTAGTTCATATCTCTGGATTTCTCCCTAGATTTTGAGTTTCTTGAGAACAGGGACCATAGCACTAATTTGATGAAAAAGTAAATATTAAGAAGAAAAGCACTGTAATCAAATGTGAAGAAGCACAGAGACTTAAATACACTGTTATTATTGCAGTCTTACTTTGATTTTTGGAAGGAATCCAATCCGACCCCGCTTGTGTTCCAAATTTCGAGGTTCTTTTACTTTTACTCCCAAATGTTTCATGTACATGAAAATAACATACAACATTGTCGAGCTGGAGGAGAAAGGATTAAGTGAAATAAAACTTCTGAAAAAGGAGAGTGAGTAGAATAAAGATAGAAAAAGACTTCTGAAACCTCAATGATGAATTCTTAGAATTCAGTCATCGAGTAAAAAATAAGGAATTATGTATTCATTGCAAACAGAAAAGGATTCTAATCAAGACACTGGAATATTAGTCAAATAAAATAATAGGCTACCAGAGGGAGAGAGTCTTTTTTTTTTTTTTTAAGTTAAAAGAAATAAAATGTAATTTAGGGCTAACAGGAGAAAAGATAGTTTCTTTTTTTCTTAATATTCTGTAGAAAAAAAACAGTTCTATTACCTCTTATCTTCTTCTACAGCCTGAGCAGTCATCCTAAAATAAAAACATTTAAAAATGATTAAAGTTCAATAAAAAGCATTGCTATTAAATCCAGATACCTGAAACAACAGAACAAAGCCAGATGCTTTGAGATCCATCCTAAATCTGTCACATGGAATAAAATTCCAAAAAAACCCTCTTATCTTAAAGGAACGACATGCTTTTCACACTCATGTCATCAACTATAAATGTTTTATAGTAAGAAATATTTCTAAAGCCTATGAATTGAAACCAGTGAAAGTCTTCAACCTGTTTTTGATCAGTTAGAAATTTTATAGCTAACTCATTTTACCAATAACCTAAAAAAGAAACTGGAAAACTTTAAAATGTTAGCAAAAATAAAAAATTTGCAGTTTTCAAGTATTATGACAAAATAAATAGTTCCATGGACAAAATCTGACACCCCGTCTAAATTTGTTCAGAGTGTACTTTCAGCATTATTAGCATCTCAGTAGAGAGAGCATTTCTACATATACTTCTGTTACTTACAACACTTCTTCAATTTTGGCAACAATCTGTTCTGCACATGCCCTTTCCTTCTCCAGAGTTACCCGATCCTTGTCTCGCTCTACATCAAGTTTAGTTAGTTCGCTTTCAGCCAAGGTCAGACCCATGCTCCGTTTCTGCCTGAAGGGAATAGAGAAATTTCTTGAGGTAGCCTCAGGAGAAAAATTATCTCCCTCTAGAGATGTTTCATCAGAGTTTCCGTAGCTATGAGTTTCTAACAACAGACAAAATGTCACGGTATTTTATTTCAGAGCCCATGTCACCTAGGATACCGAAGGAAAAAAATTCTATATGCAATCACTTGACAAAACATGTATCTTGAAGGAACACACTTAGCACAGACATAGTACTAAGCTCAAATCTTGAAATCATATGAAATGAGAACTATGAACTCTCAGTACCACTCCCACACTTTGACTCCAGATGTTCATTATGTTTTAATAACAGTGATAAAGACCATATGCTAAGCCAACGATTTAATGTGTAACTTTTTCCTACCTAAAAAGAAAATTAATCAGCTGTTATCTATTACTAAGCTTACCGAAAATCTTCCAAGTGTCTCTGAACTTCTGGGTGGACTCTCTCTTGCATAGTTTGAATATAGTGACGATGTAGATCCTCAGGAATAAGCTCAGGCCTTCTTTTTTCTGCAAAAAGAAAAGGAATTACTTGATCTAAAGGTATAGTCTGTGGATTATAACTGGAAAAATATCAGTGTTATTTGGTGCAAACTTATCTTGGAGTAAGACAAGAAATTCTTCAATTCATGTTTTTCATCTCAGAATTCAGATTTCATTTACCCTTAAATGTATTACAGACTCTGTTGTGATTCAGATGACCTACTAGTGACAAATAAAACCTTTTGAAATGAGCTGAGCTACATATCTAAAGAGATGTAATTCTCCAGGATACTGATGCTCCAAACTTACCTAGATCTATGGATATTTCATCAGGAACAGAAACTTTCAGGTGCTAAAACAAAAATGCAAACAAAAAATGAGACAGCACTAACGACTTTTTGAGATATATACAAGTACCTGTATAAAGTAAAGAGAACTTAGATACCAATACTTACAAGCGTATTCATGTCTAAGCTTATTTACTTAAAAAAGGAGAACAATGTTTTCTTGCTAATATGAATGACTCAACAGAAAACAGAAAGCCCAATTAAAAAAATGGGCAAAGTACCTGAACAGACATTTCTCCCAAGAAGGCGTACAAATGGCCAACAGACATATGAAAAGATGCTCAACTTCACTAGTTATTAGGGAAATACAAATCAAAATCATAATGAAATACCACCTCACAACTGTTAGAATGGCTATCATCAACAGGACAAATAATAATAACTGTTGGAGAGGTTGTGAGGGAAAAGGAGCCCTCATACACTGTTTGTGGGAATGTAAATTGGGACAGCCACTACATTAAATAGTATGGAGAATAGAATTCCCATATGATCCAGCAATCCCTCTTCTGGGTATTTATCTAAAAACCTGAAAAAATTTATCCATGAAGATATAAGCACCCTGATGTTAACAGCAGTATTATTCACAGTGACCAAGACACAGAAGCAACCAAAGTGTCCTACGATAGATGATTGGATAAAGAATATGTGGAATATATATACAATGGAATATTACTCAGCTAACAGAAAAGATGAAATATTACCATTTGTGACAACATGGATGGATCCTGAGATAATCTAATGCTAAGCAAAATAAATTAGACAGAAAAAGTCAAAAACCATACAATTTCACTTATATATGATATAAAACTGAAAGCGACAAACATGACAGAGACTCGTGGACATGGGCATTAGATTAGTGGTTACCAGAGGGAAGGGGGGTGTGGGGGAAGTAGGTACAGGTAAAGGGGTCAAATATTTGGTGACAGAAGGAAATTTAACTTTGGGTGGTGAACACACGATGCACTACATATATATATATCATATCATTAAATTGTATGCTTGAAACTTATTTGATTTTACTAACCAATATATTTTTCAATTATACTGGCATACAACAGTATATTCGTTTAGGTATACAATATAATGATGAAACATCTATATAACTCATAAAGTGATCATCCCAAAAGATCTAGTACTCAAGATACCGGTACATAATTATACTATTACCAACTATATTCCTTATGCTACACTTTATATCTCCATGACTATTTTTTAATTATCAATTTGTACTGCTTAATCTCTACCCCGTTTTTCACCGACCTCCCCAACCCTCTCCCTTCTGGTAACCCTCTGGTTTTAATGTCATTGTGGTTTTTTTAATGTTTATTTTTTTCCACATGTACATGAAATCACATGAGATTTGTCTTTCTCTATCTGACTCCACTCAGCATAATATCCTCTAGGTCCGTCATTCTTTATCCTTATTGTTTCCTTTTCAATAACTTATTTATGGTGACATTGGTTAATGAAATCCAATAAGTTTCATATGTACACTTTAACAATAAGGCATATATATATTTACACTGTGCGTTCATCTCCCATAGTTAGATTTCTCTCTGTCACCACATATTTGACCCCTTTTTACTGCGTCTACCTATCCCCTCCCCTCTGGTAACCACTAGTCTATTGTCCATGTCCATGAGTCTCTGTTTGTCCTGTTCATTTGTTGCTTTTAGGTTTATATCCCACATATAAGTGATATGACATTTTCAACATTTTCTGTCTCATTTCACTTAGCATTATTATCTCGTGGTCTATCCATGTTGTCACAAATGGCAGCATTTCATTTCTTCTTAATCTCTGAGTAATATTCCATTGTTTATATACACCAAATCTTCTTTATTTTAGGATACTTCGGTTGCTTCCATGTCCCGGCCACTGTGAATAATGCTTCTATGAACATCAGTGTGCAAATATCCTTTCGGATATGGGTTTTCAAGTCTTTGGGGTAAATATCCAGTAGAGGAATTGCTGGATCATATGGTGGATCAATCCTCAGTTTTTTGAGGAAGCTCCATACTGTTTTTCATAGTGGCTGTACCAATTTGAGTCCCACCAGCAGAGTATGAGGGTTCATTTTTCTCCACATCCTCTCTAACATGTATTACTTGTCCTGCTGATGATAGCTATTCTAACAGGTGTGAGATGGTATCTCACTGTGGTTTTGATTTGCATTCCCCTAACAGCTAGTGATATTGAGCATCTTTTCATATATTTATTGGTCATTTGTATGTCCTCTAGGGAGAAGTGTCTGTTCAGGGTCTCTGCCTATTTTTTTTTTATTGGATCGTTTGGTTTTTTGGTGGTTGTTATTGAGTTGAGTTTTTTGTATATTTTGGATATTAGGCCCTTATCAGAGGCCTCGATTGCAAATATATTTTCCCATTTGGATGGTTCTCTCTTTTCCTTGTTGATACTTCCTTTTGCTGAGCAGAAGCTTTTTAGTTTGATGTAATCCCATTCATTTATTTTAGCTTTTACTTCCCTTGCTTTTGAGGTCAAATTCATAAAATCCTCTTTAAATCCAAGGTCCTTGAGTTTCATTCCTATGTTTTCTTCTATGCATTTTATTCTTTCAGGTCTTTAATCCATTTTAGTTAATTTTGGTGTGTGGTGATAAACAACAGTCTGTCTAGTTTCATTCTTTTGCAGGTGGCTTTCCAGTTTTTCCAGTACTATTTAATGAAGAAGGTTTCCTTTCTCCACTGTATATTTTTGGCTTTTTTTTTTGTTGAAAATTATTTGCCCATATGAATATGGGTTTACTTCTGGACACTCGATTCTGTTACACTGGTTCACGTGTCTGTTTTTCTGCCAATACCAAGCTGTTGTGATTATTGTCGCTTTGTAGTATAATTTGAAATTGGGCAGAGTGATGACTCCAGCCTCGTTCTCTTTGCTCAGGAAGACTTTGGCAATTCGGACTATGTGCTTCCATACAAATCTGATGATTTTTTGTTCTATTTTTTTAAAAAATGCCAATGGGATTTTCATGGAGATTGCATTAAATCTGTATAATGCTTTAGGTAATATAGTCATTTGAACTATGTTGACTTCCAATCCAAGAATACGGAATATCTGTTCATTTTTTTTGAATCTTCTTCAATTTCTTTTAATAGGATCTTATACTTTTCATTTTATAGGTCCTTCATATGTTTCATTAAATTGATTCCTAGGTATTTTGTTCTCTTTGTTGCAACTGCAAAAGGAATTATTTTTCCCACTTCTTTTTCTGACATCTCATTTTTAGAGTATGAGAACACTATGGGTTTTTGAATGTTGATTTTGTACCTAGAGACGTTATTGTATTTGCTTCTTGTTTCTAGTAGTGTTCTTGTGGAGTCTTTAGGGTTTTCTATATAGGGAATCATGTCATCCGCAAATAGTGACAGTTTGACTTCTGTTTCGTATTTGAATGTCTTTTATATCTTTCTCTTGTCTGAATGCACCTCCGATGTTATATTGAATAACAGTGGTGACAGTGGACAGCCTTGCCTTATATTCCTGATCTTAGAAGGAAGGTTTTTAGTTTTTCACCATTAAGTATAATGTTGGCTGAAGGTTTGTCATATATGGCCTTTATTATGTTAAGGTACTTTCCTTCTATACTGATTTTTTAGTGTTTTGATCATCATAAGTGGATACTGTATTTTGTTGAAGGCTTTTTCTGTATCAGTTGATATGATTATGTGATTCTTATTTTTTAATTTGTTTATGTGGTGTATGACATTAATCGATTTGCATCCCTGTACCTCTAGGATGAAGCCCACTTGACCGTGGTGTATAATCTTTTTAATATGTTGCTGTATTCAGTTTGCTAGTATCTTATTTAGGAATTTTGCATCTGTGCCCATGAGAGATTTTAGACTGTAGTTCTCTGTTTTTGGGTTACCCTTACCAGAAGGTCTTGATTTCTCCTTTACATCTAAAGGAGAACTTACCTGGATATATTATTCTAGGCTGGTCGTCCTTTCACTTAATCGTTTAAAGATTTGATTCCATTCCTTTCTGGCTTGTACAGTTTGCGCTGAGAAGTCCGAGGATAATCTAATGGGTTTTCCTTTATAAGTTACCTGGTTGCCCTGAGAATTCTGTCTTTGTCGTTGATTTTTGATAATTTTAATACAATGTGTCTTGGTGAAGACTTTTTTGGGTTGAAGTAATTGGGTGTTCTAGTGACTTCTTGAATTCCAAGCTCTTGCTCATTCCTTAGATTTGGGAAATTCTCATCAACTATTTGTCTGAAAATGCTTTCTAGTCCTTACTCCTTTTCCTCATCTTCGAGAATTTCCATTATTCTTATGTTTTCTCTCCTGATGGTATCAGCTAGTTCTTGTATTTTTCTTTCATTGTCTTTTATTCTTCGGTTTCTCTCTTCTTCCTTCTGATTTATTTCTAGATTTCTGTCTTCGATATCACTGATCCTTTCCTCCATCCGGTTGACTCTATTTCCCAAGCTTGCTATTTCATTTTTCAACTCTTCCAGTGTGTGTGTGTGTGTGTGTGTGTGTGTGTGTGTGTGTGTTATCTTTAGAAGTTCTATTTGGTTCTTTTTGAGGGTTTCAATCTCCTTGCTCTGCTCATCCAATTTTTTTCAATTCCTGAAATTGTTGATGTGACTTGTTTCGGAACTCAGTTTTTTCAGAAGTACCATCCTGAATTCTCTGTCATTTAAGTTGTATATTTCTATGTCTGCAAGCTTATTTTGTGGAGATATTTCTCTTTCTTTATGAGATGCCTTGTCACCTTGGTTGTTCACGGTGTTTAATGGTGTCTGGGCATTAATGGAAATGAATCCTGCTTTTTTTTCCAGAAAGTAGTTCTATTATATAAAGGTCTCTCTTTAGCCTGCTGCAAAGAAGGCACTTGTCCTTTGGTTTCCAGTAGGTGGCGTCTAAGCCTCTCTGATCCCTGCTTTATATAAAGCCTTAATAATCCTTTTATATAATGCCTTTATTTTCTTGTAAATATTTAATCACACTCGCTACCCTCAGCCTCATTCCCTGTCAATGTTAGCAACAGTTTTGATAGCGTTTGCTGAGATTCCCCTGGGGTTCCGTGATATTCAGTCTCAGGCCCTCTGGGTTGTCAAATAGGGCCTGTGGCTCAGTCTTGGTTTTGCAACCATGGGCAGTAAAAATCAACTGTTGTTTCTCTGCTGTCCCTGATTCTCTGCTTTCTGCCTTGATGATTGGTCCTTGCTGCCAGCCACAAGGAGCTCACAGCTCCCCCAGGCAGGACTGTTTAGGGAAGTCGCCACACTTTCTACCCTCCCCACTGTTTTACAGGGAGATTGGGCTGCGAGTGCAGCTTCTTTTTTTCTCCCAATCCACTGCCAGACACCCAAGATTCTGACCCGTGTTAGCTCTTTAGCACAGATCCCACTCTCAAACATGCCGGTGTGCAGTTTGGGTGTTTTTTGTTCAGCTTATTGTTTCAAGGGGAGAGATGTGGGGATGGCTATCACTCTGCATATTTCTCCAAAAAAGAAAACCTCTTTATTCATATTTTTGATACATGTTTTTTCTTCTTCTTAAAGAAGTTCTTCCAATATTTTCTATAATACTGGCTGGTGGTGATGAACTCTTTTAGCTTTTTCTTGTCTGGGAAGCTCTTTCTCTATCCTTTAGTCCTAAATACTAGATTTGCTGGGTAGTGTAATTTAGTTCTGGGATTTCATCACTTTGAATATTTTGTACCAAGCCCTTCTGGCCTGCAAAGTTTCTGTTGAGATACTGGATGACAGTCTTATTTTGGGAGCTCCTTTATAGATAACTAATTGCTTTACTCTTGCTGCTTTTAACATTATCTCTTTGAATTTACCCTTTGGCATTTTAATTATGATGTGTCTTGGTGTAGGCCTCTTTGGGTTCATCTTGTTTGAGGCTTTCTTAACTTCTTGGGGTTGTTTGTCTATATCCTTCACCAGGTTAGGGGAGTTTTCAGTCATTATTTCTTAAAATAGGCTCTCAATTCCTTGCTCTCTCTTCTTCTGGTACCCCTATGATGTGAATGTTGTTATGCTTAATGTTGTCCCAGAGGTTCCTTAAACTATCTTCATTTATTTGTATTCTTCATTTTTTTGTATTGCTGTTCTGATGGGGTGTTCTCTGCTACCCCATCCTCTATACTGGTGATTATATCATCTGCTTCATCCAATTTGTCAAATCTCTCTAATGTACTCTTCGTCTCAGTTATTGTATTCTTTATTTCTGACTGGTTCCCTTTTATGTTTTCCATCTCCATTTTTATGTTTCCAATTTCTGTTAAAGTTCTCACTGACTTCATCTACTCTTTCCCTAAGTTCATTGAACATCCTTACAACCATGTTTTGAACTCTGCATCTGATAGATTGCTTGTCTTCATTTTGGTGAACTCTTTTTCTGGAGCTTGTTTCGTACTTTCATGTGGGACATGCGCCTTTGTCTCTCCATTTTGGCTGCCTCTCTGTGCCTGTTTCTATGTATTAGGTAGTGCTCCTAAGTCTCTTGGTCTTAGTAGAATGACTTTATGCAGCAGGTGTCCTATGAGCCCAGTGGTATGGTCCTGGGAGGGGTCCAGCTGCAGGATGAGTTCAGCACAGCCTGTTCCCTGCCTGGGACCACGTGGCAAGAGTCATTAAATAGTTCACAGGTAGCTGCCATCAGTGCTGGGCTTATAGGTGCCTTGAGAGATCAAGCTAGAAACCTAGGCCAGTTACCTCTAGTATGGGGCTTGGTGCTGCTCAGCAAGAGGTAAAGAAATGCCAAGGCCAGATGCTGCTTCTTTGGGTTTTGTAAGCCTTTGACGTATTTTAGGAAACTGCAAAGCAAGAGCCAATATAGACCATTTGTATAAATAAAACAATGGAAGCGGTTTGGGTGGGCCCATAAATTGGGATAGGTAGAGTCTCAAGGAATTACCTGGGCGGATCAATCTGTGTTATCTGGATTGATGTAGACTCAGATATGGTGACACCTGCACTCATCAGCTGGGAAGGAGGTGGGCTCAACAGAGGAACACTGGATACTTCCTGCACTTCTGTCTGGGAGAAAGTTGCCTTTCCAGCCCTTGCCCTGAAGCATGATGACTCAGTACCTCCCTGTCTGTCCCTGGTGCTCCTCGAGTAGCTGCCCCCACGTTGAAACTCAGAGAGAGTGAGTCTTTCAATGTGTAAGTCCAGGCATGGGCCCTTTTAGAGGAATGCCTGAAACTCTTGCAGCCTACTGTCTCACTCAGCCATAATCTCTGCTAGTTTTCACAGTCAAAGGTTGTGGTGACTTCTCTTCCTGGCACTGGAACCCTGGTCTGCAAAGCTCAGCATGGGGCTAGGACCCCTCACTCTTATGGTGGGAAAGGGGGCTTTGCATAAAGATAATCCTCTTGATTCTCGATGGCTACATGTGGTTGTGAGACCAGGCTATTTTGTGCCTCCACCCTTCCTAACGATTTTAGGTGACCTTTCATTTTTGTCCTTAGCTATAGGGCTTCTGTTTAGCCAAATCTCGGGTAACAATGAATGCCAGTTGCTCTGTATTTTCATTTTAATTTTAGTGTGTCCCAATAATTTCAATTAAAAAAAATAAAATAAAAATATGAAAGGACTAGGGAATGCAGTATGATTATCCAAGAAGTACTAAGGGCTAATAACTCTTATTACCCTATAGCAAGGCTAATAATAAAACTTAGTTTAAAACACCTTAAGATTTCTCTGGGCAAAATAAAACATCATCATTTATGTGAATAAGATATTTTTCTACCCCTGTTTAGTTAAACATGTACCTCCAAACTTCAAAAGAGGCCAATCAGAGTTCAATTATGCAAGTATTGTCCTTTGGATCCTAATATATAAATGTGTATCATTTGTGTTCCCTCATCCTGATTATACACATGTATAAACCCAAATATACATACATATCCCTTAAAACCTACTGTGAGAATTCATATGCTTACAACTAATTCAGAAATAATAAAAAATAATGGTCAAGAAAAATCAATACTTGAGATATATAATATAGATGTCACAAAGCACAATAAAGCCCAAAATCACAAGAGGGAAGATTGGAAGGATGCCAATAATGCAATGTACTAGCACAAAGATTTTAATTAACTTGGTAACTTACTGCAGATCGCTCCAAGAAGAACTGATGAAACTCAAGGAAGATGCGACGAGTCTCCTTGGAATTGGTCTGTTTATAAAGGTCTGAATAGAGATAACAGAGCTGTAGTAGAGAAAAAATTGAAAAAAAAAAAGTGAGAAATCTTGAAAAATGTAATGTTAGATTCTCATAGAGTAGGAATGTTTGGAACAGGTAGGTCACTATAAACAATGCAGTTATTACAATAAAACAAAATCTTTAAAAAACAAATTACTAACATTTTAAGTATCTTTCATATCTATCCTTATGTTTAAAAAAACTGAAAGAAGTCTGTCTACTTATCACGCAGAAGTGAAAAGTTTTATGTTTTAAGAACTCTGAATTGGCTGAATTGTAAATATATTACCAATGTTGCAGGGTCAAATTGTGAAACTACATGGTGTAAGAAAACCGCCAAGTGAGCAGGGCGAGATTTTAGCAGTTCAATGCTCTGAAAACAGCTGCACTGTCCGTTGATCTAGAAAAAGAAATAATTATACATCAATAACCCCAGCATACAAAAGCAAAATGAAATGTAAGCTCAATAAAACATAACTATCCAAATTACACTTTGATCTACCCTAAAAAAATTCAAAAATTTAAAAATTTCACTAGGATTTCTTAGCAACATAGGCTATGGAATCTCTTCCTCTGAAAATTAATAATCTTTTGGGGATAGGCTGGAAGAAAGAACATTTTGGGAGGACGCAAGCTTAGAAGATAATTATTTAGGAGCTGAGATGTCTAAAAATTAGTTTGTAAACAACTGCCTAACAACACTTCTAAAAATGTAATGGAAGGTTTGTATCCTAATAATCAAATAACTGTTTTCCTTTTATTTTTGGCTAATTACAGAAATGGTGGTAGGAAATGGAGTTTTACAATTTTAAGATACCTCCTAGAATACTTGCATCCCTAATTACATTGTAAACAGAAAACAGTAATAGTTAAACTTAAGGTAACCCAGAATCACAATTTTTATATAATTTTTCATCTAAATAAATTAAGGAATAAAGTTAATCTAAGCAAACAATACCAAATCTATATAATCTCTTTCAGAAAATACAAGAGGAGGTAACACTTCTTAACTTATTCTAGGAGGCCAGCATTACCCAACTATCAAAATCAGACAAAGAAATTACAAAAATAAAACAAAAAAAAGCTACACACCAATATCTCCTATAAAAACAGATACAAACATCCTCAGCAAAACAATAGCAAATTGAATCTGGCAATATATATAAAGCAAAATACATTATAATCAATTAGAGTTTATCCCCAGAATGTAAAGCTGGCTCACTCAACATGCTAATATCGATCAAATTAATTTACCATATTAGGAGTCCAGGTCAAAAAAAAACATATAAGCATCTCAATTATTCAACAAAATTCAACATCTATTAACAATAAAAACTCTCAGCAAACCAAGAATAGAAGGAAACTTTCTTAATCTATAATAAAAGTTATCTACAAAAAACCAATAGCTAACATCATACTTTACAAAAAAAGACTGAATGATTTCTCCCTAAAATCAGAAATAAGGCAAAGATGTCCTGTCTCACCACTCTCACCACTCCAATTCAACCTCATACTGGAAGTCCTAATCAGTGCAATGAAGATAATAAGAAATAAAAGATAAACAGATTGAAAATAAGAAAATAAAAATTGCCTCTATTCATAAACATGATGGTTGTCTATGTAGAAAAATCCCAGAAAGTTATTTTAAAAAGCTCCTAGAAGTAGCATGTGAATTTATTAGCAAAACCAAGGTCAAGAATCAACCCAATCATATTCCTATATACCATCAATAAACAAATAGAATTTGGAATTAAAAACAAAAACAAAAACCAAAAAACAACCTTTAAAGCAAAACTGCCCTCTCCCAAAACAAAGTATTTAGGTATAAATCAATGACCTCTTATTAGTTTTTAATAAATTAAAAAGTAATTTCTATAGGTTAAAGCCAAAGTAAGCAATTAACCATGCAATTAACCAATTTATGTTAATTCTAGTATTTAGCTTCAGATCCTTAAAAATACAATGTCAATCTCCAGAAAGTGTTCATTTTTGCAACAAACATCTCATAAAATTAATGATCTGTTTTTCAGAAAAAACATTGTCACCTGTTCATGTTCAGCACCAAAATCATCATCCTCTGCTCCAATAATATGAGGTGCTATACGTGTTGAGGGACTCCCAATAAGTGGTTGAGTGTCCTGGTAATATTTAGAGAAAAGAAACAGAAAAATTATCTGGTCATCGAATTCAGAGAAAGAATAAAGTCAAACCATTAAGAAGACATGGTTCATTGAACAGGAGGGATTTCTTTTTATTTATTTATTTTTATGTACTTTATTTTTAAAGAAATGGTTCTCAAATTTTCAAGGCCATGAACCACTTTACCAAAAAACACAACAGTATTTTTTGGGGGGTGAGGCAGAGTGGGGGGGGGGGGGGAGTGGGAAGACAGTCCCTCCAGAAGTAGTAAATACCCTTTGGTTACTACACCCTTGGTTATCTGATTCTAATCACTCTCTGTGTATTTCATCTATTATTCTATACATATCTAGACCTTGTTACAGAAAGAAAGTTGGCTTACAAAGTTTAAATTTTTAAAGTTAGATTTTAAAAAAGTGAGTGAAGACAACAGGACAAAGGACAAATGAGAGTAGAAATGACGACAAAGTTAGCAGAGAGGTTAATATAAAGATATCTATTAATGTCATAGAGCTGAAGGCTGTCGTTTTTTCATTTTTAATTCTATTTCATAAGTGTATAACATAGGGTTTTTCAACCCTGGCACTGCTGATATTTTGGGCCAGATAATTTGTTGTTGTGGGAGCTGTCCTGTGCATTGTAAGGCATTTAGCAGCATCTTTGCCCTCTACCCACCCACCAGATGCCAGTAGCAGCCCTCCAGTAATGAAAATCAAAAATGTTTCCAAACATTGCCAAATGTCCTGAAAAACAAAACCACTTGCGGTTGCAGATCACTGGCAAAATGAAAAAATAAATAAATAAATAAAAAATAAAAAATAAATCACACGAAACACTGTTATAGAAAGAAAACAAAATTACAAAAATAAATTATAGGTTGGCAGATTTCACTCCATGTTAGATGTCAAGTCATTCACAAAGTTAGATTTAGCATAGAAAAGGCAGTGTAGGGCATTAATGTATAATGTAAAAAAATAAGAGATGTTTGAAGTTCACAAACACTAATATCAAAGACCATATAGTACTAAAAGAAATAAAAATTTTGGAATAAATAGAAAAGAATGAGTTTGGCTTAATTCTAACAGCAGTTGAACACGTGGGATCTGTAGCTAAACAAAGGGAGTGGGGCTATAATGATTTGGGAGTCATCTGCAAAGTAGCTAAAGTTAAAATTATGTACACAGACCCAACAAGTTATAAATTAAGTAAATAATATATAGCTGTAGTTTTTCCTCCTTAAGCGTATCCCAACACTATGTATTTGCATCTCCTAAAATTAATTTGGCCCTTTTCACTACTTGTTTTTTAAACCTCAAGGCTGTAATTATTTAAGAAAAATTCAGGTGAAACAATAGAAATTTGTTTCGAGTAGTAGTTAGACAACTCTTAATTTTAAAGCTGATTAGATTTCTCTGATTTTTCAATAGTCCTTATGTCGCTATTAATCAATGCATCACAATATGTTGTCTTTTACTATAAAACTTCATACAAGTCTAATCAAAAAATAAAATCAGAATGCAAAAAGTATTCAATTAAGAATATGTATGATCTTACATTTCTACTTCTGAGTATATGCCAAAAGGAATTGAAAGAACTTAAACAAATATTTGCACAGCCATGTTCATAGTAGCATTTATTCACAATAGCCAAAAGATAGAAATAACCCAAGTAAGTGTTCACTGACAAATGAATGGATAAACAAAATGTGGTATATACATACAATGAATTATTATTTGGCCTTAAAAAGGAAAAAAATTCTTACACATGCTACAACATGGATGAACCTGAAAGATATGTTAAATTAAACAGTCTGGTCACAAACGGATAAATATCATATGACTCTACTTAAATGAGGTTCTCAGAGTAGTCAAATTCATAAAGACAAAGTAGAATGATGGCTGCCAGAGGCTCAGGGAGATAATAATGGGGAGTTAGTGTTTAATGAGTACCAAGTTTCAGTTGAGGGAAGATGAAAAGTTCTATAGATAAATGTTATGATGACTGTACAAGGTGAATGTAAGTTAATGTCAATAAACTGCATATTTTAAAATAGTTAAATGATAAATTTTATGTTATGTATATTTTACTATAATAAAAATACAACACATTACCTAATAATACTAACTATGGAGTAACTTGATTTATCAAAAATTTATTAAGTTCCTTTAAAGTTTAAGCTTTCTCTCAAAAAAAAAAAATACAAATAGCAGATATCTGTCACTTAGATATTAAAAAAGCACTAACATTTAATGGATTTCATACTCACAGTATCCTGAATTACTTCATTTTTCTCTGTGTTTTCCTCTAGAGAAATCCTCTCTTTCAGGCCACTCTTGGGACTCTAATTTAAAAAAAAGAAAAAAAAGAAAGATATTCCATTCGTTTCAATAGGCCCACCAAAAGGAGATAAGAAAAAACAGTCCTTATCTCTATGGAAGAATAATGTTCTGAATTTCATGTATATATACGAAACTACGAAATATCTTTCATATAATACCTAGCTCTGCTACATTTTTCCTGACTTTGGCAAATCATTTATTTTCTCAGCCTTTTAGTTTTTTATTGCTAAAACAATATAGAACCAATAGAATAGTTTTACTTTATCTCCAAGCCCAAAGGCTAATTTCTACCAATTCGTTCTAGATATGTTATGTATCTCAAAATCATTATGCCAAAATCAAATATTATTTTTATCCATCTCTTCTAATCCCTTTATCCCAAACTATTCTATCCAAATTAAAAGCACTTTGGCCTTTTACATGAATAAAATTAAGCTTCTAATTTTCTGTTGCTACTTCATGTGAAACTGATGGATTTTTATAAAATTTTTTTATTTAAAAAAATGATATATTTGGAAAATGAGCTAATATAAAACACAAACAATATGATATGCAGAATATGATATGCAGAATTTCAATTCTAGGGGATGAGGGATCCCCAAAGCAATGAAAGCCATTCTTCAGAGCAACTGAAAATGAGGCAAAAGGGATTTTTGTGTGAATGCCAATAAAGAGGATAAATGCTATTTATTCATATACCCAGATATTAAAAAAGCACTATCATTTAATGGATTTGCACAGCCATGTTCAAAAATAAGTAGTTTCAAAAATAAGCTCCGCTTTACAGAAATGGGTAACTTTGGGTCTTGGACAAGAGATATAAAAGACAAATCTAGAAAGATACTGGAGAGTCATGTCAAAAGAAAATCTAAGGAGGCCACTAGCCAAAAAAGGGAAAATTTAAGCATCAAAAATAATGATTGCAACAAACCAAAGCACAATAAGCAAGAACGTCAGAATCCATGAATTCAAAATATCATACACATGCATGCATGTAAGGTCACATGAGTGACCTTTGGACTTTGTTAGAGTACAAACTCTTTTGAAAATATATATAAACAAAAAGAATCAAGCGTTTGTCCCACCTTTCCTAAATTACTTTATGAAGAATAATTTCCCTTACTAGTTTTTAGATTACCCTAAGTTATATTTTAGGGTAATCTAAAAACTAGTAAGGGAAATTATTCTTCATAAATTCCATCTGATACAGAAAAAAATGACAAAACTATATGATCATTTTGAAACGACTAATTAAATATTGGATGCAGGCATTTTGATCCACAGCAGGCATAAGAACTTAATGAAGAACTTTATAATGAAGAAATCATGCTGACATCACCTCAAACTTAGGGTCACACACACAAAAATTAAAAGCATTGATTCAAAAGATAAAAACACTGACTGTTTCCTACAATCTTAGTATAATACGACTGAAACGAACATGGAAATCCATCAACTAAAAGCACATTTTAGCTTCAAATAGACACATGAAGGAATTAAGCTAGTTTGTATTGTGTTCAGTAAATATAATATCTCTCTTTATGCAATCAATACATCACCTCTCACCTGGATTTCCACAATATCCATTTATTTATTTGGTCTCAGTTTCCTCATCTATCAAGTGGTGATATTGCTTCCTGAAGATTATTATGAGAGTTAAAAAGAGTATCTGTAAAGCATTCAGTACAACTGCTGACACAAAGCAGGTATTCAATAAATGGTAACTATTTATTAGCAATTCACCACACATTTGTTAAGTTCCTATTAAGCCAAGCAGTCTTCTTTTCTTACAAATCTCCCAGTCTCTTTACTCTACTTCTTTTTCCACACTGACATGTTTCTGATTGTGCCTCTCTTTTGCAATGCAAAATAAAGCTCAAACTCATTAATCATTCACTGTTGTTCATTCAAGTACTTAATAAACACCAGATTATGCGTCAAACAGTCTTCATTCACTGGAATGCCTGTTTCTACTCTTGCCAATTCACTCTGTATTTTATAAAGTTCTATATCTAAGACACAGCTTTTATTGTAATATTCCTTTATATACAAGATAAAATCCAAATTTTTCATTTGGATCACTTATTCTGAATTCCTACAATCTGCCAGGTTTTGGAGACATAAAGGTAAATAAGACAGTCCCGATGTTCTCAGACATTTTCCACCTAATGGTAGAAACAAGCCATGAAAACAGAGAGAAGTAGCACTAAAATAAAAAGGAGAATATGAGATGGATTCCCCAAAAGAGTACTGCAAGAACAAGTTGAAGCCCTTTAGAATCTGGACTCAAGACTTCGTTTCTAAGAAAACTCTAGCCATTTCATTCATAACTCTAATACACCAGTAAAAATTTCACTGCTCTCCCAAAATGTTATGGAAATTTTATATATCCAGTGCCTTTGCTCACATTTAGAGTACTGATACTTTATGGCTAGTCAGAGGTAGATCACATACTACCTGGGTAAGTTTGGCAAATTGGTTAACTCCATTTGGCCTCACTTTTTCTTTGTAAAGTTATGAGACTATTTCACATGACTTTTGAGAATGAACTAGGATAAGGAATATAAAACACTTATTACAGCACATGGTATGCATGCCCATAGCTATTATAATTTTTTGCTTGAGTCAAAATTGAATTTTTCATTAAAACCTTTGGCCTACCCAATCGTAAGACTCCTAAAACCATCTTTTATAAATAAATAAATAAATAAATAGATAGATAGATAGATAGATAAATAAATAAATAAATAAATAAACTGATCCTCGTATTGTCCTTGCATAAAGAGATGAGTCATTGGGCCTAAGCCTCAAAAGGTGGCTTGAAAGACGGCTAGGGCCAGTGGTTTTCCATTTTTTTTTTATTTACCACAACCTTTAATAAAAGAGAAATTTTACATTGTTAATCAGCATATGTGTGCGCTTACACAGACACACACACACTTACACATAAATGTGTATACCACAAAAGTAACACTGCTTCCATATCTAAAGCACTCTTATTTCTTTCTTTTTTTTTTTAAATTCTAGTCCCAATCCACTAAATTGATTTCATGAACCAGTTTTAAAAACATTGAATTTGACTACTTTCCTCATCACTTTTAAAAAGGGTGATCTCTTTTTAAGTCATTATTCCTATTACTGCTGCTTACAAAGTACTGCTGAGTAACAGTGAATTTGGCTTTTAAGTATTCATACAGCTAGGAACTACATTATATTCAACTTAAAATATTTTCTATCCTTTAACAAATATCCATCTTCATCTGACAATTTCTGGGTTAAGTCTACCTAACAGGACTAACTCTTTTCCTCTTTGTGACAGCAAAGAGCCCCATGATTCAGGACTGAGTCACTCTGACCACAAATAGAATACTGACAGGCTCTTAAAGATACTAACAATTGGCCTCTTGGTTCAGTATAAAACACTGCCATTATTAACTTCTCTACCTGCAAACAAGATGCTTTCTGGGAAATTCCATCTCCTCAAAGGAAATATTTGGCAATGGGTGTCCAAGGGAAAAAGTAAACTCTGGAATTAAAAGCTCACATCAACAGTGCCCAGAACCTCTGCATATCAAATTGTTACATTAAAGATGGCAGTGATAAAAAAAAAAAGTAATAAGAGAACACCTCTCATTCACGTAAATAAGAACACAAGAAGATAAAGATATAGAACACTTACATCTGCATTGTCACTACTGGGCCAAGACGCATCTCCACTGCTATAGTCAATTCTGCCTAGTCCATCTCCAGGCTCTGCTTCTACCTCACTGACTGTTAGCGTGTCACCTAAAAGCTTGGAGGATGTAACTACAGCTCCATCCTAAAACAGATTAAACACACACATGAACACATTTAAAATAAAAACTTTTCATTACTGACTGCATAAAAAAATAGAGTTGCACTATAGTCTCATGGGAGACTGCTAAAAGTTGGCCAGTTTGATGTGATCAAGAATGCTTAAAGCTCTAAAAGTCAAAAACATAGCCACAAATTTTGTGGTTCTAAAATGGCAATGACCTTAAAGACAGTTTAGTAAAGAGAAAAAAGTTCAAACTTCCACACAGAGCATAAAGATAGTTTGTTAAATTATATCATTTATATTTCTTACCCATTTGTAAAGATTATTACACTATAACTTCTGCTTCACTGCCTTCCAACACCAGAATTTTAACAAATCACAATTACTGGGGCACGATACTATAATATAAATTATTATAAGCTTTTAGATTAGGAACCACATTTTTACTATTTGAACAGAAAGAATGTTCTTTGCTCAGTAATAATACCATAAACCTGTCAACATTACTGAGGCATAATACTCAAAACTTCATCACTCAAAGTAATGAAAAAAATCACGTGTAACAGAAAGTACACTAAACCAGTAAGTCAAGAGACCTTACAACTGTGTGACCTTGTATGAGTCATTTAACCAGTTTAGGACCTAGTTTTCACAACCACTGCATGATATTTTAACTTTAAAATGAGTAGATTAGACTAGATGATCTCAAAAAATCCTTTTAAATCTATGAATCTGGCTTTCACTTACAGACCTGAGGAAAAATAGCAAATCAACAGCTTTTACTCATTTTAAATGGTAAAGGCGATTAATCCATTTTGTTTTAAGATGAAATAAAAGGAACCTTCTGTATCCCAAATCTAAATAGTACAGACTATAAATATGCTTGATATATAAATCCTGAGTTATTTTTATCTAATGAGACAATCATCTCCATATTTATACCTATGGAACAAATTCTGTTGAAATCTATTTTAAAACTTCAATAAAAGTATAGTCATTAAGAATGTGAATGTGCTTTGAATTCATCAGACTGGCCTTAAATTCCAGATCCATTGCTTTTGAGCTACACAATCTCAGACAAATTATTTAATCAATCTGGGTTTCTCTAAATGTATATGTATAATGGGGGGAAACAATAGTAGTATCTAATCTCAGTGTGCAGACTGAATAAAAAAATGCTTGTCTATGTACTTAGCACAATGCCAGTCAATTTGTAAAATCATATATTCCTACTTAAAAACTGTCATTCTGTTTCACAATAGCAAAATCAACCTCAAAAATATAAAGAGATGTATCCAAATACATTTTAGTAATTCATCACATCGAAGCAAAAGCACAAATTTCATTTTAAAATTATTATGGAACAAAGAAACATTACATCATGAAGAAACAAATAATCAGAAGCCCACATTTCTTTTAATCATTATTTCTAGAACATCGTACATAGGACGTTCTGTTGCACTATGCTAGAAAAAATAACTTTAAAAAGGCAACTGCAACACTGTCTGACAAATTCCCCTGCAAAAACTTTTAATAGTGATGCTACCTGAGCAGAGCCTGTGGCTTTGGATAGCTGCTCCTGTAGCTGAGGAATGTGTTTCTTGGCCTCTTGGATCTCTTTTAGCAATTTTTGTGCAGGTGTTCGGTTGTAATCTTCCTGCAATAACTAAAATGTTATAAAAATATTTTGAGAATTATGTCAAGAAAGTAAATTCCATTCTTAATCAAATAGGTAATGGCACTGATTACAATACAGATTGGCTGTGATTATGATAAAACCAATTCAACTAGGTCCACTCACATTTTGACTGACCTATAACAGCCCTTTTGTAACTTAGTACCTGTAGCCGTTCCTGTTCTTTCTGTAACATTTTTCTCAGAATTTCTACTTTCTGGTTATGAACCGCGTTGTTTTCCTCCTAGAAAAAGATAAAACAAAAAAACAAACACACAACCAATACAAGGAAAGTGAATCTAAAATAAGTAGCGAAAACAAGACATATAAAGTTATGCCCCAGCTCCAATTTTTAATACCCGTTTTCCAGTAGTTATGAGAACAGACATTTAGACATGACACTTAACGATAAAAGATTACCAGAAAATTTCAGCCCTTTTCACTCTTATTAAACTAGGTTCAAGAAAACATTAAATATTGATATTAGTTGGAGAAATTAAGTTGTCTTCAGTATAAAAATAACATTTTATACTTTTCCTTCTTTGGATCTTTACTATCAATCCCCATGTATGGCTCAAATTCCTAGTACTTCCTATCTGAAATATTAACATAGCTCCCTCGTTCATCTTCTGCCATTTCTCTTGGTTTTACAACTCTTTATTTTATCAAATTAGTCTCCTTGAAGTCCTGTTATAATTGCATCACTCTCTTGCTCAAAAAAAATTTTAATGGATCTTATATTTTAAATTAGCCTGGGAGTTCTGATTTTTCAAAATAAAAAGCCTTACTTTTTTCAAGCTTATCTCCTACTATATAAATCCTTCACAAGCACCAGACAAACAAGAGTCCTGGTTACATCTCAAAAATACTTGGTGCTAAAAAAAACAAAACAAAACAAAACTAGGTGCTTTCTTGACTCTTCACCTCTACTTCCTCTGTCTAGGTTTCCTCTTTCTCCACTGCCAGCACTTAAATGTTATCAGTTTTTCAAGTCTCAATTCAAACAATATCTTTCCATGAAGTCCTTCCTTATTACACAATTGTATGTGCTTTCCTTCTCCTTTGAATCTTTATAGAATTTAATATTTTTTCGCACATGCTCTATTTTGCCTCTGTATTATAATTACTTGTATACTCTTGATTCAATCTCAAACAACGAAGGCTAATTAACTATCTACCATATGCAAAGTACCAGGCACTCTTTTCAGGCACTAGAGACTCAACAATAAACAATACAAAACAAACAAACAAAAACCCCTTTTCCTCTTAAAGTGTATATCCTAAGATAACTAAGGACCCTGAACATACAATACCTTAATTATATTTTCATGACTGGCATATTGTTTTGTTTAATTCTGTTGAATTAAATTTGCTATCTCAAAACTTAGTAATCATTCTAAATTACATATGACCTTCGAATAATGTGGAGGTTAGGGGTGCCAACTCTCCTAGCACAAAAATCTGCATATAACTTCACCAAAAACTTAACTACTGTGACCAGAAGTCTTATTGATAACATAAACAGTCTATTAAACACATATTTTGTATGTTAAATGTATTATATAATGTATTCTTATAATGAAGTAAGCTTAAAAAAAAAGAAAATATTAAGAAAATCATAAGGAATAGAAAATACCTTTACGATACAGTACACATCTGTTGGGAAAAAAATTATTTATAAGTGGACTAGTGCAGTTCAAACCCATGTTGTTCAAAGGTCAACTGTATTATGTAATTATTAAAATAAGGAGTTATTTTCCAGAATCTTGGACTTAAATTTGTTTATCAGCTCAATACTGCAAAACTCTCAACATAAAGCAAAAGCATTATGCAACTAAACATTTATAAAGAAATTGTCCTATTCTTACCCCCATAAGCACAGGACTAGTAATCCTCTCCATATTCCCAGATGCTCCAGGTGATTGAGGGGATGTCATGATGGGAGACATATGTCCAGTGACTGATGGGTCTATTTCAGAATCAGCAAGTGGAATCTGGGGCGACCCAGGTGGGCGTCCCTGAACAGTGAGAGCTACATAGGAACCAGCTGGGGGTGGGGAGATGGAAGAGAAAGGAAAATTAACATTGCAAAAAAGATTTTTTTTAGCATTTCACCATTTAGTCTTTGACAGGTCTAGAAGATCCAATTTTATGTGAGTTTCATCATCTGTTAACCGTTTCTCCACATAAAAAGAATTTGATCTGTTTTTTCTCTGTTATAACTCCTCTTAAGATCTAAAACAACGATGTTATTTTCAGATAGCAAATTCGTACTCATAAGATCGGATATTATATAAAAGCAAATAAAATTTATAACTCCCATTTTTTCAAATTAGAGAAGAATGAGTTAATATCAACTATGTGCTAATGGCTATGTTTAATTTTCTTAAATGCAAATTTGAAAAATTATATTTAAGACGATATTAATTAGGCAGAGTTTAATTTTCTGGAATATAATATGCAACTTTAAAGGAACTTTATAAATAAATTTGACCAAATACATCCCACGAAAACCAGGGAAAAACCCCACAATAATTAAGTAGTGAGTTTTAATTTTAAAAATATGGAAAAGATGGAAATTCACTTGCTATACTATAGAGGGAAAAAAACTATAGAAAGCAAAATTAACCATAAACAGAAAGACTTAACAAAAGACATTCATTACTCATTTAGCATCAAGAAGAAATGGTACTTTCCAAATAAAGGCTTTCTTTCAGTAACTGACTTGAAGATGACAAAAATCTTTCTCTTAGAACTTTTAAATGTATTTTACACTTTTAAATGTATTTCACACTTTGTCCTCAATTTAACTCTACCAAGGAATTCACTGTCAGTTCTTTCATAATGTCTGAAGTTCTAAAAACTTTTTGCTTTTTACACTTAATGGTCACAAATGCTATGATTTGGGGGGATTTTAAGTATATACCCTTTTTAAGGTTTTTCAACCTTATTTCTCAGAAAGTCATCTATTATGTCTTATTTACTTAAATATGAGGTTGCCTAAAATAGCTTCCTACTTCTTCCCTTCTTTTCTGTTTTTAAACTGCTTTGATTTGAAATCATTTTTGTTATGTCTAGAATATGCATTAAGGAGTAGAATACAAGGAAGCTCTATTACAAGTATAGAACACAGGCTGTAGCCATTTCAAATTTCTATCTGTTTTGGATATTCAGAGTGTTTTACGCTTACCTTAATTTTTTAGCTAGGCTCTCATTAATGGATAAGTAATCTATTGCTATAGTCCTAGGATTTAATATTTTAAGTAAAATTTATATTGGAATGAGTATAATATATATAACCTAAAAAGCCAAAGAAATAATCTTGCTTTTTATATTCTGTAACAATTAGTTATCAGGCATATATTTATTATCATAACCATCCTATTTATGTAGCACATAAAATTTATAAATCATAATCTTATTAAATATTAAATTTATTTAAGTATCTAATTTTTGGACTCTAATTTTGATCATCATATTTAAAAAAATATATACTAAAGTTAAGCAGTATGGTCAAAGTGACCATCTAGAGCACTGGTACTCCAATAAAAAGGTAAAGGAATTCATGGGCTGCTTTACTTAAGCAATAGAAGGCTAAGAAGGAATTCAGTTTATTGAATTTATTCTAAAGATGTCCATTCAATGAAAAGAAACAGGATTAAATAAAACTACAGTGTTACTTCTTAGACACAAACTATTCCTTGTTTCTAGTCTACTTTACTATGGTATAGTGTGATGCAGGTTATAAACTCTTAACCTTGGAGATTTCCAAGAGAAGATCACTACCTTAGATTTAATCATTTACTTATCTAAGGGAAAGTGATTATATTAGATGGTTTTTAAAGTTCTATTTCAATTCGTCCAGGCCACTGTGTCCAATTTTCAATCTCCTCTTTCTCAGGTGACTCATACATTTCTTTGAAACATGCTTTCAATATTACCAAGAATGGAAAGTATATATATTATAATCAACCACATATCTGAAGTTGACAGAAGATAGTTATTTAGTTAAGAATTTTCACCTAAGACTTTCCTTTAATGCAGGGGTCAGCAAATTCTAGCCAAGGGACTAAATTGGCCCACAGACTGTTTTGGCAAGTAAAATTTTATTGAAAAACAGACACACCCATTTATTTACATATTATCTATGGCTGCTTTCTAGCTATAATGACAGAGTCAATTAGTAAACCATATGGCCCACAAAGCCTAAAATATTTACTATCCGTTCATTACAGAAAATGTTTGCTGATCCTTGCTTTGAAGGTTTCAGAAAACAACTAAAACATTCACCTACATTTGATTAACTTCACCACTTCCAAATGGTTTGAATGAGTCACCAGTGTTCCATTCACCTATAAGAAAATAATGTGTATCAGATACATTCTACTGAGAAAATGGCTAAACTGACTTCAGGAATTATTATACATAACATAAACAATTATAATATAGTAAACAGGGTTATGTATTTATTAAAATATGTATATATTTGGTTTAATATTCATTTTTACCACTATTCTATAAGGTATTATGAGCCTGAACACAAAACAAGGCCTTGGTTTAAAGGGCACTGCAATGTATTCACCATGATAGATGACAAAACATACCATGCAACAGGTTTACAAATCCTTCATAATGAAGAGCCCTTGCAGTAGAAAATATCTCTTTGCTTTTATTTTTATTACAAGTAAATTATGATTTGTCAAAAGCATAACACATTTTTAAAGATAAAAAAATAAGCAATATTTCCAAAATAACATTCAACTTACTTTTAGTTTTCCAATCACGACCTAATCTTTACAAAGAAAATTATTTTCAGACAGGCTAGGAAATGTTAGGAAAACATGTAGGAAATGTTATCCAGTTTCCACTAAATAATACAAATTAAGGTAAAAATATCAAACATGGATATAACATTATTTGTTCTCTGAGAAAAGTAATATTGATTTTTACAAGTTCAAATGTATCAGTGTATAAAATAAAAGTATACTCATCATGCCCACCAGAGATAACTGTTAACCATGATGTTTAATCTTTGAGACACTATTTTAGCACGTACACACCACAGACACATACATATGCATATATATTATAACTGTCTTTTTTTCTGCAAATACTTTTTATTGTATTGTGGATATCTTTCATTATAGGTACACATAGACCTAATATATTCTTTTTCAAAGCTGCAGATAAAACATTTATGCATATTTTGGTTGTTTACAAGTTCTCAATATGATAAAGTTGAAATGAATTTCCCTATAAATATATCACTTCACATTTGTACATTTACTTCCTTAGGTATGTTCCTAAAAGCAAAATTGTTAGTCAAAGGTTAGATACTTAAAGTATATCATTTTTGATACATATTTACAAATTTCCATCCAAACAGATTTTACCTAATTTATACTCACAACAACCTACGAGAATAGCCATTTTACCATACCCAAACTATGCTAAATGTATATTATCAATTTTTAAAATTTCTGATAACCAAATATATTTTCACATTTAAGTTATCAGTGAGGTTGAACATATCCTTATTATTTATTTCCATTACTTTGAGGAATTGCCTGATAGAATTCTTTGCCCGTTTTTCTATTAGACTGTTTTTATTCTTTTTCCAGTAATTGAAAAGTGTTATTAAAGTGCTCTTTACAATTAAGAATATACTTTGTAATACATTTCAAATTTTTTTTCCCCAGATTGTTCTTTGTAAGTATGTTCATGGTGTCCTTTCCTGTATAGTAATTTGATTTTAAGTAATAAAATTAGTCAACTGTCTCAAAAGTAATTACTGACTAATCCATTCTTTCATTACTGATCACAATTCAAGAATTTGAGGCTTGTTTCTGCACTCTCTGTTATGTTCCACTGATAGGTTTATGTCTGGACTAGAGTCACTTGTTTTAAATTAATCCACATTATCTCATCTCACACATATCCACATAAATAATACACTTTTTTCTTTAGCTAATCTTATACCTTTGTAAAGTCATTATTCAATCATCTGACAAGTAATGGCACAACTCTCCAATTCTACCAGTATATTCTGATGAAAACTTCTTGCTAACAAATTAATATGGAGAGAAATGATGTTCACAACTATGAGCTACTCTTCTATACAAGAATATGACTTCACTTACTCAATCCTTTTATTTTACCTTTTATTGAAGGGTAATATTAATTTTAAAATAAATGTTTTTATAATCCATGAATCCATATGTGATTTGCTGCTTTTTATAAAAATCCAAGTAAAAAATTAAAATATGGCTAATATATGCTTATTAAAAATTCCACCGTAAAATGCATAATAGTCTTTTCATTACCTTGATAATTCGATCACCGGTCTGTACTCCAGCCCGCATGGCAGCTCCATCTGTAAGAGAAATGAATTACTTAAAATGTCATTCATTTACAATTACTGATAATCTTCTTGAAAAGCAGTGTAACAAAGTAAAAAACATGGGCTTTAAAGTCAGAAAGACTTAGGTTCAAATACTGCCCCTTTCACTTACTAGTTGTGTGACTTCGGACTATTTTTATGCTTTTTTACCTTAAGCCTCAATATCACTTATGAAATGGGGATAAAAAATACCTACCAAAACATAAAGAAAATATTCAATTTATGGTAATAACAGTAGAAGATTTATTGTTGTTTTGGATAAAGCATGCATTTTTGACCCTATCTGCTTAATCTGTCTCTACTAAAATAACTTTGGTGCCATGAACAAATAATCCACAAACTTCTGTAAGTGCTGATGCATAATGAAAGTATAATGACCTAAAAGTCACAGATTTCTAAAACTATATAAGAACTATTTTCTTTCTATAAAGTACGAAGAAATCCAACTGGGATAAATTAATGCCTAAAATTATGACACAAAAGAGAAATCTAGCACAGCAGGCCATTTGGCCTGCTATGCATATGACTATTTTATTCTGGACAATAGATATTATTTAAGATTTTCTATTTTATTGTTTGCTCCCTAGTGACAAGACTATTTTTAAAAATGCCTTGCCTTCTTTGACAGATTGTACGAAGACTGGATTGTCTCCACTGACCGTCAGCCCAAATCCATTGTCATCCTTCTGGATGATCACGCAACGCTGAACAAGACCTGCAAAAGTACCATAGGGTAAAGAGAGAAGAGAAAAACGAAGAGAAAAAAAGACAATAATTACATATTAGTAATGAACTCTATTCTTTCTGGAGAAACATAAGGTAGCACATGAAACCCACATATAAAATAAGAACACTAATCACGTTAACAAAACAAACACAAGAACACTACAAAGTCATATATATTGGTTTCTCACTGGAAAGGTAGAGTAGAACTACTCCACGATAAAAAATACCTATGGCAAAACTGGAAAAGATGAAGTATTAGAAAGGTGACAGAAAGAAAGCCCATTCATATCTATGATATTTATCTGTAATATAAGTCCTCCCTACCCTGTGGTTTCGGTGCTCTAATTGGTGTTCTAACTTCCCCTATCCCCCAGTCAAAACATTTTGGGGCACTAGGCTAGAAGCAGCCTAATGTGAAATCCAATCTTACTCTCAGGAAATTATAGTCAGGAAAACACACTACATATCAAGAAAAGAGATGCTTCCAGAGCACCTACAACTCTTCTCCCAAAAAGGAGAGAAAAGGAAAAAGTTCAAAGGGAAGAAAGACTGTGGCTCACAGAAAAATAAACAGAAAGAAAAAAAAGTAGAAAAGACAAAGAAAGAATCTGTGAGCTCAACCAATTCTTTTATCACTTTCATATACTGACCTGATTCCTACAGGAGAATGTTTTCCTTCTAGTTAAAGAGCAAACGAAAATTGTCAAGGCAAGGTAAAGAGAATGAGGACCATAATCTAGGGAATAGGGATGTCCTATAAAGAAGAACCCTGATTAGTACCCAACTGTTTTATTATGCATCAGATAAAGATACTGAAGTCTGTGTTAACCAAAGATTTAATACATACCTTCAGCTTTGCAGAAACTAAGCATATCACTAAAAACTCAACATATAAAACATATAAAATAACACATATATATAGTTAGAAAATAAACAATTCTTCAAAATAAAGTTTATAGAGTCATGCTCTTTTAAATAAGTCTAATGTACAAAACAAAGGATATGTTACAGATTGCATATCTTTATATAGATTTATCCACATGTATCTCTTGCTGTTAATGAAATGTCACAAGTATGTGAGCCTACTAGAGGTGAAAGACTGAAATAACTGGATCCCAGAATGGAAAATATGAACCTTGAATTGTAACTCATAACCCAACACAAAAATTAACTTAGAGCAGATCATGTTCTAAACATAATGTTAAAACTTTCATAAGAAAATATAGGAGAAAATCTTCAAGACCTTAGGGTAGGCAGAGATTATTTAGGATGCAAAATGCATCAACTATGAAAGAAAAAACAGTAAATTGGACTCAAAATTTAAAACATCTGCTCTTCTAAAAGGTATTAAGAAATGAAAGGCAAGCCGCAGACTGGGAGAAAATATTCACAATACAAATATCTGATAATGTACTTAGATCTAAATTACATTTTTTAAAAAACTCTCCAATTCAAAAATGGAAAACATATTTTAAAAAGCACAAAAGACCTGAATAAACACATGTCAAAGAAAGATAAGCACATGCGAAGGTGTTCAATATCTGCAGTCTTCAGAAAAATGGAAATTAAAACTACAATGAGATATCACTATACACTAACTGGAATGGCTAAGAAAAGACTGAAAAGACCAAATGATGACACAAATGTGGAAAAACTGGAACACTCATAGATAGCTGGTGGAAGTGTAAAATGGTACACTTTGAAAAATAGTTTGGAAATTTCTTTGAAAGGTGAGCATACATTTATTTAAATAAGACCCAATTATTTCACTCCCAAAAGAAATGAAAACTCATGTCCACATAAAGACTGGCAGACAAATGTTCATATAGCAGTTTTAAGTTCATAAGAGCCAAAGACTAGAAACAACTCAAACATCCATTAAAAGAATGGCTAAATAAATGTTATATCAATTACAATAAAATACTATTTAGCAAGAAAAAACAAAAACAGGAACTACTCATATATGGATGAATCACAAAAACATGCTAAGCAAAAGATGGCAGATACAAAACAGTACACACACTATATGTTCCCAATGTAAAGCAGACAAAACTAAAATATAGTAACAAAAAGCAGATTAGTGGTTGTCTAGGGGCAAGGTGGGGAGAATGATTGCAAAGAAATGTGGAGGAACTTTCTGCAGTGATGGAAATGTCCTGTATCTTAATTAAGGTAATGGTTACACAAGTATACTCATTTGTCAAAACTCATCAAACTGCATACTTAAAACGAGTGTATCTTATTTTATGTAAACTGTATCCCAAGAAAGTCAATTTTCAACATTAAAAAAATGTGTAACCCTCAACTCAAGAGACTACTAAATACAAAATAGCATTTGAATTCATCACTCCACACCATAGTAAATTGTAATGGAGAGGAAAGACGATCCATCAGAATTCAGCCCTTTTCCTTTGTTTAATGTTGCTTCCTTCAAGTAATTAGGAAAAACTATAAATAGAAACGGTATGAATACATTAAAATGAAGAAAAGCAGCATTCTTTATAAATTTCTAATCCATAATACAATATATGAACCAGAGAACCTCCAAATATTTTACAAGAATCTTTTAAAAATCCATGCCTGATTTTGGAAACAAACATATGATGACGTCCCTTACGCTTATTTGAAATTTCTAAATAAATTATGTATTGTGGCTTTAAAAATAAAAATCAAGACAACCACGACACTTAATATATATATATTTTTTATACGACATCTATCCCTCCCAGTTCTCCCAAGAGCTGAAACTCAGCAAATTAAGGGTTTCTTATATTAGTGTTTGTTGTGCTTAAGCCTCCGGGCTTCTTACACACTTTCTTCAGGACTCTGTAGAGAATAGGGTGCTTATAAAAAGTAAGGAAGAAGAGTAATAAGGGTTAAGAGTTTGCTATGTTTGTTTATTTCACCTTAATATAATGAACATAAAGTAATTAACTTAAGCCTGGCAAATAATAAGGGCTCATAAATGTTAAGTATTACTTTATTATGATTGGGCACTGGCTGCCCTTGGAATTTCCTAATCAGAAATATAATTACTCATCTATCGATGCCATCAATTAAAAACAATTCTGCATTAACAACCTCCTACCATTTTTGCAAATGCTCAACAAGTAAGATAAAAATAAGGATTAACTTCCTTGAAACTTAGTCATAGTAATACATCTTCATTTTCCATGTTCTTGGTGCCACATTTTTAAGTACATATGAAGTATCGGTAAACTAGTGTATATCTCTATACTATACTTGCCAAAATGTATTACAATTCTTTCTTTTGTAGTAGACTGTGAACTTCCAGAAAGTAAGTCTCCTGTTATCTTTGCACTCTTACTTGTATCATAGTGCCTAACATATAATAGGTACTCAATGAGTATTTACTAAGCAAACTTGAATTTATTTTACACAAAATTTTTATCTAATTCAAAGATATCAGACCTAATCACTTTTTAAGAAAAAGTGATTATTGAAAACTATGCAATGCAGACAAATATTTCTGTAAGGACATTCACTAACTTCTGCCCTGGCTAAATTCTAAAAAATAATTTGATTCCCCTCTACCCTAAAATAACTCCTCTTGTTACAAACACATTTTTCTTTATTTCCTGTTTTTTAAGGATCATAATATTTCACCCAGAAGCTGATAAAAGATATCAGGCTTCATGCCATTAGTGAAATAAAGATGTTAAATTTTATTTTCTCTTTGTAACAAAGGACTTTTTTTTATACTGTTATAACAATGTGGTATTTGAAACCAATATAAAAAGATTAAAAGATAATTGCCAAGGATTGTATTTTGAAGGTGAAAAAAAAATAAATTAGGTCTTTGTAATAGAGTGGGGAAGGGAACAATTCATAAAAAGTTATTCTAAAAAAGGTGAGAAAGTTTCACTATAATACATTCCTGAGAAAAGGCAACAACTATACTGTCAAATAGCAAATTAATGAAAATGTAGTGTTTAATATGTAAGGCAACATGCTAAACCTTCCACACTGCATTCACTTTAGTGAAAATATATTAGTCTTTCTTCATCTTTGATTTTATTACAGATCAAATTTCTTTAAGTCTCACCTCTTAAGAATTAGCTTCAGGGAAGGGTGTGGAGAAAGACCATGTGTAACATCATAAAAATAGCTCATTTTTAAACTGCTACCAAACATATACGTTTAATAAGACATTTGATTAAAAAGTTTCTTCATTTTAAATGCACAATGCTGTCAGCAGGCAAGAGGAACCTTAAGTTCTAAGTATGTTGATTTTATTTTTTTGACTATTACCAACAGTCTCTTTTCAAAGTTACATTTTCCTCTACTATAAAATTTTTCAGGAAAAACATCTAATTAAGATGAGTCAACATTTTATTCTGTCAACTCTTTACTAAAACACTCATCTCAATCTCAACAATCACATATTTAAAACTCAATCACATATTTAAAACTCAATAAGTAAGCAGGGTTGGGCCTGCTAAGTACTTGGATGGGAGACCACGTAGGAAGACCAGGTGCTGCAGGCATAACAAATTTAAAAAATAAGAGACTGTAAGATGACAAGGTCCTTGCTATCTGTGAGGTCAACCAGGGGTTGCCACAACTAAAAAAAAATAAATTAAAAAAACAAAAACAAAAACAAAAAACATCTCAATGAGTGACTCCAGTATGTCAAACATTACGGGAGATGCAAAGATGAATAGAAGTAAAAATAACTATATACAAAGCAAGATGTCAAAGTTTAGGCAACAAAAGTAGCTGGGCAAATCTAGTAAAGCCTCACAAAGGTGACAATATTTGAAATGGGCCTGAAAGGATGGGGAGGGCTCTAACAGGGAGTTATAGGACGTAAATCTTTCAAAGACAATGGGAATGGCAAGAACAAAGCAAAAATACCAAGTCGCACTCAGGAAATAAAAATTTGGAGGAGAGTCTGGTACTTTATGTGAATAGTAGTAAATTAAGGTAGAATAGTAAATTGGAAACAAATTATGGCATATCTTAATAACTACTTGTACTTTACTAGCAACTGGATGCCCAAATCCTTACTTTAGTAATATTAATCTGACAGAATACAGAATGAAGAATAGGAAGTGAATCAATGTGAAACTGAAGTGAAAGAAAGTTATGAGTTTATTAAAATAGTCTAATGAAATGATGAAAAACTAAACAAAGAGGTGAGAATGAAAAAGTGAAGGATGAAAAATAATGTGATGATAGAATCAATTAGAACTTGCAAATAGTTTACTATAGAGAACAAGGTAAAAGGAGAAGTCAAAGATAGCTTTAAGAAAGTAAGACTAGGTTAACAGAAAAATGACACTGCCGTTATAAGAATCAGGGAAATCAAGAGGAAGATTGATTTCTAGCCATAGGAAACAATGATGAAATCCAGACTGGTCATTCCGAATCCAAAGGACAGTAAGAGTAAAAGCATTCAACAAATAGTTAAAAATATGGGAGAAATATCAAGGGTACAAACTTGGGTCATGCCTACATTTATAAGAGAAAAAAGCAATCAAATAAAGACAAGACAAAACAATTATGAAGAGAAAAGAACCAGGTTGATATTATAGAAATCAAAGAAAGGGCATCATCATTGCCAAATGATTCAAAGGAAAGGTGAGAACTAAGGAAAAGTTAATAGATTTTTACATAGGATTAGTATGTGTGTTCAGAAGTAAAATTTCAAGAGGTTAAGAAGTGAATGATTTATAAGGACACTGAAGGTTCATGTTGTAGAATGCTCTTTGCAAAGCTGAAGAAGAAAACAGAATAATAGCTTGGTGAAAGTAAAAATCAGACCAAGAACTTTTTAGAGATATGAGCGGAAAAAAATGTGAATTAAAAAAATATATACTCTGATGTATCCAAACTAGGATATTTCAAGTAATAACGGTTCACTGCTCTTATGGACTAAATGTTGTGTCTCCAACAAAATTCACGTTGACTCCTAACCCACAATGCAAAGGTATTTTGAGATGAGGTCCTTGAGAGGTAAGTACAGTTAGATGCAGTCATGAAAGTGCAGCTCTTAAGATGGGATTAGTTTCCTTCTATAAAGAGTCGTCAGAAAGCTACTTCTTTTGTCTTTTTCCTTTTTTCTTTTTCCTCTCCTCTCCTCCCCTCTATTCTTTCCCTTCCTCCCTCCCTCCCTTCCTTCCTTCCTTCCTTCCTTCCTTCCTTCCTTCCTTCCTTCCTTCCTTCCTTCCTTCCTCCCTCCCTCCCTCCCTCCCTTCCTTTCCTTCCTTCTCTTCCTCCCTCTTTCCTTCCCTCCTTCCTTCTCTCTCTCTCTCTCTCTCTCTCTCTCTCTCTCTCTCTGTAATGTATATGGACCATGAGATAACAAAGCAAGAAGGTAGCTGTCTGCAAGTCAAGAGAAGAGCTCTCACCATAATCCAATCATTCTTGGCACCCTGATCTCATACTTCTAGCCTTCAAAACTGTGAGAAAATAATTGCTGTTGTTTAAGCCAAGTCTCTTGTATTTCATAATAGCAGCAGATTAAGACAGCTTCAAAAAGGCATGGCTCATTTTCTTGTACATAATACTATTAGCTGGAATCTCTTCATGAAACTAAGACAGAAGTTGTGAAGAAGTAATCTAACTCAAAATTCCCTTGCTAAATCGCTTATCTTAACACACACACACACACACATGCGCGCGTGCAACAAAATTTCTCCATTACAATATTAGTAAGAAAAATAGAAAATTAAGTAGTTTTAAAACTGAGAATCAGAAAATATGCCTGCATTTGACCAACAGACTCCAAAAGGTACAGAGGGAAAAATAAGGGGATACAGAATAAATATTGACCCACTTTTCACCAGGCAGAAACTCAGAAGCCAATACAAAATAAATGCTTGGTTTTCTTTTAAAACGAGCAAAGTAAATCTACCTGATAAAAACAGCTCTAAAAATCACTAAGAAGTTTAAAATAAATAATCTGTAAGTGAATACCTGGCATTTGTGTTAACTATCTGGCTAATGAATTTTACTACAAAATAATATATAATCTCAAAAGTTAGAAGATGACTTGTTAAGAGACTCTACCCTAAAGCAATGTCACCATTTGCTATGACTCTGCTCTCATATTCCTGTATTTCCAAGCCTTCCTTGACACCCTACAGATGCTTTTTCACCCATGTTAACTGCACACAGTCTGAAGAAATTTATTTACACAGGTGATAAAATATATGTAATGTCAAAGAGATTTAAGTCAAAATGCTAAATAACTCTGTTCTGATAAGTGCTTTTTAAGGACTCACGGCCTAGTTTCTTAAAAAAAAAAAAAAAAAAAAAAAAAAGGCATTTCAAGGGTTCTCAAGAAATAAACACAGAAAAACCACACTTTACTTCTCCATTACCACTTAAAATGTTTCTATTACTACCTAGCGAATGGCATGTCTGAACTATGTTTAATATTCCTATCACTGGAATTAACATCCAAATTAAACAGTAAGCTTTTACACACACACACACACACACACACACACACACACACACACACACATTTATCTCCCTGTCATCCAAAACAAACATCCTATTATCTTAACCAAACAGCAAGTTTTTGTATACATACCACAGACCTAGGAAAATGGTGAGGGTGATGAAATAAAACACTTGCAAAGGCTACTGGAAATAAATGAAGCTATAAAGATTGTGTTCCCATTCCTAAGGAGAGAATAAACTATAGGAAGTGCTTTATACGGAACAGAAAGATTTGTGAAAAATTCAGAAGCTATTTCTTACTTATGTGGAGCCAAATACTTTGGAAGGAAGAAAAAGCATAAACTTGACATTCCATTAGACATGGTATACATTTCCTGTTGAACTCCTGTAAAAGGTTTAACTACATAGAAAAAGCACTGCTCACAAAAACACAAGGAAAGAACTATGTGTATATATCTAACAAAGAAGCATTAGCTGGTTTATAACCAAACACGGAGGCTTCATAATATTAAAAAGTACCCGATATTATGGGCTCAACTGTCAGGAGGTAGAAATTACAAAATGTCTTAAAAGGGGGGAGGGACATTTTCATTTTTTTTTTTTCTTTCATGGCTGTAGAGCTAGGAAAACAGTTGCACCTGTTTAAACATCTACTTGTGAGACTTTGGGTTCTATTAGAGAACATATGGTTTTCCTTTAAGGACAAATTTAGAATCTTCTAAAAAAGAAATAATTTCTTAGTCTTTCAGAGATTATTTTTAATGTCTTGGTTCCAGACAGTGCTTCTCCTATTCACTTTCTCAAAAAACTAATTAGATGCCAACACAAGGAAAGAGGGAAGGTAAAACTATGCAAAGAAAAGTAAATAATCTGTATGAACTTCACAAATATGGTTTATAGTATCCCTGGAAGACAGGACAGAATCTGGAAATATTAGTGTTTCGATCACCTGTTGCAGAAGTTAAACATTCAGGTTAAACCTGCTCATTGTAAAGATTATTTTTAAAAAGTGTCATTTTGAAATATTCCTATTCAGAATAAGCTTTGGGGAAAACTTATGAAAAGCAAAGAAAAATTCTTCAAATTTAAAAATAAAATACTTAAGGTATTTTTGCTGTTGTGGAAAAATTATACAAGAAGGAAGTAATTCCAGAAGATAAAGCAATTAACTAAAAATAAAGAAACCAATAAAAAATAAAATAAAAATTTCCAACTACTAATACATTATACCAGCACTATACTTAAAGGAAAAGACTGATAGCACTGATGAAAAATTCTAAATGATCCAAACTCTGCAAATAGGACATGGGAAGAGATAACAAAAATTCATTGCCCATCTATGTTATCTGGAGGAACCTGACCCAACATATTAGAGATAATCACTTTCTTAACAAGAGGAAAGAGAAGATGGGTAATATGGCCTATTCTTACTCTACAATGTTAGTTTCTAGCAACCTTAAGCTTCCACATCACAGCCACATTAAAACCCCAGGCTCCCTTTCCCTGCAGTAGATCATGCCATGCAGAGCAGACACAGGAAGGCTGTAGTTATTTTTAAAGAAGAAAAAAGCATGAAGCAAGCTCCAAAGGTGCAAGGCTGAATTGGCTACATTAGCTTACCATATATCTCGGATCTACTCTCCTCTGAACTAGACTTTGTCTTCTTGGAGGAGCTATCTGCACAAGAGCGGGAGAAAAGGAGAGATATAGAAAATATGGAGACCAATGTAAGGGGGAAAATTCATGGGGGAAAAAAGAATGAATCATGATCAAGTTAAATCGTGCAAACACAAAGTATGAATATCACAGGTGACAGCATTTAGAATAGTCACGAACAGTACAAGTAATGATATTTTAAAGATTTATCAAAGAAGAGTGCAATAAAAATATGTTCAAACAAAACAACACATGAATAGTCTACAAAGTATATCAGTATATCACGTGGCAATTATAAAGATGACAAAAGCACTAAAAGCCATAATAATCTCCTTATGAAGCACTGCATACCACTTTACTAAATCTGTCTTTGGAGATGGTAACAGCACAGATGAATAATACAGAATAAGTCAATCTCACAAGACTATAATACTTTTATGAACATAGGGCAGAAAGTTGTGACCCTCATTAGCAAGACAATAACTAATCATACATATGAAAGCCTCTAAGCCCCATGATGTCAAAATTAGGTGTGAGAAATAAAGAATTATCTCTTAATGGAGATCCGGAAGTTACATATTACATACTCCCACCACCAAACCCCCATAAATTGATGACTAGGTTTCATTTTACCTACTACCTAAGATGCAGGTAAAATTATTAGCTATTCACTTTCTATTTTTCCCTTCCTAAATAATATTTATATTTTTTCAAATACTATACTATAAGCATGAAACATCTTAATTAGATACAAAAAAATACTCTATTAAAATTTAAAATTTTATTTCTATAGATATATTATATTTGTGTATCTGGGACCTTAGCATTTATTATTATTATTCCTTTTTTTTATCATAGGAATACACAACTGAATAAAATAGTATGTGCACAAAGAACACATTAGTTTCAACTAAGAAAAGCAAAATTATCAAGCAATTTTTATAAATTTAATACTGGGTGAATTTACAAGGAGAAAACAAAAGAATATATTTTACAAGAGGAGTTCAAACTGTATATATAAATTTAAGAATACAAATAGTTGAAAGTCTACTAACATTAAAACTCTAGGAAAGACCAACACTAGGGAAGCTGAAAGACAGGCTCTGAGTTCAAAATACTTTTTGACTAAAGAAAAAGGAAACTTCATTTGCTTACTCTAAAATGAGATAATTAATTTTTGAAGCTGCATTTTATCAAATACTCCAATTTATCATGACCACATTTGAATTTTTAAATGACTACAGAAACTGGTAGTTGTTATAGACTTGACTTTATGACATACTACTGCTAATACCTATGATTTATTGTAATATTAAGTCCTTGGTCTTAACAAAATATCCAATTATGATACAGTAACTATATTTATTATCATCACTATTTTTAAATATAACACTCTATGATAATGTTCCACAGTGGAATTCATAGTATTGAAAATTTAAAATGTTTGCATTCCTCCGGAATGCAAAGGAGGAATTACATAACTGAAGAGGAAGGATTGCCCTAAATAGATTAAACAGCCACTCTGAAACAGGCGTTTCAGGAAGTTATATAGCTTAAGCTATACTATTCTGAAGTTCACAACTCTCAATATTCTTTAGAAGAATGATGTTTTACCTGTGGGGTCAAAATCATGTGATGCACTGCGCTCAACTTTCTGCTTCTTATCTGTTGGTGACTCTCGGTTCAAAATACTTCCATGCCTAAATTAAAGCAATCAAATATTTGAAAGACAGTCATTAGAATTAAAACAATTTGATAATCCAAAGTGTGTCTTACAAAAAGAAACTATGATATCAGTTTACTTTACTCAGTCTCATAAACCTCTCTAATTTATATTTTTCAAAAAGTTTTAATACTCAGTCTATGCTGTGTATAATATAGAGTTTATTTACTTGATTATAAAAAGTGCTTAAAAATTATAAAAGTAGTCTACGGCCATACCACCCTGAACAAGTCCGATGTCTGATCTGGGAAGCTAAGCAGGGTCGGGCCTCGTTAGTACTTGGATGGGGAGACCACCTAGGAAGACCTGGTGCAGAAGGCTTAAAAAATAAAGTAAAATAAAAAAATAAATAAATAAGGGATTGTAAGCTGACAAGGTCTGTGCAATATGTGAGGTCAACCGAAGGTTGCCTCACCTAAAAAAAAAAAATTATAAAAGTAGTATTTAGTATAAAGTCTACTTTATTCTTAGAAATGAGTGTTTTAATTCTTTTATAGTGGCTTTTAAAGGTTAATCATTACTATTTCCACTTAACAGATAAGTAAATAGTGCCTAAAACATAATTAAACATATTTCCTGACCCTACATATACTATGGTCAGGTTTAAAACCACTGTGTAAATATAGCATTGATGACGGCAGTTAAAAAATCTCAGGGAAGCTTCACTTAGAGCCTGCCTATAGTTCACAATAGGCTTAGCCAGGCTCAGATGATACTAGAATTATTATTTTTCCTATGGCCTACCCAATTACACTGATCAGATAATGGCTGGGCAGTAAATATGACCATAACTATAATATATACACTATTAATTAACTGGAATGCCAAGATTAGCACTGGTATCCTAAACTATGGTGTTACTAAAAATGAAAAATGTACTATAATAATTAGGAATGACATACTACCAGTATTTTAAATAATATTTATAATAATTAATATCAGAGAGAAGAAATGGTGAAGAACAAGTACTTCTAAGGAAGAGACATTTAATTCTGGGAAATCCATAAATATGAAGTTACAGACACAGACATATTTGAACACTATGGATTTTTTTCCTTTACAGTCTTAAAGTAATTAAGACTGATCCAGTCTACCAAAGTTCATTAACTAAAGGCAGTTACAGTTATCCAGATGATAATACATTAAAAACTGGCAATTCACTTACATTCTCAAGCTATTCACAACTAGAAACAGTCACAACAGATTTTAAAATTAAGTATCTTCATAGGGAATGACCTTAAGTATCAATTTGAACAAACTTTTAAAACACTTATATTAAAAATATTGAAAATGTTATCAAACCAATGCCACCTTCCAGAAAAAAAATATGCAACATGTTATATTTTAATGTGTAAAATGTTTTGAAATTTTGAACTAAAATCCACGTTTTCAAAACCACAAAAACCCACCAGAATTTCAAAGGAATGCTTCCAATTAAAGTTAGCCTAAACATATGAAGTGCAACTGAACAACTTACCTTATAGGTTTTTTGAGGGGAAACCTGAAACAAAAACAAAAACAAAAAGGTTAGATGTAGTTATTTCACTTGTAAGACTGTCATTAAATTTATTCATTCTACTGAACCAGAATAAAAAAATTAAATTTTTCTTTATTTAATTTTTTAGGCATGGCAACCCTTGGTTGACCTCGCAGATTGCAAAGACCTTGTTAGTTTACAATCCCTTATTTTGTTTTATTTTTTAAGCCTACAGCACCTGGTCTCCCTAGGTGGTCGCCCATCCAAGTACTAACCAGGCCTGACCCTGCTTAGCTTCTGAAATCAGATGGGATCAGGCTTGTTCAGGGTAGCATGGCTGTAGACCAAAAAATAAATAAATAAATTTTATGCTAACTTTTCCAAAGCAATTCAATAAACAGGTAGAGTGATAAGTTCAGCACCATTTTTAATATCTTAACTATTTTGTTAAATCTTAAATTGCAGGTGCAATTTACCATCAGCCATCTCTGACTACTGGTTGTCCTTTTAAAAATCCAAATAATAATAACAGCAGCTAAATTTATTGAGGGCTTACTAGATGCTAAGCACTACTCTAAGTTGTTAATATGTATTATCTCATTTAATCCTTAAAAATAACCATGAATAAATTATTTCCATTGTACAGATTTGGGGGGGGGGGGCAAGGCAACGAGAAATATTTTACCATTAGTGAGGAAAAGTTCCTTCTTCCCATCATCTCTCCTCACCCCCCAAAATATCTGGGTGCTGATTATTGCACTATTGATGTCTACACTATTGATCTGTCTACCCTTTGATCATGATCAAATCATGATCCTCTATTACTTATGTTTTAATAACAAAAATCTAGAAAAAGTTACCATTGGAGTACTATCAGTTATTAAAAATATGTTCCAAAAGCAAAAAACAAAAGATGCTTCTTTTTTTTCTTGGTTCTATAAGCTAAATGAACTACAGCATTTCCTCCTGGTTGTCTTTTTTAAAAGCAGTATTACTGAAGGCTTCTTGATATGAGTTTGATGCTATACATAAACACAAAGTCTAAAATGTGTTCTCAAATTTCTTCCCATTTTCATTTCTGTCTTTTTTAGAAATTATCTCGATCTACAGTATTTTATGTAAAATTATGTAGTCTAAGTTATAAAAACAGGGTTTATTACAAATGTCAATAAAACTGGGTTTTAAAAAAAGGCTTTTAGTAAAGAAAGTGAGAAATAAACATAAAACAATAATATCTGACAAATTTATGTGAAATAAAAGTATTTTTTAAAGAAAACTCAAAAGTACAAGTTTAAGTAGACTACCCTTTAAATCCTATATATATCAAAACTGATCCAAAGAAAGACTAAGAATCTAAAAATTTCCCTAATAAGTGATAGCATGTTAACTCACAACAAAATTAGGGATAACAAGGAAAGGAGTTCTGAAATAAGACACTGTTCTAGAGAATATACTTATTACAAAAGATTACCAAATCTTCAGAAGTAAAAGTTCCTAAGTAGGCCATTCTTACTTGTAGAAGGGTGGGGGCGGGGGGGGGGCATGTTTTTAATCTACATATGAATATAAGTGTTGACAGAAAAGAATTTCCAACAGAGTTTCTGCAGAGGATAATACCTGCAGTTAGCAACTTTAGCCCCTCTGCCTAACAGCCATTATAAAAATTCCTGCCCCTAAACAACGCTGCTTGCATCAGGGCCTGCAACATCTAGGGAGGTTCTGGTAAAGCCCGGAAGTTCCCAGCTATTAATTCTAGACAGTTTCTTGAGCTATTTTCTTACAAGGAAATGGAAAAAGGAGGAGGAAAAAGGAGGACAAAAATGAAATGTGAAGATAAATAACTACCCTATAGTATAAAGTATAACCTGCTTATCATAATCTACTTACTACATTCATAAAGTACAGATAAAGAACTTTTCTCAAACAAAAACTTTTAAATTATGATACTTTTGCTCTAATCATTAAATTCTACTTTAAAGTATGAGGTAAAATGAACAAGTACGTATGTTCATATGTATGTGTAACTGCATATATACATAACTAACACTGTCAAGGGCCTTCCTGGCTATTTCACTTGTTTCCTCTGCTCCAGCTAAGAAAATCACCAACCACTGCTTCATACTGAGATGGAGATGTAATTAGATAACCTGGAAACAGAAAGCTAGAACCCCAAAGTAAAGTCTGGGGCTACGGTCTGTAGATTTGAGTCAACAACTCATGTATGGTCACTAAAATTTAAAATAGCATGTAAAGATCGAGGATCAAATCCTGGGGGTGAGGAGAGGGACAGCTTCTGAACAACTGAAGATGGATGTGAGAGCCAATGAAGGAGATTAAGAAGATAAACCAGCAAAGAGAAAGGGCTGTCCTAGGAGCTAAGGAAGAAGAGATAATCAATACTATTGACTGCTGCAAAAAGACAGATTTAAAGGCTAAAAATTGGCCATATTCTGAGCAACAAATTAGCCCAACACTAGGCTGATGAAACAGTTCTGGTGTAAAAAATTCTATATTTTCAAGTCCCTTTCCATCGTGTAGTCAATCATCAAATCATGATTTTATATTTATGTAAAACAGCTGTGTTTGAAAGCTAAGACAATATTTTCAAAAACTGTGTCCGGCTTTTGAAAATATTGTATTAATTAGGACATTTAACCAACAATGAACATGTTTGTGCCTATTTACATATGTGTGTTATGTATTTTTCCAGATATAAGATAAAATCAAAGTATTAATATCCATAATAAATAAAGGAAAAAGAATATCAAGAATTTCAGCCATTGGGATAAGGTGACTGGACACCCTTACTTTGGATTACCTATACTATGCATACTCATATGCCAGAAATCCTAACCAACTGCTTTAAATGTCACAATACATTTACTCACTCAATGAAGGATGGCTACCTTTTCTTTGTTAGTTATAAGCTTTAATGTTTTTAAAGCCCTAGGTAACAATATTAGAGGTTGTTAGGTCAGCAGTGGGGGAAGGGCCAACCAGATGCCTACCTGGAGACTTCCCAGCTTGATACTGGAATCCAAACCTTCCAGCCAGACATCGAAGTCCGGAGTCCAACTGATAAGGGCCCACCCTAAAGCCCTGGCACCACCACCCTAATCTGGATGCTCAACTAACATTCAATTAACATTCCCCCATTCTATACCCTACCCACACATAACCCCATAAAAACTACACCCTCTCGCCCCAGAGCATGACTTCTCTGGCCCCTCTCCTCTCGGGACCAGTGAACCTCACCTGGGAGCCCTCTCCCAATAAAGGCTTGCTTTTAAAACTTCTCTCCGCGTGTCACACATTTACCTTACAGAGGTCTCCCCTCCAGTATTTTATTTTCACACTCTTCCCAATGTTATTAAAGTGCAGAGGGAAATGTGACTTGGTAATTAAATAACCCTAACCCAGTAAAATAATATATACTGGAATAACACTTCCATTTCTTAAACCAGGTTTAACTACTCTACAATATATACACACACATAACTGATCTTATATTTAGGATATCCCTTAAACTGTTAAATATAATTTCTTCTGGAATAAAAAAAATTGCAAAGGGTTGCAAAAGTTTCGTGTTATCACGTATATGATTATAATAAATTGCCTAATAGAAATCATATTTTCCTTACATTGACTGTGATGAGAAAAGAGCTAGCTTTTTGACACTACTGTAATCCAGTGAGAGTGCTCTGATAAAAGAAATAGATATTACACTCAAAACTCAATTCCTATCTTCTCTCTCCTCTGAAGTAATAGATATTTTCCTCTTTGGGTTTGTTTATGATGAGGAATTTGGGAGTCTAGATGGTTCTTAATAAAGGATAAAAGAAATTAAAGGGAGGAAGTTAAGGAAATTTTACTCACATAGGTTAGTGGTCGAGCTTTCATTAGTAGTCAAACAACGTTAGCTATTAAATTTAGAATTCTCCAAAATCTATTGTAAGATACATCCTGATATTAGTGATGTTAAAATACAGGGGGGAAAAAAACCTGTGCATCTTGAAATCAATGAAATATAGTACTATTTTTATTGGAATCCACTCCAGTGAGAAGAGTTACTAGACAAAGAGCTCTGCAAAATAGGTAAGATAATTCGAAGGCTTAACTCTCATAAATTGATGATAAACATCAGTGTAAAAAAAAAAATACTATTTCGATATTGTCATAGTGAATACAAATTACATGTGACCTCAAGGCCTTAGGAGCAAGGACTCTTAAGAAATAAATATCACTAGTATTTAAATTTAAATTTAAAACGTGCTTGAACTTGGTCAAGTTGCTTGACCTCTATAAGCATATGTAACATAGTAATAACAGTACCTACTTCAAATTTGTTTTGAGGATTAAATTAGGAAATGAGAGTAAATCAGAAAATGAGAAGCATTAAATGAGAAGCACTGTTTATCACAGTAACTACTTATTTATTATAAGCTATTAGGAAGAACAAAAATAAAATATGAACTTTAGTGGCTTGACTTTAAATAGAAAAGAAAAATAAACTTAAACACTAACACTATTCAAATGCTCAGTAAAACCCACAGAAAGACATAATTCGAAGCAAGAAATTAAACCATAGATTTAATTCACCAAGTCATATTATATAAAATTAACATCAATAATCAAGTCAACAAATTTCCCATATGCTACAGGTTAAGAAAAAAGATGAGATTACAATCAAAACATTTAACTTTCCTGGCAGGTAGGGTTAGTGATTTTCTTTGAAAAGATCATTAAATTGTATTGACCATACCTGAAACTTAGAAAATAATCCATTATTTCCTCATCTCATTTAAAATATCAAGAATGATTAAGGCATTCTCTGTCCTTGATGTAAATCAAGTTTTTCATTTACCTATTTTTACAAAATAATTTCAATAGTATGAAGCAAAACGTTTACTCTAATATGAATATACACCAGCTAGTTCTAGTACTGTATTATTTTTCACAAAATAAAGTAGGCCAGCCTTGGCATTAAACATAGCTTCAACTGAGTGGTTACAAGCCCAGAACAAGTGGTGAATGGACGCACCTAACACTGTGGTGCCCACATATGAGTCCCAAACCCAGTATGAATGGCAGCCAGTCTTGGTTTGTACTGCAGCCTCTCCTAAGAGACCCAAGCCCAGAACAAAAGTAGCCAACCACAGGTCACAAAACAGCTTCTACTCAGAAGCCATAACCCCAGCACAAGGGGAGGCTGTGGCCTACACAAGAGCCCCTCCCAAGAAATTATAAAACCAACAAACCTGGTAGTTGACTTCACACCACAATAGAGACCCACCCAGCTAGTTCTAGTACTGTATTATTTTTCACAAAATAACGTAACAGCTAAAAAGGCATTTGTCTGGAATATAAAAATTAGTACCCTTAAAGGGGCTGACTTCAGCTGAATGGTTAATTCAATCTTTAGATCTCTGGACAATAAGGTTCACAAAACCGAAAGTAGTAAATGAACACTACTACTCTCCCTCCCACCAATCATAAATCTTTTCACCACCTACAACTTATGACTTATCTAGTTTAGAGTCACTAAGAGCTAAAAATTTTATACCAAAAAAAAAAAAAAAAGTCTGAACATTATCTACCTTTGTAGTTTATTAGCACTTATCCCAAGCATATGAAGTTGTTAGCAGAACGGGCAATAAAACATTAGTTATATCTTAAAGGCTCTAAAGCAGAAGCTACAGCTGACAGGATGGCTCAAGGAGTTTATCACAATGTTATTAGTTTTTGAACCTTGGGATACAAACCACAGAAATAACAATGACCAAGGAGATCGGTTCTGGTATAAAACCCAAAAATGATTCACTAGAATGTAAAACAAAGATTTAAAATTAACTTCTCAAATATAGCTTTGTATATGCTACTTTTACTGAAGAACTTAAACACATGACAGACCCTTATTAAACATTTCTTATTCCCTGGACATACTTTGACAACTCAAATGGTAAATTTTAAATTATTTTAATTCCCTCTGCCAGAGCGATTATAAATTGACTATCTGGCTGTTTCTGAACTGGGAAAAGTAGTTCAGAATGAAAATAACAACTTATTAAAGGCTTGCATTTCCTTACTGACAACTTGGAATACTATCATTTTTGGGAATATGTCCTATAAGGTTTCTAAATAATTTTCCTTTGAGGTCATCACTATTAATTTACGCAGTATCTTTTCAGAGTTTAAACTATTCACTTAAAAAAAAAAAGTAAAAAGAACTTCTAGCAAAAAAGTATGAGATCCTTAAACTACTTAAGTATCCTCATCCCAATCAAAACCATTCAAATCATCAAATCCATGTGTACAAAAGAGAAATTAATATCATTAAACTGACTTAAGCAATATACTGGACTCTAAAGCATAATCTCATTATTTATAAAATAGTGACAATGCATGTTTTTCATTTGGAAGGGATTTAATTCCCAATACTGTTTCACAGTTCCTGGTGACAGAATATGTATCAGAAAATAATAAAAATAAGAGGGGGGGAAAACCCCTCTTAATCTAGGATGGACATGTCCCCTAATAAGATTTTACCTAAAATACATTGGGATTAAATGTTCAAAATTTATAAACTAAAATGACAATTGTGCAAAGTTTAAGACAAGCTGCTTTTTGCATTTCCCAGAAGATACAGTCATGCTTCTGAAAAGTAGATGCCACTGAGACAAACACCAGCATTAATCTGAGCTTGAGCATAATACTAAAATGTAAAATTAAAATATAAAATATTATGTCAAATAACATTTTACTTTCTTTGATATAATAAAGTGCTACTCAAAATTTATTCTTTAAATCACATGATGTATTTGCAGTTTGTTCGCATTTTTTATTAAAAAACTTTAATGTATCCATAAAAATGGCATTCTTGAACAAGGAATACTGATTTAACAAGAAAACAAATTTTAATGGATTTATCTTTCTATCAAACACCAACATAACTACAAGAATAAGAGTCTTTCATTTCCAAAACCTTGGAATTAAAAACAAGCAAAACTATAATAACTTCCAAATCGCAGAATATTACTCATAATATCTGCTTACCTTAAGGTGCTATACTTGATATGCACAAAAGCCTAATCACTGCCTATCTTCACTACAAAGCTAAATAGACAAGAATTTGCCCAAATTTCACAATACATGGAAACACAAGAAACCACAAAAGTATAAACTTAATTCCCATATACTCTAAAATTGTGAACAATTTTAAAATTTTAAATTAATTTTAAAATTTCCTTCCACTAAATTAACGCAAGTCGATTTCTTGTGAAGATTAAAAACCTTAAATATTTTCGAGGAAAACATCTAAAGGAATAAGGACTGAGGACATTCCATGTTTTCTACTTAACAATTTTTTAAAATTATGTAAGAAATGCATTGTGGGTATTTCGACTACATATCCTTAATTTTATGTAAGTCATACTCCTTAGCTGATGGAATATTTCTATCAATAAATAAAATTTAAAGGCTACATGAACTTAAAATATAGGTAAAGATAAAACTACTAAAAAAAACCAGATCATAGTCAATATCATTACAATTAAATCTTCCATATAATATACCTTCCACATCCATAAAAGTGTTTTTTTCCTTAAAAAAATTTTTTTCTGACATCCAGTCAAGAGGATGGAGTAGGCAAATTCTGTGCTTGCCACCTCCCACGAGCACATCAAAATTACAAATAAATTAAAGGACAATCACCACTGAGAAACACCTGTAGACTAACCAAAAAGAATTCCTATAACTAAGAATAGAAGAGCCACCTAGAGACTGGTGGGAGAGGCTAAGACGTAGAATGGGCAGGTCCCACACCCACAGCATGGCGATTAAGAATCAGGAAGGATATCTTGGCTGTAGAAATCCCTGAGATATGAAGGGTTCCAGACCGACACTGGGCTCCTCAACCTAGGGAATCAGTGCCGGGAAGGGGAAACTCCATAACACCTAACTATGAAAACAATTGGGGATTGAGGTCCCATAAAGTGAAAGTGCAACAGCTACTAGAGACCAAGGTGCTGCAGATCTTAAAGGGGACACACAAAGACTTACCTATAGACTCACTTGCTCTGGACTCACAGCACAGGGGAAGCTGCTCAAAACACACCAGAGACATACATGGAGGAAATAAACTGACTAACTTTGGGGAGAGGGCTGGAGGGGCTGGAGATGGGAGCAACTCTCTATAGGACAAAAGCGTTGGCAGGGACCATTGTTCCTTTGTTGAACTCTCTTTCAACCCAACCAGCAAACACAGGTAGGCACCAATCTGAGTCCTCATTAACCGGGCTAACACAGTTTGCCCTGTCCTGGTGATTCTCTGAGATTCCCATCCTACGCATATTGCTTGCGGAGCACCAGTGTATTCCACCAGTTCCTCAACAAAAAGAACCTGCCTAGGATCATGCTGTGAAATTCCCAAACTCTCTCAAAGGTCCACAAATCCCAAACAGCAGCCGGCTTCAGTGTGCTTCTGAGTTCTTGCTAACTGGCCACAGGTCCAGCACAAGCAGGGGACCACTGAAACTTGCATAGTAACTCCAATTAGGTGACCCAAAACTGGCACAAGCAGTAGGCCAGCCTTGGCATTAAACATAGCTTCAACTGAGTGGTTACAAGCCCAGAACAAGTGGTGAATGGATGCACCTAACACTGTGGTGCCCACATATGAGTCCCAAACCCAGTATGAATGGCAGCCAGTCTTGGTTTGTACTGCAGCCTCTCCTAAGAGACCCAAGCCCAGAACAAAAGTAGCCAACCACAGGTCACAAAACAGCTTCTACTCAGAAGCCATAACCCCAGCACAAGGGGAGGCTGTGGCCTACACAAGAGCCCCTCCCAAGAAATTATAAAACCAACAAACCTGGTAGTTGACTTCACACCACAAAAGAGACCCACCCAACAAGCTCCACAAATGACACACTAAAAGGGTGGACATGGCCAGAACGATAGCCCCCTAAAATTGACTCTTGCTGCATGGATTCAACCTTTGCACAACAGCTCATCTGCTGTAGTCATGGCCCGTCCACAAAGCCAGGTGGCCAAAGTCTCAGTCACACTCATTGAAGTGCCAAAAGGAATCAAGGCTCAACAACAGAAAGGCACACACAACCCACATAGTTGACACCCTGGAGCACCCAATTTGGGTGCTACTGGGCCTCACAGAAAACCTATATAAGGCCAATCATAAAGTAACAATCATAAAGTAAGTGATGGAAAGTATGTCTTTAATATAACAAACATTCTGTTTTAAGTGGTTCAGGAATTACATCATTGGTAGAAAATGAAGTATAGTTCTAACTAGCATACCTCTTAACCTGGCAGAAATAGTATGTATATGTATGTCGTATATCGTATATGACAATGTAAGCATTCTGTTGGTTTTCAGACTTAGAATCAGCCTATTAGGCAAAGCACAGAATATTTAGTTGTGCCTTCATATCAGAATGGAAAGGCAAAAAACTTTTAATGTTGTAAGTAAAACTGTAGTTGAAAGAAATGAAGGTAGAGGGAAAGAAATATAATTACAAGGAAGGATATGTGCATTAAATACCTAATCTGACATAGAAGAGAGTTAAGATTCGAGCTCCTTGATGGAACAAAAATACAGATATAATTATATTGTTTCAACTTAGGTAATAACCAATTAACCCAACTAATAGTAATAATACAGTTATTAAACACTAGGGAAAAAATGAGAAGTGAAGGTGGGAAGCATAAATGAGCAATATCCTCAGAGGAGGGGGGGAAACTTAGGTATTACCTAAAGATAACAAATCAAGAAAAAGAACTATGAGGTTATTATTTATTGCTGGATCACCATAGTAACTAAAATTTGAATGAAAAAGATTGAGGTAAAAAGGATAAGGTGAGAATGTTTCTTCTCATCGTACACCGTTCTGAGTTGTTGGCATCTCTTATGTCGGTTTTTAAAAGTTGTTTAAAAATGATTTCCCTGTTTACTTTTTAGTGCATTTTAAAGTTTTACATATTAGAAATTTGATTCTGGCTAACCCCCAGTTATTTAAATATGAATGGCTGTAGATTGGGTTGAAGCTCTTTTGAGACCAATTTCCTCTTTTGTAATTATCATCTTTATTAAGTATTAACACCACCAATCGAATGTCTGACTTCTCTTTTCAGGATCAAAGCAAGTTGGAGAAACATCAGCATCTGGAGACTCCTTAGATGGCACACCTCGTACTTCCAATACCATCTTCGATTTTCTACCTCCTCCATTAGATCAAGTGCAGGAGGAGGAATGGGAAGTAGAAAGGTAATTCAGTGGTAACTTAGGTTTAGATTTTGAACACTGCTTAAAGTTTTTGATTGTATAGTATTGCTATACTTTGTGGGTTTTCCCACATGTGGTTTTTGGGGAAGGAATCAGAACTTATATTGGTAGTAAATATTAAATAGGTGACTGAAATTTTTTCAATTTATTTGATCTTAAATCTTAAAATATGCAGAAGAATGATCAGCCATTGTAGTTAACCCAGTTTTGAGTATCTCTGTCAAAAATTTCTCAATTACTATACTGTTTTTATGTTTACTCTTTATTCTCCGTTGTTTTAGGATGACTGAGCATGGGACACCAAAGGCCTTTCGAAAGTAAGTAATCCTAAAGTAGCTTTCGATAGAGGCATATTTTAAGAAATACATACCCCCTCCTCAAAGTCCTAATTTAAAAGGAAAAGAAACTTTGGTCAAGATGGCAAAGTAGGTAAATGCTGTGCTTATCTCCTCCCACAACCACATCAAATTAGAACTAAATTATAGAACAAGCATCATTTAGAACCACCTTAAGACTAGCTGAGCAAAAGTCCTATAACCAAGGATACTAACTAAGCAGCAGCCACGTCGAGACTGGTAGGAGGGGTGAAGACACAGAATGGGTAGGTATCATACCCATCGTATGGCGATTAAGAACCCAGAGAAATATCTTGGCTACAGACATCTCCCGTGAGGAATGAGGGGTCTCAGCACCACCCTGGGCTCCCAGCCTGGGGCTCCAGTGCCAGGAAGAGGAGTCCCCATAACATTTGGCTGTGAAAACCAGAGGGGATCACATCTGAGTGAAACGAAGGGCTGCTGGAGTCCCAGGCCTTTTCCTGAAAGGCCTATGCACAGACTCCCTTACTCATGATTTGACAAAATCTGGTCTCCAGTGCAGGAGTGGAGTTGAAAGTGCAAGAGACATGGGGGAGGAACTAAACTGACTACCTTTGGAGCAAGAGCTGGAGGAGTATGAATCAAAGCAACACTCTCTGAGGGCAACAGTTCTGGAAAGCACCACTGTTCCTTTGTTGACTCCTCCTCTACCCAGGTGGCAGGCTCAGGTAGGCTCTGTATCTGTGCTCTCCATTAACCTTGTTAAACACCATTTTTCCTGTCTTATGATGCACTGAGAACCTGCCCCACCGCACTCCCATAGCCAGCCTGAGTCACTTCCAGCTAGGTTTAAAAAAAAAAAAAAAAAAAAAGAGCAGCCTGCCTGGAGTCATACTGTAAACTTTCTTAAAATCTTGCAAGTATCTTCAAAACCCAAACAAGTAGGGGCTAGCCACAGCATGCCTTGTTATCTCTTCCTTTGTGGCCCCAAGCCTGTTATAAGCCAATGTTGGCTTGAAAAATATCTTCAACTAAGTGGCTACAAGCCTGACACAAGTGGTGACAAAACTGAGCTTACATTGCGGTGATCGGCAAAGGGTCTCAAGCCTGGCACTACTGGCAGCTGGCCTCACATTGCAGTCTCTCTGTAGCACCTCCAACCCCAGCACAAGTGGCAAGCAACCACAGATCACTTTGTAGCCCCCACAAGGTGGCACAAGATAGGCATACGCAGTGGCTGACTTTAGCCTGCAAAAGAGCTCCTCCTGAGGGGCTCCAGAAACAATATACACATTGCCTGGCTTCAGACCACACCAGAGCACTACCTAACCAGCTCCACAAATGCCACACACAAAAAAGGTGGACTCCGCCTTCACCAGAGTCCTGCTAAAGAGACTCCTACTCCATGAGATCAGTCCTTTAGCAATAACTCGTCCAATACAACAGCTAGCCCTCAGAGCCAGTCAGCCCAAGGGTCAATCTCGTCCACTGACAAGCCAACAGCATTTGAAGCTCAACTACAACAGGAGGGCACACATGATCCACACGGAACACCCCTGGAACACCTACTCAGGTGACAAGGGACTCTGCAAATGGGCCTCATAGGACACCTACTATTATAAGGTCACTCTGCCAAGAATGGGATATGTAACAAATCTATCTAAAACACAGAAACAAACACAGGGAGTCGTTCCAAATGAGGAGACAAAGAAACATGTCATAAAATGAAAAAACAGGATAAAACTCCAGGAAAAAATAAAAATAAAAATAGAGAAAAGCAATCTACCCAATATGGAGTTCAAAACACTTGTTATTAGAACACTCAGTGAACTTAGGGGAAGAATAGTTGAAAGCAGTGAAAACTTCATAAAAATGGAGATAGAAAACAAAAAAGCATCAGTGGGAACTGAAAACATTAACTGAAATTAAGAAACCATTAGACAGCATCGACTACAGATTAGATGAAGCAGAGGATCAAATCAGTGATCCAGAAGACAAGGTAGCAGGAAACACCCAATCAGAAGAGGAAAAAGAAAAAAGGATCAAAAGTAATAAGGATAGTTGAAGGGACCTGTGAGATAAGAACGAGTATATCAATATGTATACCATAGGAGTACCAGGAAGAGAAGAAAAAGAGCAAGGGACTGAGAACCTATTTAGAAGTAACTGAAAACTTCCCTAGCCTGGTGAAAGAAATAGACAAACAAGTCCAGGAAGCACAGAGAGTTCCAAACAAGATGAACCCAAAGAGGCCCACACCAAGACATATAATTAAAATGGCAAAGGTTAAAGACAAAGAGGAAATCTTAAAAGGCAGTTAGTTATATACACAAGGGAGCTTCCATAAAACTACCAGCAGATTTCTCAACAGAAACTGTGCAGGCCAGAAGGACTGGCACGAAATATTCAAAGTGATGAAATCAAAAGGACCCACAACCGAGACTATTCTGTCCAGCAAAGCCATCATGTAGAATCAAAGGGGAGATAGTTTCTCAAACATGAATAAGCTAAAAGACTTCATTACTATTATACCAGTATTATGAGAAATGTTAAAGGGATTTCTTTAAATAGAAAAAGATTAAAAACAGGAGTAAAAATGTAGAAAAGAAAAAAATTCTCACTGACAAGGGCAAACACTTAGTAAGAGCAGTGGGTCAACAAACTACAAAGTTAGTACAGAGGTTAAAATGAAAGAGCAGAAAGATCGTGTATAATTACAACAATAAATTAAGGGATACATGTCAATAAACATGCACAGTCTTTTGTAAGAAATAATGACAAAAACATAAATGTGGAGGGAATAGTAAAAAATTGTAGTGATTTAGAATGTGTATTAACTTAAGGAACCATCAGCTTAAAATAGAAGGCTAAAAATATAGCTTGGTATATATGAATCAAATGGAAACCACAAACCAAAAATGTATAAGAGATGTACAAGAAATAAGAGAATAGAATCTAAACACAACACCGTAGAAAGTCATCAATATATAAGAGAGCAAGAGAATGAGAAAAAAACAAAAACAAAGAATGATAAAAACAATAAGAAAATTATATAATGGCAACAACCACATATCTTTCAATTATTAATGTAAATAAATTAAATGTTACAATCAAAAGAACTAGGGTGGCTAAATAGATAACAAAAAAAAACAAGACCCATACATACAATGCCTATAAGACCCCACTTCAGACCTAAAGACACACACAGACTGAAAGTATAGCGATGGAAAAAGATATTTCATGCAAATGGAATTAACAAGAGTCTTTTATATCCAACAAACCAAACTTTGAAACAAAAGCTATCAAGACATAAAGGGCATTTCATAATAATAAAGGGATTACTCTAACAAGAGGACTTAACATATAAACATTTACACACTCATCTTAGGAGAACTTAAATATACCAAACATATACTGATGGATATAAAGAGATACACTAAGAGACAGTAAGAGTAGGGAACTTAACATCAATGGATAGATCACCCAGGCAAAAAATCAACATGGAAATAATGGCCTTAAATGACACATTAGGCAAGATGGATGTAAATGATATGTTTAAGTCACTATGCACAAAGCATAGAACATATATTCTTTTCAAGTGCACAGAAACATTTTCCAGGATAGACTACATGTTAAACTACAAAACAAGACTCAATAAATTTAAGAAGGAAATAATGTGAGTCATCTTCACTGATCACAATGGTATGAAACTAGAAATCAATTACAAGAAGAAAACTGAAACACAAACACGTGGAAGCTGAAAAACATGCTACTATACAATGAATGGGTTAACAATGATTGAGGAAGAAATCAAAGGATAACTTCGGACAAATGATGATGAAAACATAATGACCCCAAAACCTAGGGAACACAGGTTAAGCAGTTTTAACAGGGAAGTTTTTAGCACTACGGGGCTACGTCAAGAAAAAAGAAAAAGCTCAAATAAACAATCTAACCTTGCACTTAAAATAACTAGATAAAGAACAGCAAACAAAACCCAAAGAGTATAGAAGAAAATAAGTAATAAATATCAGAGTAGAAGTAAATGAAATAGAATCCAAATGAACAACAAAAAAAAACTAAACAGAAAAAAATTAAAGAAGCCAAGATCTAGTTTTTTGAAAAGATAAAATTGATAAACCTTTAACCAGACTCTCAAAGAAAAAAAGAGGGGACCCATGCAAATAAAATCAGAAATAAAAGAGAAAAAGTAGCTGTGAACCCCAAAGAAATACAAAGGATTACAAGAAAAACACTATAAATATAAGACCTGAAACAATAAACTGCATAGAAGAAAACATAGCTATTAAATTCATGGACCTTGGATTTAGAGAAGATTTTAAGCAAGGGAAGTAAAAGCAAAAATAAATGAATGGAATTATAACAAACTAAGAAGCTTCTGCACTGCAAAAGAAATCATCAATAAGGCAAAGGGGCAAGCATCTGAATGGGAGAATATATTTGCAAACGATGCCACTGATAAAGCCTAATTTCCAAAATACGTAACTCATACAACTCAAAAAAAAAAAAATCAATTAAAAAATGGGCAGAGGACCTAAACAGACACTTCTAAGAAGACATACAAATGGCCTAAAGCACATGGAAAGATGCTCAACTTCACTGGCTATTAGGGAAATGCAAATCAAAACCACAATGAGATTCCATCTCACATCTGTCAGAATGGCTATCATCAACAGGACAAATAATAACAAGTATGGGAGAAGTTGTGGTGGGGGGGGGGGGGGAAGGAACCCTTATACACTATTAGTGGGAATGTAAAACAGTATAGAGGTTCCTCAAAAAACTAAGTATAGAATTACCATATGACTCAGCAATCTCTCTTCTGGGTATTTACCCAAAAAACTTGAAAACATTTATCCACGAAGATACATGCATCCCAATGTTCCTAGCGGTATTATTCACAGGGCCAGAACATGGAAGCAACCAAAGCATCCTAAGACAGATGACTGGATAAAGAAGATGCGGTGTGTACACACACACACACACACACACACACACACACACACACACACACACACAATGGAGTATTACTCGCCGTAAGAAAAGATGAAATACTGCCATTTGAGACAAAATGGATGGATCTAAAGATCAAAAGCAAAGTAAGTTAGACAGAAAAAGTTGAGAACCATATGATTTCTCTCCTATGGGTAGAGGGTGGGGGAAGAGGGAGGAGGTAGACAGGGTAAAGGGGGTCAAATATAGAGGGGTAGGGGTAGGGTGAAGTGGGTAAAGAGGATCAAATATATGGTAGCTGAAGGAAACTGGACTTTGGGTGGTAATCACACAATAGAATATACAGATGTCAAATTATAATGTACACCTGAAAATTCTATGATTGTTTTAACCAATGTTATCCCAATAAACTTAAAAAAAAAAGAAAAGAAAAGAAAAAACAATGTCTGTAACATTCATTCTCCAAAGAACCACTGCCAGAAACAAAGCACAAACGCTGACAGGTTTTAAGCTGGAAAGGTATAAAACTGAGGTCTGGGAAACCAATTAGAAAATTTTAATAGTACAGATTTTTAAAAATGATGAGGATCTAAATGAGTATGATGTCAAAGACAATGTAGAAAAAGGATAAATACAAAAAAAATCATACTACAGAAATAAGCACTGAATCTTCAGCAGACTTAAAAAAAAAAAGGGAGAAAAGGAACTCCCAGGATTTTGGCTTAGATGACAAAACATTTGATTGTGCCAGTCACCATAGAAAGAAATACAAAAGCAGCTTTGAGACAGAAGCAATTTTCTGTTTGTCAGGATACCTGTAGGGCACCATAGTAGAGATGTCTATTAAGGACTTGAGTTCAGAGAAGAGATTGATCTGGAAATTCAGATTTGGATGACAACAACATGATAGCAGAAATCATGAAAGTAGATGAAATTCCCCCAGAAATTCACTTAATGTCATCTGTAAAATATGAGTTAGACTAAATCTGAAATATACTTAAAGCAATATGATTTTATTATTACTAATTTTTATGGAATAAACAAATCTATAAATTTATTTGATAAATGTATTGTTTAAAGTTCATATTATATATATGGTTTCTACTTCCTCACTGTGTTCTTATATTTAAAACCAAATTTGTTTCACAATTTGTTTCACTATTAAAGAGCAGAGAAAATACTAAAAATGTTTAATTATGATTTCCCTTGCAATGCCAGTATACTGACAGTGACTCTTTTTACCTGTTAAAAAGAGTATTATACGGAAAAATACTCTGAAGGCCTTTCTTAAAAACAGTCCTCTTTTATACCATTTAAATTTTTTTACTTACTTTGAGCAGTAGTACTACCAATTACATTTCTAGTTCTTATGGCAATCAACACTCACAAAAAGCCTAAATTGATAATAGCATCTACCAAAAAACCTACAGCTAACATCATACTTAATAGTGAAAGACAGAATGCTTTCCCTTTAGGACCAGGAACAGGAAAGGGATATCCCCTTCCTATTACTTTTACTCAACACTATACTATTCTAGCCAGTGCAGTAAGGCAAGAAAAACAAATAAAAGGCATCAGATTGGAAAGGAAGAAGTAAAACAGTCTTTATTTGCTGACTATGATGATCTATGTAGAAAACTATGAAATCAACAAAAAGCCTCTAATTAATAAATTTAACAAGGTTGCAAAATTCCAAATCAAGAATGAATTGTATTTTTATATTTCGTACTTGCTATGAATAATTCAAAATTAAAACTGAAAAGATAATACCATTTATGACACCATTAAAATATTAAATACTTAGGGTATTTTATAAATCTAACATAAGATGTACCAGATTTGTAAAACTGAAAACTAGAAAACATGGCTCAGGGAAATGAAGACCTAAATAAATGGAGCAGTATGTCATGTTTATGGATTGGAAATACAATACTATTAAGATGTCATTTATGTACATATTGAAGTACAGATTCAAGGCAATTCCATTCAATATCCCAATAGGCTTTTTTTCCCCACATACTGACAAAGTGATTCCAAAGTTCATATGGAAATGCAAAAGATGCAGAAGCGTCGACAACTTTGAAAAAGAACAACAAAGTTGGAGGACTAACATTACTAGATTTCATGACTTATTATATAAAGCTACAGTCAAGACAAGTGTGGTATTGGGATCAAGGACAGACAAAAAGATCAACAGAGCAGAATAGAGACCCCCATGAATAGAACCCCCGCCCCCTTGTATACAGACAACTGATTTATGACAAAGGTGCAAAGGCAATTCAGTAGAGAAAAGATAGTCTTTTAACAAACAGTGCTAGGATATTTAGATATCCATAAGCAGAAAAATGTACTTCAATTTATACCTCACTCCATATTAAAAAATTACTTCAAGTAAACTTAAAACTTCTAAAAGCAAACACAGGAGAAAATACTGGTTAGGCAAATATTTAGATATAACAAATGAGAAATCCATAAAAGAAAAAATTGACAGATTGGAATTCAAAGTTAAAAACTTCTGATTTTAGAAATATGAACTTATAGCTCCATAAATCTGTTTTTATTAAAAAGAGAAAAAACTAAGAGAATGAAAGGACAAGTTACAGACTGGGATATAATATTTCGAAATCATTTAATTACAGACTTATTCCCGAATATGTAATGAACTCTGAAAACTCCATAATAAAAAAACAGTGTAATTAAACAGACAATTCACAAAAGAAGACACATGGATGTTAAATGAACACATGAAAAGATGTCCATGATCACTGGTTATTAGATGAAATGCAAACAAAAACTACAAAATGATACTATTACCCACACGCTAAAATGGCTGAAATTAAAAAGACTGACAATACCAAGTATTGCTGAGATTGTGAAATAACTGGAACATTTCTGGTGGGAATGTGATGCAAAAGAGCCATTTCAGAAAACAATTTGGCCATTTCTTAAAAAGTTAAATATACACTTACCACATGATCCAGTCATCCCACTCCTAGGTGAAATAAAAACATATATCCATACAAAGACTTGTATGTCCACAGCAAATTTATTTTTAGTGATTCAAAACTTGAAACAACCCAAATGTCCAACAATGGATGAATGAGTAAAAAAAATAGGCATACATATATTGAAATATTAGTAAGAAAAAGTCATGAACTATTGATATACTCAACAACATAAACAAATCTTAAAATAATTATGCAAAATGAAAGAAGGCAAACAAAAAGGAGCACACACTGTAAAATTCCAATTATATAAAACTTAAAAAAATACAAACTAATTCTATAAAAACAAAAAGCAAGAAAATGCAAACTAATCTATAATGACAATTCAGTGTGCACCGGGGGAAGGATGGGTAGGGAGGTTGGGAGGGAAGAATTACAAAAGGAAAGAAGAAACTTTTGGGGTGATGGATATATTTATCTTGATTGTTGTGAACAGTTTCCCAGATGCATACATATATCAAAACCTATCAATGTGAACTGTAAATGAAAAAAAAAAAGGAAAAAAATGATCAAATTGAATACTTTAAACGCATACAATTTATTACATACTAATTACATCTCAATAAAGCTTATAAAAATCTCAAAAAGCCTAATGTTCAAGTGAACCAAAACTACCTGTAAACATTATATTTCATTAAATATTTTTTAAGTAAAAGGCTCAATGGTCAGAATATTTTCTACCCATTGTAAATTAATAGCATGTGAGAGTACCCATATAATAACAGATAAACCAAAAAGGAACTCTGCTACTGTATTTTTCACTGCACATGTGGAAAAAGGATCTAATAATGCTTTAGTGAAGTATTTTTAAATAGACTACTGGGTAAACCTATGGCTAATAAGTTCTATACTATCAATAATTTTGTATGGGGAAATTCCAGCAAACTTTAATTTACTTGCCTAAACTTGATTATTGGGTAGGTTTTCTTCTTTTCAAGATTCTCACACTATGTTCTTTAAAGGATCACTGTAATAATAAAGTGAATAATTTTAGTACCAAGAGAATATGTTGTTATTAAAACGTATGATGTTACTTACATATTTTACCAATACAGTATACAAGTCTATTATTTATTCATTTGTTCATAAATTTATAACTGCATACTATATGGCTGAACACTTGTCTTGGTCCTTGCAATATATATGGGAGAAAGGAAAAAGGGAGGCAACAATATGATTTTAATAAATAAAAGTATACTGTAATATGTTAGAAGGTGATATACATTCTAGGTATTACCTACCCCCCACCCCCTAGGGAGGAAAAAACAGTAAAGCAGGGTATGAAGAATCAGGAATGGAAACGAAATATATATTTATAATAAAAACTTCAAAGTAATGAGTCTTGTTTCCAAAAGCTACACATGAAAATCTCTTACACTGAAGAGAATCATGTAATATTAGAAGTGAACTTTAGGTGACTTAGTCCAACCTTCATACTTTACAGATGATGTTAAATCACTTATTTTTTGGCAGAGATTAGGATCCCTGTCTCCTGTTCACTTTACTGGCATCATTCTTTGTGATGTCAAATAATTGTGATAAAACGTTTTAATCTGCTGATATGGAAACAGTAGAGTTTTGGGAGTTTGACTGGTCTGGGCTTCATGACTTCATGGCTTAGTTACTTACATTACTTATTACGTAACCTCTTGAAATATAAACTTCATCTATAAAGTAGGATGGTGATAATTTTGTTACTGGGCTGTTAGGAAGGATTAAATATAATAATTTATGAATTTTTCATGCCAGTACATAAGTATATAATAAAGATTTACTTCCTATCACCAAAACTAGGACCTCATATTAATTTTTTATACCCTCTACTAGACTATAAACCTCATATATATCTAACGTACTGAATGTTATGTAAATGCTCAACAAGTATTCATTAATTTGTTAATATTCTGAGGGGTCAACCAGCTTTCAAAATGTTGCAAACATTACGATAACTCATATCACTAATACAGAGATAATCAAATTAACCAAAAACTTCAGAGTATGCTTAAAAATATTTTTGATCTATCTTTTCTAAACAGTGAAGTCTATAGCACTTAACACTTTTTATTTTAGTGTCAAAAACTATGGTCCTAAGTCTTTCTGCCCACAAGAAAATAACTTCCACCATGAAAAACACCTTCAGGAGAAAAACAAAAAGGCCTACGACATACCATATCTGCTTTTCACATTCACGCCTCTGCTCCTTTATTCACAGACATGACCAGGAGAAAAAAAAAAAAAAGCAGAATGCAATTCCAATGCCATCAACGTTATCTGGCAGCAGCTTCTTATTTTTAACCAACATTTTTGCTGACACCAGCAAAAATAACCACAAACTGAACAAAACGTAATTCAAATTGGTAGGTGTTTAACGTCATGGATATCACCTCTTCCAAATGATTGTATATTCCAATTTAATAGTCAATTTAGTTTCAAACAAACAAAAAAAAATCATGTAGAATGCTATGTAAAAACATTCCCTTCCCCCACTATAGGATTCGTTCCTGCCCCACTCCTCAAAACCCCATCCAATATCTCTTGGTTATCAAAGGAGAACAACTACTCTGAAGCTTCAGATAATTAAATCATATTTTACAGAATAATAAATTTCCTAGCTAAGATTCAAGAGATGTTATATTAATTCGGTTCTAAAAAAAAATAAAGATTCTGCTTCCTACCCTTTGAAAAAAAACATCCCTGCAATGCTGGATATTAAAAGCTTTGTTCTCAAGCTAAGCAATTAAAGTGCAGGTTTTCAAAACTAGGAATTTTCTTCCTTGAGGTCAGATTAGGCATTTTAAAACATGAAGAAATCTTAAAAGCTATTGTAAGAAAAATGAACGATGCAAAAATACACTTTTCTTATTTTACTTTATTCATCTAATATAGGTACATCCCTTTCACTGAAGCTATTTTTCCACCATTTGCTAGATTTCACATATCACAAAGAAAACAAAGACTGCTATAGATTACCTGGATTCCTGGACAAATCTGCAGACAAGTAAAAGCTCGAAAGCCTCGTTTCCACGGAGCAGAGAATGAAATCCTCACCAAAGCATCATTCCCGTAGCAATCCTACGACTTTTTCTTTATATACACTTGAGATCCTTGGAAAGGCATTTGTCAGATGATTTTGCTGACCACAAGAGGGATAATATCAGGAAACCCCACCTCTCCCACCCCCAATCATCTACAATCATCGACTGGAGCCCAACAATGCACTGCTAATGGAAAGGCAAAGAACAGTGTTCATGTATACTGCTCTAGAAAACATGTAAAAATACAGAAATGATTAAGAAAGCCAAGACTTAGCTGACAATTTTTTATAAGAGTATGCCAAACGATGCACACAAAATTAAAAATACTTGCTCAAGTTCCAATTATAGAGCCACAAAATATTGTCTGTCAGAATTTCCTGAATAAAGTATGATTTTTATGAAAACATGCCTCTATAAAAATGGAGTTTCTCAAATATCTCAAAATTCTGTTGTTGCTACTGCTCCCTTCCCTAAAGCCGAATTAACCAAATAAACTAATATTCATCAAAAAAGCGTCCTTTTGTTGGAATGTGACCCCTTCAAAGATAATCTGGGACAGGAAGTAAGGATGGAGAAGAGATAATGAATGGGAAGAGGGAAACCACTTAGGTTTATAAGCAAAGCAGGGAAGACTGACATTTCTTCATACTATTCTGTTGGTTGTGTATGATTATTGCAAATCTTCCCTCTTCTCTAGTTATGCCCCAGGCATCATGATGTCTGGCACTCTGTGAACTCGTATCCTTGCCACTTACAGTAAAATGAAGGAGGAACAGGAGACATACTTATTCAATCGAAACCCTACAAGCCATGTAATTTTGCTAAAACAGTAATTTGCCTCACACACTGCTAACAAATGCATTGTCACACGAAGCCTCTTCTTTCCTGAAGCATCAACTCAACTTGACAATTTACACATAAATTATTTCTGGGGTCAACATATTAGTGATGATGAAAAATACATTCTTTGTTTTATAAAATATACTCCCTAAAACATCTGAATTTATCTAACTTTAAGTTAAAATCCAGTAATAATTTCACTTACATAAACTACAGCCCAGGTGAAATTTATAAATGAATTCACAGAACCTGAGAATCACAGTTTGTGATCTATGAAGAATCTGTTTCCAAGAAACCACACATTGGCAAATGTAGTTTGTAAAAAATAAATAAATAAAAGAACCAAATGACAGACAGATGAGTAGATTTTGTACATTTTTCTAAACTAGAGATTAATGATTTTAATGCTTTTCTTGGGCAATATCGAAGAACAAATTTACTGAATGTATGGTTTGTAAGTGCTTAATAGAGTAGATTTTGTACATTTTTCTAAACTAGAGATTAATGATTTTAATGCTTTTCTTGGGCAATATCGAAGAACAAATTTACTGAATGTATGGTTTGTAAGTGCTTAATAGAGTAGTGATAGGACTTATCGAACAACCATACAACCCAGAAATTGCACTTTTAGGTATTTACCTAGGTGACATGAAAATTTTAGTTATCTACCCTGGTGATATGAAAATTTAAGTCCACACAGAAACCTGTCCTTGAATTTATAGTGGCTTTACTCATAATTGCTAAAAACTAGAAGTAACCAAAATGTCTTTCAACAAAAGAATGGACAAATTATTATTTATCCTTAAAATGAAATACAATTTAACAATTTTAAAAGAATAAACTCTTAATTCACACAATAATATAGATAAATCTTAAATGCACTTTACTATGTTAAAGAAGACAATAGCAAAACCCAGATTTTCATATCATTCTATTCATATGACACTCAGGAAAATTAAAAATTAAAAATAGATTAAACAAAAAACAGGTTAGTGGTTACTAGGAATTGAGTAGGGGACAGCAGCTGACTACAAAAAGGATCACTGAGACCTTTTAGTAGTGCAGGTACTGTTTTGCATGAGACCAAGGACTCTACTCTTTTGTCAAAACCCAGAGAACATTACAATGAGTAAACTTCAATGAACGCTGACCAACAGCCAAAACAACCATCAACCAGAATGCTGGAAGATTCCAAGATAAAATGTGCACTGTGACAAATGAATGCAACTGCACTACAAATTATGACATAATTGCATTAAAGGAGTAGGGGCTAGGGGGAACTGATCTAATTAACTTTGGAAAACAATGTTTTGACAGGAAATTGAAAGGCTAATGACAAAAATAAACACTATACTCTAGTTGGAAAATTTGTTTCTCATGGGTATATAAGTTAATAGTTCTAAAATAGCTTTTCATGTATACTGGTGTTGAACAAATAAGTAAATATAGATAATCGATGGTTGGAGCCAGGTTTCTCACTGTCAAACAGGGAAGTCACACGTAAACAAGAAAGGAAGACAAGAGTGAAAACTATGATACTGGATTAAAATCAGAAACATCACTATGAACTCTCATGTAACTTAATATATATACAAATGGATAAACAATTATATGTGAGTGGAAACACATAGGTTAGTATACATACATATATCACCTAGCTCTGTCCTTTCAGAAGATCTAAAAGTGATGGCACCTCAATAGCAATGACCTAGCACCCACATTTTGGTTTTTAAATACCATTCTTGATTTAAAAAAAAAATCAGTGGGTTAGAAAAATTGCTGACTCTACAACTAGAGCAAAGAAAATACAAGATGGGTCTAAAGCATAATATATATATACAGTACCAGAAAGTAAAGACGTGCTCAAAAAACAATAGGATAGGGGCAAGTGCCAACATGACTGGTCAAAGTTGCAAAAATGAGCAACAAAATAAAAATATTGTGTTGGATTAGAACTCAAAATATGAAATATACATCAGTCCATACTGGTATAAATAACTGAATAAACAAATACAGGATGACACAAATCTTCCTTACAGAAAAATTCCAAGTCACAAATATAGATACTGCCTCCTCCCCCGAGTATACTGGATTTAAGTGACCTGCTTCTAAAAATAAAATATGGAAAGAGAAAAAGAGTAACTTTAGAGTGGAGAAACCTGGCAAATACTACCTTGGCCAAGTCATCAAGGTAAATATGATGTCATATCAATGTCATGTGGAAATCGTATACCCCTGACAAAATGGAATGAAAAGGGCACTTTGCCTCTGTGGTATTCTTTCCAAAATGTATAACCCTAATAATGAAAAACAGCAGCAAAATGCGACCGGAGGATATTCTAAAAAATATGTGGCCAGTACTCCTCAAGGCTATTAAGGTCACGAAAAACAAAGTAAGGATGAGAAACTGTCACAAACCAGAAGAGACTAGGGAAACTTGAAAACCAAATGCAATGTGGTATCTTGGACTGGATCCTAAAAAAGAAAGAGATCATTAATAGAAAAGTTAGTGAGATCCAAATAAAGTCTAGTTTAAAGTAGTTTAGTTAATATAAATGCTAGTTTCTTAGTTTTGACATATGATCCATAGTATTGTAAGATGTTGACAAAAAGGAAAACTAGGTGTGAAATATATGGGTACTCTCTATACTATTTTTGTAAGTTTTCTGTAAATCTAAAATTACTCCAAAATAAAAAGCTATTGAGTAATTAGTATATGATGCTAAAAGTCAGAATAATAGTTGTTCTTTGGTAGTGACATCAATTGTTGGTTAAAAACATTCACACACACCCACACACAAACTTCCAGGCTCAGATGATTTCACTGGTGAATTCTTGCAAACATTTCAAGTAAAAGATAGTAAATCCTACACACATTCAGTCTGAAAACATGACATTCCCCAACTCATTTTCTAAGGCCAACTTTATCCTGATATCAAAACAATGCAATGTCATTACAATAAAATGAAAAGCCAATATCCCTTGTGAACACAGATATAAAGTCTTCATCAAAATAGTAGCACACCAAATCAAAATTAATACATAATGACTCAATGTGGCTTATCCCAGGAATGTAAGGTTGTATACATTCCAATTCAAAATATAATTCACCACTATCATCAGTCTGAAAAAAAAAAGAAAAAAAATCCCAACATATTATCATTTCAACAGCTTTTATAAAATTCAATACCCATTGATGATGAAATCTCTCACAAACTAAGATAGAAGGTAACTTCCCTAAACTGATAAAGGGCACCTATAAAAAACAAACACAAAACATACTTAATAGTAACAGACTGAATGCCTTTTACCTTAGATTGAGAACAAGACAAGGATGTCTACTCACAAATTTTATTTAATATGTTAGCCAGAGGAGTAAAACAATATGTACATAAAAGGCTTAGAGGCTGAAAAGAAATAAGTACGATTATCTTTAACCACAGATGATATGATCATCCATGTAAAAAATCCAAAGGAATCTATAAGAAAACTAGTAGAATAAGTTTAGCAAGATAACAGTAAGCAAGATTATTAAAAGCAACTATTTTTATATATTAGCAACAAATTAAAAATTAATTGTAAATACTATTTAAGGTAACCTCAAAACACATAAAATACAGAGATGAAGTTAAACTCTAAGACCTGAATGCTGAAATGTAGAATCTTTTGTGAGAGACTATTTTTATGAATCAGAAGACTTATACATACTGTTAAAATGTTGATCCTCCCCAACCTGACATAGATTTGATAAAATCTCAAAATCACAGCATGTTTTTTAAACAGAAATTGACATGCTGATTCCAAAATTCATATGGAAATCCAAAGGATCTAAAAGCATCAAAACAATCTTTAGAAAAACAATGAAGTTGGAGGCTTACACTATCTTATTTACGAATTTCAGGTAATCAAGACATAAGGATAAGCACATGATCAAAAGGACATAATAAAAAGAACATAAACAGACCCATATGTAGATAGTTGAGTGAGTTTTTAACACAGGTGCCAAGGTAATTCAACAAGGAAAGAATAGACTTTTCTACATATACCACTGGAACATAAGCGCGCGCACGCGCGCGTACACACACCCCCCCCCCAATCCTTACCTCATACCATATATAAATGTAAACTTGATATGTATCATACGTCTAAACATAAAGAACTAAACTATTCAACTTCTAAAGAAAATTAGTTTTCATTTCTGGAAACCTTGCGTTAGGTCAAGATTTTTCAGATAGGATCCAAAATAGCAAAACACAAAAGAAAAAGTCGATAAACTGAACTTCATCAAAATTTAAAACTTCTGTTCTTTGAGAGACACTGTTAAGGGAATAAATAGACAAGATGCAAACTGGGAGAAAAAAATTTCAAAATACATACCTGATAAAGGAATATCCTACATTTTAATGAGATAAACCTATTTTTAAAAAGAACCAAACAGACATTCACAAAAGAAAACAAAGGCAAAAAGCACATGAAAAGTCCTCAACATCACTAATCATACATGAAATTAAAACAGAAAATAAATGAGATGCCTATTTCATACCCACTAAAATGACTAACATTAAAAAGACTGATAACACCAAGTATTGAAAAAGTGCATGCAACAACTGAAACTCTTCTTCCTTGCTGGTAAGAATGTAAAATGATAGTCACTTTGGAAAACAGTCTGGCAGTTTCTTATAAAGTTAAACATATTTTTAAACACAGAACTTAGCAATCCTACTTCAAGGTTTTCACCAAAGAAAAATGAAAATGTATAAAATTTGAAAGACTGAATATATAAAAAAATTTAATTAGTAGCTCCAAACATATCTGTAAACACATTTAACATTCGATGAGCACTATGCTGACATAACTTACTTCAAAACCTAAAGCCCAAGCAATTACCAAAGCAATTCACCTAGCAAAGATATTCTTACCAGAATGTTCCAACACTATACAGTGGAGAAACCTGACAAACATTACTTCAGCCAGGTTTATCAAGGTCATCATCAAAAGTCATAAATCGTATTGATACTATGTACCCTTGATACGATGTGATGAAAAGAGTACTTTACTTCTGTGATCTTCCTTCTAAAAACCCATAACTCCAGTCTAATCATGAGAAAACACCATAAAAATCCCAATGTAGGGGCATATTAGAAAATACCTGTCCAGTATTCTTCAAAACTTTCAAGATCATCAATAACAAAGTAACTCTAAGAAACTGTCAGAGCCAAAAGGAATCTAAGGAGGCATGACAACTAATGTAATGTGTTTGCTGGGCGGGATCGTGGAACAGAAAAAAAAAAAAAAGAGGTAAAAACTAAGGAATAGAAATAAACTTTGGATTTTAGTTAATAATAATGTATTAAAATTCATTCATCACTTGTAACAAATGTTTCATAGATGTAACATATATGAATGTAACAAATATGTTAATAACGGGAACCTGAATACCAGTATGGGGTATATGTTCCTCTATACTAGCTTTTCAATTTTTCTATAAACTTGTTCTAAAACATAAACTTAAAAAATCTTACCTTACATCTCATCAAATTAAAAAAGTCCATCTGATCAAAAGGACTTAAGAACTTAAAACACTACAAGGAAAGAAAAAAGGAAAGGACCAAAAAAAAGGAAGGTATGGGTACTAATTAACAGAACATCGTTACCACTTTGGTAGAAAAATTATAAAGTGTTTTTGTTTGTTTGTTTTTACTGTTTAGTAGAAGAGAAAGCTAAAAGGAAAGGCAATAAGATGATCTAACAGGATGTTAAAAATATTCTTCCCATTGCTAATATAGCTGTTTTGACGTCAATCTCGAGACTCCCATGGATTACAGAAACAATTCCCTCTTTGGTGCCTGCTGTATAAGTTTCAGAGTGAAACCAATTATTAATGAAAGTTCAAAGCTTCCATGATGAGACTAACTTTTCTTAAAATCTGAGAAATACAGTAGCTATCTAAGGGGGAAAGAAGGGAAGAAATGGAGTGAGTCATTGCAAGTACGCTTATGAGTTTAAGTCTTCTCTCTTAGCTGTTTAAGTCCCTTATCTTTTCTTTCTTGATCTTCACTTGGAAACCAAGTAAAATAACAAACACTTCCATTTCTTTTAAAAGCCTAAAAGAGAGCTGATGGGTAAAAGCAAATTATTAGTGTCCTTCAAAATTAAAAGTTGATATTCAAAAATGTTTGAAATTTCAGTCCAGAATATGTATGGTAGATATTTTGTATGGTAGATTTAACTTAACAGAGCTGTTAGTAATTTTAATCACTAATCTATATGATTAATATACAGTTGAGTGGCTTCTGGTCAAGATGGCAGAGTAGGCAAACACTGTACTGGCTTCCTCCCATGACCATATCAAAATTACAACTAAACTTCAGAACAACTGTCACTGAGAATCACTCAACATAAGTCCTATAATTAAGGATACACAGAAGTCACAAAGGGACTGATAGGACGGGAGGAGAGGCAGAAAGGTGATGGCCCCATGCTCATGTGTGTAGGTTAAAAATCAGGAGGAAAATTTCAGCTGCAGAGGTTCCCCCTGAGGAATTAGGGGTACCAGCCCCATACCAGGCTCCCTAGCTAAGGGCTCCAGTGCCAGGAAGAGAAGTCCCCATAACTTCTGGCTGTGAAAACCAGTGGAAATTGTGGCTGAGTGAGATGAAGGGCTGCTGGAGTCACAGGCATTCCTCTTAAGGGCCTGCATATGGACTTATACAATAACAGTCTCACTCACTCTGGGCTGCGGCTCTAAGGCAGCAGCATGAAGGGTGATAGGAACATCACCCTGTTGTGCCCAGTACCTCTTGCTAAGCAGCCCCTAGCCTGGCACTAGTGGCAGCCAGCCTTAGTTCGCAACCTGGCTTTCTCTAGGCACTATTATGCCCAACCCAAGTGGCGACTATCATACCAAGTGTCCTGGGGTAGGGCACAAACAGCAGCTGACTTTGGCCTGCAAGAGAACCCCTCACAAGAGGCTCCAGAACCAAAGGCCAGCTCAGACCACACCAAAGCACCACCCAACCACCTCTGCAGACAAACCCCGAAGGGAAACTAGGCAAGCACCAGAGCCCTGCTAAAGCTAATTCTGCTCTGTAAGGTCACCTGGTGCACAACAGCTCCTCCACTGTAGTCAAGGCCAGTCCTCAAAACCAATTAGCCTAAAGGTAAATCCCTCCCACTGACTTGCCAACAGCAATCAAGCTCAACTACAACAGAAGGGCATACAGAACTCATAAAAGAGACAATCCTGGAGGAACAAGCTCAGGTGACCAGGAAGACTACACCACTAGGCACCACAGGACACCTACTACATAAGGGCATGCAACCAAGACCGGGAGACGTGGTGGATCTACCTTATAGAAACAAACACAGGGCGGCAACCAAAATGAGGACACAAATAAACATATCCCAAATGAAAGAACAGAACAAAGCTCCAGGAAAAAAAAAGTATCTAAATAAAATGGAGAAAAGCGACCTACCAGATGTAGAGTTTAAAATACTGGTTATAAGATGAATCAATGATCTCAGTGAGAAATTCAACAAAGAGGTGGAAAAATAAAAACAGAGACAGAAAACATAAAAAAAAAAGAACCAGTCAAAAATGAATACAATAACTGTAACGAAAATACATTAGAGAAAATCAACAAATTAGATAAAGCGGAGGACCAAATTAGCAATTTGGAAGGTAGCAGAAACACCCAATCACATAAAAAGAGAAAAAAAAATCCAAAATAATGGGGATAGTTTAAGGAACCTCTGGGATATCAAGAGTTAACAACATTCTCTTCATTGGGGTACCATAAGGAGGAGAGAGAAAGCAAGGGTTTCAAAACCTATCTGAAGACATCACTGAAAATTTCCCTAACCTGGTGAAGGAAATAGACGTACAAATCTAGGAAGCGCAGAGTCCCAAACAAGATGAACCCAAAGAAACCCACATCAAAACACAACATAATTAGAATGCCAAACCTTAAAGACAGAGAATCTTAAAAGCAGCAAGAGAAAAGTAGTTAGTTATGTACAAGAAAGCTCCCATAAGACTTCTATATGATTTCTCAAATAGAACTTTGCAAGCCAGATGGGATTACTGTGAAATATTCAAAGAAATAAAATCCAAAGACCCACAACTAAGATTACTTTATCCAGCAAGACTATCATTTAGAATTGAAGGAGAGATAAAGAGATTTCCAGATAAGAGAAAGCAAAAGGAGTTTATTATCACTAAACCAGTATTATAAGAAATGTGAAACGAACCACTTTAAGAAGATCAAAAATATGAATAAGAAAATATAGGAATGAAAAAAAGTTCTCACTGACAAAGGCAAATACTCAGTAAAAGTAGGAGATTGATCAATCATAAAGATAGTACAAAGGTTAAAAGGTAAAAGTAGAAAGATCATACATAATTACAATAATGAAATAAGGGATACATACACATCAAATTCACAAAAGAGGTAAAAACAATGATAAAAACATAAAAGTGAGGGGTGAATAAAAATTATGATTTTAGAATGTGTCTGACCTTAAGAGACCAGCAACTTGTAAGAGTGCTATAAACATAGCTTGGTATATATGAAGCACATGGCAAGCACAAACCAAAAATCTATAAAGAAAATGCAAAGAAATAAAGATAAAAGAATTCATATATAAAACTACAGAAAGGTATAAACACACAAGAGAATAGAAAAGAAAAAAGAACAACAAAAGAACAATAAAATGGCAATAATACCTATCAAATTTACTTCAAAATAAGACTTTAAAACAAGAGACAAGGGATATTTCGCCATAAAAAAGGGATCAATACAAGAGGATATAATTCTTGTAAAGAGCTATGCACCCAACATCGGAGCACCTGAACATATAAAACAAATATTACTGATGGACAGAAAGACAGTAACGGTAAGTTAATAATACTTGGGGGCTTTAACACCAAATGGACATCATTGATTGGATCATTAAGACAGAAAATCAAAAAGGGAACAGTGGCCTTAAACAACACGTTAGACCAGAGTACTTAATTGACATTTTTAAGACATTTCATCCAAAAGCAGCTTAATATACATTCTTTCCAAGTGCCCAAGGAATATCTTCCAGTATAGACACGTCAGGCCACAAAGCAAGTCTCAAAAAATGAGAAGACTGAAATCTTCTTCTCTGATTACAGTCATATGAAAGTAGTAATCAATTACAAGAAGAAAACTGAAAAACACGCAAACACACAGAGGCTAAATAACGTGCTATTATACAACTAATGAGTTAACAACAAGATCAAGAAAAGATCAAAAGATACTTAGAGACAAATGATGATAAAAACACAATGACCCAAAAATCTATGGGATACAGCCAAAGTAGTTCTATGGGGGGAATTCATAGCAACACAGGTCTATTTCAAAAAACAAGAAAAATTTCAAATAAAGAATCTGACCCTATACCTACAGAAACCAGAAAAAGAATAGGAAAAAGGAAATAAAGATCAGAGAAGAAATAAAAGAAATAGCCTAAAAAAAAAAAAATAGTACAAAAGATTAATGATTCCAAGAGCTGGTTCTTTGAAATGATAATAAAATTGATAAAGCCTTAGCCAAACTCAAAGAAAAAAACGAGGGCCCAAATAAATAAAATCAGAAACGAAAGTAAAGAAGTGACAAATGACTGTTTAGAAATATGAAGGGTCATTAAAAAATACTATAAGCCAACAAATCTGATAATCCATTAGATCACAAAACATATAATCTCCCAAGATGAATCAAGAAGAAACCAAAAATGTGAACAGACTCAACAACCACTAACAAATCAAATCACTAATCAAAACACTTCCAACAAGCAGCAATGGAACATTTGACTTCACAGGCAAATTTTATCAAACAGTGAAAGAACTAATATCAATCCTTCTCAAATTACTTTTTTAAAAAAGAAAAGAAACATAAGAAGAGGGGAGGCTAATAAACTCATTTTATGAGGCCAGTATTATCCTTATACCAAAACATCACAAAAAAATTTATAGACCAATATCCCTAACGCAAAAATCCTCAACAAAATATTAGCAAACCAAATTCAAAAACACATTTAAAAGATCATACGCTATCATAAAGTGGGATTTATTCCTGGGATGCAAGGCTGGTTCACTATCCATAAATCAATTAATGTGATATACTACATAAACAAAATGAAGGATAAAAACCACATGATCATTATCAATATATGCAAAAAAAGCATTTGACAAAATCCAACATTCATTTATAATTAAAATCTCTCAGCAAAATGGAGATACAGGGAACATATCTCAACATAGTAAAGGCCAAATATGACAAACCCACAGCTAACATCATACTCAATGGAGAAAGACTGAAAGTTTTTTCTTTAAGATTAGGAACAAGACTGTCCATTTTCACCGCTTTTATTCAACATTGTATTGGAAGTTCTAGCCACAGCAATCAGACAAAAAAAAAGAAATAAAGGGCATTCAAATGGTAAAGGAAATAAAACTATCGTTATTTGCAGATGACATAGTACTATATAAAGAGAACCCTAAAGAGTCTGCCAACAAACTATTAAAAATAACAAATGAATTCACTAAAGTTGCAGGATGCAAAATTAATATTCAGAAATCAGTTGCATTTTTATACATCAATAATGAATTATCAGAAAGAGAAATTGAGAAGACAACCCCAATTACAACTGCATCAAGAAAAATATTAAATACCTAAATATCTAACCAAGGAGGTAAAAGACCTGTACGCAAAACTATGACAGTGAAGAAAGAAACTGAAGAAGAAATAAATAAAAAGATATACCATGCTCATGAATAGGAAAAATCAACACAAAATGTCCATACTACCCAAAGCAATCTACAGATTCAATGTAATCCCTATCAAAACTCCAAAGGCATTTTCCACAGAACTAGAAAAAATAATTCAAAAATGGATTTGGAACCACAGACCTCATATAGCCAAAGCAATCTTGAGAAAGAACAAAGTTGGAGGTATTATGCTACCTGATATCAAATTATACTACAAGGCTATAGAAATCAAAACAGCATGGTAATACATAAAAACAGACACATGATCAATGGAACAGACTAGAGAACCCAGAAATAAACTGACATCTATATGGTCGACTAATCTACAACAGCAAAGGCAAGTATATACAACGGGGTAAAGACTGTCTCTTCAATAAATCGGTTTGGGAAAACTGGACAAACACATGAAAAAAAAATGAAACCGAACAACTTTCTTACACCACATACAAGCTAAATCGAAAGTGGATTAAAGACTTAAACGTAAGACCTGAAACCAAAAAACTCCTAAAAGAAAACATAGGCAGTAAATTCTTTCGTATCGCTCTTAGCACTGTTTTTTGGGATATGTCCCCTAGAGAAAGGGAAAAAAAGAAAAAATAAACAAATGTGACCACACAAAACTAAAAGGTTTTTGTGCCACAAAGGAAACTATCTATAAAACAAAAAGATAATTTACACAATGGGAGATGATGTGCACCAACAATACATCGAATAAGGGGTTAATATCCAAAATTTGTAAATTCGCACAACTTAACACCAAAGAAAATCAAATAATCTGATTTAAAAATGGGCAGAGGACCTGAATAGACATTGAGAACATACCGACACGGTCAACAGATATATGAAAAGATATCAACTGTGAGGGACATGCAAATTAAAACCACAATGCAATAATCGCCTCACACATCAGAATGGCTATCATCTATAAATCAACAAATAAGTGCTGACAAGGAAGTTGAGAAAAGGGAACCCTAGGTGGGATTGTAAATTGGTGCAGCCACTATGGAAAATAGTTTGGAGGTTCCTCAAAAAATTAAAAATGCAACTACCATATGACCTTGCAATTCTACTTCTGGGTATTTATCTGAAGAAATCTAAATCATTAATTTGAAACACCACATGCACCCCATGTTCACTGCAGTGTTATATCCAAGATATGGAAGCAACTTCGGTGCCCATTTGATAAATGATTAGATGGTACATCTATACACTGGACCATTAAAAAGAATGAAATCCTACCATTTGCAACAATATGGATGGCATTAAGCTAAGTGAAATAAGTCAAATACTGTATCATCTCACTTGTATGTGGAATCTAAAGAACAAAATAGAATAAAAGAGAACAAACTGCTGGCTGCCATATGGGTTGGGGATTAAGGGATGGGTGAAAATGGGAAGGGATAAAAAGTACATGTTGCCAAAAATAAACACAGTCACAAGCATATAAAATACAGCATAGGAAATATAGTCATTAATATTGTAATAACTCTGTATGATGTCAGATGGGTACTAAACTTAATGGGGTCACTTTGTAAGGTATATAAATATCTAATGACTACTTTGTATACCTGAAATTAATATCGTATGTCAACTGTATTTGAAAAATAAATTTTAAATAAATGAAATGTAATTAAAGCATTCTTGGAAACAGTAACACTAAAATTAGCACACTTGAAACATGATCATTATAAGCAGCATCTAAAAATGCAGCATTTCATGTTTCCTTCTCTTGAAATCTTCTATAGTTATAAGATGCCTTTAGCCACACATTAAAAAACTGTCCTATTCAATTCATTGGTACTAGTGACTGGTCATTTAATGAAAAAGAGCAATTAAAGTAAGGAACTGTTTGGGGAATGGGGACTCATATATCCCTTAAATTTCATTTCAATTTTAAATGATTAAGTGCATATTTATTTGTCATTTTTTAAATGTAGGATCAGGGTTTTTTATTTAAGTAAGGATATGTTGATTGAACTGCTCTTATTTTTCTTGTGTTAACTGTGAACTATACTAAAATAAATCAGCTATGATTTATTTCCTGTTTCAGTTTCTTTGCAGTAGAGCAAGAAACTAAAGATACTTACTAGACTCTACTTTTCCCCAAATAGTTAATAGCTGTTTTTCATCCCATCTAATCTGAAAGTTTCTTTAGTAACGAGTTTCTACTTCTTGTATCCAAAGCAAACACAACTCAGTTTTCATAGAAATACATTTTTTATGTTTACATATCATCAGTTTTCATAGTTTTAACTAAACTATCTAATTCCAATACAAGTACAACAGGTTGTGATTACACAGTTCAAGTGGAGGAGTGGAAGTATTCAAACATATTGCAAAGTAGCCTAACAGACATAAACATTTAACACACGCTGGGTAGAAGTCATGGAGTCCATTAAATTGAAGTTAATGAAAAGATTTCAACTACTGCTCCTTCTTAAATATATTAGTCACATTTCAAGACTTGATAATGTTTAGCTTCCCTTGATGTTATAGAACTTCATGAATTCCTATATGAGCATCCATAGTACTATGTTTTCTTTAACAGTTCCTTAAATGTATTTGTCCACCTTGAGACACTCCAAAACTTTTATCTTAATGTCAAGAATGATACTCTTTCTTGGTACTTAACATCTGACACTATTGCAAGCTTTTGTTGCCTATTATATTCAAAACTATTCATTAAAAGTCTTATAAAAGTATTCCCTATCTGAATTTAAAAATATTAACTGCACAGAGTTTGGCAGAAAAAGTGGAAAAGCCTTCGCATATCCACTTGAGTTGCAAGAAGAATTCCAAATACTTCTGAAAGAAATCTTCAGTTTGTAAGACCATATGCATGATCTGAGACAAGCTATGTAAATAAGCACCTCTTCACAAATATATCTGCTCATGTAAACAACTTAAATTTATCCTGACAAAGTATTCTATGTACAAAACAAGAGAACAAGATAAATTCAAAACTAGAACTACACAACATATGTGAGTTGAAATCATTTTCCGCTCTGAAAAGACTACTTAAGGACTCCTCTGAAAATATTTTATTATAAAAGGTGCTTAAAAGATCTGATAATTTTTCAAAAAGAATTTTCCCAAACTGGAGGGAAACAAAAAGTAAATGAAAAACCTTTTTCCATTTCAACTAATAAATAATTGGATACAATCAGAAGAGATTCTAAAGATTACTTTAGGTAGTTTCTTGAAACAAAAGGCCTAATTTTTTGTTAGTATTTAACTGCAGGCCAAAGTTGGCCATTAACTATCTTCTAATCTTTCTAACTACCAATACCTGAGTTAGGATCCTTGGTGCTTGTTAACATTAAAATTTTTAAATGGAACTATCCTAATGACCTTAACTCTCATCTTAGTTACATACCAAGCAATGTCCAAATATCCCTTTAATGCTGACTGAAAATACCAAGGAACTTATTTTCAAACAGACATTTTTGTAAGTCAAAGGATGCATTACTATATTTCATTTATAATTTTTTTAATTGAATAGTTTATAATTTTTCTATTTCCTTCTATATGTGGCAAAAATACTGGTTTTCTATTTATAATGAAATAAAGTTTCTTTTGAAAATACATTTTTAATTTAAAAAGTAATATAAAAAAAGCATTAAGTAATTGATGGTTTAGGGATTATAAAACCATGGCTAATCATCAAAGTAGTATCCAAATAATTTAAGTATGGGAAATAGCCTACAAAATAAAGGCAAGTTTTTCAACATGTGTCCAAGACCACTCTAATTTTCCTTCCAGTGTCTTTTCTCACCACGTTCCCTCATCACAAACTAGCAATATTCCACACAACAAACCACCCTTTCCACCTAAAATGTCCATTCTATTATCCACCTTACCTCCACACATTACGACACACACACATACCACACTTAAACACCCACTTCAAATTTTTATCTTTTAAAGAGGCTCTACACTAAGGTATTACCTTCCTCTAAAAAATCTTTCCTAACTACATCTCCTCAAGACTGTATTCTATGTTATTAGAGACTTCATCTTATTCATCTATATATCTTTCTCTGGTTTCCAGCATATTTATTTAATAAATAATTTTTAAAAGGACTCTCTTCAGTTTTACTTGACTACTTTCTATCATTTAGCGATGTTAACTACATTCTACTTTCAACTTTTACCTCTTCATGAAGTTTCCTTTATCATGTACTCTCCTGGTACTCCTACCCTTTTTTGACCATTCTTTTGATTCTCTTTAACTGTTTCTCAATAGCATTTGAGAGCACTTCTGTTCTTCCCCCAAAATGCCACCTAAAATACTATACTAGCTATCCTTCTGGTGTAATCCCATTATTATTGAACTCACCTATTCAAATTATTTCCAACTATCATCTTAAACAAAATAGCACTAGCCATGACCTCACTCCTGTACATCCAGTTGTCTATTTGACACTGCACCTGAATATTCCAGAGGTATTTGTGGTGGGGCAGCCTCTAAAATAACCCCCAATGAATCTTGCCTCCTGGAATTCATGTCCTTGTATAGTTCCTCTCCCACTAAGTATGGTTAATCTGTGTAACTGACAGAATATTACGAAAATGACATTTTGACTTAAGTCAACTCATAAAAATTATTATGGCTTCCACGTTGCTCTCTATGATTACTTGCTCTGGGTAATGCCTGATGCCTCAAACATCCCTATGGAGAGGTCTACCTGGCAAGGAAGTGAAGCCTTCTACCAACAACCAGCACTCACTTGCCCAGCATGTGAGTGAGTCATTTTGGAAGTGGACCCATCAGCTCCAGTAAAGCTCTCAGATGACTAAAGCCCTTGCTTCAGTAGCAGACATCTTAACTATAACTTGTTAGAGACCTTGAACCACCCCGTTAAGTAGCTCCCAGGTTCCTGATCATAGTAAACTATAATGAGATGTTTAGCAGGACTGTCCAGTAGGACTTTCATCAATGATTAATATGTTCTATGTCCAATGTCCAATATAGTAGCCACTGGCTACTAAACACTTAAATGTAGTTGGTACGACTAAAGACCTGAGTTTTCCATTTTACTTCATTTTAACTAATTTAAATAGCCATGTGTCTTGCAGCTACCATATTGAATAGTGCAAGTTTATTTATTGTTTTGGAATAATCTATAGCACAGTTATAGATAACCAATACAGTACCTATTAAATCTGTCCCTGGCTACATTCCGCATTCTTCATCTTTCCTCTAAAGCTACCCAAACAGAAACAACAAAAATAAACCTTTATTATTCCCCATGTGAATATTCCCTGTAGTGAATGGTACCAACACTCAAGCCAGAAATGCCTTAACTTTCACCACCTTCCTTTTTCATACTACTGGTATTCTTAATATCTTGAGTAGCTCTATTTGTCTCTTCTATTTTAAATTGTTATAACAAACTGTATTGTTACTTCAGTTTAGGCCTTTATTGTTTTTCATCTAGATTACTGAAAAATGTCTCATTTGTTTCTCCGCTCCTAAAACTACTTCTTGAGACTAATCCATTACTTTACACTGCTACCAAATGATCTTTCTATAACACTAATCTTATTGCCACTCTAATTAAAGGCCTTCAGTATCTCCCCACCATCCAGAGGATGAAACCCAAACTCCTCAGAATGACATCAAAATAATCTGATGCCTCTTAATACCACAGCTTAGTAACTGCTGTGTCCATCATCAACCTCCATGCTCTAGTCATACTAAGCTATGTATAGATCCTAGGAAGCATGAGCTACTTCACCCCTGTGCCTTTATTCATATTGCTACTTCTACCTGAAATGTTCACCTGTCCAGTAACTATATCCAATCTTTCAGGATTCACTGGAAGTATTCATCTCCTCCATGATGCTGTTTCTAATCTATTCAGAAAGCATTGATTCTTCTCCTTTGAATCCTGTAAATTGCGCATTCAGCTGCCTATATGTCTGTCTCCCTCTATTAGACTAGAAGTTCCTAACAAGACAAAAACAGTCCCTTATTCAATGCTGACTATATTTGACAGTGACTATATTTGAGAGTACAATTTGGGAAGCCAGACAAACTCAGACTAAAACCCCAGTTTTTCCACTCAAGAGGCATGAACTGAAAATTTGTGAGCTTCTGTTTCTTCACCTGTAGCATGGAGATTATATAATAAAACCCATTACCTCAAAGGGTCACTGTGAGAACTAAGTAAAATAGTATGTATAAAATGTTACAGTGCTTACTACATATCTTTTACTCAATGAATGAACTCTGAATGGAGAGATTAATGGTTGGGTTACTACCCCCTAGGTAGGTAAGGAAAGGGGAGAAAGGTCAATATAGAAGGTATCATATTTGAAATAACTTTTGCTAGGCTACTCTAAAGAAAAATAATAAGTAATCCAGGAAGCCTATTGCGTATCTACTATGTGCTCAATCAGAAATAAATAAAAGGTTGAAGGAGAGCAGGGGTTCTAGATAGGGTCAGATAGGAGAGTTGAGAAGCCTGGTTATGACAATGAAGGCAAAGAATACATGCAAAAGGGTATGGGAGAGAAGAAGAAGTAAAAGGTAAGAGACAGAAAAACAAAAAAATTGAAAGTAGAATTCTTCCAAGCAATGACAAAATCGAAGATGTAGTCCTATTAATAGATAACTCCTGGATAAATAATATAAAATTGCAAATATTGGACATTGTTGATTAATGAAACAAAACAGACAATTTTTTAAATAACAAACTGGACCTTTTAGAAATAATAAAAGTTTGGCAGTTTACATGTTAATTTCATTTTACATTCTACCTTTTGCATTGAGTGCATAAGATAATGCAGCACTCATGAGAAGATTAGGCAAAACAAAAAATTACATTCCTATTAAAGTGTCCTGGGTGTTTCTTAGAACACAATTTAGAAACTGCTGCTGTAATTTACATTACAAGACAAAATAAAATAACCTTCTTTGGCTGAACCTTCTCATTTGAATTTTACACTTTCTATTTGTATTCGGATTCTAACTTCACAGCTACTCAAAACTGTGTGTCACAGCAAGTACAATGAATCAAGGGTCAAAAGACCTGTATTTTAAATCTGGTTCCAAAAATGTACAGCTGGGAAATACTGGACTACTCAGTAGGTGTCTTTGAATCTAAGTTTTTCCTCACCTGTAAAATAGGAATACCATCTGCCTTGTAGTGTTGTTGTAAAGCACCTAGAATGATGCTTAATAAACAGAAGCTGTTTATTATTGTTACTAAATAAGGAAACAGCTATATAGTAAATGCAAATGTAAATTACTACTAGTATCATACAAATATATGAAAGTGACAATAATTTGATTTGTTACATGTGACAAGACTGAAGTGAATTATACTGTTTGTGTGATGATAACCTTCTCGTTTTTAAATATGAAACTATAAGCATGGGCAAATTCCATAATGACTAGATTACTTACAGACTGTGAATTGGTTGTTCACCTCACTATTTTTTCCAATTGGACTTTTTAAATTCATCAACTCTCAAAGATAACAGAACATTCTGCAGACTAGTCATATCAATTATAGTAAACTTTTCAAGTTAGATAAGCAAAGGTTTCTTTATTGCTAATAGTGGGAGGGAGCAATACTAGCTAAAATGAGATATGGTAAATATTTACGCAAAATTAACAGACCTTTATCCCACAGGGAAGCTGCAAACATGGGAAAAAAGCAGCTTCCCAGAACTTAGCATAGCAGATGTAGATAGAGCTCCCTAAGGGCTATAAAGTCTCTGCATCCATAAGAATGCTTCAAAGGGCATTGCCTTTTTGCATGCTGCCTATTTGGAAGTCTTAAACCTAGTAAAATTCTCAAATTATAATTCTCTAGACTTTACCTAGAAACTCGTTATTCAATAAAAGATTTAGTTTGTGGGCTTTTTTAACCAACTATTTGTCTGCCTCTGTTGTAGATACTCTGAGGTTACTGAGAAAATAAAAGAAAACAATTTGTAGTTAAAAGGTTTAAGTTAAAAATAACACATTTAAATCTCTCTTAAGCAAATTTTCTTTCCAATGTTATGTCATAAAAAGTGGCTAGGCTAATAGATTCATGCCACAGAATTTCAGTAACAGAAAAAAAATCATTTACAAAGTAGAAATAAATAAAAGTAACGTTATATGGCTCAGAAGATGACTCTAGAGCTAAAATAAAAGAAATAATTACTCATTTAAGTGGTAGAAAATATAAACTAAATGATAAAGGGAAGATCACTATGATAGCAAGAAATCTTTAAAAAGAAAATATTATCTCCATTGCCACTTGACCAGACTCTAAGAAAAAACTTAAACTCAATTTACTTAAATCATTTATGCTTCAATCACCTATTAAAATCATTCATTTTTAACATTTTCTTCCTCTTACATACTCAGTATAACTATTTTTTGAGTCACTTATTTGTGTGCCTATAATACACACACACACACAAAAAAAAAAACCCCGCAAAATTTGTATTAGATGGGCCTTAAATTTAAAAGAACTTTAAAATGGTTATAATAAAAAATTATTTAAGAGCAACATATGTTAGGCTTCAAAAAAGTCCAATGTTTATAAATGTGCCTACATCTAAAGCAATGAATAAGAAACCAAATCACAATGTAGCCATTCTTTAAAGAAAATGAGGCAAAATATCTTGTGTCAGAAATCTGGAAAAGGGAATAGGTAAATTAATGATAAAGAGGAGAAAGAATAAACATAGTTATGAAATTATAATGTGAGGACAACACTTTAGTAGTGTTGTTGAAGACAAAATCTACTTTGAGTTTCATCCAACTGATTCAAAACATCAACTGACTAATCCAGATGAGCCAATCCTACTATAAATACATCACAGGCCTTAAACCAGTAGGCCAAAAGAAAATGGGCATTGGAGTCATAATCCCAACTCTTCTGTTTAGGAACTATGTGACCTTGAGCAAGTTAGTAAATGTCTTAAACCTTCATAGAATTCTGTTTTAAAATGGAGACAATAATATTTAACTTACACAGCTGATTTATAAAAAGATGATGCACAGAAAGTACCTAAGACAGTGTTAGCCCTTAAGAATGTACTCAGTAAATATAAATTTCTTTACAAATCCCAAATTTCTTTGTAAGATTAAATTTCACCTATTCCAAAATGTTCATTTTCACCACATTCACCTTGCCACCTTTCTGAAGTGCAAAATATTAAAGCAACAAGTCATTATGAATTAAGCACTGTCCCACTAATCAAACTACTATAGTTTCCAGAATTCTTCTCTGATCAAATCATCATTGTTTTATCACTGGATGCACAAACTGGGTTAATGAATTGCTGTTTTCAAAGATGTAGCTAATGAGTAAAGAGGCTCTTCTTCAAGTAGTAAAGCAATGCCTAATCAACGTGTGATTTCTTCTATTCAAAAGCAATGAACACCTAAAGTTTCTTAAATTTGAACTTATACCTTGTCCTTTTCATTTTATTAGGTAACTCATCAAAATATAATTTTTAAAAAAAGAAAAAAGAAAACTTAAAAGTATGACAGGAATATTATTTTTTTTAATTTGGAAAATAAGATCAATTTAATCATTAGCTATTATTTCATGTCCCCAACATACACATGACCTCTTACCTTAATCTTTAGCGCTAGTTAATAACTATCACTCTTATAGGTAAATTTCTTAATTCTTAAATATAAATCAGCAGGTAGCAAGAGCTCAAAATAACTGTGCCAAAGCAATGACCTACACAGAGCGGGCATTTAATATTTACTGAATAAATGAATAAACAAATGAACTAATGTTATAATGATTGAACTGGACAAATTCTGAGCGACTGAGGGCAGATTATAAAGTTGATTGCCAATCCTAAAAATCTTACCAATTCTGCAATCAGAGATGTTATTGTTTCGCAGTCTGAAATGAAATAACCATCTCCATTTTGTCTATTCTCCACTTCCAAATATATATTAATTCTAAAAACAGCCTATAATTTGAAATATAAAAGATAAGCAATATCACAACACAGAAAAAAAACAGTCACGGCAGCAAGTACATATGAATTCAATATATTTTACATGAAAGATCAAAGTTGTAGGAAAACCTAACTAATTTCTGAGATTTAAACAATAACAGCTTCTATAATTTACTGACCTCTTAAGTGCTAAGTATTTAATTAAATACATTCATTTAATCTTCATGACAATTGTGCAAAATATTTTTATTCCCATCTTTACAGATGAGAATACTAAACTGCTGTTCATAAAGATAAATTTGCCTATGGACTCTCAGTTAGTAAGTAGCAGAACAAGTCTGACACAACAAAACCCAGGCTCTTTTCTCTACATCATCCTCATTCAGTTCCCTTCTACTGTTCTTCTCTTACAAAGACTAAAAAATAAAAATATATAAAATTAAGAGCCAAAATAACTTTTTTTAAAAGCTACTTTTTATCTCTGACAGAGAGCATAGTCTCAAAGTAATTTTTGCAGGGGAGTATACATTTATATAATTACTAATATTTATCCATATAATATTTTACTTAATTCTTATTTTTGGAAACAATTGTACCTTGTATCCTATTAAGCAATAATTGTAATGTGAGATGGTTCTTTTTTACTATTCACATCCAAGCAACACACCTGATTTACCTTTAAACACTCAAGAATTCTGATGTGTAGGGCTTCTGGGTAAATACGTAACTAGAAACCACAAATGTTTCTCCAAATTGTGTAACTTACAAATGCAACTAAAATGCAACTAAAATACAAGTATATTATTCTGACAAAGGTATGACAAACTATTATCACTGAAGATGAATGTTTTTCAATCACGATACAACAGAACAATGAACAATAGCAAGTCGAAGTTATGCTCCTTGGGAAAAAAAAACTATTTACATTTTAAATAGACTATGTTGTCCCAAGCAAACTGCAGCCAAAATCAACTGAGTGCCAAGAAAAACTCAAATTAAATAAAAATGTTATTTAAAAGCCATAATAGCCATTTTTTCTACTGCAGTTACATGGATTCTGAAATAAGGTTAACGATACAACTTAAAGAAAACGAATACTATCTGGATGCCGAGAAAGACTACTTTAAGTGCCTTTATACAGCGAAAGAAGCCAGTAAGAAAACAAAATTAGACAGTACTATACTAAAATAAATTATTTTCATGTTATATGTAATAATATATTCATCAGCCTGTATAATACCTCTGATAACTTCATTTTCACTTGCTAATCTACAAACTGAAGGGATTATTCTGTTTAATTTGCTTCCTACTGTTGGTTACACGTAACAACCCCTCCTCAAAGAATGTCCTGTGAAACTGATGATCCTAGATTTACAATGTAATGCCTATCTATTACTCCCTATAACCATAGAAATGACAAGTAAACTTACTGTATTACATTGTATGCTAACAAAATCTGTGAAGTCCGGTCAAAATCTGTGAAGTCGGGCCTTAACCTGAGCAGTTGAAAGTGGCTTCAATTATTTCTAATCTAATATCTAATATTAGATGAGAGACTCATTTCCTTACTTTCATATCATCCTAAGGATCCCCTAAGGATTTCTCCGCACAACAAACAGAGCCTTTCTCTGTACAACAAACAGCATAAGTGTACACAGGATTTTCATAAATGATTTTGATGTTCTTCTCTGGAATAAACAACATCACAGACTGGGAACTCACCAAAAACTGAGAGCTTTTAAGGGCTGGGATTCCTTTCAAATGGCGTCATTACAACAGAGGCCTAGAGAGAAATGGAATCTCCTGCAAATCAAATCTGTTGCAATGGTTATTTTTTCCAGAGGCTAATTACCTGCTACACACACACACACACACACACACACACACACACACACACACACCACCCCCCCCACCCCCCCCCCCGTAGAAAAGGAGATGCTGGAAAAATAGATATTCTACAGTAAGCCTCTGCTAGAAATACTCAAAATGAAACAAAAAGTTTCTGGATATCAAAATTCTCAGGACACTCCATGAACATCCTCTCCTACTTGATATCTATCAGTCCACAGTGCCATTACTTCAAACTACTAAACAGTAAGAATTCACTAAAAGTTGTTATACTTTTGACTTTATCTTTCAGAGATAGTGAAATATTTGTGGGTAAAATTATAATATCCACAAACTGCTTCAAAATAATCCAGTGGAGGAGAGCAAGGAAATAGATGAACCAAGACTGTCCATGCACTGATAATTACTAAAGCTAATGATGGGAACACGGGGGTTCCTCATACTATTTATTCTCTGTGCTTTTGTATATGGTTGAAATATTCCGTTTAAAAAAAAAGTTTCACAGATTCAAAACAACCTATTTATCAAGCATTTATTGAGCACTTCCTATGGTATACTATATTATTGTTTTTAATTATTCACTCTCCTTTTTCCTTCCTTAAGAGAATTTTACAGCCTCACCCATTATCATGGGACTTGCAATGCCCCCTGTGATTAAATAACACTTGAATGGTTACATAAGTTCCATACAGTAAGACTTTACTACATGAACATTTACTTAAATTTGAGCAATATCTGAACATAGCAGTGCCTTGCAAATATGATTAGGAACACGTCTGTACTTTCCGGACTAGCATCTCAACACACTACAAATGTTAACCTTCACATCGCCTGAGAGGCAGATAGTGTACATTATAATCATCTACCTTCCACTACAAAATATTTAAATACTCCTTCAGCAGTACTTGCCCTGAGGCCTTGCCCAAACTGCCAATAAAACAGGAAATAAGCTGACAGTGCATGTGCCACCAACAATCTCCGAAAAGATCAGACCTTCACCCACAAGAACCACTTCCTATGAGTAAACCACAGAGACTATACAGGGCAAACCACAACATATCAGCTTGTGTCTGGAACACAAGCAGATAATTCATCTAAAATCTATGGAAAGATATGTCTAAGCGCCTTCACAAAATTTCCTACATGTTTTTAAGTATATTTTGTTGACTTCTTCAGGTGCCAATGAAGTCTCTAGTTTTTCAACAAGGGAATAATCTACATTTTCTAAATCCAAAGAAGACCTACAAAATCCTCTTTGATGTCATGAGTGAACCTAAAATTAGCATTTAAATATGACTGCAGTCTCAGAGTAATATCTTTAAATGACAATAGGCTTTATAAAAGAAAAAGAAAAAGAAAAAGAAAGGTATCCAGTAGCCAACTGTAAGCATTAACTAAATCAAGTTTTCTTATATATTTCTAATTTCTTCATGAATTGTTACTACAGTTCAAAGACAGGAAATCTGATTTTTCATTGGCCATTAGATTTTCATGTCTCAACACTGGAAAGCTACCCACGCCTGTCCAATAACTATGATCTTAAAAGCTGGGATTCAGAATTGAAATTAGTAAAAGATCCTGTTTTGGCATGATACTAAACTGTCAGCTACACTGGTAATACCAATACAATAAGGTAAACTTAGGGTATTAAAAGTCTATAACATATGCTTACGCAATTTAGGCAAAGCCTCCAACCTTCAGCACCATCATGTATTACCTCAGCAGAAGCAAAAAGCTGAAAATTATTCTAGGCATTAGCTTCATAGGCTTTTCTTAGAAGTTACAGTAGAAGCTAATGTAAGTTACAAGCTGTCTTACAAAGTAGTTTTGTATGTGGCTACCTTGGTACTCTAGATATTTCAAGTTGAAAAAAAGTAAAATGTAAAGTAAATTTGGCATGTTTCCAAAATTCTAAACTTTGAGGAAACAATCACTAGCAAAATACAGCAGTACGAAGACATCTAATTAAAAAATTTTAAACTAAGTAACAATGAAAAAGGTCTACTAATCAAGATTTCTACAATATATATTTTATAATAATTTAAATTTGCACTTTTTCCTTCTGTTTTCTCTTATTAGTAATAATTCTTGTTAATTCAGTGACAAGAAAGTAAACTAATTTCAATTTTAATAAGTATATTTTACTGGAATAACACTGCTAAGTATTGCAAGTCTATTTCTTTTCACTAAGAATAAGAATAACAAAATAATAAGGTAAAACTTAATAAACAAAAAAATGAAAGAAATGACACAACTTAAGGTAAAAACTGAAAAACCACAGCAAAAAAAAAAAGTAGCACTTCCAGATGTATCTCACCACACTGCAAAAGACATCTTACTTTAAAACTAAAATCGTATCGCTTCATTTATTCATTAGAGATAGTTTATCTTCACTTCTGATTGATTTTTGACTAAGGATGACTTCTAATGTTATTTATTTGCTACCTTATTGTCACATAATTGATAATAATTGTTATATTAGAGGCATTCATATTTGAAATAATCACTTTGTAAAGAAGCCTTTTTAAAATGAGTAATTGCTTAGTCAATTTGGTAATTATGCTATTTGTATAAATTTGTTTATTGTTTTGATTGTGACATCTCCCATATCCATTCTAAAAACGATCTAAAATAAAAGGAAATTAAAATGATCTCGAGAATCTATTTACCTGTAATTTGGAGCTATGCTTGGAGAAAAGTGAAGACCCTCTGAATTACAGTAAAATAAAACTTGAAACATGCTGTTCTAGAATAGGGGTAAGGTAAAATACAGAATATCACATTTTGCATTAGGAGAGCACTTTGGAAAAAGCTAAAAAATATATATTAAGAGTAACAGGTTGACTTTTAGATAACAATATCAACAGAAAACATAAAACTTGGTTAAGCAAAGAATAAAAGTTGAGAAGGGAAAGGGTGGTGAATACAACCATTTAGAGTCATAAACAGAAAATGGGGGGCGAGCATTATTTAGCCTGGTACAGCAAGTAACAACTTAAAAGAAAAGTTTGAGCTAAAGATCAGAAAAACTTCCCGACTACAAGATCTATCAGGTTGTTTATTCAGTTTCCTAAGGAAGTGATGAGTATCCATCCACTCTAAAGATACTTAAAATTAGAACGTATACGGTATTCCAGAGCATCCTGTAAGAGAAAACATCCCACTCTTACTTGGTCAGGTTGGAAAGTAGGACAGAAAAAATAATGTATATATAAAAACAATAATTTAAAGTGAAAAAGTGGGGACTTGAGAGCCAGCAAATCTAGATTTAAATCTTGAGTCTGTCCTTTCCAGTTTTATAATCTTGACTCAAACTATATGAGATGCCTAAAGAGTAAATGATGATCTGCCCTATGCTGAGTCGAAAACACTAAAAATGCTAAAGAATTATACTACCATAGGATATTAGTATATACATCAGAGTATTTTACTCAAAAAGAGACAAGATATTTATAATTTTACTCATTTTAAAATTTCAGTTTAAATGCCACTATTTCGAAGAGTCTTAATTATTAAAAGGGAAAAGAGCATGTCTTCAAATGAAACTTTAAAACTTATCAAAACCAAGTTTTAGCAGACAAGACCAAATAAAGTTAAGCTCCTGTTCCTGAAAATATGTTATGGTCAATTTCTAGGAGATAAGAAATCACATAAGAAACAATTCCAGTAACTGTCAGACAACCATGACATAAGAGTTTCTCCAATTAATTCTAAAAACAATTAAAATATCCTGCTATTTCTGTGACCCATATTAATGTGGTAGGAACTTCATATTCATTTCTGGATGTCTTTTAGAAGAAGCAACCACATCTGTTTATGTTAAGATTTTCCAACTATTTTCCCTGAAATCACAATGCTCCACAGAAAAATATGTAAAATCCACCATTTACGGGTTCCATCAATGTTTGCTTCAAATTTCATTTTTTAAACTGAAAATTCAAACTTATGTTTAAAAAAAAAAATCCTAATACCTTAACTCAACATTATATACTACATTTTAACAACTGGAAACCACCAATGTGTTAAGCAGTACTGCCAGGTTAACATATTTTTGCATTGATTCAAATAAAGCTCTGTTGTCATCTCATTGAATCAACATGAACATGTTATAAATGTGCCATTTATGAGGAAGATTATGGGTCTATATTTTTTTAAAAATTCACTTTACGCTGCACGTCTCTCATGTAAAACTAAACAAGTAAATGTACTAACAGTTCAGTATAAAATCCTATATGAATCAGGATTTTATACTGAACTGAAAGACTACGTAATTATGATCTTGATTCCAAACTTCAATTTTGTTATCAAATGACTGACTTTATAAATAAATATTATAAATAATTTCACCTTGCAGATGACTCAGGCAACCTTGAAAATAGCACACATACATAAGTTTTTGATTTTTAAAATCAAAAGCATTACATGGCAATGTTGGCAGAAATAGTATCAGGAATGAAATGCTAATTACTGAGTATATGCATATGAAGTCACAGTTTCCACCCTCACTTTTAAAGTTTACTTAAGTTAAACAAGCTTAAGCTGAACTCAGTGCTAAGAAAATGCCAATAGATCAAAAATCTTTGTTAATCTACAAATCAAAACAACAAAGATCCATTAAGTGCTAGACACGGTCCATATATTTCAAGAAAGACCCTATTACAAAATCCTACCTAGACTGTCCTTGAAAATTCATTGCACTAGAATCTAGCCTCAAATCATTCTTTAATTCTGCTGAAAATCACTTTCTTCTATTTCTCAGAAGAAATTCCAATTGCCATAGGTCCCTTAACTTCTCAGGAACAGAAGACAGGCTTCTAGGATCGGAATCAAAATATATTTTAGGATTGAATGAGGTAATCAGTGCAAACTAAAAAGCAGCAATTAGATATTTCTATCACTTTTTAAGTGCTGATTCTAATAGTTGAAAACTATAGTCTCCAGGTCTCACCAAAGTTACAAAGCAAGAGACTGGAAGGTATTCATAAACTGCTTAGATTTTTGTTTTTATGCTGTACATATATAATACATAAAAACTTTAGCTACCATAGTTTGGGTTTTAAATTGATGATTATGTCTTTAAAAAGGTGGTGGGAGGTTTCAGGAGTAGAAGATGAAGAGGAAGAAGAGTAAATGAATGTTAACTGCAAATAACATCAGGATATAACAGGGTTCTGAGTATCCAAAGTGAGGAATCAGAACCTAAACATAGGTAAACTGCATCCCAGCCCCAGCACTTCCTTAAAGTAAGAATTAAACATTCTTATCTCAGTCGGCCATGTGTCACTTGCCACAAACTACAAAACAACAACGCCCAAAACCAGCCAGTCTGATTTCAAGTAAGGATAGACAAACTCTGTAGTCAGAAGCACCACAATGAAAGGACTCTAACACAACTGGCCTCGTGGGTCTGCACACTCTACAAAACAAAGCCAGACCACATACAGTACTTCAAACTTGAAAGGATCTTTAAAAAGTTACACTGCCAACAGCTCTATAATCAGAAAGCTATACCTACAGTGCACTGGAGTTAGTGAGAAAAGAGGATGAGGTAGGCAGAGCTGAGAAGCTAAGAACTATTCTATACTCATAATTTTATTAAGGCATGCTGGCACAGCAATAATGCTCAACCAGTATTTCACTCCAATATACATTAAAATCAGAGACAATTGCTCTCCTAAAGAGCAAATGGATACCTTATATTTAAAAAATAAGATATGTTTAAAGAAAAAGTAATGGTCACATAAGAATAATTTTTGTATAAAAAAAATTCAGTAAATTTCTTTTAAAAAAAAACAAGTATCCATACTATCTCAGCAGAGCTTACTAAATTAAGTGGTTTTAAAGGGTTTTTTTTTAATGAACCAATTTGAGGATATTAATACTCAAACCAATCTACAGATTCATCTTAGAACCTTCATCTCTTCATCCTTTGGGCCTAGGCACAGTGATTGGCAAAGAACAGGCATTCTTTAATTGCATACTTACTGTATATTTATACCTCGTCGATGTTATAAAAAGGACACAAGTCCCAACATTTTGTTTCCAAGATAATGGAAAGAGGAAGAAAAGCTCTGAGAAGCAGAGGAAGAATGGTCATTACTTGGGAGGCTTGTAGGTGATTTTCATGTGGAGTGAGCTGGTGACCCTAAGTTCTGTTTCTACAAAATTAAACACCACTATTGTTACAATGAAAACTATCCACACATTAGTTCTAACAAGACTCTTATTTACAGGCTCAACAGAGTGGGAGAGAACTGAATGAACCAGGATAACAATTACCCACATACCCATAAATATGATTTCTCAAAAGCAAATTACCTTGAAAGGAAAAGGAATGAGGATAACTAGAAGCAGTCAAGATAAGCATTGCTGCTACTCATGTTGTGTATTCTCAAAAAGTTGAAAATTATTTCATTGAACACTAAAACAAAATTTTTAAATATACAAAGAATAAACATAGTTTAAATATTTGATGATATCTTTTAGGTAAACATTCACGTGACACTGGAAAGAATCAACAGGAAGAGGAAGTTCTGTTTCTGGAGTAGCTGTTATGGTATGATAATGGAATATGGCCCTTTTTTAAAAACAACAAATAAGTCTTACAATTAGGTGAAACTTATTAGGAAATTCAAGTATTTTCTGCAGGAGCAGTATTGTTGCACTTTTCATCAAAGTGCTTTCTTTGGCCTCCTAATTCAGTTATTTGATCTTTTTTTTTAATGATGTAATAATCTGAAGGTTGATTAAAAAAACAAGTTGAAATCCAGGACAAGAATACAATGTCATAATTAAACTGAGAAATAAAATGTAGTAAAAGAATTAATATGCTCTTAGCGCTTAATCTCATACTCATAGGAATACCTATTAAGAGTAAAAAAAAACTCCACTTAAACCACAAATAGTCTAGCTCAATTCACTGAACACTACCAGGCAACACAGATGTTACATAAAGGACTCACAGAACTCAACAAATCCACCTGCCATGCTTGTACTACATAATTTGCTTAGGGTTTGTATTCCTTAAATGCAAATACTTCTGGACGATTAAATACTAAAAATGCAATAATTAAAATCAAGTCCCATAATTTTCTTTCTTTTTTTTTTAAGTTCCTTGATATTGCCTCTAACAGGAGCCTGTGATTTACTGGTAACGTCAAAATTCTGATAAGTTATTAGATAATAAACACTATGCAGGTCAATATTTAAAATAGATCATGTTCATAAATCATCATGCAGCAGTCTCAGAATGAAGTTCACAAATATAAATTCCTAGGGTCTAGAAACTACAGGACAGGAGGAAAACTGCTGATGCACCTATTATACCCAGCCAATTCTGAGCACTGACCTTCACAAAAACGACCTTACTCTGGTTCCAAAACACTAAAGAATCCTAATGCACACTATGGACAGAAAACCCCACCATGGTTTTACCTACCCCTTCTCTGAGAATTCGGAGCTAAGTTTCTCTCCATAAAAACTGCATTTCCAAATTCAATCAACAAAGTAAATTGGCAGCAATCCTAGACTAATCGCAGAGCTCCGAAACAACCTCCTCTCCTATGCCTGTCTATTTCACTAGTCAAAAGATAACCACATACTCTCCTGCTAGATCAGCCACATCCCAGGAGGGTAAGCGCATGGGGAGCTAGCTTCATACATACCTGTCGGTGATAGTAGACTGTGTGCCACTCATTGGGGCCTTTGGCGAGAGGTCCTCTTTTTATCCGACTTGCATTTTACAGTAACACCTCCACCCTACCCCCCACAGCTCTGGAATCAGGCCCGACTCCGAAAGGGACGAAAAATTCAACTCAAAACTCCATTCAGTCATCTAGAACGTCCGACTGGAAGAGTCAAGGAAGGGAGGTGTGGGTTGGAGCAAAACGAGTTATTCCCCAAAAACAAACAGAGAAAGCCTTCCAGAAGTCAAGTTCTAGAGTTAGAGAGCAACCCTGGAGAAGGCACGAGGAGAAAACTTCGTCACGGAGGGAAGTCGGAGAGCCGTAGGGAAGGAGATCCAGGAATCAGCTCCGGGATGGGTGTCGGCTCTTCCTGCTTAGTGTCAGGGGCCTGCGAGTCCCCGCTCCCGCAGAGCCGAGCCCTTTCGTCTTGGCTCCCTTATCTGGGGCTCCCGGCAGCTCGTTGCCGCAGCCTCGGCCGCGTCTCGCGCAGTCCCGCGCCAGACTCTAGCGGCTCCATGTCCCGGGCCGGGGGACCCCTCTAGTCTTCCTCGCTGCCCCCACCAAGCTCTGGGCGCTGGGACAGAAGGGGATGTCGGAGGCAGGGAGTCCCGCAGCCAGAAGTGACAAGAACCTGGCTCTCAGCGCTGCGGACTGCTCGCCATTCCGCGGAGGGCCAAACTCTTCCGCACTCTGCAAAGGCGGTGGCAGCGGCGGCTCCTCCCCGTCAAGCCGGTAGGCGGTGATTCCCGCGAGAGGCGGGAGGTTCCCGTCCGGCCGGGCCTGGAAACGCCAGCCCCGGAGGCTGGCAGCAGCGGTGAATCCGCAGCAGGGTCGGCTCACTAGGTCTCGGGACCCTCCCGGGAGCGCGCGCGGCGGTCAGAGGACGCTGCCAGCGACGGCGGCGGAACGGGTGAGGAAAGCGACAATCGGCGGCGCGCGCACGGGTTCCGGTTCCGGTTCTATCTTAGCCGCTGCCACCTCGAGCTCGCTTGTCCCCTCCCCCTCCGACTGTTTTGGTCTCCCCCACTTGGATTTCGGAAGGTCGCCTCATCCAGGATCCCTCCGCCGTCTGGGCCTCCGCGCGTGCGGCTTGCCCCGCGGTCCCTCTCCCACCGTTTCGCTCCGCTAGCGCCCCGGTTCGCGCGACCCAGCCGCAGTTGCACGCCCCTCCTGCGCGGACGCCTCTGTCGGAGTTTTGTTTGTGGGAGCGGAAAAGTAGTTCTGGGAGGCGCCTGGAGGCGGGAATCGTCCGACGTGGGAGCCCCACCCACCAACTCACCGTCGCCCCCTGGGCCCCGGGAATGCCGGAAATCTGTACTTTGGAATCGAACCAAAGACTGCTATAGCCCTCCCCTATAATACCGAGAATTTCAGGATGAGAGGCTCTTTGGAAATTACCTGCCCCTTATCCTAGAAACTTGTATGTCTTAAGTGACTATTTTGTTCTTACTTCCTTTGTTATTATAACACATATAGACAGCTTTTGACCGATGGAAGCGACCTCTATTCAGAAGCAAACCCTAGCAAAGAGAGGTTTAGACCTCGGCCGGCTCACCTGAGGCACCCGCTAGCCTCTTCCCCAGACAGGGGTCGTCTGTGCCCAAGTCCTGGCTGCCAGGGAGGGTCAGAGGACAGATGTGTGTAGGACTTGGGAGAAAGTAGGTTGGGAATCGGAGTCAGGATTTCTTGGTAAAAATATTGCTTTTAAGCTGCTTCTGCCTTGGCAAATGAAATGCATTGTTTGCAAAATTGAGAAAGCGTGGTGCTTTCCACAGCGACTTAATCTTGCTGTGTAATGAAATGGGAGAAGATAAAGTATATTCATCAGGTAAAGAGCTATATACTTCTCTCCAAAGAGTTCGCAAATATTTTTCGTTTTTCTCCACAGCCAGGTAGATTTAGATATCCATCTAGTTTTGTGATTTCATAATTCGGTATTGTAGCAATTTAAATACTATATACAATACAGTTCCTTAATTCATTCTGCAAACATCTAAAATAGCTATCCTTTTATCCAAATATTTTCAGATTTTTGAGTTTAAACCAGTACTGATGGGTTCAGGACCTCAGCTTTTTTGTAGAAATCAAATGGCAAAGCAAGTCTAGTAAACAGTAGATGTGGAGAGAGAAAACAATTATTTCTTAACAATGCTGTTTCTTAAAGTCAATCTCCAACGGTTCGTAAAAGGATCATTAAAAAACAAGTGTTGGAGAGGATGCGGAGAAAAAGGGAACACTTGTACATTGTTGGTGGGATTGCAAATTGGTACAACCACTATGGAAAACAGTATGGAGGTTTCTCAAAAAATTAGAAATGGCTATACCTTTTGACCCAGCAATTTCATTTCTGGGTATTTATCCAAAGAAAACCAAAACAGTAATTCGTAAAGATCTATGCACTCCAGTATTCATGGCAGCACAATTTACAATAGCCAAGCTATGGAAGCAACCTAAATGCCCATCAACAGGTGATTGGATAACGAGATTATGATTCATATATAATGGAATATTACTCAGCCATTTAAAAAAATGAAATCCTGCCATTTGCAATGACATGGATGGACCTAGAGGTTATTATGCCGAGTGAAATAGATCAAAGATAAATACCGTATGATTTCACTTATATGTGGAATCTAAGAAATAAAAAGAACAAATTGATCAAAAACAGACTCACAAATGTAGTGGACAATTTGGTGACAGGGGAGGGGGAATGGGGAGCTGGAAGAATGGGGTGAAGAGTTAAAGAAGTACAAACTAGCACTTGATAATGGTCACAGGGATGGGGAGCGCCGCAGAGGGAATACAATTAGCATTAATATGATGGCTAGGTGGTGGGCCAGGGTAGAGAGGGAGCAATTGGGGGGATTGTTTTATGAACTATATAGATGTCTAACCAATGTATTGTATACTTGAAATTAATTAAAATGTTTAAAAAAAAAAAAAAAGATCCTTATCCCTGAATAAATGCATAGGCTAAGACTGATGTTAGAAGGGTCAAAAAAGGCAAGATAAACAGAAGCCAAAGGTGACTCTTTATTGTTTGATTTTTTTTTTAAGTTCAGAGCACAGGCAGCTAATTTTGTAATGTTTATTTTGGGAAAGAATAGAAGCAGATTAGGTTCCAAGCCACTTTCCTGATGATCAGATCAGGACACATTGCCACCTGCTGGTATATCCTAGCATAACAATTCCATTCTGAAAACTTAAATTACGTATTTTCTACATATACTTGGAAAGAGTTCCATCCATCCATATACAATTACCAAAATGCAAAGGTTATCCCCTAAACTTGTTTCTTAAACATACCCAGTATCTTTTTTGCCCTATAGCAGTAATTCTATAGTGTCAAGTTAATTGGACCCAATGACTCATCAAATCATGCATTTTAAAAATGATTTCCTCCCTTCCCTTCAGGAACACCTCACTACTTGAGCTTCAGGAATAAAACAAACTGGGAAAGTTTCCTGATTCATCTTCTCTTCCTTGCATACAAAATCTCTTGGCAGACTGTTTTCAAGATCTTTCCAAAGTTAGACAGACCCAAAGTTCTAGCTGTGAGCAAAGAAGGCATTTGCTATGGGAAAGTTTCAGAAGATGGTAAGCAAAGGATTTAATTAAGCCAGTCATTATTCATTGCAGAATTATTTTTAGTGACAACAATCTCTATATCCACCCAAAGTTCTAATGGTAAAAATGTCCCTGAAAGTTTCTTTACAGTTGTTGGTACCTCTAGATTGTTCTAAAGGTTCCATCTATATAATGCCTTCATGAGAGCCAGAACACAATCCTCAGGGTCATTAATTCTTTACCTAGAAAAATGATGGGTGACTAAATCCACTGTACATGCTCTTGAGGTTTTCCAACAGGGACATATTCTAAACTATATTCTCATCCCCTCATCCATTCTTTCAACACGCTTACTGAGCACCTACTATTTGTCTAACACTATTCTAGAGATTTATTTTCATGAAGCCTACTCAAAATCATTTTCAAGGCAACTGCCTAAATGAGGCAAAGTAAGAAATTAAGTTTTTCCTCTTTCTTTTGACAAACAATAGATTGCTGCTCCCCAAAATAAAGTATATTAGGAATGGCTGATGATAAGCAGTAAGTAAGAGGGTTTTCACTGGTTAGTATGAATAAGGGTCAACATTTCGACAGGCCAGTAGACTTTCTTTTTTAACCTCTTAGCAAAACCACAACAAAGATATAAAAGTAGACTCTGGGTTGATAAAAAGTTGTTTATTTTTATAAAATTTAGTACAAATCTTATTGAAATATAAACCCTCTTGAGCAGTGTTAATTATTACATAGTAATCCAAATGCAAATGAGTATTTTGTCTGACCATGTTAACCCTTCATATACCTGTGATGTAAAAACTCAGCATATTAATTGCTAAGTCATCTTCATTTCATATTTTTCTGTCAGATTCCTTCATAGTTATTAGCTGCAACATCAGGAAAAGCTGAAATGAGGGATTATCTTTCCCTTAATTCTTCAGGTTTCTCAAAATTCAAAAGACCTTATACATTCCCATGAGAGTACCCCCAAAACAGCAAGATCTGCAATCCCTTCACTTCTGAAGAGTAAGGAGAAAAGAACTGGTACCAAATTAAGCCTATTCATTTGTCTGATATGGAATAGGTTGCACTGTGCCAAAATCCAAGAGCCAATTTTTTCCTTTTTCTTTTGTTTTTAAGCTCATGTGACAACCCCTCTTTTTTACTAGGCTTTTGCTAAAATCAACATTTCCCAGCATCCTACTTTGACCACAATTTTGTTGGAAAGAAACTATCCAGCATTTTAGGGATACTTATCATAGAAAAAAAAGAGATGGAGATATTACTTTCAGATTATCCTTATATCCAGCAAAAACTCCTTAACCAAAAGGCAGCCATTTTTAAAGACCCACTGTTAATATGCCTTTAAAACTGCTTTTCCTGGAGCTATGATGACTTCATGTGGTCCCAGCCACTTTGCCATGCCTGGCCAATGACATCCATTTGCAAAACCTTTCTTAAGGTTAGTCTTACTGGTGACCATAGAATGAGCTGACACTTACTAGAGACCTTCAGCCTTGACTTTAATAGCCCCATAAACTTGCTCACCAATTACCACTGATCTAAATAACAATCAAGTAAATAACCAACAAATATAAATATTTCATTTTTTCATAAAAGCCCTACATTAAAGACTAAACAAATATAAATACTTCATTTTTTCATTAAAACCCTACATTAAAGACCTGCATTAAGAAAATAATGACTCTATGAAATACACAAGGTATTTCATTCATTCACAATAGTATTTAATCTGAAGTAAAAAGTAAACAAGTGACCTGCCCAAATGATCTGGCAAGTGAGTAACAAGATTCTTTAAAATAACCCAAGAATTCTTGATTCTAAACCTCTTGTTCTAAGTTTACGTTCTTGCTTTTCCTAGCTGATGAGATTAGAGTATCACACTAAGAAATTATTTTTCCTTCCAAGACTGGCCTTGTCATAATATTTTGTCCATAGATAGTGGCGCCTTTTTCAGAGAAAAGAAAAAATAATGACTAAAAGGGAATATATATGAAACAGGAAAAAAAAAAAAATAGCCTCATTACTTGAGGCCAGTATACACTTTAGTCTTCGGTTCTAGTTTGCAGTATGTATTGCAGACTTGAAACCTGAACTGCACGGCACAGTGGAATCCACATGATAAATCCCTATGGAATTTAGTCAGAGCCTCTCATGCCTAAGAGATTAATGCACAAAAGCCCTGAGAACTGGGATAGTTTTCCTGGTAGAGCAGAAGCCATACAACAGGACTCAGTAACTCTGTGCCCCCTGCCATTCATCTCTCATCCAAGTCCCAGCTCTATGGTTTTCATGCAGAAAAGAGTTAACATAGCAGGCCTGAATAGCTGTCCTTGGAAAGTGGTCATTGGCTGGCATCTGGGAACACAAATTTTTGGAGGGCTCCAACCAGTGACTGGTAAGATTGGCTCACTGTGCTTAAACTATGCAAGCAATGTGGTTGATGCCGAACACCTACTTTCCTTCTGGGAATCAGGAATTTTGCTACATGCTAGACAAAGACTGCCTACATGACCAGACCCTGTAAAAACCTTGGGCACTGACTAATGAGCTTCCTTGGTAGACAATTTCACACATATTGTCACAGATCATTGCTAGAGGAATTAAGCACATCCTGTGTAATCCCATTGGGATAGGACTCTGAAAACTTGGACCTGAGTTTTCCCTAGTCTCTGCCCCACACACCTTTTCCTTTTGCTGACCTTTTTATGTATCCTTTCTGCTGTGATAAAGCTCTCAGTATGACTAAGTGCTGAGTCCTGGGAGTCCTCTCAGCAAAGTACCACACCTAACCGTGGTCCTGGGGACCCCAATACAGTTGGTATAGGGAGGGTCAATAAATAACCTAACACCACTGCTAGTTTCACCTCTATCCATCTCTCCTCTTTCTACCTCTCTTTGTTTAAGCAGATCCAGTTCCCTGATTCAATGCTCAAAATGCCAAAGTGATCTCCCTAAAAATTCCTCATTTTATAGTAATGGGGGTGAATTTATTTCAATTGCTACATGGAAAGCAGGATAGTATTTGTTGAAGGAGTCACTACTCAAAGGAATAAGGAAGAAATAGCACTAATCTCTTTTGAGTTCCTTTCTAAGCTGTCTGAGCATCAAGCTTCCCAGGGACAAGAGGACCCAGGGTCACCACAAACTAAAAGAAATGCTTTTCTGACTTATTCACAACTACCACTGATTAGTCTCACTTTCTATAACTGTACTACTGTGGAAATTAGTGTTTAATACTGGTATGTGCTCCACTTGAAAACTGGTTGATAAATTCAGCCCTTTTTTGAAATCTAAATTTGTTATATATGCATGATTCCATAACAGCTATATTTCCAACCTGGTTCCCATGGCTGACTTAACCCAATCCATTAGTTGGAGTAAACTTTGGCTAGTGAGTCTTGAGATGTCCATTATGTTTTAGTTGCTGCTCCTCATTCTGCCTGCTTCTCCAGCCATGGTACTTCTTGATGCTTTTCCTCCATGCAAAGCGCCAGATGCTAAACATAAAACACCAAGACACCGCATACATGGCTACCCCCCCAGCCTTCATAAACCACCTGGGCTTGGGTGAGACCATTTCACAGAAAAGGAGGTGAGCTCCTAAGCTAATCCTCACTCCCATGAAGAGAGCCACAAAGAGGAAGTCCACCACATCTCCAGTGAAACTGTGGTAGTGCCCCGTTTCACGAAGAAACCAGCGCATCTGTAGCAAGGGGTTGGTAATCTCACTTCCAAAGAGGACTGCGTTGACCTCTGTGCCTGACTCTCCAAGAATTAGGGCCATGATGATGCCCAAGATACTCAGTGTGTGGTGAGCCAGCATCAGGGCACCCTCAGACTGGAAGTAGATGCACCAGCCCAAGTCGAAGATGAAGTAGCCCAAGGTGAGACACAGAACATGCACTTGGAGAGGTGTATTGGGTGAACCTGAAATAAATCAAGACAGAAGCAAACTGGGTGACTGGAGATTGTGCTGCCTTACACATGGATACTATGTTATCTCTCACACCTTTTTAAATCATTGAAAGCAAAAACAATGGCATACAAATGCTTTTTAATGATAACCAAAGGAAAATCTAAAACCATGGTCTTTTTCAAACCATGTTACAGGCCCTAGGCAATGCTATTCTGATGAATCATCTCAATAAGTGATTTGAACACCAGCAGTGATCTCAGTATCCTCTTCATTGTAGAAGCATAAAATCGAGTTATTTTGTTCTTTCAATTAAAATCCTACGGTTTCTTTTCTTCCCTTTTGTTTTTATTTTTTACCAGCTAAAGGTCTGCTTCCAGAGTTTTTAGTTATCCTGTCCTGAATGTCAGATTAATTTTGTAGTTTACTAGGTTCAATTATTGGACACTGGGGACCCTAACCCATCTTGAAAGTGGACTTTGGAAAGAATCCCAGAAATTAGTGTTCCTATGTCCAAGAACACAGGGTACAAAGATCTGGCATGTTCAAATCCATTAAGAACCTTCATATAAAACACAAAGATTAAGTTGCTTTCATTATCAGTGTGACACTTTGGGGAGAAACTCAGAAGTTCAATATGGAAATCTAAGGGAATTAAAAAAAAAAAAAAGAATCTAAGGTATTTTTAAAAATCTTATCCTAGGGGACTTATAAACTGAATTGTGTCACCCCAAATATCATATGCTGAAGCCCTAACCCTCAGTACCTCAGCATGTGACAGTATATGGAGATAAGGCCTTTAAAGAGATAACTAAGTTAAAATAGGGTCATTATGTTGGGCCCTAATCTAATGTGACTGGTGTCCTTATAAACAAGATTAGGACATAGATACACACAAAGGAAAGACCATGTAAGGACACAGCAAGAAGGCAGCCATCTACAAGCAAAGGAACAAAGCCTCAGAAGAAACCAACCCAGTCCTTGATCTTGGACTTCTAGCCTCCAGAATCGTTAGAAAATAAATTTCTGTCATTTAAGCTACCCAGTCTGTAGTATTTTGTTATGGCAGCCCAGCAAACTAATACAAGGGGATATAATTTTTGTATTCTAAAAGTAACACTTGTACATCTACCAGCTTAAAAATGAATATCGTAGTCCCAAATAATGAGTCATTGGTTAAATGATGGTTAATGCATATAACACAATATTATAAATAATTAAAAAGAAAAAGGAAGATCTATATAAACATGGAAGGATGATGTCCTCTAAATATACAATCAAATAAAAATTGCAGGTTACCAAAACATATGTGTAATAGAGTCTCTTTGGGGGTTGTGGTGGAAGATGTTGATATTGGCTCCATATTTTGTACATTTTGATTTGAATTACAATATAACAAGCATTTAAAATTTGCTTTAAAAGAGTTATGAAAAGCAGAAACAATAGGCGACATATACAATATCAGAGTTAACAATAAAGAATGAAAACTCCCAATGCAAATTATAATGGTAATTAATTTTCAGTATCTTTTGATATTATACAAATTCTGTGAAAAAGTCCCATCTTTCTATGGCTACCCCAAATGATAAATCTTAGGAAAAATCCTGTCTCCCACCTACCTGGGTAGGTAAAAGGCCAAGGGCCATCAATGAAGCCAATATAAGCTGAGAGGCCTATAGAGAGGACTCCATGGGTGAATGTAACCAGCCGGCAGCTCCACTCATAGCTTCGGTGCTTATTCAGGTGGCAGAAAGAAATGTAGAGGGAGAGCCAGCCCCCTAGGCTGCATAGCACCTGCAGATAGAGAGCTAATGCCATCCTATAATGAAAAGACCAAAACCAGAAAAACAAATGATGCAGCCTAAGAAATCAGCATTGGGGCCATTTGTGTATAATCTTCATTCCTACTATAGAATAGTGCCAAAATACTGCCTTCATTGAAGCATTTCTTCCTTATCTACATAGCCAAAAATCTTCTATTTAAGTATGGCCATATTTATTATTATTATTATTATTATTTTTTATGGTGACATTGGCTAACAAAATCCAGTAATTTTCAGCTGTACATTTTAACAGTAAGGCATGTATATATATTTACACTGTGTGTTCACCTCCCATATTGTGGCTATATTTCTGACTCCATGTTCCTTAAAGATAACATGTTGGCAACTGGTAAAAGGTGTAAACTGAAAACTAGGCATTGCACTGTGAATTCGCAGACTACTATAACACATTGTCATAAGTAAATGTGATGACTGACCTTGGATGATTATATGTGAGTAATATAATACATGTATTAGATAATGTGTTCACATTTCAAAAATCTCAATAAGAAACTCTCATGAAAAAACACCACCACATTTGTGGTCTCAGCTAGAGATCATATCACACATGGCAGTTTAATGTGGTTTTAAGTTGACACTAAGCTGAAGTTTAGATTTGGGTCATGGGTTTATCAGTCAAAATCGAAACTTGAGGTACACCTAAATACAGAACTAAATAGAGTTCAAGTATTTTGGAAGTGAAAAAAATTCTGGTTCTATTCAGTTATGAAATCCAACTCAAAGACCAACAAAGGGGGAAGCTGGATTCTGAGGTACCAGTGGAAATTTCTTGTTGATATATACAAATATTAAGTCAATTATTTGATTACAAAATGAAATAGTCAGAAAACTACACTTTGAAAATTGTAATGGTGACAAAGATATCAAGAGTTTGTAACTGAGTCAATGTAGTCAGACCTAAAATCTAAAAATAATCAAGATGTTATTAATATTTATTAGCTCCTTTTGAAGGTACAAGTAAAAAAGTCAAAAACATTTCAGATATCTGTCTCATCTCAGCAGGAATTTTCTGCATGGCTACACTTATTGCTTAATCCTACTCTGACAAGTGAAATAGTATCTGTGGACCAACAAACTTCAATACACGAGCCACTCCCAAGAATGCTATCCAGAGAGGGATCTATGAAAGTCAAGTTTTATATAGCTTTCATCTGAAATCAGATTTCTATTCAAGAAAACAAGTAGGTGTCAATCAGAGACCTGAGTTCCAATTCTATCTCTGACTCTAGCCAATAAGAGCGTGTGGGCAAATAACTTTAACCAAAAAAAGTGAAGGGATCAAGAAATAGAAATTGGTAGTTACAAAATAGTCACAGGGATGTAAAGTATGGCATAGGGAATACAGTCAATAATATTGTAATAACTATAGTGCCAGGTAGGCACTAGACTTATTGCAGGAATCACCTGGTAAGATACATAAATGTCTAACCACTGTGCTGTACTAACCTGAAACAAAATAATACTGAATACCAACTGTAATGAAAAATTTTAAATTAACATTAAAAAACCTCTATAATCTGGTCCAGTTCTGCGAAAAATTTTGTAAAACATCTAGGCCAATTTTCTGAGTAAGGGCCAGAAATACAAAGTACCCAGAGTGAAAAGAACCAACCTCTCATTTCCTTTTAAAACTCAAGGTCACCAGCCAGTAATGCGGCTCAGCTCATTTGGATATGCCGATTAGTACTTTTAGAGCCCTCTCCCCGGAATCCTAATTCCCTGGCAGAACAGAGGAAACAGTAGCCTATTTACAAATACTTAAAAGAACAGACATTTAAATGGCAGATACAACTCTGTGATCTTCGGAAAGTCATTCCGTCTCTGGGTTTCGGCTTTTTACTCTTTGGTGAAAGAATGGAGGGTATTTAGATGGATGTTCCAGCTCAGAATTCCAAGCCTCCAGCTGTTCGTGCCAGGGCCAAATTCTGGCAAAGGAGCTTTGGGCGGGGCCCCTTGGACCCGGCCAGGAAGAAGGCGTGGCTGGGGCCAGCAGCGACCTGGGCACCGACCAGGCACCTCGAGCGCAGCTCCCTGAGGCGGGCCTACGGATCACTGGCCACGCCCGGCCCAGGCGCACCTGAGCCGGACCGTTAGGCCCGCATCCGCCGGGCGCCTGAACCCAACGCAGAAAGGCCCCGGCGCCCAAAAAGGGAGGGAGGGACCTCCCGTCAGAGGCTAGGCCATCCATCCGCCTCTTTCCCCACCGGCCGGCCAGGCGCGCTGTGCCCAGCGCCTCCCGAGCCTAGCCCGGCTGCCGGAGCCGGGCATTTCTCGCCTCACTCTTACCTGGCCGAACGAACAGAGAAACCTCCGGCTTCCGGGTCCCAGAGCTCAGGGCCCGGATCCCGGGAGCAGGAAGCAACGGGAAGAGGGGAAAAGGATTAGGCTCTGACAACGGAGGAGTCGTGGGCCTGGGGGCACCTGGTGGCTGGGAGGACAGAGCGCAGAGCCGAAGCTGGACGAGAGACGTTCTGAAAGCAGACGAAGGGGCCTCCTTCTCTGAAGGCTGGGCTGGCGGTGGGGTGGGCTGGCGGTGATCTGGTGGTGACGTGAGACCTGCAGGCTGTTGGTCTTGCTTGCTTGTTGTCTGTTTGAATAATTATCCATTTCCCCATCTCTCCCACGATGGGAAAGCCCATCCAATAAACACCTTAGCACCTACTAAGTGCTTGCCTCTCTACAAGGCACTTTGAATACCTAAGACGTAGTCCCTGCCCTCATGCTTGAGTCTAAGTTGTGAAACAAGGACACATAAAATTAATTTCCAGAAAAGTGCCCAGGCCTGGAAATTAGAAGTTATTCCTTCTTGTTTTAGCCCTGTCACCAACTTGGCAGTAGAGCATAAGACTTAAGAGTAAACCTGGCTTGATTACTGAATGTATGTCTTTGGTCAAGTTATCTAATTTTTCTGTGCCTCTGTTCTCATCCATAGAACAGGGTAGTAATAATGGTTATCTCATAAGGTTATCGTGAGAAATTTTACACACTTTACATGTGTAAAGTGCTTATAAACAATGTTTGGCATATGGAAGTCACTACGTAAATGTTAATTATTGTTGTCACTTTCTGTAAATTCTTTCTCCTCTCTGGAATCTAAGCAAATTTGAAGTGAGGACCAAATGTAAATATACTCAAATGCAGTAAAGGGGGCATCTGGCTTGATCAGCACAGGCAACAATGAGGTGCTGACAGGCCCAGATACTTATAAAAGCAGAAGACCTTGAGCAGAGGAATGAGCTTAGGCTAGGTCTGAGGAATAGCAAATAGTCTAGTTTTGGTCATTTGTCTTGCTAATCCTTTAAGAATAAGGAGTACATTGTTTTCATCTTTGTTTCCCTAGTACCTGGTATGAAGCAGGTACAATAAATGTTTGCTAGTTGAATGAATGAGAAATGAACCTGGAAGAGTATATTGGGAACATATTGTAGCTCATAAATCTTATTATGTATACCACTTGGAAAGTGTTTTAAAAATATCTTTTGTGCTGGCTGCACCTTAAAAATTATTTAATAGGCCTGGTGTGGGGCCCAGGAATCTGTATCTTTTAAAACCTGCCAGAGGTCATTTAGATGATTAGTGACGCTTGAGAACCACTGCTGTTAGATCATCTAAAATAGCTGATGCCAATCTGAGGCATCTTAGTATGCAGATAATAGAAAACCTGTGATGCTATTGGGCCAGGGAATAATTTTATCATGTTCTCTAAGCCCTTGACACTGAAAGTGTGATCCATGGGCCAGCAAAATCTGTTTCACCTAAGAATTTGTTAGAAGCACAGAATCTCAGACCCTAAACCCAGACTTACTGAATCAGAATTTGCATTTTGGCAAGGTCCCCAGTGATATATATGCACATCTGGGCAGTATTTTTCAACCTTCATAGCACAATAAAATCACTTTAAAAGGACCTTTAAAAAAGTCCCAATGCCCAGGCCACACCCCAGACAAAATAAATCAGAATTTGCGTGTAGCTATCTTTTTAAAGCTCTCCAAGGTGATTCTAATGTGCAACCAAAGTTGAGAATCCCTGCTATATAGACACTCAACAAAATTAGTATAAGATGAATCAGAGAAGACAATCTGTTACAAGTGGGTTGGAATAAACTAGATAAGAGGTAATGATAGCCTGCAGAAAACATGAGAATATCCATTTCACTAAGTGGATAGTATGCAAATCTCAACCTTTTACCTTTTTCTTATGTGTTATTGTTGCATTTTTTTTCTTCTAGTATCTGAATCTGGAGCTTTCTTCTTGATGCCACATTTCCCAGGAAAGAACAGCATATTAAAGGCTTCAAGAGTCTAAAGGCTGAGGGGATAAGGGAAGGTGCCAGTTCTTCCAGACTCTATTAGGCCTTTATCCTAGGGTGATTGGGATTCCAGGTTTAAGCTTACTATAAATTAAATTTTATTAACTTATATATCTTTGGGCACAATTCTTGTTCCATCAAAGCAGATCCTAATCATTAGTAGCATCTCTCAGAAAATTTCTGGGGTGTTAGGGAGAGCAGGTGACAAGAGGCTCTTCACCAATTTACTTTAATAACAATAATAATCATTGCAATAATAGGTAATATTAATGTACCAGCATTGTTTCAAGCACTTTACATATATTAATTCTTTTAATTCTAACAAATCTATGAGTTACTCTATTGTTCCTCTGATTTTACAGGCAATAAACTGAGGCACAGAGCAGTCATGGAGCTTGCCCAAGGTGACATAATTAATAGGAGGCAGATTTTGGTAGGAACTCAGGTAATATGGATCTTGAACAGGGGTCCCCAACCCCCGGGCTGCAGACTGGTACCAATCCTTGCCATGTTAGGAACTGGCCCACACAGCAGGAGGTGAGCAGTGGGCCAGCAAATGAAACTTCATCTGTATTTGCAGCTACTCCCCAGCACTAGCATTTACCACCTCAGCTCCAGCTCAGATCATCAGGCATTAGATTCTCATAGGAGCACCAGTCCCTGGTGCCAAAAAGATTGAGGACTGCTGCTCTGGAGGTCATGATATTAATCATGAAAATATATTGCCTCCATTCAACTAGAATCTCCTCCAGATGCACATTGTATTTTTCCGTATTCACAGCTCTTTATTTATATCAGTGAAGGGCGTTAGAAGTTCTTTAGAGGGGAAAAAAATAAATTCAATTTTTAAAAAATCTTAATTGCATATTATGCACTAGTCACAATGCTAGTAATGGGAACACAAAGAAAAAAAGACAGCCTCAACTACAAGGAGCACCCCACAGTCTATCAAGAGAAGCAGAGCAGTGGGGTCAGCAAATGTGCTATCTGAGACATAACAGGAGCATTCAGAGTGCCCCGGAAGCAGAGGCACTGAAACCGAATGCTCAGGATAGGATTCTTAATTTGAGAACTGTGATTACGTGTATTCTCTGGGTGGTCCAGACAGAAGTCCTTAGTCTTAGGAGTCCACAGCTGGGCTCACTGATCTTGAGTCAACTAAAGAGTTAAGTTTGAAATTTGAAAAGCAGCAGCAACAAATTTTTCCTCTTTCTTTCTCCCTAGACAATGACTGGTTGTTGCCCTTCAATTTTCTGTCTTATTGGATGTTGAAATAACTAACCAAGCTTAGGTTAAACTTCACTGGAATTATGAGTTTTATGGAATCATGCAGACATGAAAGGTAAGTTGATGCTCACTTCCAGATTTGAATCTATTCAGTAACTGTCCAAGTCAATGGACAATGAAAACTACTGGTGGCTGAACAGTTAGGCTATAATTCTGTTTATTTCTTTCATTAAAAACAATGGTCAAATAGAGAACCCAGAAATATACCCCCACAAGTCTAGGTAACTGATCTTTGCCAAGGAGCTAAGGCAATACAATGGAGAAAAGATAGTCTCTTCAACAAATGGCGCTGGAACAACTGGACATCCACCTGCAAAATAAATTGATTAATTAATTAGTTAATTAATTAATTTAGACACAGACCTTACACCTCTCATAAAAATGAACTCAAATGAATGATAGACCTAAATGTAAAACACAAAACTATAAAACTCCTAGAGGATAACATAGGAGTAAACCTAGATAACCCTAGATATGATGATGACTTTTCAGATACAACACCAAAGATATGTTCCACAAAATACTTGATAAGCTGGGCTTCATTAAAATTAAGAAATTCTGCTCTGCGAAAGACAATATCAAGAGAATAAGAAGGTAAGCCACAGATTGGGAAAACATATTTGCAAAACACACATCTGGTAAGGGTCCATTATCTAGAATATACAAAGAACTCTTAAAACTCATCAGTAAGAAAATGACTAGATTGAAAAATGGGCTAAGGACCTTATAGACACCTCACCAAAGATATACATATGAAAAATAAGCATGTGAAAAGATGCTCCACATTATAAGTCATCAGGAAAATGCAAATTAAAACAACAATGAGATACCACTACACATCCATGAAACAGCCAAAACCTGGATCATGGATAACAAATGCAAGTGAGGATGTGGAACAACAGGAACTCTTGCTGCTGGGAATGCAAAATAGTACAGCTGCTTTGAAAGACGGTTTGGCAGTTTCTTCTAAAGCTAAATATACTCTTACCATACAATCCAGCAATCATACTCTTTGGTATTCACCCAAAGGAGTTGAAATTTTATATTCACATAAAAACCTGCACACGTATGTTTATAGCAGCTTTATTCAAAATTGCCAAAACTTGGAAGCAACCAAGATGTCCTTCAGTAGGTGGATAAATGGATAAATAAACTGTAGTACATCGAGATAATAGAGTATTACTCAGAACTAAAAAAAAATGAGCTATCAAGCCATGAAAAGACATGGAGAAACCTTAAATGTATATTACTAAGTGAAAGAAGTCACTCTGAAAAGGCTCTATACTATATGACATTCTAGAAAAGGCAAAACCATGGAGACAGTAAAAAGCATCAGTGCTTGCCAAGGGTATGGGGGCAGAGAGATGAATAGGCAGAGCACAGAGGATTTTTAGGGACGTGAAAATACTCGGTATATTATGATGATGAATATATATTATTATACTTTTGTCCGAACCTGTAGAATGTACAACACCAAGAGTAAACTAAGGTAAACTAAGGACTTTGGGTGATTATGATGTGTTAATGTAGGTCCATTGTTGGTAAAAGAAAATATCTTTTCTGATGATTGATGTCAATAATGGAGGGAGGATGTGCATGTGTGAGGACAGGTAGTATGTGAGAAATCTCTGTACCTTCTTCTCAACTTTGTTGTAAACCTAAAACTGCTCTAAAAAATAAGTTGCTTTTTTTTTTAAGTTCAAATGGGTTAAAACCACAGTCTTAGTGTAGATCAACTTTTAGCACTCACCTGAGAAAAGATGTCAAGGTAGCCAGGATTGCTGTAGGAAAGGGTCAGCTCTGACGCCCATGAGTATGCAAAGAAGAGTGCGTACACACACACACACACACACACACACACACACACACACACACACACACACAGAAAGGCTTATGAGTGGTGGAGTGGTCCCTTTATGTACTTAAATTACTGCTGAAGGCTCCTCTTGCTATCTCTTTGCTACATACTGAGCCCTTTTCAATGAGCTCTTTTCTTAAGAAACTACTATCAAAACTACTACTTCATGACATGAAATATTAGTCTTAATATAAGCCCCATTCAAACATTAAGAAAAGTTAACTCTTGATCACTTATGTGTAGATTTTCCACTTGGATATAATTATTTGCAACAAATATCTAATCCTTAGTTTTTCCTCTTCAGCCATTACATTTTTTGAAGGGTCTCCCTTTCCTACAGGTCAGTATTTACCTCAAGAATGGTAACTATTTTAACCTAAAAAAACCCACAAGGATTGCTTTCCTTCCCCTCAAGCCACTCACCAAGACTCACGGTGCATTTCAAAGCCAAATAAATATGATTTTTAAATCATTTTTTGCCTTAAATATCTATTGCTTTCCATTGTGAATTATGAATAATGGACCTTCAGGATATCTGAGATATGAGCTATTAGCCTCAGGCTCTACCTCTTAAGTCTCTGAATGACTTGACCTTAAGTATTCACCCTTCTCCCACTTGCAAAAAGAGGAAACTGATCTCTTGCCTCCTCTGCCTTCAAGGAAGTTCTGTCAAAAAGAATAAGAACTGTGGACTCTTCAGAGCCCTGTATTAATATATGTTATCTTTAGCATCAGTTTGGGGAGTAATAGACTTAATGCATTAATTTGAAACATTCTCTCCATCCCATTTCAACACATTTCATCATGTGTACTCACATTCCCCCATAACAAAAGACACAGAATAATAATCTGAACTTCTTCTTATCAATAGTGGAATAGTTTATAACATCACTATACAAATGTATTTAGAAACAGTGAGATTTCTTTGAATCTCAACATTTCCTTGGATATGCAGTCTTAAAAAAAAAAGTACCATTTCTACAATGGTTTCATGTTACATCTCTACACACTGGCCCACAAGGAAAGAGACTAGAGATAAAGTTCCTAGGAAATTAAGAAGGATTCCCAGCCCATATGGAAACTCTTATAGAGCTAGCACAGTATTTTTTTACACTTTGGTAGTTTTTCCTTTCTTTTTCTTTTTCTTTTTTTAAAGAAGATAAAATATTAGAGATATCTTCAAAATTCACACCTGAGTTAAACATTTTGCTGGAAAATTCGGTATGAAGAAAAGAAGAACATAATACAAAAACAGGAAAGGACTATATATAGGTATTTTGCTAGCATAACTGTGTGTTTGCCTTTGTGTTCTTTCTTCTGCAGCCAGGAGAAGGAAGAGAGAATGAGAAGGAGAAACATAGGGAAGGAGAAAGGAACAAGTGCTCCTGAACTCTGGGACAGATTTAACAGACAGAAGAGCACCTGTGAGCAGAGAAATGTGTCCCCAGGACTAAAGAACTCAGCCTTCTGTAAAGAGGAAGGAACTTGGAGAACAAAATCATGTATGGATCTGGTTTTAGATAAGTGAGCAGGACTAAAGAGAAAATAGGGTGAAAGAAGAGTCAGTCAGACAACTTGGTTGAATAAAGAAAACATCAAGGCTTTGGTGCAGAAATTGGATTCAAATCTTTTCACGGATTTAGAATCAGTTTGGAGATTATGGCTAGATTCAGAGTCAAAAACATTATCTCTCTGGTGGTTTGGGACACCAGGCAAATGGCTGTCCCCAGAATGAGTTAGAGAATAATGACAAGAAGTTATTTCTCTGAAGCACCACTGCCACAGTGATGTCGTCTGAAATATTTAGAACTAGAGGATAAAGGCACAGGCAAGGAAAGTGAAAATGGTCAACCTCTAGGATTGATATATATTTCAAGAACACTAGGAGTCAACACATGGATCAATCACAGTTTGGATCTCCAGAGGCTCTTGCTCATGAAGAAAGTAAGAGTTTAGTTTCATTGATAGTGGGAATTGTCTTCTACTCTTCTGAAAGTCATCTGTCCATACAGAGAAGGAGTGACTCCCTTCCTTCCAGTGAGAAATACAGGGCCAGGTGGAATAGGAGAAACTTTTTAGTCTCAGTGGAGGTATGTGGGATGATTCCATCGGTACCAAGACCTGGAAGGGAGAAAGAAACAAGTCAATTATAAAGCTGCTAATATGATGAGGAAATATGGGAATGGGCAGTAATAAACTAATAAGTATAGGGTTTCTTTCTGGGGTGGCAAAAATGTTCTGGAATTAGATAATGATGATAGTTGTATAACCTTGTGAATATACTATAAAGTACTGAACTGTATATTTAAAATGAGAAATTTTATGGTGTGTGAATTTTTTAATGTGCAATTTTTTAATGTACATTATATGGTTTTTATCTTTTTCTTTTTTTTTTGGTGGGGGTTGTTGAGGAGCTCCAACTTTTGGGGTTATGTGAAAATTGGCCAATGAGAGCTGGCTGCCTTACTGAACTACTTGGGTTTGGACAACTGGATCCATCTCTTCCAACAAGCTAGATCTTTAGCCTACCACCTAACTTTCATATCTCTCTTTGATTCTGAACAGAGAAGAATCTCTCAAGGCATCAACTCTGAAAATACTTTTTAGAGTGGATTCTTTGGTCCAAGAGGTTAATTTCCCCCACTGTATCCCAGGTGGGAACATGGGATAGGGAGCAGCACCACTTTCCTCTCTCACTGTGTCAGCCACACTTGAAGCTCAGGCTCACATCAGAAAACCCCAGGATAGGGTTATTGGCATGAAGTGGAGAACTCCTAAGCCCAGTGAAAGGCCTAGTGTGATAGGAGTGCTTGGAAATTTCCACCTTCCCATTGAGGATGGAAATTTTGGGTTTGTTGACATGAGCTCCTTGCCAGGACTGCTCACTGGCTGAAGCTTCTCTTTTAAATCCCACTCCCTAAGGATAAAGTCCAGTCTGGTTCTCCACTTTATCCCCTCTCTGCCATTCCATTTCCTTTTTCCAACCCCGTGACAGCTTTCATTCCCAAGGTTTTGACCCAGTGTCTCACATGTCCCTTAGCTCTGCTAGGATGTCACTGTACCCTTCCCTTCCATCTTACCCTGAAGAGTTAAAACTGGAGGAGGAGTTCACTGCCGCTTTGGAGTTATTTTGAGATGTGGTTGGGCTGCTGGTGTGGAGTCCTGAGCTAGGAGATGAAGGCTTGCTGTTATTCCCAGGGGAACAGGATGATGTTACTGAGGATAAGGAGAGGCAAAAACATGAAGAAAATAATGCAGTTGGATCCTGGGACCTTGTGACATACCCCTTCAGACATGTATCCACAAGGGGATATCACCCTCTCCCTAGCCCCCACTTCATTTGACTACTTTCTGCCATATTAGTATCAGCACCTGGGCTGGAGTACCTCCCATCATAAATGGGCTCCTCAAATCAGGCCCTAGAGAGTTGCATGGCTGGTTCTGCAAGTCCCAGACTTGCTAAACTCAAGGCCAGATGCCAGACTCATCCTACTCCACTATGCACCCTGAGCTGGGCCTGTATAGCCCCAGATCCAGAGGCAGGACAAATAAAAAAAAAAAAAAAAAAAAAAAAAACAAGAAACCTTAGAAAGGAAGAGAGGAAGAAAGAAAGAAAAGAACACAGTGAGGGAAAAGAGAATCTGAAAGCACAATTAAAGATTGCCAGCCTCTCTAATGCTCCTGTCTGGAAACAAACAAAAGGTACATGGTCTAGAAGATGCGAGTCTAGGTTCTGGGCTAAGCAGCTCTGTGGGCTGTGGCAACTCACTTCACTTCCCTGAAATTCATTTTTGTCCTTTGTAAAATGGCAGATTTGGATTAAACTGAACTCTTGTATTTGAATTTTCCAAACGGCATTCTATGGATAAGGCGGCATATTATTTTACCATCCAAACTAAAATACTTTGAAGAGTGGAAGAGAGTACTATTGATAGGACAAGAGGCAGACACTGGGACTGTCCTGAGCACACCCAGACATATGAGCATCTTATTTGGCTCTTTCAGATGCTATAGGTACTTTTTGAAAAGCAGAGTTCTGTACAAAATTAGTTTGGAAAATCCTGTCTTCCTTTAGCCTTCCATACAGCAACTTTAGAAATGTATAATGTACTTGAGTGCTGAGAAGTATTGCAATCAAAATGAAACAAAAAATAAACATGTTTAAACTTTGCTCACTCAGCATTTCCCAGAATTTCTTGATCATGAAAACTTTTTTCCTCCAACATAGACTTTAATATCCTTTGAAGTACATTTAGGGAATGCTACCTTAGGTAGATCCCTTCCAGTTCTAATGTTCCACTACTTAAAGGAATTCTTGTATTATTCAGAAACTTCATTTTAAAGCTCACCTGTTCCAGGCATGGTGCTATGGATTGGAGGGATGGAGATGGGGCCCAGAGACCCAGAAGGAGAGACCTGAAAGGCAAGAGCAGCTTGTAAATGTCTATTTCCACTCCCTTCTCCAACCTTGGATACTCTCCCCAGGATGCTGGGTCCCACACTGGGCAGAGACTAGGGCTTAGCTTCCTTGATTATTTCCTACTCTAAACCTACATTCTGTTCCATTTCATAGGATGGCTTCTGGACCACATAGAGCATCCAGCTCCAGCTCTGCCCTCTTCCTATAGCTCTGTGCTGCTAAAACTAGGCTCTTCTCACCCTGCTGTGTGTGTGTCACCTGGCAAGGTTTTTCTGGTATTGCCAGGTCAAAGCTTCTGTGCTCGAGTGTTCTGGCAATGAAAGGAGCATACTTCTTGGACAATGCTGTGACAGACACTGCTAGCAGGCTGTCTATTTTTCAGTCCCCACTTCTTTCTTCCTAAAAGAGCCCTGCTTCTGCTCAGGGAAGCAGAGTACCATCCCTAACAGCCCTGTCTGATGCATGAGTGGACCATTGACTCTCCGTAGATAACCAGAGGAGTTAAACTTTGGTCTCTGAAGCTTTTTATTTTGCCCTGGAGACCTCACAGCATCATCAACCCAGATTTAGAAGGGACCTAAGACAATTAATTTAACCTCCCACACAGTTCAAGAATCTCCGCCTCAGTATTACTGTCCTAGAATGAGAACAAGATAAAATAGAAGAATCGACTTTGGAGCCCAACAGATCTGAGGGTGAGACATGGCTCTGCCACTAAATTATCTGTGTGACTTTGAACAAGTTACCTAACTCCACTGAGATTTGGTTTTCTCACCTGTAAAATAATAGTAGTACTTCTTTCATAGTTTCTTTTAATTAAGATTTAATGAGATAATGTTCATAAAGCTTCCAACACAATACCTGCCGGAGAGTACTGGACTTGTTAAATGTTAGTTCCCTTCCTTCCTGAAGGAAGCTGTTAGCTGCTGGGTGTCTCTAGATGCTACCCACCTCTTAGTTTTAAGTGAAATCTTTATATTTTCCCTCCCCCCCATTCTTTTCATGCTGACAGGGAAAGCCCTGATGAATGTTTTCAAAAGACATTGAAAGGAAGTTCTGCTCAGGAAACTGAGATTTTATATTTTTCTCTTCCCCAATTTGGAACATCTTATCCCAACAGGATGCAGCAGGTACTCACTCCCTAATTAATTGGCTATGGTTCTGCTGCTTTCATTTACCTGCCCTTTTACAATGAGCCTCCTCAGTAGGGAGAGAGCACACGAAGGGTGGAGACAGGTGTGGGGCAGCATGATAAGAGAAGTTATCGATAACCTCTCTCCCTCTTCTTTTCCTTTCCTGCCTGCTGCCACACCCAAGAAATTTGTTGATGTTTTAAAATAAATAATATATTTGGTCACTGTGACCAGCTTCTAAGAAGTTTCCTTTCAGAAACAGGTTATGCATATAGGTAAGCAGACATATGTATATATAGTTCCCCCTTTTTAATTTTTTATATAAATGGTAGCAGTCTGCCCACACTGGTCTGCAACATTTTGTTTTGTTGTTGTTGTTGTTGTTTTGTTTAGTTTAGGGTTTTTTTTTTTTTTTGCTTAACTGTATATCTTGAAGATCATTTCATATTAGAAGCAGAAGAAATTATGTCCTGATCCAAAGGAGACTCTGTCAATGAGACCTGAGGGAAAAATAGGGTCAGAATATTTTCTCCATCTGCTTCCTTCAGAATATTTTCTCTGTCTGCTACATTAATTACAAGTATTAATGTAATTATTTATTTAATGTCTCCCCCACTCCCACTAGGCTGTAGAGTACATGAGAGCTGGATGCTGCCTGTGCAGTTCACTGTTACATCTCCAATGTCTACTATAGTGCCTAGAACTTTGCAGGTGCTCAGCAAATATGTGTTGAATGAGTGATGAGAATGAGTCAGGCTCCTTCAAGGCTCCTCTATGCCTTCACCACTTTTCTCCATGCTGGTGTCCTAGGTTGGGATTGAACCACAGCAAGAAGCTACCTCCCATCTGCTCTGAATAAAGCCCGACTTTAAAGATTCCAATGTTCTTATAACATGGTCCAGTTTCCTTAACATGGTCTACAATGCCTATGTAATCTAGCCCCTGCCTACACTCCAGCTCCCTCAATCACACTTTCTCTCATTTCTTGGGTTTCAGCCCATTCAAGCCTTCCATTGTTCCTCTCCCTACCACCCCAGCCTCATGGCCTTTGTATGCACTGTTTCCTCTGCCTAAAATGTTCTCCCTTACACTCTCTCCTTCCTGTCCTCCCAACTTAGACCTTCTCCCCATTAATGTTCACTCATTCTTCTGCTGTCAGTTTGAACATCATTCCTCAAAGAAGCCCTGGCTCCCTGGACTAGGTTAGGTCCCTCAAATATCCATACATCTTCTCTTGAACCTTCGGCACAAATAGCATTTGTTTATGTGTTTTATCTGCTGGACTCTAAGCTGGGATGACAAGTGTCCTGTATACCACTGTATCCCAATGAAAAACATATGGTGGGTGCTCAAGAAATATTTAAGAAAGGAATAATGAATGAAAATCACATTTCCTCAAACTTAAAATTTCCAATGGCTCCTCATAGCTTTTAGGGTAGTTTAGTGTCCATAACCCATCATTTTCTGGTGCTCATCAACCCCTCTATCTTATTCTCAAACCCTTGGCTGTAGCCAGACTGAAATGCTTGAGATTCCCCAAAGGTATCATGTTGTTTTAATATTCCATGCCTTCTCACAGACCATTCCTTTGGCTTGTTGTGCTTTTCTTCATGCTAATGTCTAATCTGTTCTTTAAACAAAATAGAGAGTCAGCCTTCTCAGACCCCATTTGGGTGGGGTTTTTTTTGTTGTTGTTGTTGTTGTTGTTGTTGTTGTTGTTGTTGTTTATCTGTGTCCTTGTAGCAGAACTCCTCACATCTTCTTTACCCCTTACATCTATTTCATTGCAGTTTCTTGCCTTTTTCCGCTCATCCCTCTTAGTTTCTTCCCTTGATCCTCTTCCTTTGCCCATCCCTCAAATACTGGTGTTCCACTGAGCTGAGACCTGGACTTTCCTCTTTGCTTCCTATGTACAGACTCTATTGGTAAGCTCCTCTTCACCCAAGATTTCAAATTCTATGTGTATATGTATGACTTCCTGATCCATATCTTCATTCCAGCCTTCTCTGCTGACTTCCAGACCCATAATTTCAAGTGCCCATGGACACTGCCACTTAGGTGTCCCATAGGCCTCACTGTACATCATAATAATGGAAATATTGAAGTCATCACTTTTTTTCTATTCCCAAACTAGCTTCTCTCCTGTGTTTGCTTGTTTTATCAATGGCACCACCATTTACCCAATCAACCCAGTCTGAATGCTGACAGTCATCCCAGAGATTCTCTTTCCTTCATTGCTTTCTGTGCCCCCAACCCATTTTCAGTTTATTAACCAACACCTAATGATTCTACCTTCCAATTATCTCCTGAATCTCTCCCACCTCCCTCATTCTTACCACATAGGTTTGCTTCAGCCTTCATTACTTCTCTACTGGATAACTGCATTCACATCCTAACTGCTCACCCTAGCTCTCAAACCACCCTTTACACTGCAGTCAGAGTACTCATTCTAAAAAGCAAATCTGATCATGCTAATGCCCTGCTTAAAAATCATTTGGTGACTCCTCCAAGCCTTTCAGTGTCTTAGCATTGCACAGTCCCTTCAGTCTGGCCTTTGTGGATCTGTCCAGCCTCATCTGTCAACATTCTTCCATGTGGAACCAGCTGCAGTTCCATGAAAGTGCAATATATTCTTCCCGGTCTATAACACTGTTCTCACACTTTCCCCTGTGAAAACTCTTCATTCCTTCTTGCCTTTTAGACTCATCCCAGGTATTAATTATCTTCTTGGGGAAGCCTTCTCTGACCCCTACCTCCCAAAGTTTTGTTAGCTGCTACTACAAAGTTTTCCTAGAGAAATTATCATGTTGTTTATCATTTGTTTATTTGTCTGTCTCCTCCGCTAGGCAGTGAGGTCCTCCAGGAGAGAAGAGAGATACTATTTATTTGTGTACCCCAAGCACTCTGCACAAAGACCAGTATGTGGTAAGATAGTCATAAATGTTTGGTAAAAGAATGAACAATGGTGTAGTTCTATGAAACAGCTATGTCTCACACTGAATTTCATTCATCCTTGAGTGCTGAAAGACTCAAGGGTATCACCATTATCCTCAACTCCCTTAACCTTCAAACACCACTGTCCACAAGGATAGAGAACTTTCCCACCCCTACCCTCCAGGTACCATCTCTCCCCTGGACAGAGAAGATATTTTCTTCCCCCTAAATTTTAGTCCAGGTCTGCTTGAATTCCAAGTTATTTCCAGCTCTGACTTCTTCTCTGGCCTTCTCTTGCATGTCTAGGAGTCATGTACAACTTAATATAACCACATCTATATTCTTATTTTTTCCCTTCAAACCTATTCCTCCTGTGGTCTTCATCATCTCAGGAAATGGTAGCATCTTCCAATCAGTTGCTCAGGCCAAAACCCTTGAAGTCATCTTTGCCTCATTTCTCATGCTCCACATCTGAGCTATAAACACATCTTGATGGTTCTACAGTTAAAGTATATTCAAAACTAACCACTTCTCACTATCATGGCTACCACGCTAACCCAAGCCTCCACCCCTCTCGGCCAGATTATTGTAATTCTCCTAGCTTGTCTCCTGCTTTTATACAGACTATTCTCCACACAGCAGCCTATGTCAGCCAGCTCAGGTTTCTCTGCTCAGAGTCCTCCAATGGCTTATTTCATGCAAACTAAAAGCTAAGGTCCTTTCGATGGCCACCAAGACCTTGGATGGTCTGCTCCATATTACTTCTTTCCTTTCATCTCCTACTTCTAGTCTTCCTTGCTCTGCCCCAGCTACACTGGCTTTCTTGCTGTTTCTCAAATATATAAGGTATTCTCACTTACTGGTTTCTCTGCCTGGAACACTCTTTTCCCCAGATATTTCCCTTTCAACATTTTGACCTCTGCTCAAATGTCACTTTATCAGAGTAGTCCCTTCTGACCTCTCTATTAAAAAAACCCAACTCCCCACTATTGCTTTCCATCTTCTTACCCTTTATTATTCTTCATATTAGATATTTAATATACAGCATCTGTTTGCTGATTTATTTACTGCATGCCCCCCCTCAGCCTCCAACCCCCACATTCCCCAGAATGGAAAAGACTTTTTGCCCTCCAGGCATCATCTCCCCCAGTGCTTGACTGGCAGCTTATTTCCTGGCCACTTACCAGACGGGAAGTGTAGATGGGTGATTTGATAGGCGTGGCCACAGGACAGTTGATTCGCTTCTCCTTTTGGCGTCGGTTGCAAAACCAGACCCTGACCACCTCCTTCTCCATGGACAACTGCTCTGCGATCATGGAGATCTCCTCTGAGCTGGGTTTGGGATTCTACAGAGACCAAAGAAGTAGAGCATGGTTAGGATAGGATTGAGAATTGGGGTTGGGGGACAGATGTTCCAAGCAAGCGGGAAAGAACAACAGGTGGATCAAAAGTTTCAGAATCAAACCTAGAATGGAATACTGGCTTTATCACTTACTGTGTGTCCTTAGGAAACTCTCTTAACCTCTCTAAGCCTCAGTCTTATCATCTATGGAATGAGAATAGTAATGCCTACCATAAATGATTATTGTGAGAATTAAATGAGAAAACATGTGTAAACTGCCAAGCACAGGACCTGACACATGTTCTCTTCTCTTACTCCTTCCTTCAGGATAAGTTCTGAAAAGAGGAGTCCATTGGTGAGTTATATGGGGGCAGGAAGAATCCTCAGAACCCATGCTTTCCTCTGTGTTCTTTCCTTATAACCTGGTATATTTCTCCAGTGGCACTGCTTCCTGTCCTACCTCAAAATAAGAAATGATAAAGTTAAACATGTGAATCCATCAAGATATATATCACCCTCCTATATCTACCTAATTTTTTATCAAAGCTCCCTTTCCTCCCTCCTACACGCTCCCTTACTCTTGTTGCTCTGAGCACCCCAATGACAAGGAAAAGCCAGTTCTTGTCATCCCACTAGCAGGCTATAGCCATCAGATCCTTGAGCCAGATACACTGAAGAATCTGCTAGAGGGGCAGCAGTCCTGGAGGCCTGGGGCCCACAAGGTTGAATTAGGCCATGGGCATGTCCTTTAGGGACTCGTGTGGTACAGACACAAACTCTGAAGGTTGGTACTTAAGGAACTGTAATTAAAAGCTATTTAGACCACACCTTTTTTTCCATCTTTTCTCCCCCAGCTCCCATAGGGCACAATTTGATATTATTAGCTTCCACATACTGGCTTAAGATATGCTTTCATACAAGTTTTTTAAAAAGTATATATATAATATGATTTAATTAAGTATGTATATAATATGATTTAATTAAATACAATTAAATGTGCATGCAAAAAAGAAATAGAAGGAAATACATTTAGATGGCATTTCCCGATGGATTTTTTCTATATCTCTGTATTTTCCTAATTGTTTACAATAAGCATTTATCACATTTATAATTTGAAAAATATAAAACAATGCATAGAAAATAAAGAATTTATACACAATGCTCTGGCTTATCTCCCTTTACCTCAACTGGATACAGAGCTACACCCTGTTTGGGGACCCTATATTCCATTCTTTATACGTCCCTTTGAGAGGGACAATGGGCCCCAAATAGATGTCAAAGCAAGGGTTGGTGGGGAAAGAAGTTCCTGGAACCCAAGATGAAGGGCAAACTTTCGGTCAAACACCTGGGTGCTTATAGAGGGGGTGTGTCTTTGCTTTCTCATGCCTTCCCAGGGTAGGTGTACAGTGCCAAGAGGTTGGTGCCAGGGGAATTGAATATGCTGCTAGCCCACCTATGCAAGTCAACCCACCCAGAAGAGCCACTCACATCTTGAAATCTCTTTTCCAGAGTCAGGCGGATGTTGGTCTCAATGCTGGTGCGTTTCTTCCTCTTCCTACCAAACACTTCACTGAGAGGTGGGTAAGAGCTGGGGGTGCTCACCGAGGGGTCTGATGGAGAAGATTCTGTCGGGGGGGGGGGGTGGTGAAAGAGCAGAGGAAGCTCAAAGAAGTGAATTCACAACTGGTCCAATGTTAAAGGTTTTGAGGTCCAGCAACCCTTCTGGGTGGGTTCTATAGTGGCATTTTCAGGAATAGGACTCTCCTTCCACAACCAGGGGAACAAGAACAGATCAAGAACACTACTTCTCCTCATTGCTCTGAGAAAAGGTTCTTTATGACTCCCACAGCAGTGCCTCCAGTGTTTGCAGTCATGGTTCAGGGACACCTAGACATCATCAACATGTATGGGTGTGACTGGGTACAGGCAGAGCTCCTACGAGTAACTCCTGAGTCTGTCTTTTACAAATGTGCCTGGATATGAACATGGAGTACAATGTGAACTGACACTTTGAGATAAAAGCAATGGTACTTGGTAGTAGAATGTTGGTGCCAAAGTCATTTCCTTTTCAGTGTAAGAGTTAGAGCTAAGGCTATGTGGTCAATAGGGATATCCCTTAGGAAGGATTTGGGGATTACACTAGAAATGATCTAAAAGGTCCTTTCCCCAAAACCTTAAGACCCTCTGATGACATCTCTCATTTAAACGCTTTAATAAAAACTGTAGAAAAGACAGTCTGTGGGAGGGCGCTTCCTTGCCTCTTCATGTGTTTCCATGTGGAAGGACTTCTGAGGGTGACATCCTTGGCTGCCCACCACACCCTTTCCACAGTAATCACTAATCCATACATATCTATTGAATAGAGCCCAGCCCTGACACTAGCTCTGCTCCTTTCTTCTGAGCCAGACCAGTGGTTCTCAATCAGTAGTGATTTTGTACCACCCCGACTCCCCCAGGGGACATTTGGCAATATCTGGAGACATTTTGGGATGCTTTAACTGGGAGTCAGTACTACGGGCATGTACTAGGTAGAGACCAAAGATGTTGCTAAATATACTACAATTCATAGGACAGCCACCTACAACAAAGAATTATCTGGCCCAAGATATTGATAGTTGAGAAACTCTGTCCTCTGCTGTTCCTTGACAGCAAACTCTTCCATTCATTATTCCAAATATTTGTCCCCTGGCTTACACCCTGACCTATTGGAATGCCTCCCTGGCCACCACACCTGACTGAATCTGCCTGCAAACCCCACTCCTGCTGTAAGGCTTTCCTATCAAGTCTAGCTCAGAGTAACTCCCTGCCCTCTGAAAACCTACTTAAGAATTAGCCAGATAAAGACTTTATGTTGTGTCTACTGCCTCCTTCTCCTAGTAAGATTCTAGAGAGCCCACTTCCCTATCCCCTGACCTAGACATAATCTAAATGGCAATCTGGGTGTCTGTTCTGCAGACCCAATTTTTGTCTTTGGTGAGCTGTCGAGATTAGGGAGGTTATGGCCATAGACCTAAAGCCATGCCTTCCAAAGGGCTTTATCCGTAATAAAGCTGAAATTTTCTTCTCCACTTTCCAATATCCTGTGTCTCATTTCTCAATAGATTCCAGATTCAGAAGGAAAAGAAAGGGGTGTTATGTATTGACTGCCTAAAGCCCCAACACATACAAGTCACTAGACCCTTCCCTGCAGAATTCTCTAGGGCACCATCCATTCTTATATCCCTGAGGCCTACCTGCATCACTCAGCCACTTCTCCAGTAGTGGCTTGAGCTTACACATGTTCTTGAAACTCAGATTGAGGGCCTCAAATCGTGAGATGGTGGTCTGACTGAAGTCGTTGCCATACAGCTTTCCCATCGCCAGCCCCACGTCTCCCTACATGTGGGAATTGAGAGGGAGGAAATAGGCTCCTTCACTTCTTGGTTAACATCCCCACCATCCTAGCACCAATTACGTGCCCAACGAACCTTCAAAGCCTACTTATCACCTGGGCTCCTTTCTAGTTTTTTTTTTTTCCCCCTTTAAGATGGAGAATTGTTTTATTTCTCTCTGTAGACTCTGAGTGGGTCATGCCCATGTGCCTGGCCCCTTGTCTGGCTCTTGTTTTTCTCCCCTCCACCTGCAATGTCCTCAGTTTCCCCACAAATGGCAACTGTGCCCTATTCTCAAGGAATATAATGGGCTTGCCCGAAACACATAAAGCTTCAAATTGCTCTTGAATCCTGCACTCAGGAAGCCCAGTTTCCACTCACTCAACCCAATTTCTTCCATCTCTTCCCACAAAACCAAACCTGTGTGAAGCCCAGCTTAATGCGCCTCTGCTTGAAGGTCTTGGCAAACTTTTCAAGCTCCTCCAGGTCACTGGGCTCATCAGCCCCTCCAGAACTGGGTAGGTGCTTGGGCACTGAGAGATGCTGGGACACTTCCAGGTGGGGTTCTAAAGAGGATCCTGGCAGCCCAGGGCGCCCAACTGCCTAAAAGGGAACACAAGCCAAGCAGATACACGAATAGTCAGAAGATCAAATGGCATTTTCTGATATTTCATACTAATAGGTACACTTAGAAGATGACAGATCCCTGGCTACATTGTATTCCTATTTATTTTTCCATGGCGTGGAAGTAGAAATTGGAGTTTCTATGAAGGGATAATAAATACCTAGAATAGCCAGGGTAGAAACAGTAGAAGTGTGAAAAAGAGAGGTGGCCTTTCTAGATTTTAGTCTATGACTCATTGTTTGATTCTAAGCAGGTATCCACCTCCTTTCAGTTTTCCACCATAAAAGGAGCTAGCAGAGTTGTTTACAAAGAATTCAAAAGTAAGTCTGAGGATAAGGTAAAAGTTTGTTTGCTTAGCCTGTTTTATTTTTTTTTCCACAAAGCAAAGTTATTGAAGTGTTTAACAGGTATTACTTGAAGATAACAGAGGACATCTAAGACTCATCAAATATCAAACTCTCGTGACTGCCATTTTACTTTCTAAATGATTCTTTCATAAGTGGTTTGTTTGTTTGTTTGTTTGTTTGTTTTTAAATCAAAGGCATTCTAGTGCTATCTAAATGCACCTTGATTTCATTTGTGGTTGTCAGGAGATATATATATTTTTTTAGTTTATGTTCACAGGGAAATGGATTCTTAAACCTAGAATCCATGTTGTTCCCATTTGAGGTCAGGAATGAATTGAACTCGTGAAGACATATATCATTTCACAAGGAAGGAAATGAACCCAGGCCTACTGTGGATAATAAGTTCACCTTCTTCTCCATCCTTCCTAGTTACTCTTTTCTTAGACTAGAGATAACTTTATACCTTCTCTTTTCCAAGATATTCAGATTACCAGTAAAATAGGTACCCTTATGATAAGGAACACACACACACACACACACACACACACACACACACACACACACACACACGTTAAGGACTCTTTTCCCCAGTGAAGGGTCTTTTAGAACAGAATGATTTGAAACTATTATGGATTCAATCCTGTTTTGCAGGGAAGGTGTGGCGTAGACCAGACCCTTAGGACAAAGCCTTAGTTCTCTTTGAGGTTCTTTTTCATTAATTCATTTGTTCTTTCACCTGGCAAATACTTATTGAGTTCTTTGCTAGACCTTTTCCTCCCCCATTTCCTAGCCAAGCAGATGCCAAATTGTATTGATTTAACTTCCTCAAACATCCCCTCATTCACCCCCTCCCTTCTATTCTTATTGCCGTAGCTCTAAGCCAGTCCCTTATTACCACTGTCCAGGATGATATTAACTTTCTAAACAGTCTCTCTGCTTCTGGTCTCTCCTGGCTCTCCTATTATAAGACGTAAGAATTGATCTTGAGGAAAGCCATCCAGAGGAAGTGGAAGAGCTTGACTCTGGTGTCTCCATTTCTATTAGCCACTAGATGGCATCCTCCTTCCAGGTGTCTTCCACGGACTCTAGCCTCTAAAACCTCTTACTGATCTATGGGGATCTTAGCACAGAGAAGGAACATTAAGATCTCTGCAATCATTCCCAACTCTTCTGAACATCCATTTCTGCAGCGCCATCTAATGTAGATGTGTAGGTTATTTATTATGCAGATAGGAGAGGAATGGTAGCTACAATACAGCTCCTGCTACCCTCACCAAACCATACACCCTGACACGAGGCTGAATCTAGCCAGAGTAACAGGCGTCTTTTTTCTAATTAGCAAACAGGTGCTGCATAGACCCCTAGCAGCTCTGCAAATAGCCCCTCTTGCAGACCTCAGTCCACACAATGTGCCTACTTCAGGAGGCAATCTAGAAGAGCAGGTTTTAAGTGATACCCAGAAGTGAGAACCACTGGCTTTTTACTTTCTGGACATCAGGGCTATGAGACTCTGGTCTTTCCTGGGGAGCTTGGGAATACCCAGGCAGAGGTGGCAGTCACCTTGGCATCCCTGAAAAGTGAGCTGACCTCTGGTTCTGAGATGAGTGGTGCTAGATCCTGATCAGAGCTAGAATAGAGTGCCTGACTTATACAGCAGGATAGCCCAGGAACTGAGATCACTGGGTTCTTATTCATTTCCCCCTGGCTGTGGCTTTAATTTCCCTATGTGCCAACAGGGCTAATCTCCTGCTATTCCCTCTTCTCAGTGGGGTAAGTGCACTATAAAAGTGGGGGGGGGGACGGGGGGAGGAAACCAATGAGCTTAACTCTGTCAACAGCAGAGACATTCCTAGAAGAAACAGAAAGAATGTAGTTGTTTACCTGGGATGTCAGGCCAGGTCCAGTCTGTGGGAGGAGGAGAGAGCTTTGTTGCTGTGGAAAGGGGAGGAGATTTGGCTGCAGACCTGGTTAAAGGGCGAGGGACAAAGGAACAAATGGATAAAATCCAGGCCATCTGAAAGTCATGCTCCACAACTTTGGAACCGTGATAACTGTCTCTACTCTCTGCTACCTAATTAGGTCCCTCAACTACTTCAAGTGCTGTGGAGAGGCTCCCATGGGCACTGCCAGGAATTGCCACACACAGGTGGAGGCGAATCAGACACAGGGATAAACAGATGTAAACAGTAGTCCCCAAACCAGTCATTCTGCTTGTCTGCCTGCCTGGGATGATGCAAAGGCTGAGGAGGGTCAAGACAATCTGCTCTGGGGACTAATAACCAGGGCTGGAGAAACCCAGGAGGGAAAAAGAATTGAAGCTGAAGCTGAGGATTTCTGTTTTGCCTCCAGAAGGAGCTGGGACAGCTGCAAAGGCCTAGCCAAATCTTCAAGGATATCAGAACAAGTAGATGGGGCTATACAGCTCCAAAGGACAGTGGACAATTGGCCAGAGGCTCTTGGCAGGATATTTTGCACTTGGGAGGAAGGTCTAAGAGAGACGGAAAGACCAGGAGCTAAGCCTCTGGAAACTCTATCTGTTGGTATATTGCACTGTCTGAGGACCACTTTTTCCTTCCCTCTCCAGGAACACTGTCCACGAAGAGCTCTTCCTGACTAGTGGCTGTGACAGTGGCTTCCCTCTAGGATGGGCCACAGCCAGGTCCTCTCACTCTTACTGTGGGGAGGTGCCATCACACTACCAAGTCAGATGATGGGGTAGGTCACCCCAACCACTCAGCATAAAGCAGAACCTTGGGGTCTCTGTTGTCCTTAAGCTGTTTTGGGGTCACTGATGTATAGCATCTGCTGATACTGACCTTTATGCTTCTCAGTCTAAAAAAGTCAGGACTTAATGTTTTCTTATTAAAATAAATGGGTAGGAACACTGAACTGGGAGTCCAGAGGCCTGAGTAGTAATCATAATTTAACATTTACATTGTGTTTTGAAGTCTACAAAATACTTTCACATACATTACTTCAAATAACCCTCAATAACCTTATGAAGTAGAATTTCACTATTTTTTTCATTTTAATGGAGGAGGAAATAAAATCTCAGAGAGATTAAAGTAAGTTTCCCAAGGGTATACAGTTAGTAACTTTTACCAATGAATCTTTATGACTCCAATTTTAAAACTGGTTTTGTTTGTTTATGTTTGTTTTTTGCCCTGCATCATATGTTGGCCTTATTGGTTATATATGCTTGGGCCAATTTTATATCACTATCTTCCCAAAAGAAAGTGAATTAAGTGTTCTCTTCCCTTTCTTATTCCAGAATTATGCCAACTTTAGCCAAAATCAATACTTAAAGTTTCAAATACGTTCTCATTCATCATCATAGTAATACTCTAAGATGACTTGGAAATTAAGAATAGGTACTGTAATTTAGGCAGGTGCTAAGGAAGAAAGGCACAGTTCTATCTTATTTGGATTCTAGAGTTTATACTTCCTCTATCAGTTTTGGACCCATTTGCTGAAAATAGGAGAGGGAGAGGCAGTACTGTGGATGGCAAAGACTTGTGTTTCAAACAGATTTTTCTGTAACTTTCTAGTAGGTCACTAGAGGCATAATATGATTACCTACCCTACAAGGTTGTTTTGAAAAATAAAGCAGAAATACCACTCAGCAGAGCTCCTGGCATATCATGTTCAAAAAAATGTTTGCTATTGTTAGAAATATTCTAACCCCTTTACTCTAGCCAGCCCCCCCCCCCCCCAAAAAAAACCAAAAACCAAAAACAAAACCCTGAAAACCCTCTCTACAGCCTTTAGGTGGCACTACTGCTCTACTCAAATAGAATCACAGTTAAGCTTCCAGGGGGACTTCTGAGGAATTGGGACATGTCTGTATTGTATTTCCCAAGGAGCACCTCACCTCCTTCCTTGTACCGTCCAAGCTCTATGCCGCCTTTGCACCTTCAATCTCAACTGGCTATAAAATTGAGGAAGATTTCATGAGGGGAATTGAGGGGCAAACAGAAAAGGAGACTCAGCCTGGAATGGCAATGACAGGATCCCTTCTTTAGGCCTTGATGTGAAAAAGTTCGTCTTAATACCAAAAGCCAAGCCACTCGCCCACATCCCACATTTGGGCTCCCTCACTCAGTAAGCAGCAGCAGCACTCTACTGGACTCGGCCTATGCAGAAAACCCCAGGGTTCTTACCTTGCTGCCCAGGCTGAGTCTGAGATAGCAGGAACTGGGATACAGATTGTAGGTGGCCAGGAACCAGTACGAGCTGCTGGAGTGGATGGAGGGAAGTCATATCCTACATGTGGGGAGATATATACATCACAGAGTTTACAAGCTGGGGATGCCAGCTCCATATGTCTGCTGTCCATCTGTCCCACGCATGTCCAAACTGAGAGTGTGCAGGCAGGAACCTTGCCCTTATGCCTCTGTGTTTCCCAGGTCTAGCACATAGTAGTTACTCCAATAATGTTGATATTACTACAGATCAGCCAAGCAGTGCCTTGCAACCTATTGCCACTTAAACCTTGCCTTGTTATTTAACTTTGTATCTCCCAGCTAACTATAAATGCCTTGAGGACATTTACTGAGTATTACCCATCTCTCAGATGTTTACCCTAGAAATGACATGTAATCTTAATTATCCAATTTTTTAAAAAAATCTCATACCACTTCATTTTGCTAAAAGCTATGTCTTGGCCATTTTCTGTACCTGAACTTTACCTGGAGGAAAGTGGCAAGTTATTAGTTCTTAATAAAACAAATTTGCTTGAATAGAAAATCCATTTCCCCTGAGTTCTTCCCACCAGCTTGGGAAATGGAAATACCGATCCTAATACTTGAGGGATCTGGGAGTCCTCTGTGATCTAGACCTCTAGGGCTTTGTGCCATCACAGGGCTGAGGTTAGCTGTGTGCACAAATAAAAAGGACTTGTTAACTCTTGCTGAATAATGAAGTAAATGAATGAATGCACATTATAGTCTTAAATATGACTGGAGAAGGGGTGGCTCTTTATTCCCTAGGTGATCCAGACCAAGAAAGGGACTCACCACATGAATATCCTCTCAGACATTTGTGATTACTGTTTCAGGATGCCTCTTTCTCCCCTGGACCAGCACTCTGTTCCAGTTTAGCTTTGACATAAAATCTTAGGGGTGAGGGAGCGGGCCCACTGGGGACAGAAACCTTCTTTATAATTGTAATAGTAGCTATCATTATAGGGTTCCCCTGAATGTGGCTGACAAGCATCAACCCTATAGCTGTTAGGTCTGTCATTTTGCCAAGATTGCATCCTTTTACTCTCAGAGAGATAGAGACCTCCCTTTTCAGATAACCAGCCAGGTTTCACCTTGAAGAAGATTGTTTTGTATCCTCATTACCACCCCAGGCCTTTAATATCTTTTTTCACATTCTCTGTAGGGTATTCTTTAGAACAATATAGATTCACCGAGTGCCAAGTCTAGAGGTCAAGCATTTTGCAGAGGGCTTGAATTAAACTCACTGGCCCACTGAGAATGTCAGGGCTTCCTGACACGGGCTGGCATTTACCCCAGACATTTGGTTTCCGGACATCATGGCAGATCCTTGACTCAGATGGCATGGCCTATGTGCGAGGGTCTGCTGCAAGGAGTCACTGAGGTCCTCGGTTTTAATCTGTAAGTGGAGGCAAGGAGGAAAGTGTCGGTTCTGGGCTCCCTCAGGCCAACAGAAATGGAAATTTGGAAAAGATCAAAGCAGGAGATAAGTGATAAGCCTGGAGAGTAAAGAGCTAGCTCAGAGTCTACTGGGTTGCAGCTTGATTTTCCTGCCTGTGTGTGCTCTTCAGGCCAGGGCAGCTGGTAGCAGACAAAGGTGAGTGGCTCCCCAGAGTCCCAATCTGCAAGATGGGGACTCTACTTAGATCTTCATTCCCAACACTATTATAAGAGCTGTGCTGCTACATAATACAGTTTATGCTCTTTCTCATTAAAATGAGAAAAATAAGAATGAGAAAATGAGAAAAATAGTGCCTTGAAAATTTTATTTTAAATCTGAGATTTTTTTCCCCTTGGAAAAATATATTAGAATTCTTTTTATGAGATGATGGTGATCCTAAATGTTATATAAAAAACTCTCCACCTCACAAAGTATGAAATTAGCAACGCTTTATCAATCCCCCCATATTTTGGTTTTTATTTTCCTGGTCCACAAAAGCCCAAAGCTTTCCCTCTGTCTCCCTTTTTTTTCACATCTCCCTGTCCTCTGCACGCTAAGCTGACTTTCCAGCTAGCCCTCTGTGGCTTTGGTGGCTGTTTTTGTCTCTCTTCCTACATGTGGGGATATGTCTCCCTCACAATAACTGCTACAGTTATAGTGTGAGGGGCCTGTGGTGGTGTCCAAACTTTCTCCAGCCTCTACCACTCTTCGATGATAGCACCAACCACCCACTCTTGTTCAAGAGCAGGGCAGGAAGCACTCCCTTTCTACCCTGAGAACTACTCTCTTGCAGCTTGTGGGGAGTCCGTAGAATATGGGAAAGTGAATAGGATCTGGACCATACCTTATAAAAGACATTGGGGAGACCCTCTGATGGAAACTCTTGGCCATAGAGATCCTGGCTTAAATCACTTTCTTGGTGTCTACTGGGCATGTCATTAACATCCTGGAATCTCTCCTGTCTGTATTAATTTAACCCAAGTTAAATTTCAGACTAACACCTATAGTTGTGCTTAATTTTTGTCAAAAAAATGGTGCTTTGGATTACTAGAGAAAATAATTCCTTTTGGTTGGAGAGTTAGGATGATGCTATGGAGTGGCAACAGAGGCTGCAGAGTAAGCTAATGACCTAAGTATGGTACCTTGCAGATAGCAGGATCCAAATTCACATTAATTGAATAAAAGATATAAATACAACCTATCTCTTCAGAGTTTCCAGGACGACAGTAAGGAAAACATTGAAGAGGGAGCTAGACTTTGTTTCTAGTCCTAACTCTGACTCTAATTTACTATGTAACATTGAACAATCATTCAGCCTCTATGAGTCTCGATTTCCCCATCTGTTATATGATTGTATATGATTTTTTTCTGCTTCAGTCCTAAAATGAATTTCCAATTCCATACTGTATTTGGCAGACTGGGTTAGTCCAGGTTGCTGCAGTGTTCTTAGATAAAGCAGATCCAAATAGTACCAAGGAGCCCTGGTTGCACAGAAATGGGTAAGAGGATGCTTCTTCCTGGGACAATTTTTACAAACCATTCCTCTCTTTTCCTTTCTTCTAAGAAAACCATTCTGGATCCTTGAAAGTACAAAGGAGGAAGGGAGAGTAAGTAGCACAGTGGGTGCAGAGAGTGAGGCTCTCTAAAAATTCAAAAAGTATGGCTGCCCATGCACGATATCCAACACAACCCAATCCCTGCCCCCAGTACTCCTCAGCTCCTCCCATCCACTCCTGGCATCGCTGTCTAAGATCTGTTTTCCTAATTCTTCCCTCAGAAATGGGAGTTCTCACAGCCTAAATTATGGGGATACATTTGTTGGCAGGTTTTTAAAAACTAGAATTAGATGATAAACTACTTATTTAAAACTACCACCAACAACTTTAAAGTTTGCTCTGAAAGGAGATTTTTCTTAAGCAAAGCCATTTTGGCCAGCCTCCCCTTCCCAAATCTACCTTCTTTATCACTCATCCCAGAAGGAGGATAGGTGAGGCAGGATGGAGGAAGGGGGGACAGAGGGAGAATATGGAAAACTAGAGCTGAAACCATGCTGGTGGAACCACCTCGGGCTGTTTGGCCCAGCTCCCACTGGGAGGCAAGTGGCAGAGTTCCTTTATAGACTCATTATGCCCAATGCAGAGATAAGGAGGTGTAGCTATGACAGAGCTTGAAAACATGTGCTTTGCCTCCAATCTATCTGTGAGCACTATCTGTTAGAATCAGTGCCAGGTCTTCCTGCAACACTTAATTTCAGAAACCAGAGCCATCATAAAAGAAAACTCACCCTTTCATCTACTTCCTGGATCGATTGTCCTTCAAACCATTTTAGGGGCACTGCCCACCTTCTAGTTCTGAAAATGAAGTGCTTTATAGCACAAAGTTCCTTTGGGTATTAGTCTGTGGCGTTCTGACAACTTTGTGTGTTATTCTAAGTTTTTGTTAACTTTTTTTACTCTTTCAATTTTCATAATTCATTACTCATTGAGTGTGTGCTGCTGACAGTACCCCCAAATAAGACAAACCTAAACAAGCCAAAGTGAAAGGCAATAAAGGAGACATCTTTTTATAAGACAAGTTCTAAAATCTCCACTTTGGTCAGGAGGTCTCAGAAAGAGAATAGCTGAAGTAAAAGGGAAGACAATACATCATCAACTCTTATTGCCCCTAGCACATTTCTTCAACAATTTTCTGAGATTTCAGGGGCTCAGAAACTAAGAAATTCAGAAATAAAGTCCTATCCAAATAAATAAATAAATAAATAAAGTCCCTTTTACAGCTGTCCAATGGAAAAGATTGGAGCCTTTCCAGGTAACTGGGTGTTGGCTGTGGATCTGGAAGATGAGATAGATTTCTATTGGATCCCTTTAACTTTTAATATGAGAACCGGAGGCAAATTGGATGAAAACTCAATTTCCCCTGTACTTGTGAAAACTCAACCAAACCCACAGCTTGCCTGGAATTGTGAAGATTATCTCCAGGGTCCCTTTGTCAGTTCTTCTCACGCAAGTGAAATATTTCTCCAGACTCTATTTAGAATGGACTATCCCTGGGGACACGGGCCACAAGAGAGAGCTCTGCCCTGTTACAGCCATTGATTATCCTGTCCATATATCAGACAAGGTTTATTAGCTTAGGATCTCCTCCACCTACTGCACTGTGCAAAAGGTATTACACTGAGTTTGGGTAGTGACCAGAGAGGTAAAAGGTATCATGGGTGATTATCTTTTTTAATTCCAATGAACTCCCTGACATCACCTGCTCTAGAAGGCAGTAGCCTCATTCTGGAAGGAGAGAGCCCCTTCTGAGGAGCTGGAAGCCTCTTAATCTCTTACTTGGCTTCATCTTCCAGCAAGGAGGTGTGGGGACAAGTGTTTACCTTCCCATCTCACAGAGGCTCAGAGAGCTTCGCAAATGGGTAAAAAGTTACATAACAAAACATTGGCAAAACTAACAAAGAATGGTCCTCTGATACTCCTGTGGCACTCTTTCTGCAAAACAATACCACATACATCTCAGAGATAGAAGTGAGGATAGATGGTGATAGCGAAGACAGTGTTCTGGCCCAGACATACACTTGGACCTCCTTATTAAACATCTGTTTTTGGGTCATGCAATGGGGTATGGGGGCACTATGGTGCTCATCCTTAGCCCCCTTCCTATGACATTTTCATATGGCCCTCTCTGGGGGGAAAACAGCCCAACACTAATGAATATATCACTGGTGATGAAAATGATCAAAGCTGTTGTCCCAGTTGCATAACTCGTTTGTGGAAAATGTTTCATAAACATTTCACAAGAAGGAGGATTTCAAAGTGTGAACATCTCTCAACCTGCCTTCAATTACAGGCAAGGTTTTTTTTTTTTTCTTTCTTTCCCCCTACTACATTTCTGCCTAGCAGTGAGGAAGAGTTTCTGTTTTGTTACTGATGAGCAAACATGTTGCTCATGAAAATATCCTAAAAAATATATTGCAAGTGGTGGAATAGGGAGGCAGGAAACTCATCTCAGGTGAATAAGGCTGAGAATCCCCCAAGAGATGTTGGCTGTATTTTCATTTGGGGGACTCTCCTCTCTCTGTAGCTCTTGGCTGTTCCCTGTGACTAAGGTTCCTGCCTCTTTAGATGCCTCTAGTAGTGCTTGGGGAGATGGCTTCATCTAGTCCCTGGTCTCTAGTCAGACTTGTGGCAGATCAGCTTAGACACATCTTTGCCCATGACACTGGGATCTTCTCCATGACACTGCCAAACTTTTAGACAAAGGAGTGTTAGAAGACAGGAGACATGGGGCCCTTTAATAAACTAATGGCTCATTAGGAGGGTGGGGCCACTTGGAGTTGCTACTTCCTGAAAAAAAAATTTCCAAAAAGGCATCCTTGTTTTTCTTGCTTGTACCTCCTCTGCAATTGCAACAAGCTTATCAGTCATGTTATTTAATGCTTTGGCTTCAGGTCTTAGGACCTAGCATAGCTAGTGCTAACACATGTGTGAAAAAAACCATTATTCTAAGCCCATAAAAGTTTTCTTCCCCCATTGTGATATAAGTCCATGAATTCAAGTTTAGAAACTCTGGGGAAAAGGTTGTGCCCTGATTAAGAATTCATCCTCACAAATATTTCATGGTGCGCAGGACTTGAACAACTTTAACCACTACATTGCATTATAGTCGTCCTGAAATTCCAGCAGCATTTCTCACAATTGGGTGCTAGATTAATGGGAGTTCTCTTTTTTTCCAATCTCCTTTGAATCAGAGTCTTCTGATTCTCCTGGTAGCCCACTTAGTAAACAAGAGCAGAAGCTACTACTGTCTATGGAGGAGTACCACATATAACTGCTGAGCATGGTCTGTGAAACAAACTCTGAAAACTGTTTCTGAGCCCAGTAGCTATTCTTGGGAAGTATCTGGAGTGTGAATGCAGTTTGTCATCACATTTGGTTCTTATGCATACACCTGGGCTGCCTACCATTGAAGGACTTTGCTGTCCTTTTCAGGGCAGAGGATGATTAAAAAAAAAAAAAAAAGACACCCAGGAAACAAGCACAAAGCTGAGAATCAACCAGAAGACCTGATTTTGGGTTCCATCCCTGCTTCTAACTAGCTGTATGATCTAATATTAAGTTACTTTACTAATTTCTGTAGATTATTCCTCCACACTAGGAGGGAAACAGACTAGAAGAATTCTACTAGAGAAATTTCTAATGTATAAAAGAAGGAGTGGGAGTAGACTTGTGAACATGTAAGTAGGCTAATTGTATCACTTGACCCATTTTACATATGAAAAAAATGAGGCTTGGAGATGTTAGATTTGCTTTAAGTTACATAGTTCTATGTAACTAGTTGTACATAGTTCTACATAAATCTCTCACTGCATTCGATGGAATCATAGAATCCTAGAGTCCTCAAGGTAGCTTAGTATATATTATGCCAGGTGCATGGCAGACATTCAACAAGTGTTGATTCCCTTCCTTCTCCATTAGAACTAGAAGGAAATGTAGGTGTCACCTGGTTCAAATTGTTAATTTTACAGCTATGACTCCTGATGACCAGAGAGGGTAAATAACTTGCTGAGAACAACACAACCAGAAGTGCAGCCAAGCAAGGTCTAAAGAACAAGCCAGGGCTGATTAGGACAGGTCTTCTAACTTACTACTCAGTATTCAGTCCATTCCATTGAGCTGTGGCCTGGCTCTACATTCTATTTCCATCATTCTGATGTTACTTACTTGGGTCCCTGTAATAACTCAGTTGTAACTCTAATTTCATTGCTCTAATGAGATTTAATCTCAGTTGAAAGAAAAGTCCCCACTTGGAGTTCTCAATTACTACACAGGATAAGGTTTAGATACAGATGAAACACACGTCTACTTGATACGATAACATAATGTACCTGCCCTGGGAACCAGCCCTGTGTATTTCCTTGACTCTCACATGTAAGCATTAACTCCAGGGGCTTGATATTTGTTCTTTCCCTCCCTTATTATGAGGAAGTTATGTGGGAATGGGAAAGAGAAGAAGGCTCATTCATACCATAAAATCTGTCTCAATATATATTTTATTAATGAAAAATTTAAAAGGAAATTAATGAAGGGAAGGGCAGATGTCCTGTTCATCCTGGACACACACACACACACACACACACACACACACACACACACAGCACCAACTTGTGGTTGTGAAGCATTACACAGATAAGTTTTAAGAGCATCAATAGAGAAAGTAATATCTTTTTTAGCACTTTAGAGATTAAAAACCACTTTCAATGTATAGTCATTTTTTCTTCATGATAATTCAGTGAGAGAAGGAGAATTTAAGTAACACATCCACTGTCACACAGCCAGGAGAAGCAGAGTCTGACTTTCTACTTGGGTCTTTGACCTTCAGACTCTCCCCTCTTCTGCCTATACCACTTTGTGAGGCAGTCCCACTGGGCTCCCACCCATAATTTCCCACTCAGAAATGTGCTTATTGACACATTTCTCCTATGTGCACCATATCATTTTCATATGTGGGGCATATTTGATGTAAACATTCCAACAAGTGTAGCCTGGGACTTTCACACAAATGTGGGGCCTACATCGTTATTGAAAGTCAAGTTTGCAACAAATCTGAATAGGATTCTCTTTAGCATTTCCTGGATGACTGCTTGTGCCCTAAAAGTCTGAGCTTTGGCTATAAATGCAAGTAAACAGTTTTCTCTGGTAATTTTTATCTTTGATAATAATCTTCTAGTAAGGCTGAGGTCCTTGTCTCTTGTATTCTTGTGGCATTCCAAAGTGAGGCACTTCTTATGGTCCTTTGAAACCAGGTCTGCTCTAACAGCAGTGGGTTAGACAGCCTTCCATGTATTATGCTTTAAATATAGGTTTCCTCCAAAAAGGTTCCCTTCCCAGTTTAGTTTAGTTCAACAAACATTTCATATGTACTTGTTATATACCAAGAGGAACTAAGGACCTTCCAGATTAATCAGGAATGGTAAGTGAAAAAGTAATCATCTACAGTGCAACACATATAGCAATCAGAAGTATGTACAGTAGTAGCATGGAAAGGTTGTGATTTGCTTTGTCAAGACAGAGGATAGATAGAAAGGTGAATGAGATAAGGAAAGCCTCACAGCATCCCAGTAGAAGGCAAAGAAAGGCATGCCAGGAAGTGTAAGCAGCTTGTTCAAAGTCACAGGGGGCAAAGCAGTGCTTCATGTCCAGGAGCAACAAGCAGTTCAGTACTGCTGAGGCATGGGGTTGGCTCTCAAGCCCTGGGCGAGCAGCCAGGGCTTGACGACAGAAGCCTTATATGTCTTGCAAAGGAGTTTAGACTAGGCTTTGGGGGCAAAGTGTAACTAGAGTAAAGGGGAGTGACATGGTAAGATTTTTGTTTAGTTTAATTATGCTAACAGCTGTGTGTAATATGAATTTAAAGAGGGTACAACTCTAAACAAGGCAACTACTTAAAAAGCTGTTTATTGTAATAGTCTAGGTAAGAACTGATAAGGACACACCTAAGGCCAAAGTAGTAAGAATAAAGTGAAGGAGTCAGATGAAGAGTTTTTAAGATAGAAAATGTATTTCTACCCCTAATGGTTTATCCTTTATAAAAAAGACTGTTTATTTCAGGAATTCTCTGGTTAATGCCTGCAGGACTAAAAGAACACAGAAAAAAAATCTGAAAGACCATAGTCAAACCAAGCTGCTAAAAATGGATGGAGTAGAAGGCATTTGGAGTTCTAGAAGATATTCACTTTGTAAATCACATATTTCTGCAATGTTCAATTCTTAAAAGCTAAGTATAAATTTTAAGTTAGAAAGAATTAGGATTAAAAATAGTAGGCACTCAAAATTTCACATATATGTATAGAACTTTTAAGTTTACAAGGTGCTGTAGAGTTTTTCTTTTGCCCAGTGAAAGTCTTGAGAAGTTTGGGACACATTATCTAAATTAATAAACATGCATTTATGCAGATATGTATAATTTGTATATATAAATGTGTGTGTGCAAATTTTTGAAGCAATAACTGGGAATCCATCTCATTCTTTCACTGCATCTTGAGTCATTGTCTTTCAGTAAGTAACACCTGGAAAGTGGTCTGCAGACCTCACTTATTTTCATGATGTTCTACAGTTTACAACATACACTCGAACATGTCATTTTGGTTGATTTTTGGAATATTCCCATGAGACTGAAAAGGCAGATAATATTATTCCCATTTTACAGTGGAGGAAAACAAGATTCATAAAAGATAAAAGATTTATTCAAGGTACGAGGCTTGCTAGCAGGAGAGCTATGATTTGAACATTAAATCATGTGCTTTAAAATTCAACGCATCTTTCAAATTCCTAGGATTTTTCTGAGGAAGGCTTCCCAAACAAGTGGATTTTCAAAGGCATGGAAATCTCTCCCTTGTAGCTCCAAAGCCTTTGTTATAATTTTGGATATATATTTATTGATTTTATTTTGAAAAGAGATCTTGCTAAAAAGTATTATATATATTCCTACTTTCCCTTAAAGAGTACCTGAAAGATAATTTAGTCAATGACTGAAGTCATAACTGTGAACTTCTTTTACAAGCAATCATGCCCTTGGGGATACCGAAGTGTTTGGCCTCTGTTGGCTATAGCCCTAAATTGCTTTTTTATTTTTTTTTCAAGGTACCGTCTAAAGATATACCCCCTTCCTTACTTATAAAAGAGAATGTATTCTTACCCGCTAAATGTCTGTAAAACCTATTACACAAAGGGGTTTCCTTTTATTGTCACCAAAACAATATGAAGATAATGGTTCTGCACATTTAGTACCTGGGAGACCTATCTTGCTTACTACGGCCTGCCCAGCACACAGCATAATGCCTATCACTTAATAAATGCTTATTAAATATACGGGGAATTAATGCATAAATATATTCAACTGGGTCTAAGAAAAGTCAAAGGATTTCCCAAAGGCCAGACAGCTAGGAAGTGGCAGAGCTAGAATTTGAAACTGGGTCTGACTCGATCCAGAATCAATCTCCTTTCCACCTCCACCATCATGCCAAATAAGACTCACTTCCTTTTATACAGGGTTTCTAGAAATAAAGATCAAGTGAATGCTATAATTATTGTGTGTGCATGTATGATTGTATGCATATTGTCCCCAGAGGTCAAGATGGGGTCATATGGGCTGAGATAGGGTTAATTAACAATGGGTCACTGTCACCCAGGAGGGACATCTCCAATGGTGTGCCATAGGACTCTGCTTAGTCTTGCTAAGAATGTTATCAGTAACTTGGGTAAAGATAAAGCATACATATTTATTAAATTTCTCTATGAGGAGCAGGGTTAGCTAGTATCTTGCACAAAGAGATCAAGATTTTTTTTAAAAAAGCTTGAAAATATAAAAGGAAGAAATAAGATAGAACATAAGTACAGATATAAAATTCCTTTACTTAAAATATGAAAATTAACTGTACAAGTTGAGGCAATGGTTTATATTCGAGGGGTGTTAACTGACTTGAAGAGCATACAAGCTGACAGTATGATATAATTATCTCTAAAACAATCTGTAGGATAGGCTGTAGTAACAGAAGTAGAGTATTAAGGGAGATTTCTCTACTTGACTTTGGAAGTTTCATGAGGACAGGCTTATTGCTGTCTTATCTGTTCCTGGAATAACTGGAATCAGGGCACAAAAAAGATATAGTGCCCACTCAATAAAATTTTGTTGAATGAATGAATGGTCCCACTATGCTCTGACATATCTAAATGTCATCTGAGTAATGAATATTGTATACTTGTGGATATTAAAGAGTGTGGCTGACAGACTGAAACATTCATACAAAGGCATCAAGGCACAAATAAGTTTAAGGAGTTCATCATAGTATTAAAAATTTTTGAAGCAACCTAATGTCCAGCAATAGGAGAATGGAAAAGTAAAATTACATTAAAACAGGAGAATATTATATAGTCATTAACAAAGATCATATGACTCTATATATACTGCTATGAAATAATCTATATATTTTATTTGTAAATTTAAAAAGTTGCAAAAAAGTTGCATACAGTATAATTTATAAATATATACACATACATATATGCATTTTATAAACTCCACAAACATTTATACACTTTCATTTGTACCCATTTCCATGTAAATGCAGAGAGAAAAGTCTTTTAGAAATATACCACACTGATAACAGGAATTACCCCTGGGGAGAGTGCTGAGACTGAAAAGAGACCAAAAGTCTAAGTGAATTTTTTACAACAAAAAAGTATTCATGTATTATATGTATACTTACTTTAAGTAAGGCTATCATTTAGGAAACTCTGGATATTTACATAGAAAGGGAAAGATTTTAGAGTGATAGTTTTCCCCAAATATTGAAGGACTGTCATGTAAAGGGGATGGACTCAAGTCCTGGACAGGCAGTGACCACCACAAGGAAGTCAATCAGGGGTCTAATAGAAGAATGGCCTAATATTGCAACCCACTCAATCCTGGAGTAGGCTGCATTCTGAGTAGTGCATCTGAAATTTATGGGAGAGCTTTGGCAGAGACTGGGGCCAGGTGCCATCTGACAGGGATGTCAGTGATAGAATATATACACCAGGAAATAGATCAGGCTGGAATCACTGAGTCTAGGCTTTTGAGGTTCTTGAGAAGTAAATCTTTTTTTTTTTTTTGAGAGTTCAGAGTGGGTTGTTTTGTTTTCCCAAACAAGAATAGTAAGTAATGAATATCATCTACTCAGATTATCGTTCATTACATACAATTACTATTTTAACATTAAAAAAAATGTAAAATCTTCAATTGTAGAAATTGGATATATTTAGCTTTATAAAAATTTGCTATGTTTTTTTGTCTTTTAAAATGTCACTGCAGACTGTGAAAACCTAGCCATAAGACATTATATTATAAATAAATAAGTATATTAACACACAGGATAGAAGGGAGGAAGAAGATAGCCTTTCTGTCAGACAGCAGAGATCTGTGGAGCCCTTATGAGTTCAAGGGATAGATCATCTGAGTGTGGATCACTGGCTGAGAGAAAGACAACAGGGAGCAGAGCAGCATGAAGAGCAGCATGAAGAGCAGAAGGCCCTGCAAAGCAGAGAGATAGGAGTTCGTGGCACCTAGGATGAAGGGATGGGTAGGCAGACAAGTTCATTTCAACTATCCATCAATCTATTTGTTAAAAAAAACACTTATTGAATGTTTACTCTGTGTCAGGCAGTGCTGCACTATAACAATAAAATAGATTCTCTCCTCCAATATTTCACTGTCTGGTGGGAGGTGTGGGAGATACACATAGCAGAAGCCTATTAAGATAAAGAAGATGGAAGGGATGGTCCCAGAGGGCTACCTGGAGAACAAGACATTGGAGTTGAGTTTGAAAAGACAAATGAGAGCTTGACAGGAAGATGGTCAGTAAGAGTAGGGGTAGATACTGGTTCCAGGGTTCATTCAAAACAGAATCAAGATGCCTATCTATTCTTCTGTTCCTCCTCACCTTCGGGATACCTCCCTCTTTGAAATGATGGAGGTATCCCTCTTTGAAATGATGGAGGTATCCCTCTTTGAAATGATGGAGGTATCCCTCTTTGAAATGATGGAGGTATCCCTCTTTGAAATGATGGAGGTATCCCTCTTTGAAATGATGGAGGTATCCCTCTTTGAAATGATGGAGGTATCCCGAAGGTGAGGAGGAACAGAAGAATAGATAGGCATCTTGATTCTGTTTTGAATGAACCCTGGAACCAGTATCTACCCCTACTCTTACTGACCATCTTCCTGTCAAGCTCTCATTTGTCTTTTCAAACTCAACCAAGGAAAAAGGGGATCCGGAGGCCTCTTGTGAAGTTGGACTCCCCAAATCCTGTTACCTGAGAGGCCTGTCCAAGCAGAATGGAGAAGCCCACCATAAGAACACTGGGCCCTTGCTGAGTTCCCAGGTCCTTGGCAAAGTCCAGAATCTCAGGTCTTGCCACACCCCACCTTGCTTTATGCCAGAAAAGTGTCCAGCCCTCCTAGGCCCCTGGGCAAGCCCAGGCTCTTGCGAGTGCCCCACTAGCCAGGAAGCTGCCCTCTGTGCTACCAGGCTTGGTGTAAAGGGAAGTACCAAATCTTCAGAAAGGAAGCTGGTTCTGGTTCACATTAGAGAGGAAGGGACTCCTTGTCCTTGGGCAACTGCTTCCCACTCCAGACAGAGTGGTGTTAACCCTTTCTGGCCTGGTGGCTCTTGCTCTAGCAGCTTAATAGCTCCTCATCCCAACCCAGAGCTAGGGGCACAGAAATACTCCACCACTGGCTTCTGCAAGAATCAATGCTTACCCTCAATGACTGGGTGTTCAAGTCTTTCCAGGCCTCAGTTTACCAGTTACACAAGTGGCCTAGATAACCCACTTCCAACCTCTCAGTTGAGCCCACCCACAGTGATGGGGTAAAGTTTAAAATGTCCTTGTTAGGATGACACACTTTTTTTGAGAAGATGTCATCATAGGGAAAAGAAAAATTAATATATAACTTACTTTAAGCAAACCCTGTAGATGATATTTGGCTCTGACTACAGAAGGGCATTTTTTGTTTTCTGAAAAGATTCAGTCTAATAATTCTTTAAATAGTGGCTTTATTGGCAAAGAAAAATAATATAGTTTATAAAACTTTGACTTATGTACAATATTTCAGGAACCATTATAGTGAGGCATGCCTGTATTTACCTGGCACAGATCAAGTTTGGCACATTTTTCTAATTATTGGTCTAGTAATGGGCTGAGTCAGGTGAAAGGGCACACGTAAGAACACTCAGAGGAGGAAAGACAAGCAATTGGGAGAACCTGAGCAGATGGCCATTTGAAGAAAAGCCTCCAGAGCCTTCCAGGGGCAGAGCTAAGAAGAAAAGGCCAACCGGAGCCAGGCTGAAATGAAATGGGGCAGCTAGAACTAATAATGTCGCAATAACAACAATAACTTACATTGATTGAGTGCTTACTATGTTCCAGACACTTTATATTCAAGATCTCACTTAATCCCCCTCCTAACAACACTATAAGATTGATGCTATTATTTCTCCCCATTTTATAGAGGCAAAAACTGAGGCTTGGAGAGAGTGAGTGATGAGGTTACACATCTCCTGTTGGTGGAGCCAAAATTCAAATCCAGGTCTGTGTGATGCCAGAGCTGGACCTCTGACTACTATACTATCATCTGTAAGCATAAAACCAGGGATACCCTGTAGCAGTCCATGCCAATGAAATCTGTGGAGAAAATATTAGAAGACACCAATGCAGGGGAGGGGCTGCCAAGAAAGAAGCAAAACAGGATGCGAACCAAGGATCCTCAAGGTTAGGGACCCAAGAGGATTTTAGTGGCCACGCAGGAGAGACGGACATCTTTACACTTGATCTAGACACAAGCAGCAGAGGTTCAGAGGCTTATGAAGGTGCTGAGGGTAGCTTAATAAATTAGTAGAATAAACTGGATTCGGAGACAACAGACCAGCCCTGAACATAGTGCCTATTATCAAGTAGACACCGAATAAAGGTAAATTGAATAAATCCCAGACCTGCCACTTAACTGCAAGTTTCTTTACCATATGAGCCTCAGTTCCTTTATTTGTCAAACAAGAATAATAAAACCTGTTTTACGCAGTTATTGTGAAAGAAAAACCTATTAGCTTAATGAAGTCCTCTGTAGGTTGTCAAGCAGAGCCAGACATGAAATGGGAAGTGACCTGGTAGGGAACAGAACAGGTACACAGAAACAGCTCCTGAGCCCTGAGAGCAGCCTCCAAAGCCACTCCTAGGCCAAACTTTTTTGAGGTGAAAAAGTTTATTTTCCACGGTAGCTGTGATTCTGGGAGAATTAGAATCTCCTGGTTCCTAGAGTTGCCTTAACAACCCTTTAATTGGAAAGGGTGGGGGGACAGGGAGAAAGCCAGGTCCCACCCCCTGCCCTACAGGCATACACACAGGCAAACACTCCTCTCCTCCTTGCACCCTTCTCACGCACAGGCCCAAAGAGGTGTTTTTTGCGGGGCCAGGGGAACCCTCTGGGTGGGAACCTTTCTTTACCCCACCCTTTACCTGGCAACCTTCCCTGAGCCTGCAGATACTATCTCTGCCATTCCAGCTGGCAAGCTACAGCTGTGAGAGCTCTGCAGGAGTCAGTATGGGTAAGAAGGCCCTGGAAATGTGGAAAAGTACCATGCAAATATCAAATGTGAGCTCTGGGTAACTTTAGGTCTGGTCTCATTTGCAGGAGCATGCTCTCTCTCTCAAAAGTAGCCTGGTACAGTGTAGTCAGACAGGCCTGTTGTATATCTGAGCTCCACCTTGAGTAAGTTACTTAACTTCTCTGAGCTATAGTTTCCCCAGCTATATAATGGGACTAATAATGCTTACCTCACTGGGCTGTTGAAAGGATTAAGTAATATCAAATAAGACATAACTTTATGTAAAGTGCTTGCCACATCCCATCATCCTTGGTTTGCGTCTTGGCTCTAAGCAAGTCCCTTGACTTTTTCCAGCCTCAGTTTCCTCTTCTATAAAATGAGGATTATAAAAGCTCCTGCTTGAATAACTGGCTTCCAAAGATAACCATTTTGTAATCCCTGGATCCTGCGAATATGTTCCCTTAAATGACAAAAGAGATATGACTAAGGTTAAGGACATTGAGATGGAAGGATTACTCTAAATTATCCAGGTGGGCCCAATCTAATCACATGAGTCTTTAAAGGTAGGTTTTTTCTGGCTGTTGTCAGAAAGCAGTGACAACAGAGGTCATAGAGGTAGGCAAGGAAATGGACTCTCGTAAAGCTTCCAGACGGAATGTAGCCCTGCAGTTACTTTGATTTTTACCCCAGTCTGACTCCAGAACTATAACATAATGAATTTATATTGCTAAACCACAAAAAATATAAACAAAAATGAACAAACTACTTCTCTGGGTGGCTGTAAGTTTTAAAGGAGATACTGTGTGTGAAGGGCTCAGCCCATCCAGTGCATGTTAAACTAAAGGTGTACACTTTTTCTGTGATTGTTTGGGGCCAATCACAGCTTCGTTTTCAAGACCCCTGCTCCAGACTCATGCGAGAGACGGGGAAGAGCTGACCCTGCTTTCACTCTCACCAGAGTCTGCCTTCAGTATCCACTAATGGTAACTCCTGAAATCTCCCCCAAAAAACCCACTTTCAGATTCTTGCAGAATCAAGGAGAGGGTTCAGACACTTTCCCACTTGCATCCTCACTGCTCTCTATCCTACACATGAGCAGAAAGGAACATTCCATTTGCACTCCCCATCTAGATGCATCCACGGGCTGTGTCAATGCTGAAACCTGAATGAGTTAGGCCTCAGACCCAGTGCCCCAGAAGGACTTTGTGGTGGTGCTTGGGGCCATCTGGTAAACCAGGGTTTACTAGGGACAGACCTCTAGAGAACCCATAGTTGCTCCCATTCCTATCCGTTCCTCACAGCCCTGTTCCCAACAAGGCTCTATCCAGTAATGGGGCTGTTGCCCAGGCCACAAACAGAAAACAACTGACATCTGAGCCTTAGGCCATAGAGCCAAGAATAACTGGTAAAGGAGGGACAAATTCCCACCTCTCCAAAAGCAAAGACATTTGTCGGCTGCTTCCCAACTAAGCTTGGGTGAGTTAGGATGGTGGAACCTTAGATTGACTGATGATGAATTTCAGAAAAAATTGCTTTTCTAGTAGCATCCTCAGCTCATCTAAACTGGTGCAAGCCCAGCTCAGCAGCCACACAGGGAGAGAAGAGGAAGAAAAAATTATGGGTTCTCATTTATTAGAAAATAATAGAAACTATTATTTGTTGGTTGATTACTATAAATCGGAGACCCGACTAGGTAATATATCTTAACTATAATTAATCCTTACAACATGCCTAGGAAGTAGGCACTATTACTGTTCCCATTTTCAGTGAGAATATGAGACACAGAGAGGCTGACCAATACAGCCAATTGGCTCTCAGCCACTACGTGGGACTGCCTCCTCCAAGATCAACAACACCAAGGAGTAGGAGAACCGTGCAGTCTGGAGTCTAAAGGGCATGGCTTTAAATTCTCTGCTTCTCGATGGTGAGATTTGGGGATAATTCCTTTACCTTTCAGTGCCTCAGTCTCTTCATCTGTAGAACTGGAATAATCCCAACTACCTCACAGGGTTGCTGTAAGTACTTATAGAATAATGAACATAAAGTATTCTGCACTCAATGCCTGCACACAGGCAGAATACAATAAATTATTGTTTTATTACCTTAACTACACTGGAGAAATCACTTCGGAAAAGGAGGGTGTTTAATCTCACCAGTTATCTCCTGCCTGAAACTTCTGTTCTGCATCTACCTAGTTACTCAGCTTATTCCCTGTTGAGGCAGCATTGGTTTACACACCCCTTGTTCTGACATTTTTAGAAACTTATCAGACCTGTCTCCCTCTTTGATAGTAATTAAGTTCTCTGAAGTCAGAGGCTATGCCAGGGGAACCTCCATTTTCCACTGCCTTGTATTTCTATGTAGAAGGAACATAGTGTTCTCTGCCTTCTGGTAGAAGTAACCTCCTTCCTTCTGGGTCTAGGTCAGCTGTCCTTACTCGAAGTAATAGCTAGCCAGGAAGTAATTTTCTGAAATCTACAGGGTGGTTTTTCTGGCACCCTTAATAATAAGAAGGCTCAATGTGCACTCACTGGGCAAAGAGAGAGCAGGCATTCTAGACATCCTGAAATGCAGAAGACAGCACAAAACAAGAAACACCTGTTCATTTCCCATACAATTTTCATGTGACTTTCAAATATACTATTAGACTTTTGTGCCTATAATCATGGAAGCCTAGAACCCAAATCCATATTTTATGTAAGCACAAAGAATCTTTTGTATACTTTTACTATGCACTGACTTTTTCCAGGGGTGCCATTTTCTGTGTAAATTGAGGAAATATTACATTTTATTTTGTTTGAAGGTTTACCAAGAGTTGTTTAACATTTTGGAAATCACAGCTTTTGTACTGCCAATATAACATACCAACATCAGTGTGTATTTGTGTCTGTCACATTCATATAGGCATAAGCATTCTACTATCTTGGGAGTTTGCACAAGGACTTACTTGCTGAGATACATATTATTTTATTTTAAATTATTTTCATTCTCTTTTTATTCAAATTAAGAGTATCTCACTGATTTTTATTTATGTTTTCTCTAAATTTTATTCTAGGATATTAATGGGGCTCTACAGAATCCTTATTACAAGGAGCATTGGGTCTGATAAGGTGGAGAAACACGGGTTTAGAATGAAGTGGGTGTGTGTGGTTTGGTCCCTTCTAAGACCTGCCTAGGGGATCACTTTAAGGCCTGTTCTCCACCAGTTCTATCTGTGCCTGGTAGATGCATTTAATTCTGGAGTGAGGTCTTTGAAAACCCATTGTGGACTTACATCAAAACTATTTCTCCACTGCAGCTCTATCTGTCAGACTCTTATACCTATTTTTCCTCTTGGAGGGGAAAAAGAAGGATATTATGTATGCACACTCTAAAACCCAACCCTACTTCTTAGAGTTAAGCAAAATGTAGTTTGCTGGCTCCTCATCTTCTTCTTTCCCTTACCCTCCCTGTCCCCCTCAATAATTTGTCCATACCTGGAAGTATGAAACTGGAAGCTAGATCCTGCAGCAGAAATAAACAAACCTCAGAGGACCCAGAGTCTCATGTCCTTAATTTTCAACCTTCAAGATCTTTCACAGGGAAGTCTCAGAGTCTCCCTCTGGCTTATTGAGCCCACTACTCTGTCTCTATTCACCTGCCTGGCTTTGTTAGACTCACTGAACCAGCCCCATGGGCATTATCATAGAGCAGGAGCCTTCCCTGTCTTCCACAGCCTTTGCTGCGTTTTCTCCCCACCGCTGAGCAGAAACCATGTTCTACTCCCCTCTGAATCCTCATTAGCTGGCTAAGTACAGGTTTGTGGAACTAAATGCAAACATAGTCAATTTCCTCCATTGCCCTCTTCTGCACACTTGTTCTGGTATGGCTCTCTGAGGCTACAGTTGCTGGGGTAGGGGTGTGGGGGATGGGAGAGGGCCTGGTGGAAGGGGCTTACTATGCTGTCACTGTAGACCCTCACTTGTCCACTTGAGACTCTGGTCTTGCCTCCCCTATGTCACCCTCATTGGCCTCCCTGGAAAGTCCTTCTATCATTTTGAATCCTCAGAAACCATTTCTCGGGCTGAATTTTGTTTATTTTAGAGAAGATACCCCAATTGAACCAGTTAAACACTACAAATCAACACATATCAGGAGCAGCCAGAGAACCAAAATAGTTCATATTCAAGAAAACAAAATGAAGGAAAATCCCATCTGATTTAAAGCTAACTGCTATGTGGGGGCAAATAGGATAACTACTCTGGACTAGCTAGCATGGGGTCCAGAGAGAAGCACAGGAGGTGAGATATTGGTATACTGGTGCTGCCAAGCCAAAGACTGAGAGAAAATCACAAGCAACTGATTCTCAGCTTTGGGGCAAGAAGCTTAGGAGCATGGAAACCTGCCAACTTGCTTCAAACTCTCTTTAGGCCTCAGAGAACTTTTGGGCAGTTTTCTTGCAAGATGGCATTCAACAACATAGATGAAAACATTGCTCTGATAATGGCTTGGATGATGAGGGGGGTCCAGAATCATCAGGACAGAACAGAGTGAGGTTCCCCAGGTGTGCACCTATAATGGTGGATTGTCCAAGGCCCTTTAAGCCCATTATACCTCCCAATGTCCTGAAGTTAGCTGTTGGTCCAAAGAGCAAGACATGAAAGTGGAGAAACTCTGTGACTGGAAGAGCTGTCCCTTGGGTTCCTGAACTCACCAACAGGGCATTCAGCTCTATCTCCCTGTCAGAGGAGGCCTTCTCTTCTAGGCTAAACCCTCTTCTGGGCCCAATCTCCATCTATATTCTCTCTTTTCTGTCTCCTATACTGCATCTTCTATCTCTTTTCAGGCCCAAACTCACTTAAGTCTCCCTTATTCCCAAAAAGCTTCTCTTCATACTGTCTCCATTTCAGGCCAACACCTCCATCCCATCGTCATCCCACTCCATAAGAGAGAATTCTGAAGTTCTTGTCTCCATCATTCCCTTGACCCTTATTTACTCCTCAGCTGCAGAAATCTGGCATCTGATCTCACCACAGACATTACGAACACTGAGATAAGGCCCTTACTGCCAAACCGTAGCCCACTTTCAGGCTCCAGGCTCTATGGTATCTCTGCATGCTCTGACACTGTTGGCTATCCCCACCTTCATGAAAATTCCTCCTCTGTGAGTGTGGTTCTACTCCTATCTCTCCAACAATTTCTTGTTAGCCTCATCTATAGGCACCCACTCCTCAGCCTGTCCCTTACATATTCCTTCTCTTCCAGGTTCACTTTTGGTCCTCATCCCATTCTGCACACCCTCGCTAGATGACCTCATTCCCCCATATCACTTCAGTTAACACAGTTCAGTGGTGCCTCCCTACTCTGTATCCTGACCTGTCTCCTGGGGTCTAGATCCAAATTTCTCACCATGTATTAGGCATTTAGAGCCCATTACCTGCCCTTCTACCTCCTTTAATCATCTGGAAAACTTTGTAACTTTGTTCCACCTCTTGTCTTCTTAATCTATGTAATCTATGGTTGCAAGACCACTAATGCTCAGCATTCCTAGCTAGAAATCTAAGATTCATAGTGGATCCTTCTCTTTGCAGCCCACATTCCAACCTGTTGCAAAAAGCCTCTTGATTTTATACCAGAAATATCTCTCAAATCTGAGTCTCTCCATGCCTATTGACATAGTAATAACAATAGCAAATACTTATACAGTGTATATGTTCTAGATACTTGTCTATGATGCACATGCACACACATGTGCACATGCACACGCATACATACACACTCATTTGACCCTCACAAAAACCCATTGTTTTCCCTATTTTATAGATAAAGAGAATAAGGAAGTTAAAGAACTTGCCCAAACTTGCACAGGCAGGTAGTGCCCAAACCAGGATTCAAACTGAGGCAGTCTAATTCTATGTTTGTATACTTAACCTCTTTGCTATCATCTCTCTCCTTAGAATTGCCTACTTCTTCCTACTATAAGAGCATTCCATTGGGCCTCTCTTGCATCAGTCTTCATTCATCCTTCCTTCCTTCTTCAACCACACCCCCACCTAATGCTCTTCCAATTAAATGAAGCTAGTCATGCTTCAAAACACCTAGTGATGAAATTCTTTGCTGGGTATTCAAAGTTCTTCATAAACTGACCTGACCCACAGCTTCAGCCTCATCTTCCACCATCTCATCCCATGCTGGTCTTCTCACGATTCCCAAAGCCATACCCTTTTACAGCAGTGACCGTTCATACTCATTGCCTCCTATGAATCATTGAAATATTCTTGCTGCCCCTCTCTGCCAATCTAATCCCCTACTTTTCTGTTGTCACCCACTTCAGACACCATTTCTTTGGCGATATCTTCAGGTAGTATCCCAGAGCTCTTACATCTCTCATAGAATTCACTGCACAGTATTGCAGTTTATTTTCTTTTAAATGGCACCCTCTATCTAGAGCTTAGGAATAACTAGATATTCAAAGAATGAATGGTTGGCCCCAGATACAGCTTGTCAGGTCTTTGTCTCTATGCCTAAATTTCAAATGATTCTTTTCACTGGTTCACACAAAAACATAAAGGTGGTAAAAAGTTCATATTACATATTTCCCCTCACTCTCTACAGCTCAGGGTGAAGAAATGGACACTATCTTATTCATTATTTTTCAAAAAAAAAATGAAAAGAGAGTGGAAGTCAAACTAACCAGTCAGAATATGGCATGAGAAAAATGATGGAACTATAAGACACTGCAGGGCCTTAGAGGTCATCTCATGCAAACTTATTCATTTTATCCTTGAGGAAACTGAGGCCCAGAAAGATAAGGGGAACAAATAGCTTGTGGCAGAAACAGCACTGGCACCCAGGACTTCTGACTTCCCACCCAGGGATCTGGCCTTATTGTGTCGCCTCTCAACTTTGTCTTATATTTCCTGGAGACAAAGCCTCCCTGTACATCTCAACCAAGGTCCTGGAGTAGTCCTGCTTCTGGGTCCCTGAGCCTTGCCACTGTTATCCCCACACAAGCTCAGTCTGCTTTCTTGGGACCAGGAAGTTAACAGGCTCAGTATGAAACTACCTGAGAAGCCAACATCTCTTGCTCAAAACTGTAGTTTACTTAGCACCTGGCTGCAACTCCCAATTGTACCACCTAGCTTGGGGGCCTTCCAACCAGAGCTTTACTATGGGCAATGGCTCATCCTTTTCTCTCTTGTGTCTGCTAACACCTCCTCTGTATCATATAGAGACTGTTCCTACACATCTGCTCTTTCTTCCCCTCCCTATGCCATTTCCTCTCAGTTAGTCACAGTGAGGTCACGCTCAGCCTCTGGCTCCCAGGCCTCTCCCTAAGGATGGTATGTATATATAAGGAGAGGGGAATTGAGAGACTACAGAAGAGGATGTGGCAAGGAAACATGGGAAATATGAGTTCTAGAGTCAAAAATATATGGGTTCAAATCCTGACTCGGCCAGGTGGCAATCGTGTGACCTTCAGTGAATTATTTAATCTTTCAAATCCTTTGCCAAAAAAGCCAGTGTGCCTGGGAAGTAGTTTCCTCATCTGTGTGATAGGGACAGTTAACACTTGGTTTATAGTGAAAATTGATGAGATAAGGTACCAAAAGCACTCTACATAGAGCCTGGCAGTTAGCAAATGTTGGTTTCCTTCCCTTGTTGTATAGTATGAGAGAGTGACTATCAATGTGGTAGCTTGAGAAATCCTCGGTGCTTACCTGTAGTCCCACAGGTGAGCTGGTGTGAATGTGAGCATGTGGGTGTTTGTATCTGATGACATCTGATGGAGAGAGTGAGAAGGAACGAGGAGAAATCTTGGGGAGGGCGTGGATGTGTGTGTGTAAGAGCAGAGAAGAGCTCCAGTCTAAGTGTGTGAATAAGTGTGGCCCAGCTAAGCCTCTCTTCCTCCAAAATTTCCCCTCTCTTTAAAGAAAAAATCTGTCATGTCTGTTCTTGTCAATAACAAGAAATCCAAAACCCTTCCTGAACGGGGAGGGAATAACTATCTCATGAGGCTCATCTAAGGGGAGCAAACTCAAGGGAGGTCCACTCCTGGCAGAAGCAAGGAAACTTTCTCATAACTGGTGGGAAAACCACACTCCGAAGATGTTCAAAGGGTCAGGGACTTCTCTGTAAGCTGCCCCAGGCCAGAGGGGCTTCCCCAGCCTTGTCATAAACATGAGGGTTTCTCAAGCTTCAGGAAGATCACATAGGTAGACAAACCTACAAGGCCTATGGAGTGGGCCACCTGTGGGCTGGGCTGGTAGGGCCATATCTGGTGTGGGATGGGCTCCTCCCTGTACATCTCATCTAAAGGCCTAGGGCAGTAAGAGGTAAACCCTAGGCTGGGATCCTCAGACATCACAGCAGAAAGCTTAGGGCACAGGCCGTATCCCAACCTGCTTCAACTGTCTTGCAGGATCATAAAATCCTTGAGATTCACTTCTATCTTCTTGACCTTGAAGCAAACCTGGCCCAACTACTGCTTAGATAAAAATCTGTCTCATATTTAAAGACCTGAGTAAGAAGCTGATTCTACAGTTTCCTTCCCTTGGTAACTGTTCCAGTGTTTAATAAAGTACATTGGCTAAACGTCCCTTCTCACAGCCAACCTAGATGACTCCTTAACTGAAGTCCATCCTTGTTTTAGGTCTTGAGTAGAGGGATGGAGAGAATAGTTGGCTTCCACTTGTTAGCAAACTTTCCCAATGTTCAAAATTGCAGAAGTTGCCTGCCTAAGAGGTTTTGGCTTAGGTTTCAAGATTATCCTTTTCTCTGACTATGAAGGGTGTAACCAGAGTTAACAGCCCAATTTTAGAAATGTTAGTAGTACTAGCAAATCACTCTACATATAAAGGAGAAGAACATGTCTGAGTTTTACCTCAAGCTCCAACACAGAAGCTCATCAAAACCTGTACTCAGAATATCAGAGTGGGAAGGGACCCTAGTGGTTATCCAATGTGCCAACACATTGGGATTATCTTCCCTTCCCCCTGGCTATCTCCCTCTCTAGCCCTTTTTTCTCTGTCTGAAAACTCCTTCAGAGGTAGACAAAAATATCACCTCCTCCATGAAGCCTACTCTGAGATCCCAGGAAGAATGAACTATTTTCATTTCTATTTGACATCATGATTTTTACATACTTCTAATAAAGCATGAATGAGATTGTATTATAAGTATTCATTTAATAGTCTCTCTCTCCCTTCCTTCCCTTCTCCCTCTCCCTCCATCTCTACTCCCCTACACTTCATATTAGAGTTTGCACTCCTCTAGGGAAGAAAACATGTCTTAATTTTCTTTGTATTCCCACAACTGGCACTGTACACATTCTCTAATCCCTACCCCAGAACTAATGAAAATGAATTCTTCAGCTGAGAAAATTTAGACCAAAAATATTAAGCAACTTCACCAAAATTATATAGCCAGTTAGTGGCAGAAACAGGACCAAAATCAGGCTTTCCAATTTTGTATCTAATTCTTACCTCTCTGCCTCACTTTAGGGCTCCTCATTATTGCTTCCTGCTTGTCTTTAACCTAGACTTCCTCCTCCCAACAAACCCTTCCCACCTTCTGCTTCTGACGTTACACCCTGTTCCAGTTCTCACACCTACATTTCCCATCAGCCTCTAACCTTAAGAGCTAAGTCCTCTTCCTCCACTTTACTTTCTTTTTACACATTCACATTCATTCATCCTGCTGTCCATCCAGTGCTGACTTACCTTGGCTGAAAACCTCTCTGATTAATTCCAACTTGTCCAACTTGATTTCCTTCAAAGTCACCAAGCTTGTGTTTACATTGTCCCACTGAGTTGTGTCATGTACTCCTTCCTAAGCAATTTTTATTCTATTCCCCTTGTTTTGTCTCCTATCATTTTCTTGTAAATCAGGACTTCCATGAAGAATCCAGGTACTCCACAATTTGTACATCTATAAATTCCTCTATACACAGTCAGTCCATGTAAACAGACTTACCCAAGAAGCAACTCAGGTTGAGCTTTGATAGGAAAGAGCTATTATTATCTTAGACTCTGGACCACATCTGGTATGCAGTAAATCCTAAATAGGTGCTACATTTGTCAGTACTCTTTTGAGGGGATAGTAAAGAGGTGACCCAGATATTGAATTGTGAGTTGGGGGAGAGGTTGAAGGCAAAGGCCCTTTAAAAGCCCTTTCCAATCCTGAAAGGTATGAGCCTCTGAATAAACACCCTAAAACTTTACTTAATCTTCTTTGTATCTCCCATACCTGACAGCATAAATGACCCCAATAATTTAAACGTTTTATTCTGAAAGTCCTTACCTGCCTGTTGAAATCTAGGCCATTTCGATCATTTCCTGTAAGAGATAAAAGAAAAAAAAAGAAAAAAGAAAAGAAAATATTAGTTGCTAGCAGGAATGGAAGAGACTGAAGTTTAGAGGAAAAATAGAATGTTGGGAGAAGTTTTTCTTTATTTTGAAAAAGAACACCACTTTCCCTATGGCTAGAATCCTCCTGTTTTTTTCTGCTTTCTAGAGAGATCTTTGAAAAATCTCTTCCAGGGAGGCGGATAATTGGAGAAGGAGTAGACTGATTTGTCCAAACTCACAGAGTCCCCTGGGATCAGAACTTGCCATACCAGAGTAAGAATTCTGCTGCACTCTCTTAGACAGAAGCTATTACAGAAGCTTACATGAGTAAGCAAGGAATGACCAGCCATGAATACTAAAGAAATTGCCCTAAGGCAAGAAGTGCTCCCACATCCTGATCCTCCAGGGGTAACGACATCTAAATCAAGTGAGGTAGACAGGTGTGAACCCTGTTTCTACCACCCACTAACTTTCATTTCTTATTTTGTTCATCTTTTTGCCTTTTATAATAAATGTTGGGTTGAAAAGTTAATATGTGTTTAGTAGAGAAAACTTTTGGTAAAGAAAAAGTATAAAGTAGCAGAAAAATCACTCTGCTGTGAGGCAACTGTAATTAATATTCTATAGTCTTTTTTGTTGATTTTCCTCATTGATACATACCACTCTGCATATATTTTTATCATAATTTTTCTAGTGAGGATCACAAATATTTCTCCTGTACTATTAGGGAACATCAAAAATATTACCTAATATTCCATTCTATGGACATACCACAATTTGTTTAAACTCTTGTTTGGGAAATTGTTCCCATTCTGTGCTATAATAAAATGTTCCATTCATATAGCTTTCTAGAGTAGGAGCTGCCAAACATAGTGATTAGACATTTATATAATTTATGAAGTTATCACTCCAATGAGTCTAGTATCCATCTGACACCATACACAGTTATTATATTATTGACTATATTCCCTATGCCGCTCTTTAAATTCCTGTGACTATTTTTAAGACAAGCAATTTGTATATCTTAATCTCTTCCTGTTTTCACCCATCAAAGCAAACCCACCTGGTGACCATCAATTGTTCTCTGTATCTGTTTTGTCTCTTTATTTTGATATTTAGATTCCACAGATAAGTGAAATCATATGGTATTTGCCTTTCTTTCTTTGACTTATTCCACTTAGCATAATACACTCTAAGTCCATCTATGTTGTCACATGGTACGACTTCATTCTTTTTTATGGCAGACTAATATTCCATTGTAGATATGTACCACCTCTTCTTTATTGTCTATCAATGAATACTTAGGTTGCTTCCATATCTTGGCTATTATAAATAATGCTTCGATGAACACATGAACACATATCTTTTCAAATTAGCGTTTTGGGTTTCTTTGGATAAAGACTCAAAAGTGGGATTGCTGGGTCATATGGTAGATCTATTTTTATTTTTTTGAGAACCTCCATACTGTTTTCCATAGTGGCTGCACTAATTTGCAAACTCATCAAGAGCGCGGGGGTACCCTTTTCTCCACGACCTAGTCAATACTTGTTGTTTGTTGATTTACTGATGATAGCCTTTCGGACAGAAGTAAAGTGATAATTCATTTTGATTTTAATTTGCATTTTCCCTGATTATTAGTGATGTTGAGCATCTTTTTATATGTCTATTGGCATTCTGTATGCCCTCTTCAGAGAAATGTCTGTTCAGGTCCTCTGCCCACTTTTAAATTGGATTGTCTTTTTGCTGTTAAGTTGTACGAATTCCTTATATATTTGGGATATTAACCCCTACTGGATGTGCCATTGGCAAATATCTTTTCTCATTAAGTAGGCTGTGTTTTATTTTGTTGATGGTTTGTTTTGCTGTGTAAACTTTTTAGTTTGATGTAGTCCTATTTATTTTTTCTTTCCTTTACCTCAGGAGACATATCCCCCAAAATATCACTAAGAGCAATATAAGAGAATTTACTGCCTATGTTTCCTTCTAGGAGTTTTATGGTTTGGGGTCTAACATTTAAGTCTTTAATCTTTCTTGAATTTATTCTTATATATGGTATAAGAAAGCGATCCAATTTCATTCTTCTGCAAGTGTCTGTCCGTATTCCCAACACCATTGATTAAACAGACTGTCTTTACTTCATTGTATATTCTTGCCTCCTTTGTCGTAGATTAAATGACTATATAGGCATGGGTTTATTTCTGGGATATTCTGTTCCACTGACCTCTGTGTCTGTTTTTATGCCAGTACCATGCTGTTTTGATTACTATAGACTGGTAGTATAGTTTTAAATCAGGTAGCATGATACCTCCAACTTTGTTTTACTTGTTCAAATAGCTGTGGCTATTTTGGGTCTTTTGTAGTTCCATATAAATTAAGGATTATTTGTATAGTTCTGTGAAAAAATGCCATTTGTATTTTGAAAGAGATTGCATTGAATCTATAGATTGTATTGGGTAGTATGGCCATTTTCACAATTTTAATTATTCCTATCCATGAGCATTTCTGTTCCTTCCATTTATTTGTATCTTCTTCATTTCCTTCCTCAATGTCTTATAATTTTCCATGTATAGGTCTTTTACACCCTTGATTAGATTTATCCCTCAGTATTTTATTATTTTTGATGCAATCGTAAATGGGACTGTTTTCTTAATTTCTCTTTCCAGTAGTTTATTATTGATGTATGAAAATGCAATCAATTTTTGAATATCAATTTTTATCCTGCTACTTTACTGAATTCAGTTGTAATAGTTTTTTGGTGGAATATTTATGATTTTATCCTTATAGTTCATGTCATCTGCCAATAACGAATTTTCCGTCTTCCATTCCAATTTGGAAGGCTTTTCTTTGTTTTTCTTGTATGATTGCTATGGCTAGGACTTCCAATACTATGTTGAATAACAGTGTTAAAAGTGGACATCATTGTCTTGTTCCTGAACTTAAGGAAAATGCTCTTCACCATTAAGATGTTAACTGCGACTTTGTCATATATGACCCTTACTATGTTGAGGTATGTTCTATTTCCACTTTGCTGAGACTTTTAATCATAAATGTATGCTGGATTTTGTCAAATGCTTTTTCTTCATCTACTAATATGATCATATGGTTTTAATCCTTCCATTTGTTTATGTGGTGTATCATGTTAATTGATATGCTGATATTGAAACTAACTTCCATCCCAGGAATAAATCTCACTTGATCACTGTGTATGATCTTTTTAATGTATTCCTAAATTCAGTTTGCTAATATTTTGAGGATTTTTGCATCTGTGTTCATCAACAATATTGGCCCATAATTTTTTTTAATAGTGTCTTTGTCTGATTTTAGAATAAGTGTAATGGTGGCCTCATAAAATGAGCTTGGGAGACTTCTCTCTTAAATTTTTTGAGAAGGATAGGTATGTAATTCTTTGAATGTTTGCTACAATTCACCTGCGAAGACATTCAGTTCAGAACTTTTATTTATTGGGAGTTTTTTGATTACTGTTTTCATTTTGTTAGTAGTAATCGGTCTATTCAGATTTTGTTTCTTCTTGATTCTGTATTGGAATATTGTATGTTTCTAGAAATTAATCCCTTTCTTCTAGATTGTCCAATTTGTTGGCATATGATTATTTGTAGTATTTTCTTATAATCCTTTGTATTTCTGTAATTTCAACTGTCACTTCTTTACTTCATTTGTGATTTTATTTATTTGAGTCCTCTCTCTTTTTTTTGAGCCTAAGGGTTTATCAATTTTATCTTTTCAAAGAACTAGCTCCTGGTTTCATTGATCTTTTGTATTTTTTTTTTAGACTCTACTTTCTTTATTTCCCCTCTGATTTCTATCATTTTCTTCCTTCTACTTACTTTGGGCTTTGTTTGTTCTTCTTTCTCTAGTTTCTTTAGGTATGAAGTTAGATTGTTTGTGATTCTTCTTACTTTTTGAGGCAGGCCTGTATTATTATGAATTTCTCTCAGAACTGTTTTGGCTGTGTCTCTTAGTGTTTTCGTCATCATTTGTCTCAAGGTTTCTTTGTATTTCTTCTTTGATCTCTTTGTTAACCCTTTCATTGTTTAGTAGTATGCTATTTAGCCTTCAAGTTTTTGTGTTTTTCAGGGTTTTATTCTTGTAATTGATTTCTAGTTTCATTGTGATCAGTGAAAAGGGATGATATGATTTTAATCTTCTTAAATTTATTGAGACATGTTTTGTGACCTAACATGTGATCTTGGAAAATGTTCCATCTACACTAGGGGAAAAAAAGTATATTCTGTTGCTTTGGGGTGAAATGCACTAAAAATATATCAATTTATTCATCTTCTCTAATGTGTCCTTTAAGCTGCTGTTTCCTTGTTGATATTCTGTCTGGAGGATCTATCCATTGAAGTCAATGGGGTGTTAAAGTCCCCTACTATTACTGTATTACTGTTGATCTCTCTCTTTATGTTTGTCTGTATTTGCTTTATATACTTAGGTGCTCCTATGTTGGGTACTGTTTACAAGGTTTATATCCTCTTGATGGATTGATCCCTTTATCATTATATCATGTCCTTCTCTGTATTACAGCCTTTGTTTTAAAGTCTATTTTGTCTGAGATAAGTATTGCTACCCTAGCTTTCTTTTTCATTTCCACTTGCATGAAATATCTTTTTCTATCCCTTTACTTTCAGTCTGTGTGGGTCTTTAGGTCTGAAGTGGGTCTCTTGTAAGTGGCATATGTATGGGTCTTGTTTTCTTATCCACTCAGCTACAGTGTCTTGATTGTAGCATTTAATCAACTTATATTTAAAGTAATTATTGATAAGTATGTAGTTACTGTCATTTTGTGATTTATATTTTGATTTTTTTTCTCCTTCTTAAAGAAGCCCCTTTAACATTGTTTTAATACTGGCTGGTGGTAGTGAACTCCTTTAGCTTTTTCTTGTCTGGGAAGCTCTTTATCTCCTTCAATTTTAAATGATAGACTTGCTGGGTAGAGTAATCTTGGTCATAGATCTTTGCTTTTTATCCCTTTGAATATTTCATGCCAATTCCTTATGACTTGTAAAGTTTTTGTTGAGAAATCAGCTGACAGTTTTATGGGAGCTCCCTTGTAAGCAACTAGGTGCTTTTAGGATCCTCATTTTGTAGTTAACCTTTGGCATTTTAATTATGATGTGTCTTGATATGGGCCTTTTTGGGTTCATCTCATTTGTGACTCTGTGCTTTCTGGACTTGTATGTGTATTTCCTTTGCCAGGTTAGGGAAGATTTCAGTCATTATTTCTTCAAATAGGTTTTCAATTCCTTGTTCTCTTTTCTTTTTGGTACATCTATGATGTGAGTGTTGTTACACTTGATGTTACATCATAGGTCCCTTAAATTATCCTCATTTGTTTTGCTGTTCGTATTGGGTGTTTTCTGCTACTTTATCTTCCAAGTGGTGATTTAATCCTCTGCTTCATCTAATCTGCTATTGATTCTCCTACTGTATTCTTCATTTCAGTTATTGAATTCTTCATTTATGACTGGTTCTTTTGTATGGTTTATGTCCCCTTTTTATGCTTACTATCTCTTTGTTGAAGTTCTAAGTTTCTTGCACATCTTTATGACCAGTGTTTTGGATTGGTCTATTGTTTGCTTTCATTTCCTTTAGTTTTTTTTTTTTTTTTCAATTTTCTCCTCTTCTTTCATTTGAGACATGTTTACTTTCTATTTTGACTGTTTTACTATCTTTGTTTCTATGTATTAAGTAGAACTGCCATATCTCCCCCTCTTGTAGTGCATGTCCTGTAGGGCCCAATGACACAGTCTCCCTGATCACCTGAGCCATGTGCTCTAGGAGTGTCCCTTGTGTGGGTTGTGTGTGCCCTCTTGTTGTAGTTGAGCCTTGATTGCTATTGGCACATCAGTAGTTGAGACTGACTCATTGTGAGAACTGGCCATGACCATGGCATATGAGCTGCTAGGCAGGGACTGACCTCACAGAGTAGAATTTGTTCCAGTGGTCTCTGGTGCCTGCTGAGACTACTCTTTGGGTGTGATGCTTATAGGGCTAATCAGGTGGTGCTCTGTTGTGGTCTGATGTTGGCCACTGAGTATGCTGGTTCTGGGGCCTCTTGGGAGGATCTCTCATGCAGGTCAAGGTTAGCCACTGCTTGTCACCAGCCCAGGATTACCTGGTAGGATGTACAAAGCGATCCACATTGGTTACTGCATATGCTGGACCTGGATGCATGCAGGAAAGGCCATGCTGTGAACCGAGGCTAGTTGCTACCAGTACTAGGCCTGCAGAAGCTCAGCAAAAGGCCCTGGGCACCTTGAGGCCTGCCACCACCTGCCAGATGCCCCTAAGGCTCAAATGATGAAAAAGCCTTGTGCAGTATGTGAGGAAGGTGAGGCAGGCAGATGGTATTCACCAGGTTAATGCAGATTCCAGTTTGGCACCAGTAGCGAGCCTAGGGCCACTCAGCAAAAGTCGTAGAGCACACCAAAGCCAGCTGCTACCCACTTGGGGGCCAAAGACCCCTAAGAGTTTTCAAAGACTGCAGTGTGAGCCAATGCCAACTTCCCACTGCAGAAAGAGCCTCAAGCAGTATGTGTGTTGGGTGTGGTGGGGTTCCATGGCATTACTAGGGTAGAGCAAGTAGAGTTTACCAGGCCAATACAGATTCAGATTTGGCTGTGTGGGACAATGGTAGCTATCCCTTCAGCCATCACTCTGAAGCCACACAACTCATTCATTCCCTATATGTCCCTAGCACCTCAGGAGCAGCTGTCCCTCTGCAAAAGCCCAGGATGAGTGCCTGGGAATGAAAGAGTCTGTGCATGGGCCCCTTAAGAGACACCTGGTTTTCCATCAGACTTTTGTCTCACCTGTACAGACAGAATCCCCACTAATTTTCACAGCCAGAAGTTGTGGAGGCTCCCCTTCCTGTACTGGTGCTCTGGGCTGGGAAGCCTGGTGTGGGTCTAGGACCTCTTGTTCCTTAGGGAGAACCTCTGTAGCTAAGATATCCCTCTCAATTCTCAATCACCACAAGTGGGTGTGGGGCCAGCCCATTTCACATCTCCACCCCTCCTACCAGTTTCAGCATGGCTTCTTCTTTATATCTTTAGTTATAGGACTTCTGTTCAGTTAGTTTTCAGGTTATCCAGGTTGAGTGTTCTATACTTTAGTTGTAATTTTAATGTGGTCATGGGAGGAAACGACCACAGTGTTTGTCTACTCTTCTACCTTGACTGGAATCCTCAGGACCCAACCTTTTGAGAGTCTGGGGAAGATCATCCCAGAAGAAGGTTCAGGACCTAAGGCAAAAACAGGCCTGCATGCTGAGAATGGGGCCAGCATGGCCGGAGAGAAATAGATGAGGGTAACCAGTGATGAGATGATGTAGATTGACGGTAAAGATTTCAGCTTTCATGCCAAGGACAATGAGAAGTAATGGAGGCTACAGAGCAGAGAAATAACATGATCTGACTTAAGTGTTTTAAATCCACTGACTTAAGTGGATTACTTGCAGCAATCCACAGTAGGGGGTGAGAGAGTGGTAAGGGAGACCAACTGGGAGGCTATTGCAGTGGCTCAAGTAAGAGAGAGCAGTGGCTGGATGGAAGGGTAGCAGAGAAGGTAGTGAGAAGGGCCTAGATTTAGAATTTGTTTTGAATTGATAGCTAACAGTACCAGCTGATGGACAGAAGGTGGGGTTCAAGAGAAGGTAAGGATTCCTTGGGTTTGGCCTTTTTTCAATGGAATGAGTGGTGGTGCTATTCCCTGGTATGGTGGTGATTTTAGGAAGAGTAGGCTCATAGTAGAAAATCAAAAGTTACGTTTTTAGACAAATTAAGCTTGAGATGTAAATTAGGTATCTTAGGGGAGGTAGGGAAATGAGTTTGGGCTCAGGAGAGTGTCAAATCAGAAGTAAAGATCAGCTTATAGGTGGTATATAAAGACATAGGACTCAGTGAGGTTACAAAGGAACTGCATCCAGATGAAGAAAAAAAAAAGGTTAAGGTTGGGATGATGATGAGGTGCCAGCAAAGGAGACTAAGGAAGACTAGGCACCAAAGTAGGAGGAAGACCAGACAAGTACGGTGTCTGGACAGCAAGAAGAGAAGGTGTCTCCAGGAGGTAATAATATACATGTGAACAAGACCTAGAAAGTGAGAGAAACACTGCCGGGCCAACACAGTTGGGCTTGGAAAGATTCATCATGTTTGTGGACAATTAAAGAAGGTTTTTGCTTTTGATTCCTGTGAATGTCATTATCATGTTGTTTGTGAGATCCAAAAAATGAAAAACATGAGCAAGCAGAATTCAGAGATTAATTTTAAAATTCATCAACCAACAAAGCTAACAGTTTCTCTTGCCCAGAAATTTTTTCATGGTCTTTCTCAAGAAGCCTCTTATCATGAGGATGTCCCTGCTGCACTTGTAGTCTGGTGATGGAGTTTCCCTTTCTCATAAAATTCATTCTTACTTGCATTGGTATCTCTGCTTAATTTTCCTTGAATCTTGGGATAACTTAATGGTTGGACTGGAGATGCCCAGGCTAGCCAGGGCCTCCCAGGAGACTGACCTCATAACACTGCAGGAGATCAGAGAGTGACACATAGCACAGGGCTAGACACTTAGTAAGGGCTCATTTCCACTATTCTGATTCTGATTCCACTGCTAAACAGGTAAGAGTATTCTCAGGAGACATGGCTTTTCTCATGGCTTACTACCTGTGAGAAGAAGCTCAGAGCATTTGGGGGTCTAGATGGCGACTTTATGATACAGTATAATAGAGACGTTAGTTAATATCTGATGACACTGTTGATTCTCTATCCAGATCTGGCTGAGGGGGAACAATCTCAGACCTCATTTTATTGCTGGGCTTGTTCCTACTTTTCTCCTGTGGTCAACTGGACTTGTTCCACTTGGCACCTCTTCCCACTAAGCCTATAGGAAAGGCCTGGGAGATGTTGCCTGGGAACTCTGTATCAAGATCTAGCTCACGGGGGTTCTACTGTTGCCCTAATGCTCTGGATGGGGAGGTGACTGGTGAGTCATTCCCAGGACTCAATTTATTCATCTTTGGAACAGGGAAGAAAGTGCTCCTCTTTCCCAGAAAAAGGGGTGATGAAATGATAATGTTGTGTGAAATACTCGTCCACAATGACCAGAAATTTCTTTTTCTGTTCCTTTAAGATGTTATATGGAAGAGCAGCAGGCTATACTGGGAAGAATCCTGGACTTGAAGTCAAAGGACTGGAGTGCAAGCCTTGGCTCCACCACTTACATGCTGTGTGACCTTGGTCAAGGCAGGAAGTTCTAGAGCCTCAGGTGTCTCAATGGCGAAATAAGGTTATAATTCACATTCTAGCCACTTCCCAGGAATACAGTAAAACTACAGTGAGATAAAGCTGGTGACCATGCTTTGTAAGCTGGGAATTGCTATCCAGTTGTGGAGCTGGGTTCCAGACATCCTAGGCTGTTTCTCAAACAGGTTGAGCCTGTTCCTGTGTTAGGAACTTAGTACACTCTGCTCTCTGACTGGAATGCTTCTCTTTCCCTAAAAATTACACACTCGTCCTCCAAAACCCAACTTGAATGTCACATCCTCCATGAAGCTTATTCAAAGCAAAATAAGGGATTTCCTCTTCTGTGTTTCTACATCTCTTATTTCTATCTCTTATAGCACATATCACATTTTTTAGTGTGTCTGTTTCCATCATGTGTGTGTGAGCTCCTAGAGGCCAAGGGTATTATTATATCTTATTCATTTTTGTACCTTGAATGCCTAAAAGTGTCCAACAGTAAGTGCCTAATGGCTCATGTTCGACTCAAATTACTAAGAAATTGCTACAAAAATGAATCTTCTATTCAGAGCTAAAAAATGCAGGTGCCACCATTTGCAGAAATCTGAACACATTCTATTTCCAAGCTCTGGTTCCATCTTTAGAAAGTGGTGGCTGCTTGCAGAAAAAAAAAAAAAAAAACAAAGCAGGACACACACACACATATGGAGCAGGAACATTACTTTTAGAGTTGGAAGAACACTGAAGTCCAACCTCAGAGGGGAAGCACCTTGCCAAAGTCATACAGCCTCAGAGAGCCTGAATCAGAACCAAAGTTCAGATTTCTCAATGCCTATACTCACACAACTTTCCCATTAAATGCATTGCATCCAGTGTCTAATATAGAGAAAACCAGTTATTAGACTTTAAGCAGCAGTTTAGGGAAATAAAGAGGATAGATAATGATTGAATTTGGAAGTGATTCAAAGCAGAGAGGGAGATTAATACAGAAATCTGGATAATGGAATCAGGATTAGAAAATATTTTGGTAGCTTCTAATTGGAGGTCAAAATCAATAAGATAAAATGTAATAGGAATTAATGTAAATCCTTGCATTTAGGTTAAAAAATTAACTGTATAAATAAAAGGGAGGGTGAACTATACACTTAGAAATTGTTAAGATGGTAAAGTTAATGTTTAAACTTTAAGTTTTATGTTTAAATTTCAGTTTATATGGTTTTTATCCCCAATAAAAAATTTTTTAAAAAGTAGACTAAAGGTTTCATTTTTAATAAGGAAATTCTGTTTTGACAAATACTCTAACCCAGACATCTATTTTTCTAATTCATATTGGGTAGTAAACTAAAGTAGTCAAATTGCACAAAGGTATGCCCTAACTTTAAGACTATCTGCTCAATATGATCTAGCAATCTTACTTCTGGGAATCCTTTCGCAATGTTTACATATATCAAATCATCATGATATACTATCTTATGATTTTGTCAATTATACAATAGCCTCAATAAAGCTATCTGCTACAATGTGAAGTCTAATAGTTTCTTCACTAATACCAAAAATCAACCTCAAACTGGCACTAACAATAGAAATAATTATAACTGATATATAATGGTGATTAAAAATTCAAGTGTGCACCAAGTTTAAGATACTTGCTCATCAAAATATCTATACTCTATTTTACATTTTTAAAGATGCTAAATCTCCCAAAGGAATCTAATGTCCCCACCAAAACAGAAAATGAGAATGAAAAAAAAAATGTGTATTGGCGGTCATTATCTAGAAATAAACATACTGCAGTTCCTTAGGGGTAAGGGAAGATAGGGTATGTTGGTGTTAGAGTTTCTCATGTGAAAAAGAAACAACAAAAAAAGTGTTTTGGTTGACTAAAGCTCAGTATTGGCCCAAAATGTGCTGCACCTGGCTGCTTAAAAAGCTAATGCTATCCTATGCATTAACAGACATACAGATCATTGAGGATCTCTGACTGAGAGAGAGCATCAAGCCCAGTTTAGAGTACATTTTTCAAAAGAGACCCCAATGAACTGGGCAAAAAACCACAAGGACCAAGATGGTAAGGAGCCTAGATATCACAATAGATGAAGAAAGGATATTTACCCTAGAGAACACTTTCCTTTGGATAAAATCTTCATTGGATTGTCATGAGAAGTAAATGATTATTTAAGTGTGATAATGGCATTGTGGTTAAAAAAAGGATAATGCCCTCAGGTTTTAGAGATGCATACTGCCCTATTTAGGACTGAAAAGTTATAAAGTCTATAATTTACAAGAAAATATTCTCACAACAAGAATGACAGAAATTTTATAGTTATTGAGAGTAGGCAATGAATATATGGGGGCTCATTTTATTTGTCTCTACTTTTGTGTGTGTTTGAAAATGTCCACAATAAAATGTTAAAAACAAAATATTTTAGAAAAAAATGGATGGAGCTAATATGGTAAATGTTAATAATTATTAAACCCAGATGATGAGTGTATAGGTGTTTGTCAAACTGTTTTCTCTCTTTTCTGTATGTCTGAAGGTTTTCAAAATAAAAAAAAAATTAAAAACCATTTAATAAGGAAACATTTAAAAGCACTTGGCATGATGCCTGGTACATAGTAAGTGATTAAATAAATGTCAGTGGATTTTCCTTCCTCCCCAAATATTGACATGGAAGCGAAGCAGGCCTAGCCTGCGGCTCTAAAGAGCAGAACGAGGGCCAATAGTAGAAGTTGCTGGGGAGTAGGTTTCTCCTCACTATAAGAAAGAATTTCATAAGAAGTGGAATTGCACAGCAGTGAAACCTACACTTTCACATAGACAGAGTTCCCCACTGCTAGGAATATTTGAGCAAAGGCTGCCTATTTCAGGGATGTTACAGAAGTGGTTTTTGAATTAAGGGGCAATTTGATACATCAAGAGGGGGATCTCAGGTGACCTCTAAAATTCCTTCCATCTCTGAAGTCTTAGGGTTCAATGCAAATAATTGAAATGTACCGGAGCTTTTTCTTCCCCTCCCAGAAGCTGGTCACTGTCTGTATCATGTGCATAGAGAGGCACAGGAGGGGCACTCTTCACCATTTCCCTCTGTCCTTTTTGTTCTGCACACAAATAAAAGATAAGGATGAAGAGGAGAAAGTAGGAAGGAAAGAGTTCACAAAGAGGCTTCGGAATCTCCTATTTGGAGATCTAGGGGAGAAATGTGATCTGTGCCAAGTGGGAAAGGCACTAGTTGGAATCTTTCCAGGTCTCTTTGGTTTTCATGGTCCCCTGGAAATCACTGGACCATGAGGTTCCAGTAAGAAAGCAGGAGGAGAGCCAATACCTTGGAATCCTGGTTAATGGGGTTAGGAAGGACCCCAAGAGATCATCAGGACTAGTTCCCTGCTTTGGGAAGATGAGGCATTATTATTTTATTAACTCCATTTTACAGATGAAGAAACTGAGTCTCAACAAGATTAAGTGATATATACGAAGTGACAGAGCTTTTAAAATATGAGCATGTGTTGGGAATGATCCTCAGGGGGAGACGAAACCCATGTCTCCACCACAACATGGTATATTCTTCTCACTCCAGCATGAATCCATCGTTAACATCTAAGGACTCTATCCAAGCCCCAGCTTAGCTCCCACCAACTCCAGCATTTCCCTGGTCCCACATTGTACCCAGACCTGTTCATCTATATCCAAGAGCTCCCTACAATGTAAGGGGCCAGGGCTGCAGGCAGAGGGAGTTGGGTTAAATATGAAGACCATATCCTCATCCATAGAAATACTGGATTAAGTGATCTAAAGAATGTAGAAGCACATTGAATTAGTTCAGAGACCCAGAGTTCTGCATAAAATCTCCTTAGGCCAGGATGGCCATAATACCTCCTGGAGTCCTGATGAGAAAAGCCAAGGGAGGTGCCTGGGAGTCAAGAGCAACTTCCAATGCCAACTCTCCTCCCATGACATCTAGTGAATACCAGGTCAGCAGTGCTGAGCTGCTTGGCCAGGACCCCTGACCAACTAGTTGGTAGGAGCCCTTTTGGAGCCAGCCCTCTTCTTTCCCATTTCAGCCTGCAGCTTCACAGGCCCCACTGATTTTCATAGCATTGGCAGCACCAGGATGAGAATTTGTCTGAGGAGTAATTCTCTGGGTGAGGGAGGTAGAAGTACAAGAACGGAAAACTGTTCAAGCAGGATTTTTCACTTCTGCCTAGTAAACAATGCAGAGAACATTCGGCAATAAGGCTGTATCTCTTCCATTACTGGACTGCTTCTTTTCTCACCAGCTCCATTCCCAATAAAACCCAGTAAGACTTCCAGATACTTTATGACCTCTTGGCAACTTGCTAGCACTTCCTCGGATAGCAATTATTAGTCACCAGTACCTTGAAAATATTCCTGGACAGGCAGCCATCAGAGTAAACCAAGAGACTTCCCAGTGCAGTCATTTAAACCGTCAAAATATTTTTTTCCAGGACCCAACAGACATATCACACCAATCGTTTTTTGTTACTTAACATTCCTCCTAGGAACTAGGAAGTGTTGCCTAATAGAGTTCTATGTAGCAAACATGAGGTAAACTCATCCCGAGGGTTACTTTAAAAGCTGTTTTACACTGGACTTCAGGCAAGTGGCTTAATCTCCATAACCTTCAACAAAAACATTTCTGTCTGCATTCCTGCTACCTCCTTTGTAGCAGTGAAGAAATAAACAGGAGGAACCGAGGATAGCTACTGAAGCCACCTGAAGAACAGGACGCAGGAAGACCTGTGACAGACTATGGAAAGGACACTGGCTTAGGAATTGGAAGATGAGTTTCAGTTCTCCACTATCTGAGTGTCCTTGGTCTAGTCAATTTACCTCTGAGGATGTAGATAGCAATACCAAAAAAATGTAGCATGCATGCAAGCCATGCCCATGGATCCCTGTATCCTTTTCCTTTTCTTAAACTCAGTGCTTAGTGACCACCACCTATGATAAACATCAGCTCTCCTGAAGAAACTCACTTACTACTCCAGGACAGAATGCTCTCTCAGGTTCCCTCTACCTCTGACAGTTTGTGGATTTGAGATTTTTCATGTTTTAAAGTTTTTCCCTCTCTATTCAAAGGGAGAGAATGGTAGAGTAAATATGACTGACCTCGGGGCTTCCTTGAAACATGGCCTATGTGAGTGTCCTGATGACTTTTCTCCATATGCACAGTCATGAGATTGAACGCCAAGGCTTTGCTCTCCAGTCTCTTCTCAAAGTTATCAGGAGCCTGGGGCCATGCCACAGAGGACAGAAGGCATGTTGTGACACCCTTTTGCTAAGAGAAGTCCAACATCACCCCAGCTTCCCTCTAAAATCTGTCATATAATTCTTTGATAAATGAAAGGCTCCTCCTCAAGTTCTCCTAATTATTTAGGAAATACAATCCCCATTTCTTCCCAGTCTGAGATATAGATGGGACTCTCTGGGCTCCCATGCATTGCCTCCTTATCTCTTCCTGGACACCCACTGATGCCACAGTTATGACCATGGGAACCCAAAGGGAGCAGTGTGGTCAGGGGCCAAGCTGAAGAAGCATCCTGGCAATCATGCCAGGTTCCAGAAAAAGGCCACTGTGGAAAGGAATGGAGCCAGAGGAGCCAGATTCCCCACCAAAACCTCGACTAATAGTCCCCTGACCTCGGGAAAACAACAAAAATCCAACTTCACAGGAAGAGCTTTGTCAAATAAACCTAGAGTTCTGGTCACGCCTAATACACACCTCTCAGAGAAATACCTCAGCTGCTATTTCTCCATCAGAACTTTTTCATGCTCGAGGGGACCACAGAGATTCCTGGCACTGCACATGCTATTTATAGGTGAGGAAACTGAGTTCCACAGAGGAGAAGTGAGGAGCTAAAGGTCACACAGGCAACAAATAACAAAGCAAGAACAAACCACCAGAGTTCCATGGCCAGACTTGACTCTTCTTCACAACAGCCCACAGGATTTTTCAGCTGTAAACTCCAGACCAGACAGACCCTCTCTACCCCTCTACCAGCCTTGGGAGAAGAGGTTCAAAGAGACTTAAGGTCAGTAAGAAACTGAGTGTCTCTATCTTTATCTTTTTCCCAGGGTGAAGTGAAGCAAAATGAGAAGGGGTGGGAGAGATCAGGTTGGGCTATCAGAGTGGGGCATGCGGTAGGCCTCTGGTTCTCATGTGGGCACATGAATGACCTCTGTGCAGCTCAGAGGGGCACATGTGTAAGAAGAAGGTTTCGATAGAGATGTTATCTCACAATTGTTGAACAACTCACACTTCCAAAAGCTGCCACAAATATATTCTCATTTCATTCATTCTTTACTTCTTGTTTACAGATAAGGAAACTGAGGCTGAGTTGTGGTGCCAGAGCTAGAAGGAATGTACTTGGATCTCAATGTCCTAGCCCCAGGGCTAGTGTGCTTGCCAACACTCATGGGTCATGGTGAGATGCACAGTACACTTTAATACCCAGTTCTTATTTGATCCTCACCCAACCTGTGAGGTCTACAGGGCCAGAATTACAGAACTCCTGTTTTGTCAGTGAATCAATTGAGGTCCAGGGGCTCAGCAGTCTTCTGAATTTAGACACCATGTCCTTTCCTTCAAGTGGTAAATGCTGCCAGCGTATGTCTTCCTTGCCTCTCTGGGGCCTGTTTTCCTGGGGCTGGAGGAGCCATATCTGAGCAACTGGTGGTGGGGAAAGAGGAGGTTTTGTCCAACGAACCAACAAAACAAAAACAAAGGGTGAAGGACTTGCCTCTTAGGTAGGGGAAGGGGTCCTAAAGAAATAGTGGTCCCACTGTGACCTTGGAAAAGTCATTCCCCTTTTCTGATCCCAGTCTCTTCTGCCATAAAATATGAGAACGGGACTAGATCAGAGAATTTTAAAACATTTTGGCAGCAAAACATTGTTTTCAAATAATAAGGATTAATTAATAGCTGACATTTACTGAGCATGTACTATGTATCAAGTTCTGTAGTAAACACATGACAGCATTTTATACACTGATGGCATTTAATCCTCATAATCACCCTTTGAGTAGGTGCTCTTATTAACCTCATTTTACAGATGAGGAAACTTAAGGCTCAATGAGGTTAATCAACTTGCCCAAAGTTACTGATTAGTAAATTACTGAGTAGAAACTGAAGCCCATGTCCATCCACCAGCCAAGGCTGTCTACACTATGCCATGCTATCTCCAAAAAACCTCACATGGAGTTGCTACAGAAACTCAAGGGAAAAAAAATGACCTTTATATTTTTCAGAACTATAAATATCTTTTAGTCTCATTGAATCAGTACCATCTCAGCACTGGGTCCTGGGAGGAGGGGGTCATTCTACCAGTTCCCTCCCCTTCTTCCTGCCATTTCTGTACTTCCTGAGAAGTGAAGACAAATTTAGGTCAGGATGAATACCAGGAATCTACATTGGGTGGGCTCTCAGTAGAATGACCACTAAGCTTTGATAGCTGCTCCTAAATACAAGTGTACATGATAGTGTATTGGCCATGAGTGAATGAATTCACAAGTAGGTATACTCAGGGGACGGTCCATATTCCTAATTGAGTTTCTGTGGATTAGTTACTAGGCCGTTGTCCCATCATGTGGATACTTTGTCCACCTGATGCTAACAAATAACATTACTCTATGGCAGGCCCTGTTCTAAATGTTTTACAAATGTGACTCCTTTAATCCTCACAGCAACCCTAAGAAATAGATATTATAATTACACCCATTTTACAGACAAGAAGCTGAGCAGCAAGCCTGTAAGTAAGCAGCCCCAGATTACATAAGAGAATCTGGGATAAACTCTAGCTCCAAAGCCTAAGGTCTTTAATGATTGCACCTTGGTAAGCTGAGGGTCCTGAGTACTTTCCTAACACATTAGAGGAACTGAGGGGTGCAACAATGCACATCATTCAAAGTGTCTTACAAATAATAACCAGTGCTTACAAAGGATCAGAGTGTGCTCACAGATCATCATATTTATCTTAGAGCTGGAATTGATCTTAGAGACTCTCAAGTTCAGACAACTCATCTAATGCAATAGTTCCCACCTTTTTGGCACCAGAGATGGGCACTCCTATGAGAATCTAATGCCTGATGATCTGAGGTGGAGCTGAGGCGGTGATGCTAGCACTGGGGAGATGCTGCAAATACAGGTGAAGCTTTGCTCCCTTGCCCGCTGCTCACCTCCTACTGTGCAGCCTGGTACTGTGACCTGGGGATTGGGTACCCCTGATCTAATATACAAACTCAGGCCCAAAGGCAGGAAGTCGACTTGTCCAGAGAAACAGATTGGTGGTAGAGATGCATTCAGAAGACAAGCAAGTCAGGATGAACACCAGGAGCCCACATTGAGGGGCTCTCAGTAGAATGATACTTCTTCATACCTCCTAAGCCGAACAAAAAAGTGCAGACTGTCTTGCCATTTTCACAGACAGGAAAACTGAGATGACTAGTCTGTGGTCACCAAAGGGAGGTAAGACTGAGCCCAGAAGTAGAACACACTCACTGGTCCTCATGAGCTCCTTATGGATGCTGGGAGGTAAACTAAATTCAGGGGCAAAGGGGGATAGGGACCCAGTCAGTTTCCCCATAACACCCAGCCTAGCAGGACCACTAGCAGGTCTCCAGGGGCCATCTAAGACAGAGATGGGTGGGAGGGAGCCAGCTGAGTGCTGTTTCCCTTTGATAACTTTGAGCCCAGAGCAGACATTTGCCAGCTGGCTTAACCCCTTTTGTCCATGCTTCCCTCCACAAGAAAACCTTAATCATCCTCATTTGAATTTCAAACGACTTCTCCACTCTCCTCCTCTTAGCCCCAACAGGTTTTGAGGCAGGGATATGGAAATTTACCCTGCAGTATGGAAATCACCCCCCTATGCAAATAGCCTGCCCAGACCCCATCATAGTCTCCTTTTCAGCATCTCTCCGTGCTCTCTGGCTTAGATTTCAGCTTGAGGGTGTGGGCAGGCCAGGGTCCCTGCTGGGGCTGCCTCCCTGCAGCCTATAGTAGGCAGGTGGGGCACTTCAGTTAGGGACCCAAACCTACCCAGCAACCAGCCTGCACCTCTCTGGCAAACCTGGATCAGACACACCCAAGCAAAGCCAACCACTATTCCCCACCTCCCCAATTGCTAATCCAAGGATGGGCTAGGTGCTGGTAAGAAAGTTCTGGAATCTGGAGGACACTGTGATGCCACCAGAGTGGAGGCAGGAAAGAGGAGACCTAGGGGGCTTTGGTGGTACCAGTGGTAGGAGACAAAAGGCACAGCATGAAACCTGTATGTAAAACGTCATGCAAATTAACAACTATTATTTTTTGAGTCAACAGCACTGGTGCTTTTTGGGAGATGCCTGCAGCTAAGTTTCCCAGGCTCCAACTTGGTACAAAAAGGCCTGCCCTCCCAGAGACTTTCAGGGCCCTGCTATTACCCAAGGAATCCACCCCCTCACCCCCCCAGCACTAGCTCAATGGAGCCAGAAAGGGACTAAAGTCCCTAGAAGTGAAATTCAGCTGTCTTTGAGTACTCTGGTCATTCTCTGACTTGCCTGTCCCACCAAACCCTCAATCTCCAGTGAGGGGGAAGTAGCTCCAGCTAGGATGACCTCATACAGGTTCCATTGGAAGGATATTCAGCCGATTTTTCCCCGCCCCCCTCCCAAATCAAAGGCTGTGGGGAGCAGGGATGAGAGGGAAGTGGGACCTGCTTCCTTGCTCAGCAATCCTTCCTAAGGGTGGGTCATCCTAGGCAAAACCCTTCCCTGGGGGAGAGATTTAAACATGAAAGAGCCACCATCGAATGCTGGCTGAGACTCCAACTTCCATTGCCCTGGCCCTCCTTTAGTTTCCCAAACCCATTCAAGGACCCAAACCTGCCTTTGAAAGAGCAGCCTGGACCAGAAAGGAAGACCTCCAGTGGGTACTCTCTTGCAGCCTGCCCCAAGGGTTTTGAGGTGGAATTTTATGAGTGAGTTTGTATGTGTGTCCGTTTGTATGCTTGTAGGATGGAGCAGGAAAAAATGTAACTGCAGTTCAGTTGCCTGGATTTGGGCTGCTCCTGAAGCCCCTAAGCCTTATCCTAATTTGGTTGTTTATTTTACTTTAAATTCTTTTCCCACTTGTTTAGCACTTTTCCACACCAGGTGTTCACTGCCCTAATTGTTTCTTGAGGAGGAGGGTGGACCCAAGAAACCAAAAGCATTTACTCACAACTTTGAGAAGAATGTTAAGGTCATAAGATGTACCCAGGGTTAGATGTATCCATTGGTCATGGAATGCCAAAGGAAAGGCATTGCTCTAAAGTAGAATGTCTCAGTATGCTCCAATAGCCAGGGCTGGTCTGTAAATTATTCATTAAGTTCTGATTCCAGATACACACAGACATGGTGAGAATTTGGAAATGTTACTAGCACCTCAGGCACATGATTAGTGGGCTCTCCTATTGACATGGGTGTAGACCAATTGGGTCCTGCCGAATGTGTGTGGTGGGTGTGAGCTCTATTAACCAGTCCTACGTGGTTGGACCAAGTATTGGTCTTTGACAGACTGGAAGTAAGACAACTGGTCCTGCACTCCAGATTGTTTGAGAAGTGGTGCTCTAAGGCAGGGGTCCCTAACACCTGGGCCCAGACCTGTACCAGTCTGTGACCTAAGAACCAGGCCACACAGCAGGAGGTAAGCAGCAGGCAAGTGAGAAATTCATCTGTGTTTTCAGTGGCTCCTCAGCACTAGCATTACACCTCAGATCATCAGGCATTAGGTTCTCATAGGAACACTGGTCCCTGGTGCCAAAAGGTTGGAGACTGCTGCTCTAAGGAATGACCACTGATGAAACTAAGTGCAGTTCCAGGTGGTAAAGTCAGCACACAGATATCCCCACCCAGCTCCCTTGCTTTGTCCCCTCTGAGGCTGGAGAGAAAGGAAGTCCATGTTCTTCTTGGGGTGCACAGATGGCAGTAGGGGGTAGGAGGGGCATTTCCTTAAAAAAAGACCTACAAAAGGAAGAGGAATCAGTGCCAGGCAGGACTGGCCCAGCCACCCACAGCTCATGTGAGCAGCATGGTCCTGACTTATCTACCCCATGAGCTTGGGTTTGGGAATCTACAAACAAGACATAAAGTGTCTGTGAATTGTAAGGTGTGGTACACATGTGACTGGCTGTTGTAACTCTTTTATTTGCTAAAGTTCTCTGAGTGCTAGAGGCAGATAGGTGATTCCCGACACCACAGGTTCCTCTCCTGAGATCTCAGGCACAAAGTCACAGTAAGGTGAATTAGTACCTTCTAATCTCTCTGTCACAGAATGTGGAAACAAGTTGGAGTGGAAATAAGTTGGTTTGAGAAAGCTAAAACAAGAGGCCATGGGGTTGTGCTGCAGCATGAGGTCTTAGGTGAGAGATAAGGACTTCCAGGCACAGAGGATTGTATTCTACAAGTACAGGTGGCCAAGAGAAATTGCGGAGTTAGCTTTTAAGGATGGAGTATAGATGCAGGAGGGGAAAAAAAAAAAAAAACCTCTAAGAACAGTAGATTCTTTTATTTTCCAGGGATGGTTTTGAAATGTTTCCAAAGGAAGAAAGAGGTGTGGTCAAGATGTTCTCTCAGAATTCTTACATGCTCAGGAATTCATATGAGTTCCCCCTGGACATCGGGAGGGGTTGTGGCTTCATTTTTCTCTTCCAGAGAGGTAAGGGACAGAATGGGTATAGATTGAGGCACAGGACCAGGGTCATCAGGCTCAAATTTTAAAGACCACCTAGCCCGTCCCCTTCATTTTTCTCTAACAGCATTCTTTCCCCCATATCACAATGAGGAAACTCAAATCTAGGACACAAGCAGACTTCAGTGACAACTTTGTCTTGTCTCCTAATCATAAAATGAAAGGGGTGTGTGTGTGTGCATGTGCATGACTTAGGAAGGGCTATCAATGGGAGACGCTTCTGCACTTCCCCAAGACTCACTTCATCCCAAGTACTTCCTAGATTTCTCCTGTCCTCTTTGTCCTTGAAAGAATATTTTTTGTTCAGTAAGTATTTAAATTGAAAATCACACTCATCTCTAAAGTCTTCTGCTTGTTTCTACCTGGATCCTTGCCTCTAGGTAGTGATGAGACACAGTTTCTTTATCCTCAGGTTGTTTTCTTGGGGACTCAGCTGGGTAGAGACTGCATGATCCTGGGAGTGAACTGCCTGAGAAAGAGTTTCTAGTCTTGGGTCAGATACTCATTCTTCCTCTGGGACCTTATGAGAATCACTAACCTTCTGGGCTCGCCAATAGAATCATGTTCAGCCTTTCTTAAAACCATGTTGAAAGCTCCCAGGGTTAAGTGAAGAGACTTTCTGCAAAGGGTCCCTAAACAGCTAACCCACCTTAGTGATCTTTCTGGAGAGTGGGGCAGATGTTAGTCATTCCACTTCACAGACAGGACAATGGAAGCCAAAGAGGAAGGGCAGCACGAAGGGAAAACTGACAAAGCCCAGTCCCCTTTTATTTCTAGCTCTTCTTTTCTTCCCCTGAGTTCCTCTCATGGAATCCTTACTTCCCAGATCTCTGGGCAGGACAAGAGTTCCAAGGCGTTTGGTCCATTGTCTGGGTTTGCAACCTCACTTCACACTTCCTGTGAAATGTTGGGGAGGAGATAGGGAGCTGGTACATTGGTGAGGCTGGTTCAGGATGAGAGAAGGAAAGGAGGAAGTTCTCACAGAGGCTAGATCCTTACCCTCCACAGTTCACCAGAAGGGACTGAAGTGACCCCAGCCTCTCCCTCTTCTCCAACAAGCATGTTTTGGCCCCAAACAAGGCTTCTGCCTCTTGGACTAGACCAACCCACCTTATAGGAGCTTGGCTACCCTCTACCTCCTATTGCCAGTGCCACCCTCCATAATCTTGTCATTTCCCTTACTGCTACTACTCTGCTGCTGTCCCTGGTTCCCCATCTTGGTACTCAGTCTTTCCACTACCATCATTGGATAGAAAGTCACTAGAAAGACCAGGTTTAATCCTGTTATTTGTTAGGTATGAAATCTTAGGAAAATCAGCTAGCATTCTTTCTCATTACCAGCCTCAATTTCCTCATCTGCATAGTGGGATGATGACATCTACAGTTACAGAATTGTTGTGAAGGCCAAATGCATTGTGTTTGAGAGTGCTCTTCCAGATACAAGTTAGCACTGTTATCCACTCCACCATGGAATTCATGCACTAGGAGAAAAACCCCTTGAGTAGAGAAACTGTTTCTTCATCTTCCAGAGTCCAGGGGCTGATCCAAATGTGTTCCACAGATGTTGGTTAGGTGACTGACTACTAGCCAAGGCAGAGAAGAGGACTGGAAACAGAACGAAGCAAGGCAGCCAGATGTGTTGGAGGAGAGAATGCTGAGAGGGTAGCTAGAAAAAAAGGAATATGAGGGGCTGAGGAAAATGGGGTAGAAAGAGAGAGGTCAGTGCTGAGAAAGCCTGCACAAACACAGGGCATGGAGACTGATGGGAGATAATTTAGAAAAGTGGAATTATGTATACGTCTTCTAAAATTCAGCTCTTAAATCATCCAGCCCAAATCTCTCCTTATATGGGAGAAAAATAAAGGTCCTGGTGAAGAAACACTTGTCCAATAATCTGCAGGAACTTCATGGCAGAGCTTGGAGTTAGGACTGAGTTTGATTCCTGGTTAGAAGCTGTGTGATTAGTTTCTCATTCTGAGCCACAATTTCTTCATTGATAAAAACAAAGATTGTAAGAATGAATTGAGATGATGCATGTAAAGTTTTAGGTACATAAAGTACATCTGCCTGGGTATGGGGAGAAGGCTCCATGAATATGCTTGCCCTTTCCCTCCTTCCTCCTGAGCCTACCAGATTTGACCTTCCCTGAGTCTGAGGCTATGCTGTGACCAATATGGTCAAAAGTTATAAAGCTAGCTGCATAGGTGCTTGGGTTGTCAGTTATAGACTGGGGGCTTTTCAAATGTGGGTCAGTTATATCTTTATCAACCACTCAATTGGGAACAGAAAAGAATTGTCAGTCTCCAAAATAAAGAAAAAATAACAACAGGTAGGTTAGAAAAAAAAATGACCAAAAATCTGATAGTTCAGAAATCTAGAAACAACTTGGCTCCAGTCCTCTGGGAGTTATGGACAAAGCACTAGACAGGGGATTGGAAGCCTCCTCTGGTCCCTAAAGCTGTCAGACTTTGAGGCCTTGGGAAGTTTATCTTCCATCCAAGCTTCAACTTCCTCATAGGCAGAAAGAAAGGGAAAATATAATCTGCCTTGCCAGGTCTCTACCAACCAGAATATCTGTGTCTAGACCTGAGAACGCTCTCCTTTGTAGTCAGGGCCAGTGTGGATGGAGAAAATCACCTCTTTTTTTCACCTCCCACCTCTTGTACCTCTTGGGGATTTCACACAATAAAGAGAATGCTCTCAGGGAACTGGAGCTTTCTAAGTCACCTTTGTTTATAGTTCCTTTAAACCCAGAAAAAAAAACCACCCCTTAATTCATGTACTGCTGGGAAGAGGAATCTGCCTTTTAAAAATCCAAAGGAAGCCATTAAACCAAGTTGGTAACCACTGTGACTCATAATAAGTTCTCTGTAAAAAAAAAAAAATGAGTCAGAACGACTTTCCAGGAAGTTTGGTTACTTTAATTAGCTACCTTTTTTTTTTCTTGCCCTTAAAACCATGCAGTAATCCGATGATCACCTAAGTATAGATGCTTCCAGCCACTGAGCTGAGTCCCTACACGTGAAAGACTAGGGGTGGAGAAGTTCTAGACAGCATGGACTTCACAGTCTCCTCGGAGTCTAGGAGCCACATAGAATCCTTTCCTGAATGAAAGCAGAAAAATAGACCTCTGGGGCTGACCCACTTGGCCTGAGTAAAGAGGCAAAGGACATCCCAGCTACCTGCAGCCCAAAGCACTAAGCAGAAATGCTCATTCTGTATATTACAGAATCACAGAATCTTAATGATGCCATTTAGAGGTAATGATGATCACAGCTGCCATGTGCCAAGCACTATGCTAAGGCCTTTAAACATAATCTTAGCTAACTCTCAACCCACTCCTGAAGATGGGCATTACTTGTCCCCATTTACAGAAGAGATAAGGCTAAATTAACTTATCAGAGCATACAACTAGTAAGCAGCAGAACTGTGATTTTTATCCCAGGTCTGTTTGGTTCTAAATCTACTCTTCAAAGGTCACCTCTTCCTGCCTCCTAAGGAGGTAAAGCGGCTGAGCAAAGGTCACATGTCGAATTGACAATAACCCTGGGATAACAGATTCCAAAAGTCCCCATTTATCTCTGGATTCTTTCTCCTTCAGCCTAGTCTGTACATAGCTCCCACAGTCCCAGATATGAGGCCAGAACTTGCTTAGATTGTTGAAAACATCTTACCCTTCCTAACCCCCACCTAAGATCTGAACTTCCTTCCTCTCATTGTTTACCATTCAGGGTTCTGCATAGCTCCTTCTCCCTCCCCACATGGTTACCCTGACTTGGTCAAGTAACTAATAACAGAATACAAGTACCAGCCTGCTCAGAGTAGTCTTCTTTCTACATGGATACTCTTTTAGCTCTGTTCCCATGTACCTGGGGCAATATGCCTGGCCCAGGTGAGTAGCCAACCTGCTACCAGGAAAGGATGACCCAACTTCTCCCGAACCATGGCTTCTAGACTCTGATTTTTCTCTAGGGCTGTGTCAAAGTTGAGACTGTGCCTATCAATCGCCAGCTGAACTGATTTTAAAGGCTTTCTGGAGTTCTTGAGATTGGAGAGAATTTTCTTCTCAACTGGAAAGAACAGGTGCCCCACTTTATAGAAACTTAGGAAAACATACTCAGCTAATAAATTAATTTCTGGAGTGGCTTATATTCTCTTAGTTTAGTTGTCACTATCCATAAAGCAAAATATAAAGCCTGTAGCTTGACTTTGCAAAAAAGACACTGTTTCAATATTAAATTGAGGGCAGAAAAGTTTATTGTAAATGCATCCTCAGCTGCCCCCCACCATAAGACCTCAATTATTTTGTCCCTTATTCTAAGTCTTTTAGTTTCATGAATGGAACTAGACTGCACCCAAAGACCTAGGAAAAGATGTTAGCTCTGGTAGACATTCTGTTCTTCTTCTATTTTCTATGTCTCCAAAGATCCAGTTGAAAGGCTAACTGAGGTCTTGGTGGGATACTATTAAAGTTATTTGAGTTGTTTTTAATTATATGTAATTTCAAAGGAAGGCTTGACTATGGAGTTAAAAGCAGAGAGGTATGCGACTTTTTTCTCAATTTTTCCCTATCCTCTTTCCTTTCTTCCAAAGCAGTCATCTCCAGCTACCAACCCATCCTCTCTGAGTCTATCAACATGCACATAATTTGGAAGAGGAATACTTGCACACAGGCCTCTTTGGTTAGTTTCCTGAGTAGGAGTTTTGAGATATCTAGGTTAAAAGGTCCTAGTCCCCATCTACTAAAGACAGGTTCTGTCTTCTGTCAGTAGCTGCTGAGAACACAGCCTGCTGCTTCTAGGGTTGTTGGAACGGCACATTAAAAAGTGACTCTTCTTCTTTTTTTTTTTTTTTTTTAGTTTTTAAGAATCTGGCCATTTCCTAGCCTACCTCCAGAGATTTCTTTGTTCCATGTAGACCAATATGTATTGTTTGAAATCTCCAGGATCATATCCTACATCTGTAGGCAATTCTTTCATTTCTTAGGACTCAACTTTGGGGTCTGATGGGCTACATGACCAAAGGAGAAGAGATGCAACATTGTTTCAAAATTTCCAACAATTCCCTCCCACCAGGTGCTTTCCTGTTTCATTTCTCAGAAGAGAAGACCCTTACCTGTCTCCACCTGGCTGAGAGCATTGCGAGCATCCATGGAATCTGCCACATCCCCACTCATCTTGATATCTGCAGAGAAAACACAAATGATTTTAATAAAGGTCACAATTTTTATTGCTATAACACACATGGCTTTAACTAAACAGCAAAGATGAAAGTGTAATTACAACCATCACTTTCAAATTTCTGATTCCTGAACACACAACCATTAGAATATTCATAAACTCAGGGCACATATCCCCTCCTCTCATGCTTTCCCCCTTTCCCCCATGCTACTGCAGGGTCTCTCACCTTTTGCATCATTGTCATTCCCCTCTATCACTGGGATCAGGCTAGTAAAAATTTAACAAGGGAAGGGGTACAGAAGAGAGAATGTTTCCCACTCTTAATCCTCATTTCTTTTTGGATTTGGGGAATTTATTTTACTTTTTAAAATAGCATAAGAAATATCCATCTCCCCTCTTCCCCCCATAATAGCCCTATGCTGGAAGGCAGGAATACCCTTGAACCAAGGCTTCACCTTTCTCCAATTCTTGACTCTGTTCTTTGATTCTCAGAGGTCAGCCTACTCTCTAGGGATCACACCCTAGCTTTTGTGTGGTCTCCTTGGATATCCTATTCTTTGGAGACCCTTACATTCTCTCCTATACTTCCGACATGTTCAGTGAAAAAGGAATAGCGGGTGGGTCAGTGCCCCGAAAAGAGATAAGATCAAGCAAGGCCAGTCTCAGTGCTGTGGGTTTGGCCTCTCCGCCTTGCTTCATTTCAATAATTAAATGTTTACCCACTATAAACAGCTGCCACCACCTAAGAGGCTCCTTAGTCTCCTCCAGGATCAGAAGAGAGAAGGAAAGGGGCAACTTTGAACTAACCCACGCACTTGACTACTCTCCTTATTAAACCACCCAAATACTGAAGCTGTTAAAGACAGAGAATATTTTACTCAAATTGTGTTGACTCTCATCCTCTTCCCCACCCCCACCCTCTTCTTTGGAACAGCATTTTAACTCTTTCCAACCAGATAAAGTCTTGGTGAACCAATTTGCATACCTGGCTCACCAGCCAATCTTAGTTAAGCAGGCAGCCTTAATTTGCAGGAGGTAATCAGGCAGTTGGCAGTCTGGACACCGATGGTCTGGAGATGATCAGGATGAGGGGAAAGGGTGGACCTCTGCCTCAGGAAAAATGGGGAGAAATCTACTTATTATTTTTTTAGAACAATGGCATGTGTGGCCCTGGCAGAGATTTAAATTGTGGCTCCTGGGCATGTAGTGACTACAGGGCAGGAGTGACTGTTTTGCCAAGCAAGACAGAGATGGGAAATCCAGAGCCTCTCCAGCCCTTAGAACACCCTGGAATAGGGAAGTAAGCCACTATGGTTTGAGGAATATTTTTGAGACCCACCAAAGTGATGACTCCCAGGTAAATACTTGGAGCTCCATACAGCCGCCCCCTGGACCTCCACACTGTCCTATATGGTCACAGACCTCCAGGGGAGTTACCATACCCCACCACTTATCCCAGTGTACTGCATTTAGGAATGCATTTCTTTAGCCTAACCTAAGTCTTTCCTGCTGTAGTTTGAAACTCCCTGTATAGTCTGTTAGGCATGAATATGCAGACTAGTGTGGGCTACCTGGACAGATCTGCAAAGAGCTTCTGCTTCTCTTCTTCACTCCAATGGAGAAATAAGCTTTGCTGCATCCTACTCCTGAGTACTACCCCTGGAGCTGTGCATGGCCTAACAGACCTGCTCAGCTTTTACTTCCCCATAGAGATTCTTCAGCAGTGCTGAGAAAAAGACTGCCCAGAAACTGTGGGAGGGGAAGAGTTTGCCCTTTGGTGGTTTTTTAATGCTTCAGTACCACCTGGAATTAAAAGCATAGGTTTTGGTGGAAGATAGACCTGGATTCAATTCCAGTGTCATCTCTAACTAGCTGGGGAACTCTGGCCACATATTTGAACCTGTTTTCTCAACTGAAAAACAGGAATAATGATACTTCCCAGAGTCATTGTGAGGACCAAATGAAATACTGGATGAAAACTGCCTGGCACAAAGTAAGCATATGATAAATGAATTAACTAAACAGATACTTAGGCTTTGATGTTAGTTCCCTTCTCTCATTACAACAAACAGCTTTACTTGTGTCTCAGCCCTATTATAACTTGTCCTTTAACTGGGGAACCATTGGCATTCTTCAAATTGACTTCATAGGAAAAAAGCTCATGGGGACAGGAAGAGTTCATGATGCAGTAAGGCTGGGATGACTAGATTCTCTGAATCAGTTTATTTTAAATTCGTGATGTTTAAGAAGGGTAACTCTTTAAACCATAATTTTATGTCTGTAACCCAAACTCTCTTCCAATACCCATACTCTGCATTTCCTTTACATATACCTCAAAGTCATCTAACTCATCCTTTAAATGAGCTTAAGTAGCCCTAATCATATCTAAAAATAGCTTTTGAAGGAGTCAAAAACACCACACTCTGCCAGGACATCTACTAATTTGATGTACTCTTTATGAGAGCAACACTGTGACACTTCTGGATTGGAAAGGGATTTGAGCCTGAACAGAGGCAGGCTGAGATGATCTGTAAAAGCTCTTCTGAAGCCCCAAAGGATGTTAAGATACCGAGAACCTGTTCCTGTTGGGTAGGAGGCTGTGACTGCTGGGTGGGACGAGCTCTTGGGTCTCAGCCTAAAAATGGGCCAACACCGAAACTCCCCAAGATGCCATAACCCTTTGCCTATTGGACAGCACTTGCAGGGGTGAGTGAGAGGTATGGGGTGGGGCCAGGCTTCTTGGCTGTTCTTATCTCAGCCCCAATTGAGTAGGCTTTGCCATCACTCCCTTCCCTGGGGAGGCTCAGCTGCTCTGTGTAAGAGTACAGATACCAGACACGGACCTTCATCTGCCTTGCTGGCACCATCACACTCTGAGGCTGGGGCAAGATGCTGGTGGCTGGCCTTGCTCTTCCCTATGCCTTGGTATGACCCAAGAGTAGATCCTTCTTACACATTCATGAACAAGGATGTGTACATGAGTTTGCAAGAGCAAAGTCCAGGAGACAGCATTTTTCCCAGGCTGAGCATCGACACTATCCTGGAACCCCTGGTATATTATAGGCTATTCGGGGAAACCATCCTTTTCTCTCCTACAGTCCATCTTCATTTCTTTGGAAGGAACTGGAGATTCCTCCTGACTTCTTCCTGCACGTGCTGATGAGGGCACTTCTACCATAGGGAATTCAAGGGACCCAGTAGTCCTACCTCTGAGCCAGCCATGGCTCCCACTCTTCCCTGCAAGAGACTTCTCTCATTTCTTCTTCAAGAGAAATCCACTTCCTCTCCCAATGAGGCCTTCCATCCCAACTGGTATACTGTAACTAGTATCAGTCTGTAAGACTTGATCCCTCTTTCTCAGCCCTAGTGCGGAACAGCTCAGTGAGAAAGACAGAAAAAAAAAGGTGCCTGGGACAGGCCAGGTGTCCCCCTCTGGCTGGCTTTCTACTGTTTTCCTCTTTTTTCTCTCCCTCCCCATGTATCTGTCTGTTTCTTATCTACCCCTCTGACTATTTTTGGCCTAGGAAAGGGAGCCCCTCCTTGGGTAGAGTGCCCCTGTGTCTGGTGACCTCATGCTTACTCAGGTGTTCCTGCTCCCGTGTGAGAGATGCTCTATGGAGTACAAAGTGCTGAGGCCCCAGGCCAACCTGCTGTGGCTTACATCCAAGTTATCAGAGGAAAAAGATGGGCTGACTAAGGGGCTGCAATGATTTTGGAGCTGAGTGTGTGTTTGTGTTGGGGGGGGGCTATGCCCTACTTTGTGTACTCCTGCTCCCCCTCTTTCACCACCAAATTCTTCCAGCAAATCAATTGAGGAGTCATCCCCAAAGGCCCAGAACTTGGCATTCACAGAGGAAGTGTGTTAATAAACAATCTGCAGAATATAGGATAACTGTGAGGGGGAAAATAGGACCCAAAGGAGACCAAATTTCCACCAAAAGGAGAGACCCTTATAAGGGGCCCATAATGAGACACTCCACAGAGGGACCCTCCCTCACAGACCCCACAGAAGAGCCCGCACTGAAAAACCCTGCAGAGACAACCCTGGACTGAAAGGCCCACTGAGAAGAGCCAGCAAAGAGAACCCTCGATTAGCAATCTAGTCAGAGAGACTCTACAGAAAGTCCCAAACTGAGAGAGCCTCTGAGATGCCACTGAAGGGGAACCAGATGCCACACAGGGGCCCAGACAGCCCTAAGAGGAGAAAGACTGAAAAAGAAGGGCAGGGAGTAAATGTGCAGAGATGAATCAGGTAGCCCACTGAAGGTGGATGGAAACCCCCTTCTGGGGAGTCACCCCACCTTAGGTTTAGATCAGTCTCTCCTTTTGTAGCTGGAACCCCTGTCTACAGAGGACAAGTGTGAGGGAGGTGTCTGGGTTTTGAGAAGCATCATTCTGGAGCTTCCACCAAGGCCAAGGCAAGGGAGGCTTGGCCCTCTCACCTCAACCTCACTCTCTCTCCTGCTCTTTGCTAGATTTTCTTAGTCCCTAGGCTGCTTTCCTGCTGGGTCCCAGCTGTCCCACCTCCTCCCGCTTCCCTCAGAGCAGGAGGTGAAACCCCCCCAGGAAGTGTCCTATCTTGGTCCTAAAGAACTTTCCCCTGGAGCCCACCTTTCTAAATTCTTGCTCCCATTCAACCCTTCTTGGTGGGAGGTAAAAGAAGGAAAACAGGGCTGGTGTCACAGGGTCTCAAAACAGATTTTCCCCAAACATTGGGTTACACCAGTTAGATGGTCCCTGTTGTCTACCTCTTCTGGCAGTCCTGGCACCTGGGGATGCACTCAGAGTTAACTCCTCTCTCAGCCCTGCCAAGACTGCCTCTGGGAACTGTGGACTCTAGGGCTCCCTGGGTACCCATTGCTGCTTGTTTTCAGCACTGGTGGGCCTCAGGAAGGGCCAAAGCCTCCAGCCTACTCTGCTCCTTGGGGGCGGGTTGGGAAAATTGCCTCCCCTTAGTCTTCTTTCCTACTCTTCCAGAAAGGAGAGCAGGCAACAAAATTCCCATCGACATTGCTGAAATCCTAAATAAAGGTCATTGGGTGCTGCCCCCTTTGAGAGGCAAATCATCGGTTTGCAATGGCCAAATTAGGTTTAGTTTTCTTCACTCTGAATCTGTTCTCTGCTCAAGCCCTCAGACCTCCATAAGGCCTACCCTAACGCAAAGCCCAGCCCCTCAGGAATAGTGGTCCCTGCCCTAACACAGCTGTGGAAGGATAGATCGGTGAGTGAATAGAGGGGTCTTGGTTCACTCTATGCCCACATACCATTCTCACAAGACAAACTGACTCCTGGAAAAGTATTTCCATTTCCTAAATTCTCATACCCAAGGAAAGGAGGGCTTGATATTTGAATCCATGGGACATGGGACTCAAAGGATGTCTCTCATCACCCCATCTCAGGCGCAGAGATGGAAGCACCTATCTCACAGCCCCTTGTGCAGGGTGCTCCTCATGTGGGATCTTATAGAGCTCCTGACCAACACCTGCACACTGGACTCTTCACCACCACCCCTCCCCCCTGCACTGAACCTATAGCACTTCCAAGACCTGCAGAGCATGTGCGTGGACACGCTGTCACACATGGAGTGGGCACACCTTCACACATGGGGTCTGCTCTACCACCTTTCCCAATTCACATAGGGACAGACAGACTTACCTCTGATACACAAGACACATGCTTCCACAAGCCCCAATCAATACATGTGCGGCATGGCAACTGCCCCAGGGGTGCCTCTGTAATTGCCCACCCCCCTTACTTCTCCTAGGCTCCCCCAGCCCAACTTCGGATCTCACAGATGCCCACTTTGTCTCCACTTCACATAATTGCCAAGGACACAAAACATGTAACATGTGGATACACGTATTTTCCTCACTTATGTACTCCCTGGTCCACACCCCTAGCTGAATGAGTGAGCCACCTTTCTGTAATAGGTGAATAAGGCAACTTCAACGAGAAGACTACAGTTCAGCACACCCAAGCCTCACACATCGGCCACTCTTCACATTGGAGTCTTCAGAGGCCCTCCCACTCCCCAACCCTGTAGCCCCCACATTTATTCTTCTCCAAGGTCCCCTCCCCCTCCCACCAAATCTACCTCCCCACTCCCGCCCCTGGGTGACCCGCTATCCACACTGACCTCTCCTGGCCGCCGGGGAATAAGACCCCCGAGCATGGTGGCCCCCTCCTTCGCCCCTTCCCATGCGCAGTAACACCTGTCAGAGCTCACTACCTACACCCTCACCTGTGTGCATGAGTTCCAGATTCACCATCCTGCCCCAGGCGGGGCCAAAACCAGCGCCCCTCCAGGACCCTCGCGTCGGCCCCAGCCGGGCCCCCTGGGAAGCCAGGGTCTCCTTCCTTCCGCCCCCGGTCGTCGCCGCCGCCGCGGGAGCTGCTGCCAGAACCTTCGCCGCCGCCGTCGCGCGCTTTGCTCCACCCGCCGGGGCAGCACTCAGCGCAGCCAGGATTACTACACGCCCCAGGTGAGCATGCGGCGCGGCGGGGGGCGGGGGCCGTCGACCACGCCCCCTGGCCAGTCCCTGGCACCTGGACCCCAGCCCATGCAAAGCAATAATTTGCATAAGAGGAGCTAGGGGTCCAGAGAGGAAGCAAGGGGTGCTGCCAAGGCGAGTCCCCACCCTGTGGAACACCTCTTTGCCCCAACCCGCCCTGGCAGCCTCCCTGCACCATACCTGCCGCGACCCGGACTTCTGGTCTAGCTCTCCCTTTTTAGGAAGGAACCCCTGGAGGATTATTAGCCAACCAGACTTAACTTCTACCTGGTCAGACTCCCTAAGTGAGTCTGGAAGTGAAACTTCCTGGAATGTTTGGAGAAGCCATGGGTTACAGGAAAAAATCTGCTTTTGGAAGCCTCTCTCTCAATGGTTTATCAGTTGTGTGACAATGAGACAGGCTCTTCCCCGAATTCATTTTACTCATCTGTAAAACGGAGCAAGTGTGAATCCTAACTGACAATTCTCTGCATGGAATTAGCAATTTGCCAAGCTCACCAGCTCCCATGCATCCTCACAGCTTCCTGGGACCTAGATGGGGCCCAGCTTATTATTACATCTTCCAGGTGAAGACACTGCCCTTTGCCTACCCCACGAAGGTCCCAGGTTGCTCTGAGGCTTTATGACATGATGATATGAAAGTTATTTATCAATGTCAGGGGTTGTGGAGACAGCCACCCCCCTCATTTACAGAGCCGGGGGATGACAAAATCACACAATCCCCAGGTGACAGACAGAACCTGGCTGGAATCAGGTCCCTGGATTCCCACTTCAGTGCTCTTTGCAGCACCCATCATAGATCTGAGCTCCTCCATCCCCCTTCTCCTCTACTCTTTAGGTCACAGTAAGTGGTGCCAAGGGCAAGGGGCCACCTGTCTTGTAAGCACAGAAAGCCATATGCCAATGGAAGGGCAGGGGCTCACCTTTCCAGACATGTCTTATTATCAACCTACCTTAGTCTCAAGGACTATTTCCTGCTCACAGAACAGGTCCTGGGCTTTTCCGTCTCTACGTCTTGTTTACAGTGTTACTTCCACCTGGTATATCCACCCACCATCTACCCCAATAATCCCTATAATAATACCCAGCATTTATTGAACTTTTATTATGTGTCAGGCACAGTACTAACACTTTAAAGCATCCATTTCATTTAGTTCTCATAACACTTTGTAGATTGAACTGTTATTGTTTCCATTTTACAGATGGGAAAAATAAGGCTTAGTGAATTTAACTTGTCCAATGTTACACAGCCGGTAAAGTATTAGGGCTCCTATTTTAAAGCATTGCACTTAACTCCCTCCGTGCACAACTCAAATGCCACCTCCTTTCTGAAGTTGGAAGTGATCTGATCTCTCACTAAATTACCATAACACTTCAATGTTCTTAATAGCCCTTGTGGTGGATTCTGTGGGACTTTTCTTACCCTACCTCCTGATTGTTAACTAATTGATGCCCCACAGCACTTAGCATAGTGCCGGGTATATAACAGGTATCAGAAATGGCTCAGTGGGTGCTACAGTGGCCCTGGAGAAATAAGAAATGCTTAATAAGTGCACTTGAGGCCCTTAAAACCCTCCCCTAATCATATTCTCCTGTCTTTTCCTACTCTCAGTAAGAAGACAGGGAACTTTTTTCCTGTTTCTTCTGGCTGGGGGAAGTAATCAAAGTTTCTTGGAGGCCTAGTGAACTCAGGAACCCCCCCCACTCAGGACACTTGCAGCCTGTCCCTTCCTTCCCTCCTCTTCTTTCTTCTTGCCCTCCCCTCCTCCACTTCAGGCTTGGCCCCTTCCCTGAGGTCCATTTCTTATCTACAACTGCATGTCACCTGCTATCATTCTAGAAAAATACCTGCCCATAGTTTATATACCACTGTGTGCTTGTGATTTCCATTTTACTATTTGCATAGCAATAGTATGGCTGTATGTGCTGAGGGTCTGATTCTCTGACTACCATGTCTGAGACCTGTTTCTCTTTTTCATGTGCAAAGTTACATTTTTTTTCCCTCTGGGCTTTAGTTTTCCAGAAGTCATAGGTATCTGTACCTGAAGATTTCCAAGCTCCAGCAGCCTAGGATTTTGGGGGAGAGTAGGGGTGGACCTTGGGGGTCGTGCCCACTGAGGCAGAAATGGGACCTTGGAGATTCACAGTTGGAAGTGCAGTTTTGGGTTCCAGACATGGAGTGGGAGGATGGGAGTGTGGGGGGTGGTGGGAACTGGAGGATGGCAGCAGGCATTACCTTACCTTCATTCATTTACTCATTGCTTTAGTCATTCTTTCAATAAATATTGATTGAGCACTTCCTATATGCCAGGAAAGGTGCTACGTGCAGGACATGCTCCTTCTTATTTAATCAGCACAACTTTAAAGAGAAGATAACAATTTTTAGGCTCCTTTTATAGAGGAAACTAGGTTCAGGGAGGTTAATACAGCCAGTAGATGACTGAATTGGGATTTAGACCATATCTACCTGACTCCAAAGCTGATGCTTTAATTTTGCTTCCAGTGCTTGAGCCTGAGTTTCCCTTTCTCTTCTCCTCCCTTCTATCATCTTATAACTTGAGGTGGAAGGAGCCTAGGTAACATTTATATGAAGAATAGGAGGTCCACAGAGGAAGAGACTTCCCCAAGATCACATGGCAAGTAAAGGCAGAGCAGAGACCCTCTCTCCGTTCCTCCTTCATATCTTCTTCCTGGGTCTTAGAAGGCTGGGTTGATTTGTGGCACCTGTGTATGGGGCAGGGTTGGACAATTTTTGTTCCTTCGCTTTCTGACTTGCTTGGTGATAATTTCAACTAGATGAACTGGAATAGGATCTCAAAAGACCCCTTTATTCCTCTCTCCTCCCTAGTACTCATAGTCTCCATAAAATCAGCTTTTTGAGTTCTAGGCAGATGGGAGGTGATGAGGAAGATGCCAGCCCCTGTGCCTAATACTCCGTATCTGTGTTTAGCCTGGAAGAGGGAAAACTGTAGGGAAGAGGAAAGAAATAGAGGGTTGCCTAGAGGTTAAAAAGGGAGAGGAAGGAAGGGGAAAAGAAGCAAGGACAGGAAATTTTAGTGCCTTTGGACATCAGTAGAGTCAAATGCAAATGAAATGCAAATAAAATGCAAATACTCTCTCCCTGCCTCCCCACCCTCTTTCAACAGCTAAAGGACTTGTTCAGGGAGTATCTAAAGTCTTACTCCAGGATTCTGTGGTCCCCAAACTGTTATCAGCTTGGACCTCTTTCCAGGTCCTTCTGGTCCTCTGGAGGTGACATCTGAGTCTTTTAGCTATACCTCTAGGAAGTCACTAGCTCCACAGGCTCCATTTCTAGAAATCTCTAGGAATCAAGCTTCAGACACATTGCTGGAAATGGGTTATTGCCCTGGAAAAGGTACTCAGAGGAGGGAGGGGGGTTCCCATCCTTGCTACCCACCTCAGCAAAGGAAAGTAACCTTTTGGGCTGCAAGCCCTGCTGCTCACTCTTTTTTCCTGTCGTGTCAGCTGGACTGAGTTGTCAGAGTTGGAAGAAGGGTGGAGACCAAGGTGTCCTGGAAAGCCACCAAGATACAAGTTCCCTCTAGCCCTGTGTCTGCCAGATGGACTGTTAGGGCCCAGAGTGTGGGGGCCTAGAGTGGTGGTCAGTTCTCTGCCTTGGGGCAACCATAGGGAATGAATCCAAGCTCAGGCTTCTTAAAAGAGCTGATGGAAAACAGGTAGAGGCCAAGAAGAACTCCTAGGTCTCTTTTAAAATCACACCTCAGAGTCCATCTTATGGCACCATTGCCAAGAGGAGCAATGTAGGATGGAGGTAGAGGGGGTTAATATCAGAGTGATAAAGTAAGAGAGTCTCTGGGAACCAGGATAAAGCTGTTTCTGGGGATTAGACTGTAGAGGACATAAGAGTCAGGATACAAAGCTGTTCCCTGCTACTGATATCCCTGATGCTGAGCCCCCAACCCCAAACATTCCACACCATCTAGTATCTAGCCTTCCTCACATCTAGGGGGAATACACACAAACTCATTGTCCATTTTGTGCTTGAAGGTTCCGAATGATAGATCATAATGATATGTATTAATTTTAAAATAGCATAACAACTGTTTTCTAGTGAACTTTTTTCATTAGGTCCACCATTGAGCTATGCTTCAGCCCTTTCCTGGTTCTCCCAACTTACCTCAGACCAGGTAAACCTCCTGATTTACCTGTGTGCTCAGGACATGCTTAAGCCTAAGGTGCCCTCTTGTGGTGATAGGGGTGTGTAATCCTGACTTGAGCATCTCTACTGCAAGACAGGAGAGGTCTCACCACCATCTTGTAGTGATTGCCTGTCTGTCTGTGTCTGGGTAAACCACAGGGAAGGGCCCCAGTTCCAGGCAAGCTGAAGATATTGACTTTTAGCTTCAGAGTGCTGTTGGGTCTTCTAGTCCATGCTCCCCTTCAAAGGCCAGACTTTACCTTGGAATCCCAGTTGTAGTCAGCCAGCCTCAGCTCAGTCAACACAGGGACAGGACCCCTGGCCTTATTGGGCAGTCTCTCCTATTGCTGGACAGTCTGCTTGTTAAAATGTCCTACCTCCCACACTGCCCTCTGGAGCTTCTGAGGTACATGCCAATCCTATAGCCTACATGTAGGAAATCAGTGGCCATTCATTCATTCATCCATTCAGAGCACGTATTGAGTATCCACTGGAGCTATGCATCAGGCCAAGAGCTGGGAATGGAATGGAGACTAGATGTTGTCCCCACCCTTAGGAAGCTCACAATCTGGTAATGTTTGCAGACCCATGAACAGGCAAGTCCCTCACACTGTGGCATATACCCTCACAGGGAAATAGAGGGTAATATGAGGGACCTGCTGCAGGGCATGCCTTACTCGAATCTGGCCATGGGAATCAGGAAAGGCTTCTTAGAGGAAGAGAAATCTAAGAAGAGATCTCTAGCAAGGAGGAAGGAGGTGAGAGTAAGGCATAAGCAATACAAGCAAAGGGAACAGCATATGCAGGAGGGTGTGTGGAACACTGGGGGCTCCCAAGCAGTACAGGCTGGCCAGGTCACAGAGCAAAGAGGTGGAAAAACACAGGTAAATGAGAGTGATGATATTTGTACAAGGAGGACTTTGAATTTGCCCTCACTTTGGTGGAAATAGTTCACAAGTTTCAGTAATAGATGACTTGTTACTGATTGCAAGGTTGGGAATTGCTGGGGAGGTAGAGGACTCTGGTAGGAAGTTTCATTGTGAAGGAACAGGGACAAATAGGGCAAAAGTAGAAAGGGACTTGGGTTTGGGGTGTTTTTGTTTTGTTTTTTAGATGGGAAAGATTAAATACTTTCAGGGCTGATGGGAAAGAGTCAGGAAAGAGAGAAAAGGAAGAGAAAGGACAATTTCTCCAGAGAGGAAAGGGGAGGGCTGGGACTCAGAGCCCTGGGATCAGGGTCAGAGGAGAAGGGACACCTCCCCTACCATACGACAGGTAGGAATCCTGAAAGGGAGTTATGGAAGGAGGTTGGATAGAGATGTTTCTGCTTCCTGTGTTGTAGGAAGGGTGGGAAACCATGAGTGCAGTGTCACTTCATCCTGTCTCTCTCTGCTTAGGAGTCAGAACATTCTCCCAGCATGACACAGGCGCCAGGGCCAAGGTAGTGAGCTGATCACCTCAAGGGATGTGGGCACTACCCACAAAAGGAGCAACAATGATCGAGGAGCCCAAGGAGGTCTGGAGCCTTGGGGAAAGGAAGCCAATGCCAGAAATTCAGAATTGAAGAAGCAAGGAGCAGGCTTGCATGTCTTGAAGTCTCTCTTATCCTGCCCTCAGATCTCTGGTGCTTCTCACTGGCTGAGCCAGAGGCAAAGGAGCCCAGGTAAGGCTGATCTAGAGGTTGGTGTCCATGGGCACAGAGCAGGGCAGAGGAGGGTGGAGAATGAATGGGGTAGGAGTTGGGGTGGGGACAAGTGGGGGAATAACCAGCACAGCCATTACCTGGCTATAGTCAATAATTGATATCTGAGAATAAACCCTAGAATGAATGTGGGAGATAGGACAATATTTCTTATGGTCAAAATGGCAATTTATGATATAATATCAAGTGATGGTAATGGTATAGCTAATTTTATATGTCAGCTTAGCCAGGCTATGGTGCCCAGTTGTTTGGTCTAATACTAGTCTAGATGTCGCTGTGAAGGTATTTCATAGATAGGATTAACACTTACACTCAGTTGACTTTAAGTAAAGGAGATTACTCTTGACAATGTGAATAGGCCTTGTCCAATATGTTGAAGGCCTTAAGGGCAAAAACTCTGAGGTTTCCTGAAAGAGAAGAAATTCTGCCTCAAGACTATAACATAGAAATCCTGTCTAAATTTCCAGTTGATGGCCTGCCCTAAGCTGCCAGCCTGCTAGAATCTTGGACTTGCCAGAGCCCACAATTACATGAGCTAAATCTGTAAAAATTTCTCTCCCTCTTCCCTCTCTCTCTCTCTCTCTCTCTCTCTCTCTCTCTCTCTCTCTCTCTCTTTCTCTCCTTTCCTCCCTCTCATGCATGCATGTTTTTCTCTGAAGAACACTTACTGATACAGCAAAGTAGGGGGAACAGGACCTTTTGTACACTACTAGTAAGAGTATAAATTGGGACAGCCCCATTTGGAGTGCAATATAATGATACCTAACAAATACTGGCCATTGTAGATCTCCAGTTTTACCATTTCTCTACAGCATGGCTTGTAAGAGCAACCAACAGTAAACAATTCAATTGTCTATCAGTAGCCAACTAGCTAATAATCTGAGATAGAATGCCAGACAGCAATTATACATTGAATGTCAATGTCAGGGAAGATCTTAGAGGTGATCTAGCAAGGCCCTCTCTCTTAATGGATGAGGGAACTGAGGTCTTGTGTGTGGGGGGAGGGTGCCTTATCCAGATCACATAGAGCTGGGGCTAGGCCCGCCTCCACATTCCTCACATGTATCACCTGCATTGTTAGCCTCAAGCTTTGCTTCTTAGGAGAGGTCCTTGCCCAATTTTTTGCCAGACTCCTCAGAAACTCCACCCACCACATCCAGGTCTCGTGAAAACCCTAGGTAGAGATGCCTCAACTGTGGGGCTGTACAATTCTCCTGCCTAAAACTTATTTTGGCTAATAATATTGCATGGAAGGAGCCCAAAGAAAACCTGCAGAAAGTACAGTAAGGCCCAGTCCAGGCTGGGGTGACCCTACCAGGAGATACATGGCCCCACTTGTCTCTCTTCTGGCTTGAAGAAGCAATGGCGAGGTCTGGACTTTTGGTCTCTCACCCAAGAGCCTTGCTTACCTTGCCAAAGGGAACCAATTAGAAGACTGTTCCTTACAACATTAGTCCCAGAGAAGCTTTGGGCAACACCCCTTCTCCCCAAAAATTGCTACTGTGGGACTGGCCCTAGCTTGCACTCCACACTTTTCACTGCTCCTTGTCCACCGTTCCTCCCTCTGGTAGTTGCACTGTGCTGAGCTTCCAGCTGGCCAATCTGACAAACCCATTTGGGTTAGTAAGTGAGCATGGAGTAAGAAGGAAGGGGGTTGGATCCCAGCTCTGCTCTGTCTGACCTTTGGTAAGTCACAATTTTATAGGTTAGCCACATCCATAAAATGTCACAGAATTGCTATGAGGAGCCAATAGAGCTAATTTATATGAAGGAACTTTGTAAACCCTAAAGTGCCAGATAAATGAGGACTTACTATAGGTAGATTACCCCTCACAGGTGTTTTCACACATCCACAAAGGCCTGCGGAGGAAATTAGAGCATTATCTCAGTATTTTTCAAATAGCTAACCACCTACATCTGTTTAACAAGCTCCCAAGGAATTCTTATGCATGCTGAAATGCTGAAACTACTTGGCAGAAAAGTGATTATAATGGTGGAATTGGAGGCACCATGACAGCATGGGGTTGGAGTTCAAGAGGGTTGTTTGGAATGATGGCAGGTGTGGACTTTGCCTGCATGTAGGGTCAGGCCCAAATCTCAGGGGATCTTAATTCTCATTCCCATGCCCTGAGACCAAGAAAGGATGGCAGACATAGTGGTCTATAGTGACAGTGTCCAGAAGTCCCCTTACTTGCATGAAATAAGCAGGCTTGGAGGTGCTAGCCACTCCCAAGGGAGATCAGAAAACACTTCGATTCTTAAAAACAGTACTTTTTAAAAAAGCATTATTGTTGATTATTTGGAACTGAGTAGGTAAGGAATATGCCAGCAATAAAGGCAGACACATAGGGTAGGAGTTGCTTTCTCCAAGTAATCACTTCCCTTACCTGGAGGAGGGGTTGGAGCTTAGGACTGAAGCCTCACATTGGGCAGGAGGGGAAGGAAGAAAGGGCTTGGTGAGGAACACCTTCCTCCCCAACCCCCCAGCATGGCTAAAGCTGGTCCTTGTAAACAGTTTCAGAAAGAGGCATGCCCACGTGAAAAAAATGTCTCCCCACTGACCCCTACCTTGACCATGGACAAGCAAGCCTGGCTCCCACCACAACCCTCTGGCCTACACTGGTTCAACAGACAGAAGCAGATTGTTCTAGGGGTGCTGGGAAGCAGAGTAATGGGGACTGCCTGCAAGTCCCTTTCCCTCTCCAAAGCTTGTGAGGAAGGATCAGACTCTGCCCGGTCCCCTTTTTCCTAAGGGGTTGGGCTCCCCGTGGGACCCCTGGGTATTTTCCAGGCCCTGAATGCATAGTCCCCTCCACCTTGCCAAATTCTTACCATCCTTTAGCCTCAACCCATGTCCCATCTCATCCAGGAAACGTCCTGCAATAAATCTAGCTTGAATATTCCTCCTCCTTGGATGTCCTCCAGCATCTGGCTCAGCATTTCATATATTACAACCTCTTTATAATGGAAGATACTTTTGAAGTGAGTAGGCCTTCGAGATGTCTAGTTTAGTTGCCTCGGGTTTATAGATGAGAAAATGTCTGCTCTTTTCACTAAGAGTAACTATATAATAATAGCTAGCGCAGTGAACACTCAGTGTGTGCTGGGCACTTAACATGTATAGCTTTACTTAAGTCTCATAATTAAGAGCATTTTATATTTGAGAGAGCTGAGGCACAGAGACAAAGTAACTTGACCCAAGAGTACAGAGCAAATAAGGACAAGATCAGGATTTCAACCCTGGAAGTCTGGTTCCAGAATTTTCACCTTATCTCTTGACTTAATATATCTCATGCTGTCTACTACTGTCTGATTTGCTCATCCATGCCTGTCTTCTTAAGCACAGAAATTTTGTCTTATCCTTCCCCAGTAACACCTCCTCCACCCACATCCTCTTCCACCACACAGTGGCTGAGCACACAGCAAGTACTTTGGAACAGGGGTCCTCAAGCCCCAGGCTGCAGACCAGTACTAGTTTGTGGTCTGTTAAGAACCAGGCCATATAGCAGAATGTGAGTGGTAGGTGAGCAAGCAAGGCTTCATATTTATTTGCAGCTGCTCCCCAGTGTTAGCATCACTGCCTCAGCTCACCGCAGATCATCGGGCATTAGATTCTCATAGGAGCAGTAGTCCCTAGTGCCAAAAAGGTTGGAAACTTCTGCTTTAGAAGTTGTCCCAAGATTGTTCACTGATAGAGTATGGCACAATTCTCTTGACACCAGGTGGCAGCATTGGCTAAAAGTTCTCAGAGAACTTCAAGTCTAGAGCTGTCCATCAAGTAAAAATTTAAACTTTTATTTCTGGTAGAAATGATAAATACTTTGCATTACAATATCTGGGATTCAAGTTTTCCTCATACTTCATGCTCCCTCTCTTCCCCAGAACCCTACAAACATTTCTGTTTAGAGGGGGCAAAGTAGTGCCTGCTCTTGAGGCCAAGTCCCAAATCTGGGTCTGGGGGAAGGCACAGGTGGTCTCAGAGCTGGGAGGTCCCCACCTGCCCCAATGTGAACTTCGGAGGCCAGTGATAAGAAGGCATTATGATCTGGTATAGGGGCTGTGGAATCCTTTCCAACAGCCTCCTCTCTGGGGCAATGATCCTCCCTCCTTCTTGAGCAGTTGAAGGTGCAGAGTGGCCAGCACCTTCAATGGTTGGGAGTGGGGTTGTGTGTGGGGAGGTGGGTATAACAGGAAAAGACACCGTTTAGGGTCTAAACCTTCAAAGAGTTAAATAGGAGAATCATAGGCCATGATATTTTCATTGCTTGAAAGAGAGCACCTCAGGGGGGATTGAGGGGAGGGGTGCAGTGTGGAGAACCCCATTCTCCACTTTGTCCTCAAGGAAGGCACAGGGTAGGAGTGGGAGCTGCCTTCATGAGTTAACCCCTGCTATGCCACATCCAATTTCACAGTCATGAGTGATGGGGCCAGAGGCTCCAGAATTAGGTGAAGGGAAAGGAAATAAGGCCTCATTGCGGATTGTCACACCCTCTAATGGCTGAAGGAGAAGTGGTAAGCCTGGAGCAGCTCCCTGGGGCCCACTCGTGCACCTCAGCCTGGCTAAGGATCCTCATCCCAGAGACACAGCTGCCTCTGGGGCACATAGAAGTTGAAGCCGTAGCTCTTCTGACAGCTGCGGATGCCGCATTTGTAGGGCGCTGGCCGGTCGTGGCTGTGGCAGTACTTGAGCATGCAGGGGTACCAGGCCAGGCTCAGGCCATAGTGGCAGACGCAGGGCTTCCCTAGGTCCTCTACCTGCCTGCAGTGAGGCAGCAAAGCCTGCTCTGTGTCCTTGGGCAGAGCCTTGAACATGGAGCTGTCCACACCTGAGAGAGAGAGTCAAAAGTCAAGGAGGGGAGAGGAGTAGTGCTCCCCTAGTCAGGGGGCAGGGCCATTCCTTGCATGGCTTCTTTAGGTATCCATTACCACTATAAGCTAAGTATTCCCGTCCCTGTCTTACAGATGAGAAAACCAGCACGGAGAAGTTTAATAGTCTGGCTGAGATCACAGAGTAAGTAGTGAAGTCAGGACTAGAACCCAGGTCTATATGATTTCAAGGCCTTCACTTAGCCATGCTGCCATCCTACACTTAAAAACATCACTATACTGGATTGTGATGGAATAGAGGTGTGCAGTTGGGGAATAAGTAGGAAATCAAGGAAAGCTTCTTAAAGGAAATTATATCTGAGTAGAGCCAGGTGAGAAAAGGCTGGCACAAACACAATGGGAAGTCAGGATGGCCAAGGAATGGGGTAGATGGGAGTGTGCACATGAGAGTTGCTGGGGGAAACAATAGGGACGTAGGCCCTGGCTTGGATCAGTGGTCACAGGAGGGACTGGCCCCTGGGAGACAGTATCAAGCTTGTACCTCAGTTTGGGGTAGAGCCCACTGGGAAGGGGTGTGTGTGTGGAGGGTGTAACCACAGCTCTGTTGGGCATTTCTAAATCCAGTGCTACCCTTGGCAGGCATTTCTCTAGTTTGCAGCTAGCTGGGCAGAGGGACCAGGGACCTGGAGTTGGAATGGTTACATCTCCCTGTCCTTTCTACAGAGGACCTGACTCTGGAAAAGTACTAAGAAGATAGCCCAGCAGTGAGGTCACATGGGCCAGAAAGTCAAGGATCACACAAAGGTGAGAGGAGGCCTCGAGCTTCTTGGGGGAGACATGCCGGCCCCAGGGAAGGTGTGAAGGAAAGGAGAGGAGCTAATTTCTAAAAGGTAGGCAGGTGGGCATGGGTGTCTTTGGGCCCCACCCAGACCCTGGTGCCTGTGCCCCCATCACATGGGAGAGAAGGTCCCATCTCCACTCTCACTAAAGTCAGGGATGAGGTGGGAGTTGCCGGGGGAATCTCCCTCCACAGGGCCCAGCAGAGTCACAGTTCTGGGTGTCCCTTCCTGGAATGGGTCATTTCACCTGGCTGACTCCTCTCATTGAAGAGCCACACAGGCATCACTTCCCTAATCAATCCTGGCCTAGTTTAGAGGTCCCTCTCCTGAACTCCCACATCTCATATCTATCATACTTGATGAGATAAAGCAGTGGGCAGCACCCTACTGACCTTGCTGCAGCCAGAACCAGACGTCCTCTTGGCGGGTGTAGATGGCGTCCACGGCTTCGGCACACACATTATGGAGATGGGGGCTCAGTAGGCCCCCCTGGCTAAAGTTGACAGCGATGTCCATGTGCAGGTGCTCCAGGCCCCGTACCTCCTCAGGCTGACGCACTGCCCATGGATTTTTCTGTGTAGAGTAGAAGAGCCACTCCCGCATGGTCTCAGAATGCTCCCTGCCCATTTTCCCCTGATCAGACAAGCCCAGACTGGTTATCTTTAGAACCTGGGAGCCATCTGCTTGGTGGTAGTCAAGGGCTACCCAGACCACACTCTAACTAGCAGACAAAGTAATACTCAGAGTGCAGTCAAGCCTTTTCAGCTGGCCACTGTACTGTCCTCTGTAGCCTGATGGAGAATTCTGACATGTTGTTCTGTGTGTGGGGGACAGGGGGGCAGGAGGGTGTTAGAAGTAGGCAGGCCAGGCAAGCCATCCCAGGTTAAATGAGCCCTGGGGGACCACACTTTCCAGCATTCAGGTAACTGAGTATCTCTGGGAAGGGCAAGCATGAGGGGATGAGCCTATGGCAGGCCCTGCTAGATAGTTTAGGGAACTTAGATGAGGCTGGGGAGAGACCCAGAGTCTAGGAAGGGAATGGGAGCAGGTTGACAGGCTGAAGTGCTTTGAACACTGCACTGAACACTTATACACATTACCTCATTTAATTCTTGCTATAACCATTTCTCATTAAGAAAATAGAGGCTTTGAAGGTGTGGTAACTTAACCAATGTCACCAGGATAATGAGGATGGCCCTGGGTCTGAAGGCAGATCCAACTTCAGAGTCCAAGCCCCTGGCTTCCATCATAAATGGGGAGAAGCTGAGATTAGGGGACTTGAGGAATATAGGAGTTAGGGATTCAGTGCAGATTAGGGATCTGGAGCAATGGGGTCGGATTTGGCCTGGGGTGAAATCAATTCCGGACAATAGGGTAAGAGTGGGGTACAAGGGATGGGGGTGGGTCAGGTGCTGGGTGGGAGATTTACCTTGGGGTCAGTCTAGCTGCAGTAATAGGGGCTCTGTGGAAGAAGCTGGGCCAGGGCGGGCCCAGGGCAGGCGCTCACCTGTCGAAGCTTGGCCATGGCCTCACTGGGGATGATCTCATTGTGATGCAGCCGGGTGACAAAGCAGAGGGCCTGGAACTGACTCTGACCCTTTTCCAGCTCCCCCAGGATCAGGGCCCGAAAGATCTTCACATACTGATGGAAAAGGGCAGAAAGATGGAGGGGAGTGGGACCTTCCCACAAGCCCAGTCAGTGCTTAGCTCGGGCCCTGGAGCAGACACATGCCTACACGCTGCCCTGCAATAGACACTTCCCTCCCTCCAGTCTAGGAATTTTTAACCTGTGACTTAAAAGAAAGAACATACCCCAGATATTCCAGAGCCTCCTGGAAAACTCACATTGTGAACTGCTAGAAAGCTTTTCAAAACAGAACTGTTTAGATATATAGAACCTCATCTCGAAATGAGTAGCACTTGGTTCATTCATAGCTGATACTTCCTCTTGGTGACACCCCTGTGTCACTTTGATTGGGGTGGGTCAGGACCCCTACGACTACCTGGTCAGGACCTCATGGGGGAAAGGCTGTACTTTTTATAAGTACAGATTCCAGAGTTTCTCTCCCTGACATTTTTATTCAGTAGGTTTTGGGAAAGTCCTAGAAATTAGAGCTCTTCAAAATAACCCCAGAGAATTCTGATCAAGCAAGCTCCTGGCCAAGCCATCTCAGATAGAAGTTCTGGAAGCAGAATGGGGTTAAGGGCCGATGCTGCACAAGCTGGCTGCAGCTGTTGCTGCCTTCTGGCCTGAGGGACCTGGATCGGTTCACCTTTCCCTTCTCTCTCTACTTCCCCTTTCCCCACAGGGTTACTAATGGCATTAACAGCAGGCCAAGGGCTCCTTCCTGTTACTGACTCACTGCATGAATGAAGGAGGCAAGAGAGGGGCAGAGGGGCCATGGGATGGTGTCTCCTTCCCAATCAGACTGCTGGAACCCTGTGCTCCAACCCACTTACACCTGAGATGCCCCCCTGCTCTCACCCATCTCTGCACCTTGCCTAACTGCTCCCAGTGAGAAGTTAGCAGGTCTCAATCAGAAGTGGTCTGAATCTGTAAAGACTCCCCTGCCTAGGAGGTACGCTAGTGACAATGATGGTTCTCTTCTAGGAACTCCAATGGCTCTGCACTGGCACTGAGAGTATAAAGCCCTGTGTAGGTATTCAACTCTCAACATACATGCCCTGTTCTCACTTACTAAGAGAGCCCCCATTCAGTGAGTGCTCATTGTATGCCTGCTAGAGTATAAGTGCTCTGAGAATGGGGTTTAGGGTCCCGCTTAAGTTCCCAGGACAGGAAGTGAGGGCCCATGTTTCCACCCCAACTCTATAAGGTATTAGCCGGCACCCAGGCATATCTTCCAGCTTCTCTAAGCCATATTTATAAAATGGAGATGATAACGCATTTACCTGGCAGGGTTGTGGTAAGGACTAAATGAGATATGAGGAAGGCACAGAGAATGCCTGCCCAGTCAGTGCTCTGAAAGTGCTAGCTGTGGTGATCAGCATCATTGCAGGTAATCGCAAATGTCACAGGTGATCTGAACGAATGAGTGCTGTTACTCCATAAATCTCCATGCACTGAGGTCCTCTGACTTTATGAAGCTGTTTCCCTTCCTTTTACTATAAATAATCTCTGGAACAAGGAGCTGTGGGAGTGTATGGGGAGATTTTACCACCAACAGTGCAGAAAGGGAAACTGAGGCCCAGCTGGTAAGAAAGTTTCCACTGGGTTCCTTATGATTCCAGACTTGTGCAGAAGGTGAATTAGAGCTTGGGTTAACCCCAGGTTCCTCTCAATAGGAAATCCATTCTTGGGCCACAAGGCTGGAACCTCCTTGCCCCACCAGCCTGGGCCATCTGATCTTCCATTTCCTTAGGTCAACTGAGGGGAGAATGGAGGCTGGCCATACTTATGTACTTTCTATTCCAGGTTCAATTCCTGCCAGGTGAGATTTTATGCCAGACTTCCTTTCCGAGGGTATTATCAGCAATGTTCCTTTAAAAGAATCCTATCTGGAATATTCACATCTTCTCCAATACCACAAGAACGTGCAATGCTCTATAGTCTTATGGCTGTTGGTAGCTCCATTGTTTGGGTACATCACCTGCCCACCATTAACAGAAAGAATTTATTTGAATTCTTGGACCAGACCAGAGGATGAAAGAAATCTGCGTTTTCCCCCTGCATCCATATTAAATAACAACAGAATGCTCACAAAGTAGAAACTGGGGATGAAAAGAAGGAATAAGGATTTCTCATTGAGCTAGGAGATTTCCTCTGCATCTCCTATTTATTTGTGTAGGACAAAGATTTATTGAAGTTTATAACCTAGAAGGGACAAGTCATTGTCACAATGAGTCAAAAAGGACATATTGTCCCTTTTAACATCTTTACAACAAGAGGTGGTAACTATGATTACTACCAAGTTTGGAATGGGTAACTTGCTCAAGGTCATGGGACCAAGAGAAAATGTAATGGAAATTTGAACCCAGGCAGTCTGACTCCAAAGTCCGGGCTCTTAAGCACAATATTTAATTGCCTCCTAGATCAACTAGTTCAATTCCCTTGATGCCGAGCTAAAGAAACTGAAGCTCGGGCCCAGAGAGGTAGTGCAGTCTGCCTTTGGCCACCGAGCTTGTGAGTGGCAGAGCCGGGGTGAGATCCCTCTTCCAGCTGTGCCCATCCATCCAGTGGTGGTCTATTAGTCCTCTGAGACCTGCGGGGGAATGTGGCAGCTCCCATAGACGGTTTCACATGACTAAGAACAACAGCATCTGACACAAATATCAGAGTAAAATGAGGCAGGACATCCTTCTAACCTGCTGTCTGCCTGTTATGACGAGTCTCTTTAAACCCTGAATTCTCCAGTCTTCTTAGTCCTGTTTCTCCAGAAAACTTATATTCCCCATTCTGACCCCTGAGAGGGAATGGGCAGCCCTAGTTTCTGGATCTCTTTGGCTCTACTGTCCTAACGGTTATCCCTACTACTTTTTACTCCCTACACCTCAGACTCACTACTAAAGTTCCAGGGGTCTCTTTATCTCCAGCACAGAAGGGGAGGGGGAGAGGCTCCCCTGCTTCAGGAAACATCTGGCCAGAAGCTGAGCCCAGCCCAGAGGGAAGCCTGGCTTTTTGGCTTCCCCTCACTTTCTGACCTGGGATGATTTACCTGGATGTGGCCTAGCGCCCAAGACAGGTGGCATAGCTGGAAGAGCACATGGGAAGAGCACATGGAGGGGGACTGGAAGCAAGCTTCAAAGAACTAGGACTGAGGCTAGGGCTCCCAAGATGGGAGGTTTCTACAAGGCTCCTTTTCCTATGAGTTCTCAGAACCTGCAGCCCACCAGGAACATGCCACCAGAAGGAAGTGGAACATAGTACCAGGGATGAATTCTTGGCCATGCAGAGGGTGTAGTAAATGTGCCATGGAGAGAGAGAAAGAGCATCTGCTAAAGTCCTCTGTGGTTTTTAGTAAGGAACAGAGAAGGTACATTCTAGGAGAGCACAGTAGTTAAGAACAAAGGCTCTGGAGCCAGTACTACCTGCACTCAAACCCTGGTTTTGCTGACACTAGCCACGTAACCTTGGAGATTTACTTCATCTCTCTGCACCTTAGTTTCCACATGTGTGAAATGACAAGGGATTATTGAGAGGAAAAACTGAGTGAAAGGTTTCAAGACATTGTGAGCTGACCTCTTTAAATTTCTCTGTCATTGCTGCAACCCATGGCCTGGCTCCAGCTGTGATTTATTCCAGACCTGCAGAGGCAGGAGTAAAGATTTTTCTCTTAGAGATGCACCTGAGACCCACAGAGGTCAGGTGACTGCTCTGGGGCTTGCAGATAATTAGCAAATCAGTGGGAAAGCACAGATTAACATTACCTAGGGAAAGGTCTTTACAGCCATTGGGCTGGGCAGTGGGGGGTGGGGGGGAGACTATGGCAAAGACACCTATCTTCAAGAGGCTCATGAGGAGTCTGACCTCCTACAGCCAAAGTTAGTGCATTATGATAGGCCTAGGGTTAAGGTTTATTCTAAGTACTATGGAGCAAAAGATGGATGGAGGAATGTTTGTTGTCCTCTTAATGATGAGGCTTGAAGTGGGGGAGGAAGGAAAGACTGCCCACAGTGAAGGACATTTTAGTCAAAAGATGAGGGGCTTTCCTTGACAGTCAAAGGATGAGGGGCTTTCTAGCAAAGAGAGAGAAACATTTACAGAAGACAGGGCGGTATGAGGGTCTCAATGCCCACACCCAATCCATCCCTCCATTCTACTGTCATCTGATTTGCCCAATTCTCTTCAAAGGCTCCTTTTGTCCTCTCCATAAAATGTACCCTCCAGAGGTTGGCATCCAGATCTCTGTAAATAGCTCCTCTTGTACTCCCTGAGCATGGAATCAAAAAGCTGGTGGCTCCCAGAATGAGTGAGGCCATGTGCCTTTCATGAGCTGACTCCTCTGCTGGAGATGGTATGCATGGGGATCTGCCTACCACTCTTCAAGACTCAGTTCAAATGCATCACCTCTGCCTGTCCTCCCAACGCTGCCCTCAACTAACCCTCTAGCAGAGGCTCAATCTCTGACCTCTATAGCACCAATCTCACTATGTTTGCAAAGACTGCTTTACTTGTCCTGCCTTCCAAACTTAACTCCTTGAAACTGGAATAGTATCTTATTTTCAGTGTATTCCCACCTGTAAAAACACAGCAGGAATGCGATAAGTATCGGATAATGAATAAGCAAAGAAATGAGTGAACAAACAAGAGCATGGAAGAGTTCTGAGAAAAGTAATGGGATGTACATAGGATGGGGGAGGGATAGAGGGGAGGGCAGTGAGTGGTTGAAAGAAGAGGCTGGCCAGAAATGCAAAGCACAAGACCAGCCAAGGAGTCTGAGCTTAATCTAATAGATCAGTGGATGTCATCAGGGGGTTTTGAGCCTGGATGTGACATGAACAGATCTGTGGTTTAGAGCTGAATGACAAACCTTAATTGTTCTGTGCCACTGTGCATCTGATCAAAATTCAGGATCCAGTGAGGTTCCATCAGGAGACGTGACCTTCACAAGTCACACAGCCACAGGGGCAGAAGCTGAAGCCCAGCTCTCCTGACTCAGTCCTGTGACCTTTCTGATCTTCCAAGCTTGCCCCTTAACCCTTGTTCAGATAGTCTACCCTTCTCTGTGTCCATTCCCTGCCATGTTTTTTTGAGATCCACTTTATCTCACAGAGAGAAGACTGCTTTGGCTCACCTATACTGGGGCTCTAGGTGAACACTTAAGAGACAGTAAAGACCTACTCTGAGAAAAGCAGGGGGCCCAGCCCTCTGCATTTTAACAATGGGTATTCTGTGCCAGGCTCCTGATGTGGTTTTCCTAGATGGGGAGAGTCCTCAGGTAAAGCTTAATGTTGAGGATGGGAGGCAAGACCACAGACAGAGCCTGCTGGAACTCTGATGATTGTGGAGCTGTCACACTAGCCAACTGCCAATTTCCAGCCTTAGATAAGACTAGAAAGGGAAATGAACTTCTCTTTTGCTTTAGTCCCTTTGTGTTACTTGCAGCCAAGTCAAATCTTAACTGATACGTACAGACATACATCTGCTTTCCCCATTCATAGGCCACATGTCCATAATCTTTCACACATTCTTGCTGTTTCTCAGTATCTCTTTCGCACACAGTTGCTCCCAATCTCTCACCAGTGGCACTCTGGCTCTCCCAAAGCTTTCTCCTGCCCCAGGCTAACATTGGCTCAGTTGCACATTCTCATTCTCCTTCACACACACTTGCTCACATGAACACATTTCCTCATTCACAGTCTCTCCCATGGAGACTCTAACTCACCCCTCACTCTCAGAGTCATATGCAACATCTCTCACAGTCTCACAAACCTATCTTCTCACTTGGTTTCCTACTCTCCCTTTCCCTCACTGAATTCCCCTGGTCTCATACACAGCATCTCATGCTCCATCTCACACACACCCTTTCTCACCACAGCCTAACAACCCACTTACATGCACTTCCCCTTCAGTCAGTCACACACACCCTCATATGTAGCATCTCTCCTGACTGCTTCACATACATCCTCTCATAGGCAGGCTCATCACCGCACCTCCAGCCTAGCAAATCTCCTCTTTCTCTACTCCTTCATGCCCTCCCACTCCCTGCTGCCTTCCCTATCACCATCTTCCAGCTACCTCACCACTCTATACATACCCTTCTCCAGAGAGCCCACTTTGGGTAGTAGGGTAGTGAGGCTCTCCTATCTCAGACCTTGTTGTCCATCCAGCCTTCCACCATAGGGAAGCTGAAAACTAAAGAGGCCAAGATGGTGGCACTGCCCCTTCCCTCAACACCCCTCTCCCAACCCACCACTGTACCACAGTGGTTGTGCAGCCCAGGTTGGAAGCCACCTCTCCAGGGTTCTCATGAAGCAACTTGCCCCCCAGCCACTCCCCAATTCCTCCTTGCTCTTGGACAGCTGGCATTCTCTCCTAGGAGCTCCCTCTGCCATCTTGGTATTCTTCCCATCACACCAGAGCGCATGATTCTGAGGCCCAGGCTGAGCCAATCTAAATATTTATTTCTCTGCTCCTGGCTGAAACTGCTTTATGGCTAGAGAGGGGCTGGCTTCATTGGGCTGGAAAAGAAAGGGGTCAGCCTGGAGAGTAATCCAGGAATCAATGTCTTCCTAACCCCATGCTGTCTGCCATGTGGCAGACACAGGAGCACCTTGGCTGGTGTGCCCAGTCTCCTTGAGCAAAAACAGGGGTAGATGGAGTCAACCCAAAGCTGGCCAAGCAAATCCCCAGGCTAGTGCCCATTCAAGATGTCTGTACACTCTCAGCACTAGGCCTGGGACAGAGGCTTCTTGTTACAGTACATTAGTGCAACCACCAGCCTGGAGCAGTGCCTCCCACCCCCACTCTTCTCCTCCTCCAGCCCCTAGTGCTCTGTCAGCCAAATCAAAAAGGTCACCACTGTCCTGACTGCCCCAGGAACAATGTGAGGCTTTATGTGGGTATTCTGCGCCCCACTGTCCCGCTGACTCAGGGCTCCTAAGATGGGGATCATGGCTCCCTTTCACTGAGATTCCTAGCCCCAATGCCTCCCTTGCTTCCTGCCCTTTAACAGAATCCCCAGGGGCAACCATTTAAACACTTGCCAACTTAAAGGATGGAAGTTCCTAATGATGCTTTGGTTCCTAGAGCGGAAAAAGAGGAGCCGGCACAATCTGCTTAACAGGGCAAGAAGAGAGAGCAGGGGAGGAGGGCCCTGTCTGGACCTGACTTGCACCACCATTTCACTTTGCACATGCCTACACTGGCTTTTGCTTTGCAAAAGTCTTTTTTTCACTTTTCACAAAAGCCTGCAAGCACCATACTATTGCCCCTGCTGTGTTCCTGTCATGTCTGAGCTTGGGGCTCAGAGACGTTAAGTGACTTATCAAGTCACACAGCTTGTCAACTCACACAGTGAGTGCTCTGTAGTATCTGTGAGAACTTTTAAAAATGGTCCTCTCATCTCTGCCCCCCATCTCTCTATAGGCCATGGGAGAGAGGAGGGAGTCAGGGAGGAAAGAGTCTCAGGCACAAAGCTGCTAAGGGGTCAATACTCAAAATTCACTGGGAGTTATGAGTTTGTGGCACAAGTGTGTATAGGGGAGGGTTTCTCTGTGGATTTGTTCCTCTGCACCAAGGCTTTTTCCAGCCTCCTTCTTCCTTTTCCCCTACCCTATTTAGGTTTCTTAAGCCTTCTGGAAGGACCCCACTTAACTGCCACAGTATACACAGTCAACTGGGATACAGTGGGAGGATCTTTGGGTCCTAATCCTGGATTGTTAGCTATTAGATCTTGTCAAAGTCACTTCATAGCGCTGAGCCTCAGCTTGCACATCTGCAAAAGAGGCAATATCTGCCTCATGATGCAGTGGTGAGGATCGAATGAGGCCAGGTCTGTGACAGCAAATAACTGTGTGACGTTAATGACCCCTCAAGTGTGAGATCCAGATATACACAATTCTCATCTCAAGGCTGGACCCTCTGTCTTCCTATGGAAGAGGAGTCTGTCCTGAGTTTTTCCTCCTCCTCCACCATCACCACCACCAACTCTCTGGAGCTTGGGAAATCTAGTAGGGAAGAACCCCACTTCTTTTCCTCCCTACCTTCTTTCCAGCAGGCTACTCACTTGTTCCCAGGTGGCAGTTTTCACTGTCTAATCCAGATATTTTGCTAGGACTCCACCTAGACATAGGCATTCAGAAGTGGGAGCTGTTTGCCAACCTCCAGGGAGCACATCTGAACTTCTGGCTAGGACTGCTGATCCCTGATCTATGGAGGAATTTCCCATACATGGCACAGGGACTGCTCTTACATGGATATGAGCCCGGTCATTCCTCCCTGTGACTTCTCATAAACTCCTGTGAGGAAATGCTCCAGACTCTCAAAAAGTTGGGCTTCTCTTGAAAGCACCTTGTACTGCCCTCTGTTCCCCGCAAAAGACATCCCATCCATCACATGCCTCAAAACCTATGTTAGGTTTCGGGGACCTAACATAGACAGGGTAGAGGGAGACTGGGCTCTAAAAGATTCTCCTGCCTGACATCCATGTGATGTGATATCCCATTAGAATAAATGACCTCAGGCAGCAATGTAGCCATATGCACATTCCACATCTTTACTGACTGTATCTCACAGCCATGCAGCTTCCTATGTTGCTCCCCAGATCAGGGGGCCCCAAGGCAGGGACTCTGGCACTCTCTGTACTGTTCCTTTCTCTGGCTCCCACTCAATCATCAGTGCCTAGGGCAGGGCTCAAGTTCCAATTTCCTTGAGTCCTTCAGAGTAACCTTGAGCTGACTCATACTGCCATATAGCTGTACTTTCATAGCTCCAGCCCACAGCCCTCACAATCCCCTCCATAGACCCTTTTGCAGTCTGTAGCTCCTTCCTCCTTGCTCCTGTTGTACTCACCACCTTGAAGTAGTTGCACATGACTCTCATATCTTTCGGCCCCACCCTCCCCATCCGGTCAGCACCAAACCATGCCTGAAACATGACTCATCCCTCTCCAAGCTTTTGGACACTCAGACTGGGGGACAAAGGTAAAGGGAACTTGGATAGGGACAGCAGCCATGGGGAGAAGGACCAAGAAGGCTATCATACAAAAAGCCAGGTTAAAGACTGGGGGTGGTGACATGCCCGCTATTAGATATGCCCAGTGAGTATGTACATATGGGTATAATTACATATATAGAATTTGGATTATAAAGAAGAGCATTGACTATTGAGTGTGTGTATGAATTGCAGTTCTGTACTGAAGGCATGTAGAATTATGCCTAAAGTCTATATGCTGCTTAAACACATTAGGGTTATTGTTGGTAGAATGATAGGCTTCAAATAGGTGACTGAGTTTGGACTCTACCTTCGTTTGACGGTCTAACCTGGTAGTTCTTCCAAGTCCCTTCCCCTTTCCTGGAGCAGCTAACCCAGTGGTTCCCAAACTTCACTGCCCATTGGAATCACCTGGATCTCTTTAAAAAATACTGCTGCCTGGTTCCCACCCTCAGACATTCTGAGTTAGTTGGCATAAACAGAAGCCCAGGCATCGGGATTTTCCAGAGCTCCCCAAGTGATTTTAATGTGCAGCAAAGTTTGAGAGCCACTGAGCTATGGCATGTCTTTTAGAGCCACAGCTCAATCTGCCTGATGGTCAGCAGCCTTTGATAGCTCCGAGCTACTAGTGGAGTTGTAATCCTCACCTTGGCTCCAGGATATGTGTCCTAGAGAAGGCTAATCAATTACTGTTACTGTGTCACCAGCTTCAGGTCCAGTGTAGCAGTATGAGAGGCAGACCCTGTTGGAACCCTGCTCTTGGCAGAGGCAAACACTGAGGCTGGGAGGGGGCATAGGAAGGGGGCTAGGTGGTGGGTGAAATTGGCGAGACAGAAGGTTGTGATGCATACAGCACAAGAGCCTCAATGCTGCCCCGTGTAGAATGTCACAACAAAGGGACTGACTAGCAATTTTGGAGTGTGGTGATTAATTTTATGTGTCTATTTGACTTGGTGAAGGGATGCCTAGAGAGCTGGTAAAACAGTATTTTCTGGGTGTATCTGTGAGGCTGTTTCTAGATGAGATTAGCATTTGAATCAGCAGAGTGAGTAAAGACAGCCCTCACCAAAGTGGGTGGGCAGTCATCCAGTCTATTGAGGGTGTAAATAGAACAAAAAGGTGGAAAGGCAGGCAGAATTTGCTCTCTCTGCTTGAGCTGGGACACCATCTTCTACCCTCAGACGTTGGTATTCTCAGGCCTTGCCACTCAGACTGGAACCACCCCAATGGTTTTCTGGGTTTCCAGTTTGCAGATGACAGATAGTGGAACTTCTCAGCTTCCATAATTGTGGGACCCAATCTCTCATAATAAATTTCTTTCTATATATCTACATGTGTGTGTGCGTTTCTGTTTCTATGTGTTTCTATTATTTGTTTTTCAGAAAAACTCTATTGCATGGCGCTTAAAAGAGAAGGTTACTGTGAGTTATTCGAGGCTCCTACAGGCTCACTGTAGACTTACTTGATGTGTGACTTTGAGTCCATCATTCAAATTCATTGAGCCCAAGTTTAACAGGGAGGGTCCATGCTAAGATGCTATGTGAGCCATGATTATAAAAGTTAAGGGCTTCCATTTCTTGAGCACTTAGCACAATAGCTGCCACATAGTATTTTGCATGCTTTCCTGTTTAGTTCTCACTATAATCATGGAATTGGTACTATTATTAAACCCCCCCCCCCCCCCGCCATTTTGCAGATAAAGAACCAAAGACTTGCAGAGATCAAGAGTTTTTTCTAGGGTTAAATCAGGTCTGTCTCATTTCAGTCTGGACTATCTCCCAAAAGTGATGAAATGGCCAATGTCACTATTCCCAAGCAGACTATGGACTTTTCCCAAACCAGCCCAAATGGATTTGGTACACAAAACAAACAAAAAACACATGCAGGCCTTTTCCTACAGAAAATATCATTACTTCAAGATAGAACCTTCTTGTGGAAACTTACCAAAGACTTTGAGGCATGAGGCCTGAGAACTGACTGGGAAACGAGAGATCCGCCCCAGAAAAATTTGGATTGGGTTGAGAGGCTATTCTATCACACCTCTGTGTTTGCCAGCTCCACCCTGCCCCAAACTGAGAAACCCAGAGCTGGAAGGGACCTTGGAGAGCTAGTTCTCTTTCTGAGCCTTCCACTCCCAATTCCTGCCCTTGCTTATGAAATTGGAGATGCCAGGGGCGGGTGTGAAATGGCAGCTTTTGGGTCAGAGGCTAACCTGAAAAGCAGACTTCAGAAATCTGGGTGGAGGTTTGAACTGCTGTGGAAATTAAAATGGAGCTCTTAAAATCAGCAACAAATGGAATACCTAACTGGGCAGTCAGCCCTCCCACTACACCCTCAGCCCCAATCCTCAGTCCTCCAGCCCACTACCTCCTGAGCTCTCCTCTCTCCTTGCCCTCAGGGTAGAGCAATAAAATATTTCATGCTGCAAATAGGGGCTGTAAAAACTTAGCTCTGCCTGTTGCCTCTTTCACTGATATCCCAACCACAGCCTTGGCTGCTGGAGAGGCCCCAGGGATAGGGGAGTCTCTCTCCAGGGATACAATGCATAAAAAAATGGGCAGTGGACAGGAAGGTTGGAGCCTCAGCCCGGCTGGAGGTTCACTCTCAAGGGCAAAGGGCTTCAGTGGAATGTTAGAGGGGAAGATTTGATTGCTGCCGCCTGAGGGATGCAGCCACTATTTGGATTTTCTGGAAAAAGAACACACTTGACAAAATTCACCTGGAGTTTAGGTAGGAAAGCAGGAGGTGTTCTGTTCCCATCAGCTTCCCTCTTGCTACATACAAACTGACCTGTCCCTATCTGAATCTAAGAACCTGGCTGGGGCCTACTGAGTAAGGAAGGACCACAAAGTTTTTCCAACTGTGACCACTCACCCTTACCTCACCCCCCATGTCCACCTATGTCCCATGTGAACGACAACTCAGTATTCCTGAGACAGATCCGCAGTCAAACCTTCTCCCACTGTCCTCTGGATCTCTGTCCCCCATTCTATCTATGGCAATTTTGCCGGGTCCCAAGCTACCTCCCCAAATCTGCCCTATCTCCTCTCAAGTTCCCAGACTTTAAGAAGGAGAAGAGAAAGATGGCTCAGGCAAGGGTCGCACAGTCCTGGCCTTCTCCAGCTGCCTAGCTAACAGGCCTCATCTCTTCACAACCCCAGAAAGAGAGCCTCACCAGGCTTCTTTTTATCAGGACAGGGGTAGGAGGTGGGGCCTAGGAGATCAGGAGACTCCTTGTGGGCACCTACACTTCACCCACCCTCTTTTCCTCCAGGATTCCTTCTACTGGGTCACTGTTAGTCACTCACCGCCCCTCCAGGCCCATTTGCTGATAAATCCCCAGCACTCTACTGTCTACTCCCTCCAATCTCGGGGCCCAGGTCCACCTTCTGGTTCTCTCCACAACATACGCACACTCTGAAGTAGAGGCTGGTCTCCGCTCCCCTCCAACGTTCTGAGCCAAACTGTGGGGGTTGGCCAGCCCCGCTTCCAGGCAGGATAAGAAGTGGCATCTTAGAGCATGGGGACTTCATCTGAGGCCCCTCCCCATGTCCAACTGCTGCAAGCTTCCCCGCTTTCCAGACCAAAAAGGAGAGGTAGCTCTCCTCAGCTTGGGAGAGATCAGGGAAAATCAGCTAGGCCCAACAACCCTCTCCCCCCAGTCAAGGAAAGAGAAACAGAGGGGAAATGGTTCACATACTACAAGATGGCAGGGCTGCAAGGCCAAGAGACACTTAGTTGTCCTGCACAGAGGTGAGAAAGGAAGCCCAAAGAAGGAAAGGGACTTGCCCTAGATCACACAGTGAGAACCTGGATCTCCCATTCCTAGCCTTGTTTTTTTTCCTGCAAAAGCACACAGAAATTACTCCAAGAGGAAGTCAGAGTCATTAAAGTTGACTTTTGAAGGAGGGTCTGCACCTGGAGGCTCTGGGTGAGCCGGAAGAGGAAGTGAGGAAAGGGCTGGTCAGAGAGTGTGAGACAGAGCCTAGGCACCCAGAGCAAAGAGGTGAGAGGCTGGAAGGGGGATTGGGAGGGAGTAGCAGAGGAGTTAGTTAGGGAAGAATGATGGGGCTGGGTGCTGGGGAGCTAGGCAAAGAGGTGTATAGAAGAGCCCAGCGTGACCTTGGGTAAGTCACGTCCTTCTCGTCCTTCTCCTGGCCGGAGTCTTCTGTCTGCAGGCCTGAGTGCGACAGAGATCCCGAGCACTCAGGCTAGAAGGACCCGTCCTGGAGAGTGAGGGTGCCTCACCTTCTTGAAGTCGGCAATGAAGGAGACGAGGGTGCCGTCGGGCTTGCGCAGCTCAAGAATGATGCTGTCGTTGTCGCTGTCAGCCTGCAGGCTCTCCTCTGTCACCTGGCCTTCGGGCAACCGCACGCGCACCCGCAGCTCTGTCCGCAGGCCCGCCCCCGCGCCCGCGCCGCGCGGCGCCCCCAATAGCCACACAAGTAGCGGTAGCAACAGCAGCGCGCGGGACGCCGTTGGGACTCCGCGGGAGCAGGGTGGGCACATCCCCGTGGGCCACTGCCGCCCTCCGCAGCTCCAGTACTCGGCGTGCAGGAGGCGAGAGACGCTGCCAAACTTCTCTCGAAGTTGATGGCTAGTTGAAGGCGCCCGGGAGTGGCTCCCCGAGGGTCTCAGACACAGGTCACCAGTGGGGTGGCGTAGACGCACATGGGCTACGCTCCGCGGCGTAACCCAGGAGGCTCCGGGGTGGACGCGGCGCTCTCGCGGCTCTCGAGGCCCCCGACCCTGCACTTAGAGACTCTGTTTTGCACTTTTCATTCAATCCCACCCCCCGTCACTTCCTTCAGAAAACAGAAAGCACCGAGACCTGCCTTAAAGAGACCGCGCACCTCTCGGCCCTTAAAGGGCCCGCGGCGGCTCTCCACACTTCTGCGGCGGACGGGGAACCAGGGCGGGTAGAGGGGACCGCTGCGCGGCGGCTTTGTGGGAAAAGCGCTTTCTCAATCTCCTTCCTTCCCTGCTGCGTCTTGTCTGCTTCCCTCGGCTTTGTCTCGGGTTGGCTCTCCCGGCAAATCTCTTCCTCCCAGCAGGGGTGGGACGGGTCACTTTTACCCCGCCCTCCTTTTTTGGCTCGTTCTTGTGCCACGTGGATGAAATAATCGGGCTTGGTGTTTTAGGGGTTTTGTTTGATCTTTTAGTTCCTCTGACAACCCGAATTTCTGCAAAATCATACCTCACCTAGCACTCAGCCTTTTCACTGCCCTAGTCTGGAGAGGGGAGCTGAGGTTGTTGCCTGCTTTGACATCTCTCAGGTGTGAGATCTTGGTAAGTCAGGACACCTCTCTGGATACAGCTCTCGAAGCGCCCACATTTTGTGAGCCTCTACGCGGCTTTCCTTTTCAGTCCAGCCTCCCTCTCTTCCCCCATTCACTGCCTGTCTTCAGTCCTGTCTACCTCACCAGACCATTCTCTCTCCCTATTCTCAGTAATAGGCTAAGCAAATCCAGGGAAATGTTAGATTCTAGTCCATTCTGGAGACAGTCCAGGAACTCGGGATGCTCTCTCCACAAGGCCCAAGAAAATAGGACTGCCCAGCTATGCACCCCAACAATGAACTGGGTGAAAGCAGAGGTGTCTGGATTCCTGCTTCCTCTGATTAGCTGTGTGCTTTGGGCATGTTTTAAAAATTCTTTGGGCCTAAGTGTCACCCTGTGTAGTGGGAGTTGCTGAGACCTACAGTGTCTTGCCAAGCCCATGCAGGAGTATGCCCCAGGGGATGCTTGGAACCTGTTGTGTTCTGATGTCCATTTATTCTAGGCCTCCCCTACTTTTTTCTGTAATCTTGATGGCAGATAGGTGAATGCCCTGCTCTGCAGCCTCCTCCTCTTCTAGATCTTCCTCAGCACAGGGTTCTTATCAGCACCAAAGATGACAACAGGTACCCAGGCATGCAGGTACTGTGAAGGGATCAATAGCAGAGACAGACTCCCTTGAACTGCAGGGTCAGAGTCAGGCCAAAATCCGCCTCCTTACTACCAACCCAGGGCTCTTTTTACTACACTTTGCTGCCTAAATTTAAGATTAAAAGGGATTCGAGGGATTATCTAACTCAGTGTTTTCTGAATTTGCCTCACCAAAAGAATAACCTGGGTACTTGTTAAAAACATATACTTCATCCCCAAATCTAGCCAATCAGACTCCCTAGGGAAAAAAACCTGAAATTTTGCATTTTAAAACAAATGCCCTGGTGATGATGCTTAATATAAGGGGTTGATAGTTGGTACTTGACAGACAGTTAAACACAGAGGATCTAAAACAAACAGCATCATTTCTGGAGAACCATCCTGGCCCCCAAGGAGTTTATCTTCATCATATCAGAGGGATAAGGCAGGCTGTCAGAGAATAATGGATTAGCACAAACAGTCTTTGCTCCCAGATGGCCTCCCATCCTCTGCTAGCAGGACTGAAGAAGAGAGAAGTACCCAGGGTCTCAAAACTGTCCTCCTGACTGACAGGATACCCACGTCAATTCGGCCTTAAAGCTAGGTCTTCCCATGTGAGTCAGCCCACATAGTCATTAGGGCCTCCACCCACATATCATAACTTCCCTGTTTCAGGTTCTGTTTCCCATCCATCATCAGCTCTGCCCCCAGCCATAGTCTCAGCTCCCTCACCAGAAGAAGGAAGCAAAAAATGCTCTGTGTCGTCGTCGTCGTCGTCGTCGTCGTCTTCTTCGTCTTCTTCTTCTTCTTCTTCTTCTTCTTCTTCTTCTTTCTTCTTTCTTCTTTCTTCTTTCTTCTTTCTTCTTTACTCTTTCTTCTTTCTTCTTCTTATTTAGGTCTCTGAGGCTGTCTCTGTCTCTATTCAAATTATTCGTTTAGAAACAAGGATAGAAGACCTCGTCTCTTTCCACCACCTCTTCTCCCATAATCAACTTTCTTCTTCAGTTCGACCACAAATCAAATCATGTTTTTCTTTTAAGATAGAAAATTTGAAGTCTCACTCTGTGAGCTCTACCTCTGTCTCTATTCCTTTCTTTTGATTTTACCTGACCAGCTCTTCAAGATTCAGAACAAAACTTGAGTTTCCCGGGAAGACTTTCTCAGCTACAGACTGACATGTAGCTCTGCTCCTATTGCACTATCTTCCCTCTGTACTCCAACAATAACAATTATAATAGCATCTACCATTCGTTGTATCTTTGTTATGTCTAAGTTCTGTACCAAGCACTTTACATGTATCATATTTTTAAATTTTCATGGCAACCCTCCAAAATAGGTTCTATTCTTAGCCTCTTTTTATGGACTAGCAAACCTAGGCTTAGAGAGGTTAAGTAACATACCCAAGGTCATACAAGCAGGAGAGCCAGCAGGGACTCAAACACAAGTCTGCCTGACCACAGAGCTCTTGCTTTTAACCACAGTAGCATCTGCCTGCCTATGGCTCTTTCTTTCTTCCAGCCCCATTTGGGCACACATCCTGTGCTATCTTCTCCTGTAATCTAATGGTTTCATGTGTGGTAATATCATACCCTAGCAAAGCTGTCAGTTCAAACAGGCCAGCCCCATGGTGGGAACACAGAATGTTTCCCTTAAACTAGCCAGGTACAGAAGCATCCATTCATCTTAAATGTAAAGGCCCTCAGAGGAAGAGCCCTAACAAGCCTAATTACCCTGACTACAACCAAATGGCCCTAACAACTAAATGGCCCTAATCATCAGAACGTTCTTCATGTCTAATCTCAAGCCCTCTGCCACACCATAAACCAATTTCCTTTTCTTTCTGAACTCTAGCCTTAGGAAAGCAGTTATGAGTTGTGTTTCAAAGCAAAAGCATCAGGATCTCAGTCCTGCAGTTTGGCTACTTAAGAGCCGTGTGATTCAGTGAGCTTCTTTCTCCAACTGTAAAATGGACATATAAATACTTCACTGGGTTGTTTTAAAAATTAAATGAAATATTGAGTTCAAAACACTTCACAGCATGTTTGGCACATAGTAAAGGCCCAATATATGGTGGCTAATATTATTTAATACTGTTTATTCTTCCCATGGTATCAAATATTAAATCTTTGTGTGATCTACACTGCTTTCCTACTCCCCTGGTCCACTCTCCATAAACACACACACACACACACACACACACACACACACACACATACACACACACACACACACACACACACACACACATACACACATACACACACACACACACCATCACACATTCAGAAACACTTTTTCTCTTTATTCTCTTTAGGTCTTCCAGTTTCATGTTGCTTGAGACCTTCAAAACTGGGAAGTGGGCAGCCGAACCTTGGTAGGCACTTCCCTTTTGCTTTTCTATCTTGATGTGTCTCGAGTTGGCAGGAAGGGAAATGACACACCATCTCCCAATCTGTGACCGAGAAAACAGGTGCTGACAGAGTCCCATGGAAGGTCAAAAGGGAAACTGAACCAGTGAACTCTATCAGGAGATGGGGAGAATGTGATAGGGAGCTTATCTTTGCCCAGTAGAAAGATTATTCTTTCAATTTCTTTCTGTGGCTGTCATTTGTTTTGGGTTCTGTTTTAGTGCTCTGTTACTGGGCCCTTGCAGATAGGGCTGGCTACTCGTGCTCTGAGTCTGAGAGGGAGCTGGGGATGCTTTCCTCTGCCTCTTGAGGCAAACTGCAAAGTTTTAGCTACTTCGCTGCCCAAGCAGAAATGCAAATTAGTTTTATAGCATCACACAATTACTCAGTGACATAAATTCAAGGGTGTGGTAGGAAAGTGGACTGGAGGGGCAGTGGGCCTGTACAGAGAATAGAACAGGAAGAGAGACCAGGACAGTTGGGTGAGCAGCTGGTCTCTCTGGGCAGAAAACCATACTGGGGAAAAGTTTAGCTGGAGTTGGGCTAAATCAACTATTTTTAGGAAGGAAAAGGAAGCCTGAATGATCCGAATTGCAAGAGAAGATTCCTGTCAGCTCATTTATTCCAGACCTGTGACTCTTGAAATTTCCAAACATAACCATCTCCTTCTCCATGCTGTTTTTCTAGGATACCTTTCCTGCTCCCCTGCTTGGACATCTAATTCATTCATTCATTCATTCATTCATCCATCCAGTCAGTCAGTCATCTAGATTCAGACACTATACTAGATACTGTGGTTACAGCAGTGGAACAAGGTAAATAAAACCTGAGATAAAACTGACTGCTGCAAAGAGAGTTAACATTAAAAAATAAGTGCAAAGACAAATATTTAAATTACAATCATCATAACTGGTGCCATGTAGAATTAGAGGAGACTTTAGCCTAGACCAGGAGGCCTTGGAAAGCAGCGAAATCCAGGCTGACTTTAAAGATGAATCAGGATTGATCAGCAAAAATAACGTTCCAGGTAAAGAGAACAGCTTCTGTATGGAGCCTTAATCTGGTGGGCTCCCCAGAAACTTTGCTAACTACCTAGGTATAACACAGGAAAGTTGGGCAGAGACCAAGTAATGCAGAGCCTAGCAGGCAATGTTAACATGTGAGTTTCGTTTTGTTTCATTATCCTAAGAGCAATGGACAGTCACTGAAAGGTATTATGTAAGAGAGTGACATGATCAGACCTGTGTTTTAAAATGATCAAGTGGAGTGCAGCAGTCTAGATGAGAAATAATGGTAGCTCAGACCCTGGCGATGGCAGTGGGGAATATATAGAGAGGTTGGACTTCAGCTGCATTTTATAAATAGAATTTGGAAAGAGAATTTGATATTTCTTTGGACTTGAAGGTGAGAGGGAGGGGTCAAGGACAACTTCCTGGTTTTAGCTTGGGCAATTGGGTGTAACATGAATCGAGTTTGGGAAGCCTGGAAAAGCTCTTACCTTTTCGGTAACTCTTCAGGGACTTTTCACCCACTGCCTTGTGTTCTAATGATTTCATAGCATTGGGTTTGAACCAGAAGGTTCGAAAGAACTGAGGCCAGCTATGAGTGCTGTCGCTCAGATAGAAGTTTAGCATTCTGAAGCCAGGTCTACCCTCCTGCAACACCACACAGGACTTCCATTTCATTGCTCTAAGTGGGGTGTACTGGATCTGGCCCATCTTTGTATCCACCTGGAGCCCAGCATAGCAGGTTGTACAAAGAGGGTGCTCATTAATGAGGTTTTCTATAGTCCTGTGTACCTGGCACTGTGCTGTGGGGAGAGAATCTGAGACACAGTCCCCGCTGTCAAGAATCTTATTGTTTGTGTGGTCCATGGAGAACAGGGCTCTTCAGGTAGCAGGAGAGCCACTTCATCAGCAAAGGACTTCAGGCCATTTGCCTGTGGTGTTCCTCATCCCTGAAAAACCACAAAAGTTACAGAGTATACTATAGACCATGGGAAACCCAGATGTTTGGCCCTGAGAACATCCTGTCCCCTCATGCCCTAGAAATTCCATCACCAGGGGGCACCCCCAACCCTTGACTCTGCTCTGTGGAGCTATATCCTCAGCTCCAACAGAGACCTTAGTTTGCTTGCAGCAAGAGGAGGGGAACTTGCAGGGTTGGATGCCTTGTGTTTATTATACTTTGCATGGGTAAATATATCCTTTCCTTTATGCAAAACTCTAAGGGAACTGATTACTAAAAGAAAAAAATCAGTTGGATTTTTAGACCAGTTTTTTACTGCTCTTACACAATGAATGTACATGTTGTGGTTTGAGATGAGTAGTCCTGCCTTCTCATCAGAGGTCAGAGTATGAGCAATTTGTGCCTCGACAGGGGCCATTTCTAACCAGAGCCATCAGCTTTTCCTGTCACAGTTGCTGCTGGGGTCCTTTAACATCTCCATTTTTTTTTTTTTTTTCTGGCTCCTATCTGGCAGATGGTAGCATTGGGGCTTTAGACAAGAGATTGTAGGAAGGGCCTACCATTGCCAAGAGAAGGAAGGTCAAGTGCTAGTTGGGCTGGAACTGGGGGTTGTATCTCTTATCTAACAGAAAAAGTAATACCCGTTCTTCTAAACCTGGATCTCAGAACCACCATCACTGTCATGTCTTTTTTTTTTTTTTTTAAGATTTATTTTATTGTTCTGAACAAATGGAAAATACATCATGTTTATTGATGGGAAAACAATAACATACACACACACACATATAATACATATTTTTGATTATCATTCTAACAGAACTTTAAAAAAATTTTATACATTTTATTTTTAGAGTAATTTTATGTTTACAGCAAAATAAAATAGCAGGTATGTGTTTCCATATACTCCTTGCCCCAACCCCAAACAGCCTCCTCCACTACCAACATCCTCCACCAGAGTGCTACCTTTGTTATCCATGAAGCTACAATGATACATCATTATCACCCAGAGTTCATAATTTACATTAGGGTTCACTCTTGGTGTTGTACATTCAATGGGTTTTGATGAATGTATAATGATGTATCACTATTATCATATCATACAGAGTAGTTTCACTGTCCTAAATATCTCCTGTGCTTCACCTATGTATCCCATTATATATATATATATATATATATTTGTGTGTATATATATATATACATATATATATATATATAAACTTTTTAAAACACATATAATGGCCTTAGGCTACTTGAGAGAGAATAAAACCTGATCGATATTTATTCCAAATTATCTTCTGAGCATTGTGACATTTATGAAATTATCACTGCATGCTCTGTTTCCTGTTCTGCTTTTCTCAACATTTTTTCATACATATATTTTCATATATTGACACAGTCACGTGTCATTCTTAATAGTTATAGAACATGCCGTGGCATAAACAGTTGATAGCTTACTCTAATCATAATTATTTTTCTCCTATGTGATCTTATAGAAAATATTTTAAAGAAATATGAATATGATTCTAATATGAATCAATAGAATGTGAATAATAACACTTTCTGCAAAGGTTGACCTCAGCCCCCCAGACATAAACTTTAATTCATGCCTCCAGCTAGGACCATATCTAGTAGCCCTTGAGACAGAGTGTTTCATCTCTCTTTTAATCTCTATGAAAGGAAAGCACCCTATAATGTCCTGAGGGAACTTAGGTACTACTGTGCAAGTACAGGATCTTAGCCAGCTTTCAACTAAAAAGTTCTTCCTAATGTCCAATACAAATCTTCTTGATTTGAATTTAAGTTTTCCACCTTTTCTTCGTGTAGACAGTTCCTCAGACCTGCGTTTAGTGTCCCTGTGCAAATCAGAGGAGTGTGATCAATAATAGGATTCATTTACATATGCTAATATTCTGGAGAAGGTCTGAGGCTTTTCATGAATTCTCATCAAATCCAGAACAACTCTTTGAAGTAGGTACTACTGTGATTTCCATTTTACAGATGAGAAAAGATGATTAAATTTACTTCCAGCTTTTAAAAATTTTTTCTCATTTTATATTTTCTATTTGGAATTTCAAATTATTTCCCCCAAATACCTCATTTATTTTTATAATAATGATAATATTATTATTAAAAATGAAATGATGAGAAATTGGGTGACTATTCATCAATTGTTTAAGGTAAGCCCAAGCCTGGAACTTTGGATTCATTCTCTTAATTACTTTTTTTTTATTAAAATCTGGAGGCTTATTATATTAATCTCTGTTCTTTCAATTAAAAATATATTTTTTTTCCACAAAAAGTGAAACAGTAAAGTACTGAAGTATTTCGTTAGGGCAATATAGAAAGGTCTATGCACTCATTAATCCCAGATTATTGACTAGACACCATTTAAGAGACCGAAGGTATTGTATAAAGATTTAGTGACTGGGACACAAAAAGATATGGGTTAAAGTTTTGAGTCTAGAACTAATCAGCTGCATGACTCTGGGTAAGCAATCCCCCTCCTTCCACCCCCCCCCCCTTTTAAAAGTAGAATTAACATTTTCTTACTTAATTCTCATAATATCTCTGGCAGGCTGGTATATTACTCACTTAAGAGGTGAGGAAATTGGAGAAGTGAATGTACTTGACCAAGGTTGCACCAGAAAGTGGTGGAGCTAGACCTCGGGCCGAAGTCTCATCCTGAGGTCTTGGGCTTCTGGCTCTGCCTACAGTCTCTCCTAAATGTTTCAGTGTCTGTGTCATCTATACAGAGACTGACTCTTAATTTTTTGAAATAACTTTGGCTTCTTCCTGGAAGTTGGGGATCTTTCTGTGCTTGTGTTGCCCAGATGCCCTTGAACAAGTCAGAGGAAACCAGAGAAGCTTTCAAACCCAAGACTTTGTGTGGGGCAGGGGTGGAGGCCATCAGGGTGATCCAAGCCATCACGGTGAAGGCAGAAGGGAAGAGATCTGATGCCCATTCAGAAATTCTTATTTCCTGCAAAAAACAGAAGGGAACCTGTGAAAGGGCTGTCAGTGGCAACAGAGGAGGACAACTGTCCCTTGGGAGGGAGTGGGCTTGCAGAGGTTGAGCCCATTCCAGTCCCATAGATTAGAGGGGATCCTGGCTTTGGTATTTGTTAGTCCTGGTTTTGAAATCTTGGTTCTGCCATTTATTGGCTGTGCGAAAGTGGGTGTGTAAAGTCTCCCCCTGCCCTCAGTGAGTCTCTGCTCCCTCACATGTGAAAAGGGGGTGTTAGTTCCTACTGTGGTGGCTACAGTGAGGACTAATATGGTCAGACATACGATTAGCAAGGTGCCTGCACCAAGTGGGGGTTAGTAAAACTTTTCCTCCCCTTCCTTTGTTGCCTTCCCTGGAATGAATATGGAGTCTCACTTTGTGACACACTTCGAGAACCTCAGCTGCTTCCTGCACAATGTCCTGCAGACCCCCAGCTCTGACTCTGCTGTCCAACTGCTCCCCATCTCTCCCAGAAGAGAGAAAGGAACAAAAAAACCAAGGCCCAAAGCTTGGTTTTTTGCCCCAGAGGGCAGTGCCCTGGCTGCCCTTCTGCCCAGACCCTCCTCCTGGTCTTCCTTTTTCTTTGTCCAGGTCTCTGCTATGAACAATGACTTACAGATGAAAGGATACCACTGGAGGAATTCTTAAACCCTGATAGCTTCAGGGTCCAGAACTCTAGAAATAATAGGCAAACCTTTGTGTGTAATTGCATTTTTCTGGAAATAGAATCCAGAGGAATTCCTGACTTCTCTGGATAGATTCCAGGCTTGAGAGGGACTCTGCCAGATTTCTCCTGTGTGGCTAGAATTTCCCTTAGAACTTAAACAGCAACTTTCACCTTCAGTAGGAAAGTCTGGCCCCAGGCACACAAGCAAGTGAACTGGGGATGAAGGCCCACCTCTCCCCCGAGTAAGGGAATTCCTAGAGGAAGGCAGATCTTTTGCTCAAACACTACAGGATGATTCATAGCCTTTCCATTCTATTCATTCACTCATTCATTATTTCACCAATCAGCATTTATTGTATACCCATGGCTTTTCACTAAATATGTAATATTGGACATACGAACATCAGACTAGTGTTCTTTAAAATGTGGTCCTGCAGACAAACCTCACTAATCCCCTGGGTGCTTGTTAAAAATATAAGTCCCTGGACTTCAACCACTGAGGGCATTGCCTGGGACTATGCATTTCAAACAAGCTGCTATTAAATTTGTTGAGAGCCATTGCTAGAGAGTGGCATCTTTCACAGCCCTTGATATTGGTATACATGAAGTGCCTGCATCACGGTTGCACTCAAAGAGTGTTGGTTAGCCTGAGAACATGGCTAACCTTATGAAGGAGATGGTAGCCCCATCCCTTCTACTTCCCTGTCTTTCCCCTACTGTTCTCACATGCTGGGCCCTGTGAAGTTGGGAGTAGGGGCAGAGCGGCCTGCCTATCCACCCACCACAGATGCTCTGGGGTGCATTCTTGGGTAGATTGTGAACCCCAAGGATAGATACGCTATTATAGCCTACACTGCTTCATTCTAACTGGGCAAAGATCTGATAGTACCAATTAACATCTACTAGACTCCTTCACTGCCTGGGCCTGTCCTGAGGCTTTGCTAATTAATACCTCTATGGTTCCTTGGGTCTCTGGAATGAGAGATTGGTGGAGACCTGGGAAAACTGAATGGTGTCATCCAAAAGGTTCTTTCTACCCATAATGAACATAGGAGACTGATGCTGGAATAAGCTGTGACATGGGATATAGAATCTAATCTAAAACAATAATAGCTAACACTTCTCAAGCACTCACTACACTGCACACACTGGCCCCAATGCTTTAAATATGGGATCCCATATATAAATACCCACTTAATACCCACTTGCACTCCAGAGATAGGAACTCTGACTTCCCCACTTTACAGAGAGGCACAGTGAGGCACAGTGTTCTGTCCAAAGTCACACAGATAGTGTGGCAGAAGTAGGATCACATTCAGCCCACCTGACTCCACAGTCTGAGCTCCTACTCATGCTATCCAGGGCCTTCTGCACTCACACAGCTTGAGTTCCCAACTCCAGTCATGGCCTCTTGCTCAAGGCCAAGTGTTCACTCTACATTGGGTTCCAGAGGGGCTAGCCAAGGGAGGTGTCCATACTGCTGCAGCCCTTGGCTCCCTCTCCCAGCTGTGCCTTTGGACTTGACTATGGACTTCCTGTTTGTGAGGAGGATGAGGCAACAGAGAAGTGGTGAAGAACAGGGACAGGCCTTTCCTTTCTCTGGGGTCAACAGCCAGTAGGAGAATTTGTACCCTATGCTCTCCTGGACAGTGCTGGCCTCCCTCTCTACAGCTATTGGGGAGATGACTCCGACCTCCCAAGAGGGCAAGGTGGAGTGTAAACCTAGCTGGGGCATGATATACGTGTGGCCAAGGTCTTGCCCCTGGGAGGGAGTGTCTCCAGCATGGCTGTGGGGCAACATTGAGCCTACTTAAGATTTCTAGGAGCTAGTGGGTCTTTGGCCATTTGATGGTATCAGTCAGTCTCCCCCAAACTTCTGGCTTGCTTAAAGATGAGCAAATACCATAGCTCCAAAATGAGCTCTACCACTTTCTAGCTGTGTGGTATTGCACCAGTGACTAAACCTTTAAGCCTTAGAGCCCGAGTTCTTAGTAAAATGGATGTAATAATTCCTATTTCATCGAGTTGATGTGATAACTAAATGAAGTACCGAAATGTATTCAGTACCCTGGGACTCCATGCTATCCCCTTATGTCTTGGTGTGGGCTAGGCATTTGCCTCCACAGTTGGGCCTGTAGCAGGGATGCTGGGCCGAGGGGAAAGTCCATATAACTGGAAGGCTTGGCTGCATAGTAAGAGGTACCTAATATAAATAGTAGCAGTTTTTCCCATAGGTGCTTGAGCAATCGGCAACACCACTTCATTATTAACTAGGCTAACTTAGGGTGACAGTTTTAGACCCCAGTCAGAAGACACTGAAATCTGTATATGATTTCGGACTACCTCTTGCACTTCTGCTGGGAGTTGTGCTTTCCTAGTTCCCCTCTTCCCACCAGGCCTGCCTCCAGTGCCCCTCCTTCCCTTACCCCTACTATTGACCACATCTGGATTCAACTAGGGAACAAAAGGCCTTCTGTGATTGCCTCCACCTTCCTCTGCCCTGGATTCTCCAGTTCAGAACTTTGATTCTCACAGGGGTGTATGGGGAGAATGGGGTCAGGAAAGCAGAGAGATCTCTGCACACACATACACTCTTACCTAATTCCCATTGTCTTCATTCTTAATATTATTTGTTTTCCCAATTGTTATTGTTCCCTGTTTGAGATCCATCAAAGAGCCAGAAGTCCTAGTTCAGAGCTGGGCCAGCTGTCTCCAGGCATAAAGAGGAGACTGCTATTTTCCGCCCTCTACCCAATCCCAGGCCAGGGAGCAGGGCCACCCCTCCCTGCCAGAGAGAAGTCCTGCTGGGCTCCCGGAGGCCAGGCAATAAATTGGAATGCAGCAGTCACAGTTGAAGGCAGCTGTAACTCTCATTAAAGTGACATCAACCCCACCACAGGAGGATGCTGTAAATCCAGGGAAAGGAGCATTCATCCAGGGAGAACCACAGAAGCAAAAAATCAAAACAAAACAAAACACATAAATAGAGGATGTGCTGAACTGAAGGTGGGAGAGACTGCAGGCTAGAGGAGGGAGTCAGGGTCCTGAGGTGGACCCTCAGTCTAGTGAAGTGTAAGGGTACAGCCAAAGCCCCTCTTCCCCAATTGATTCTCCTCTGCCCTTTCTGCATGTTCTTAGGCTGGCACTGGGAGCAGAGCTGGCTTGTGTCCCTGGGGGAACTGTTGGGACATATCTCTATGCATGGGCTTCTCTAGAGACAAGAGGAGCTGTTGGCATTGGCCATTAGGATTTCCCTCCCCGCCCCCACAGGAGAAATCATCTATGGGTCAAATTCTGGGTTTATAGATGGCCACCTGGATTCAAACCCTGACTCTGCTACTTGCTTCCAAGCTATAGACTTTAGGAGAATGACTTCACCTATGGATGCTTACACAAGAAAAATGGAAATGATCACCCCTACCACACTGGCTTGGTGCAGATAAACATGCAGTAGTGGCAGTCTTTAGGTGCTGTTTGCCAAATTACTAAATAATCAACAAATCCTTGTAATCCCTAAAGCTGGGACTTTTTTTTTCCCAGATCAGTTCCTTTCTGCCTGAGTCTGGATTCAGCCACTAATTTTCTGAGAGACTTAACTTTCCAGAGCTTTAGGTTTTTTCCTGGGAAATGAAGCACTTATAGGAGGCTGACTCTGGGATGGATAGTAATGCATACAGTTCAAGCACCACTCCTTTGCCTTAGGGTCTTTGGAGAGGCCTGATCCCTATAAAAGTTGGGCTGCTTTCCAGAACTCCACAAGTCCTTCTGGACTCCTTCCTCACTACCTACCCAGGAACCTCTGACACTGCCCACAGGCCACATCCACCTTTGCTTTTTAGACCTGGTGGCACTAGTGCTAGTGGCTGTCCTGTTCTGAGGAAGGGTCAAGGCCAACCATGCTCTCCTGAAGGTAGAATGAAGGAGAATTCCTGCATACTCTTCTTTCCTGTGCATTAGAATCACCTAGAAAGCCGGTGTTAAATTGCAGATGGTGGAGTCCCCACCACCAAAGTCTGAAGTGGGCCTGAGATTTTGTATTTTAACAAATTCTCAGGTGATGCTGATGATGCTGGCTAGAGTGGTCTTACCAGAATTCAGGCTTCTTTCCCTCTGTTCTTGGAGATCTGCAGCTGAAGCAAATGGGAGGCTTAGGCAGACTCTAGGATGCTGGTGTGGAGACTTTCAAATCACCTCCCTCAGAGGCCAACGTTTATAGTTACGCAGAAAAATGGTATGGGAGCCTTAGTGGAATGCCAGTTCTGTACCTTTAACTCCTCAGCTGTAGAGGACACTAGTATTGGAAATTTAATTGAAGACCCCCTCTCTCCTCACCATCAAAGACTTAGAGTAAAAGGGGGCTGAGAAGAGAAAAAGGGAATTAAATTGGGTGAAACGGTCTAAGTGGAAGAGTCCAGCACAATTGCTTGAAAGAAAAAGCAATATAACCAGGCTTCTGAAACACCCAGAAATGATGTCCAAAGATTAGTGGGTGTGTGTGGGGTGGGGTGGGGTGGGCGGTGTGTAGTGAATATGATAGACTTCTGTGGAGGGCTAGATATACACATTGTAGGTAGAGGCAACCCTGCTGATTTAAAGAATATTTCTCAGGCACATCTCTCTCCCTGAGAGGGAGGCTGATAAAAGATGAATGTGGCAACTGAGACTTCCTTCAGGAGCAGGGGTAGGAGAGGTAAGTGGGCCAAGAGAGCCACCTACTTTACTGCCAGAACATGGTTAACCAACAAAGGAGGCACTTGAAGGAAGTACTTTAGTGTACTGCATCCGCTATCTCCTGTTCAGACACCTAAACATTATTCTTCAACATCTGGAAAGCCAGGCCTGAGTCCAACTCCCCTCAAAAGACGGCATCCAGGGGCTCAGATACCTGCTGCCTGCACACCCAACCCGCTCCTGTCCTGTAAGCAGCAGCTTCCTTACCAGGCCTTGTAGCAGAGCATTCCAGTGTCCTCTAGGTGGGCCATGGCTATGGTGATCCATTTTTCTCACCTCGTAAAAGGACAAACAGCCTGACAGGGAGGAGCAAACTTATGGGGCACAAGAAAGAATAACTGGAATTAAGACTGACTGAATTTATAGTATGTGCAGTTACCATGCAATAGTAATGCCACAATTTTCAGAGCACTTCACAGTTTTTATTATGGCATTTTATGCTCCCTGCAACCCCTGCCACACAGCTATGTGAGAGTTTGAGCCCTAATAGTAATAACAGCCTTCTCATTCCTCTCTACTACGGTCAGAACCTGATTTATGATGGTTTAAATTATAATTTTTGACTACATGATGATGCACAAGTGATATGCATTTAGTAGAAACCATATTTTCAGTTTTGGATTTTGATCTTTCCCTGGGTTAGCAATATGTGGTACTATACTCTTTCATGATGCTGGGCAGCAGCAGTGAGCCACAGCTCCCAGTCAGCTATGGGATCACGAGGGGAAACACCGATACTCTATAGTGTACTGTGTTGCAGTGTTTTTTGGAAACGGTGTTTTGCGTTTTCACGTGTCCTGCTTCTGGTTAGAAGAAGAAGAGGAAGGCAATTACTCTTGAGATGAAACTCAAGCTAATTGCCCAACTGTAGGTCAATGTAAGTGTTCTGAGAACATTTAAGGTAAGCTAGGCTAAGCTATGATGTTCAGTAGGTTAAGTGTATTCGATGCATTTTTGGCTTACAATATTTTCAACTTACAATGGGTTTATCAGGTTGTAGCCCCATTGTTAAGTCTAAGAGTATCTATAGAGTGAATTTAACTCACTTTTTGGGAGAGGAGGAGAGAGTGATGAGATGTTGTAGTAGTGGCTACTGGGATGCATTGTCCAGAACCTCTTTAGTCTGGAGGGACTCACTGCTCAGCTGCCTATTGGTTGGCTGGGAAAGCACACAGCTCTATCTCTGCAGAATTACCCTCAGCGGCATTGCCCAAGGTTATGGCTCCTCCTGAGGTGCGGAGATAGTGTGCATCCAAAGACAGGTCGATATGGGGTACAAGACCCAGCCCCCTTACTTCAGTGTAGGACATCTCTGCAGGGCCATTCCAACCCCGGAACTCCCCATCAGGTCAGCTAAGGCCTTCGTTACCACTGCATGAAAGTCCACTTCTCTTTATACCCAATCTTGCTTCCTTCATCCCCCTCGCGGGTGTTTATCCCCAGAGCACTTCAATAAGAGCACACAAATCTCTTAGAGTCTGTTTCCTTAAGACTTTTAGACAAAAGAAGGAGGGAACTAACATCACCAAGATGCTTTCTAATAACCTCTCATTTAATATAATAAATCTGTAAAGTAAATATTTTTGCTATTTTATTGTTGAAGAAAGGTTAAAGATGTTGTCAAGACCAAGTAGTTAATATCCGGTAAAGCTGGGATTCTGGTCCAGATCTATGTTGACTTTAACAGAGCACTCTTAAGAGCTGGATGGCCAAAACCTGGCCTATTACAAGTTCAAGTAGAGATACAAACACTCACAAAAGGTGTGTTCACGCCTTGGGTGCAAATGGAGAGGGAAGCAAGGAGGGGAGAACAGCAGACACATGTGGCAATCTCTAATTGCCAAGCAGGCAGCTCTAGTGGAGGAAGACCTCAGGCTGACCACAGGTCCCAGAGCCAGAGCTGCAAATACTGCCAGCCCCTGACAGTGACAGTCACATTCGCAAACCCTGTACCCTCTCCCCACACACCCCATGTTGTGGGCACTGCTAGATTTGCATCTTCTCTGGGGACACAGAGTGGGGTTACCCTTGCCCAAGATGTTTGGCAAAACTCTTTCCCAGTGAAGAGCTAGGGGCCAAGGCTTTTCTCGCTATATGATGCTCCAGCTAGTCCCTGCACAGCTGAAGATTTGCCCCTGCCTGGACTCTAGGACTGATCTGATTGTAGTCAGGGAGGAAAGTGGAGTGTAAGGTCAGCAGCTTGGTGCTGCAGCAACATTTTTTAATACATTTTCTATCAGGCCCCAGCCCTTCAGCATTCTGAAGACGACAATGGAAAAAGGATCCTTCCTGAACTTTTGTCTCTTAAGGCTCAGACCTTTTCTAGAGGGGAGCTTAATCCTAGAGTTGTCCCCCAGAGCGACAGTGCTCCTGGAAATGCACCTGAGAAGATGAGGTTTCTTAGTGTTAATTAGCAGGTCCTATCAAACTTTGGCATCATTTTGGAAAGTGCTAATTTGGGCCCATCCTGTTTCCTGGAGATTCCAAGCACGTATTTACGGTTCACATGAATAGAAACAAAAATAATTATTCTAGCTCCTCCTATTTAACCAGGTGTTTCCATTGTGAACATGAGTTGCAGACAACACAACTTTCTCCAGGTAGATGAGAGTATCAGGGTTGGAAGGCAGATATCTGGAAGTAACATCTGAATGTACCCTGTAGAATTATAAATCTCTTAGTCCTTAAAATGCTTGACCAGTGTGTGCTGAAAGTCCCCTCGCCTCAGTAACTTAGATGAGCGCCTTGGAATGAAATGGCAAGCTGGGTCAAGAGCCAGGTGTGGAGTTTGCGTGCTGGGTTTGGCGTCCCTTGGGAAGGAGCTACTGCAGGCCATTCCCTGCAATGGGCCTTGGTTTCCTCACCCACCAGAGATCTGTAACCACTGTCTTTTTTTCTTTTCTATTCTTTTTTTCTTTTCTGTATCTTTGTGGAAAAAATCCCATGGTTCCACTTGTTCCAAGCTGTTTTGTTGGTTGAGGTGTTTGTGTGTTGAGCAGCACATGCTTATATTTTCTTCCTTAGCAAAACATTAATTATTCTACCCAGTAACCTTTCTCTCAGGCATTTTTTCCCCTACTACTCCCTAAGCTGCTGAGCATCATACAGTTTCTGTATTTGCCCATCATTTCAGCAGGCTGACTACAATGTCTGAGAGAGAGAGCTGTCCATTTGGCTGGGTGCAGGCCCTCATCTGTGCTTCACAGCACCCGATGCAGGCTACTCTTCTACTTCTCAAACTGGGTGGGAACCATCTGTTTACTTATCTTGCTGTCCCCCATTAGGTTGTGAACTTAACTCACTACTGTGTTCCCAAGGGTGGTGCCTAGCATGTAGTAGTGGCTCTATAAATGTTTGCTACAGAAGTAGGTGAATGAATGAAAATGAAAGACTGAACAAAAGAAAGGAAGTGCAGCATAAAAAGCAAGGGTTATAAATGAGCCTCCACTTTGGCACCCCCAAGCCTCAATCTCCTGCCTATCTGTATAGGGAGTGGTTATAGACTCAATTTGGATTCTTTGCTGTCCTGCTACTTGGTGAGTCCTATCCTCTGTCCCGATTCTGCAGCCATTCTCAGCTACCAGCCAGTGGATGCATTTACTGGGGCCCAGTTTCCTCCTCTTCAGGATCCACTTGGCTGAGAGTAAGATAGGACAGAAGAGAAAAAGCTGGAATCTGGGGAGGGAGGGTCCAGGGAACAAATGCAAACCTTAGCAACCATCTAGTACTAGTTCCTCTTCTTCCAATTTAAAGATAAGGCAACTAAGGGCCAGAGAGCTGAGATTGCCTGGTTCAAGTTTATCTACCTGGTGGGTTGTAGAGCTGAGTTTCAACTGAGCTGGTCAATTGTTGAGAAACAAGAGCCTCCTGAATAATTCTGAGTCTAGGGCCTTTCTAGTCCCTCCTGATGCCACATCCTATGCCACAGGGAAGAGGGAATGGCCTCATCTTCCCTGTATATGCAACACAAATTCCTTTTTTCTTCCGTCACATTTGATCTCCACGGCATCCCTCTGAAGGAGGCAGAGTGGTAATGACTGTCTCCATTTTACAGATGAGGAAATTGTAGTGCAGAAAGCAGAACTAACCTACCTAGGATAGCAGAGCTGGCCAGTGGCATAGTTGGGGCTGAAATTCCGTTTCTCTGAGTTTAGAGGTTATGTCCTTCCACTCTGTCACTCTGAGTCTGGTCCCTTCTGCTGCCGTGCTCCTTTCCTGCAGGAGCCTGAGGCACCTGACTTGACCTGACTCCAACAGAGAAGTGAGGTGCTCTGCTTTTGAGGGGGTGCCTGGGAGTTGAGACCAGAACATAGGTTTTTTCTTTCCAGCTCAGGGCTAGGGCTCCTCCTTTTCATGCAACCTCTCCATGCAGCCCTGGATCTTTGAGCTCTAGGACTAGGAGCTCGAGGGCTGGTGAGTCTTCAGATGGCTCCAGCTGAGATAGCTAAGTCTTAGGGAGTTCAGCACATACAGTATAGCAGGTTAACATGCTAAAGATGCCGTAGAGTGCCCACCTGCACCTCCAGGCCTTTCTGGGTAGTATTTACTGAAATAAAACCTCTCACCAATAGGAGAAAGTTTAAACTGAAACCTCCCTATAACATTCATTGTGCCCAGCTAGGGACAAGTGGACAGGTAACTCGCAAAAGAATTCTCTTTCAGCCCCACTCACCTTTTTCACCTAAAATCAAGTGAGCTTTTCTCTACCAAGAGCAAGACACTATATTCCTTGTGTTGTCTAGTCTAGATCAATGCATGGAAGTGGCTGCTCCATATAAATGTGTTTTCTCAAAGACAAGACTTCTGCATTATAACTTGTCCCCATCTAGGATTGATTCCTGTTGTCTGGTCTGAGGGTAAAGCTAAGGATAGAAGACATATCTGAATTTATCTTGTTTATTTTATTAGTCTGTTTTTGTCTGGGCCACCCCTATAGTGTAAGCTATACTGATATAGTAGGTTTACATATAAACCTATAATGCTAAATGCCATGCATTTGAATACTGTTACAAAGTAGAGTTTACCTATCAATTGGCTACAACAAAGACCCAGATGCCCCACAGTCAAAAGCATTTTTGCGCTCTCCATAGTTGGCCCAGGGGTCCAGTGGCCTGTTCACACGGGTGCCATTTCATAAACCTAATGGCTCTCCATTAGGAGGATGTTTGCAGTCCACCTTCTTCAGCCTGGCCTTCAAGGCCCACCTCCATCTTCCTCCTGCAAGATGGACCTCCAAGTTCCCATGCCCTGGAGCTTAAGGATCTCTCCCTCCCTTTATACCTCCTTCCTTCCATGATTTAAAGGGCATCAGACCCTGTTCTAAGTACAGCAGAATTGCTTTCACTTAGCTTATATTATAGGAATGGAGATAGAAAAAAACATTCAAATAAGCTAGGTAAATTCAGATAAGTGATAGGAATACAATAGAACAGGGTATTGTGCTAGAGAATTCTGTGGAGTAAGAGTGAAGCCAAATTCTTTTTCCTACCTGGATGATCTGCACAGGTAAATGCTTCCCATCTGTCAAATCCTGCCTGCATGCCATTCCTCCCAGAAGCCTACTGATATTCGAGGCCAGCGGTGTCCTCTCCCACTTCTGGACTTTATCCCCCTTCCTGGCAATGTGCCTAGCAGCTTTAGTACAGTCTATGTCCCATCCTTCTGCTGGGCTGTAAGCTTCCTAAGGGTAGAGAAAACATCTTTTTAACTCTATGCCTCACTCTTTCTCGGCACTTGCCAGGCACAGAGTAATATCTCCATAAGAGTTTGCTGGGTGGATATACAAGATCTCTTCTATCCCAGAGGGCAAAAAGCAGACAGGGAGAAGAGAGACATTTCTATCCCCTGAAGAGGGGCCCGGAAGGGGTATAGATGAATGAGCAATTCCATTCTTAGAGTAGGGGGATAAGTCTTTTAATCTTTAAAGAATTTGCTTTGATGAGGAGCCTAAGAACAATATCATGCTTATTTTTTGGCTTGGAAAGGCCTGGAACTGTATATGGGGGTGGGGGAAATTTTTCCAGGTATACATACTTTGATGAGGAGTTGGGGATGGGTGTGCCGGATCATTGTGTTTATGAGGGTGGGCATGCATTGTGCCAGAGTATAGGGTTTAGAGTCTCTGTGTGGTGGGGCTGTTTGCATGGTATCTATAAATGTAGTTCTGGAATGTTGGCATAGGATATGTGTGTGTGTGAATGTGGTAGTGATGTGTGTGTGTGTGCGTGTGGTTGGGTATGTCATGGAATGCATGTGCATATGTGGTACATCCCCTGACATGCTGTCCTGATGTGAACGGTGTGGAAAGTATGGAGGTGTGCTGGTATGTTCATTCTCTCAGAAGACAGTGGGGACTTGCCCAGGCCCACTGAGGGACTCTGCACCCTCAGGAAGAGAGGGCTGTGCAGAGGGGAACCAGCAGTGGCCTGGGTTCTAGGGATCCAGCATCCTGGGAACTGGAACTTCACTTCCCCAAGTGATAGCTGGAGCCCCGTTGAGGACCTCACAACTAGAAACCATCAGGACACACACCTACTCTGTGACGTTTGGGAAATGATCTTGCCTCTTCTGTTCCCCTTTGACTTGAGGTCCCTCTCTTTTGAAGCTCTATTCTCAAGCCCCATCCCACTCTCTTTCCTAATACTCAGAGCAGACAGCAAAACATTTCTCTATTTCCTCTGGAAAAATCCTGGGAGGTCTGTTTATGGCTGCAGCAAAGCAGCACACAGCTGTGCACAGTTTAGCTGGGAGAGCTGAAAACTCAGGAACTGGAGTTTGCTGGGATTCGGAACACACTGGTGCTTGCCATCTCTGTACAGCTGTCACAGGAGAGTGACTTTGTGTTTCTATAGATAGGCCTTCACTGGTCCCTGTGCATACAGATGTGCCAGCACTTTCTGAGAACAATCTCAAGTATTGTTCCTCAAGATATAGAGCCTACTTACACACAGGGCCAGCACCCTGGGGCCTATTGCACACATGTGATGCCTATATCCCCAGACATGTAAGACAACACATACTGATTCAGCATACCCACACATAGACAGAAGGTGTGATTCACTTCCAGCCACTTGCAGAAACCCACCCTGAGCCAGTCAGGGCCCCACTCCCAACCTCAAATAACACCTGCCCCTTCAAGAAAGAGGACAGGACTGCCCTCCCCTGGGAGAGCCTGGGAATGTCCTTATCCTTCCCCATCCTCTGCCTTTTCCCTGACAGGGGCTGCCACTCACCTCTTCTTTGGCACCAAGCACCTTGGATCTCCTCCTCATCAAGGTGATCCTGAGTTGCCCTCAGCACCTGTATGCCCTGGTCCTCAGTTGTCTCCTTGCCCAGGAGGGCTGCTGAGGTCTGTCTGTTCTAGCACTCTAGACTCTCTATGCCTATTTCTCTAGGATTGACTGTGTTGGGGACAGACCATCCTCACAGGGCTGAGAGCTCAGGCCATCTCGTGAAGTAGGAGTGCCAGGCCCTCTGTGAGGACCGGAGTCAGGAGCATGCCCTGTGTGGAGGAAATGAGGGACAGGACAGTCAGTGCCCCAGGAGATGGCTGGGGAGGTAGAGGAAGGCCACTCCATGGTGAGATGCTAGAAACTGTGACTGGATGTGCAAGTCAGCGGTCTGAAGCTGCCAGCTGTGCAAGGGTTAACCTGGGCTGGTGGTGGAAGGTGGCCAAGCAGCCTGCTCCTGGGGCTTCAGATTGTTCTCAGACTCAGGCCTGGAGAGGGTATGGCCCTGAATGAGTACTCTGCCTTAGAATGGCTGCTATGCCTGGTGAGACTCACGGCTGCCTGTCTACCATTGACTTTTCAGTCTCTCCTGGCTCAGCCCCTCTTCTGGATTTGCTTTCTATTCAGACACCCTGGTGGGCTGGGCTGGGACTTGGCTGGTGTTAATGGAAGAACCTCCCCAGCTGTCCCCTACTACTATGTGCCTCCTCTGTAGGTCAGTGCTGGGACCTGAGTGCTCCCTATCCTGATCTGCCTCTTCCATTCCTGCAGCCCACATCTCTCCGGAAGCCTCATGTTTCCCGCAGCTTCTCCTTCTGCCAGGAACTCATCTGTTGCCATTGGTGACTCCTCCTTTGGCATTTTTCATTCCTTGAGGCCTATTATTGGATCTGTAGTTACCACCTCTTCTCCCTTAGCCAAACCAGGACTCCCAGATTCCAGCAAACATTCCTGGTTAGGACAAGAATTTGCTTTTTAGGGCAGATAGTAGTAGAGAAGTGTGAAGGAGCAGGCAGAAGAAGGAGGAGAGGTCAAGTGGGAGAGAGAAGGTGGAAGGAAGCAAAAAGAACTTATATTACTTCAGCCAAGAAGAGAAGGAGAGTCGTTTAGTGTGTCTCAGAGTGCCCTGTGAGTTGGTGGCCAGGAGAATAGGTATGGAGGGGAGCAGGGACAGATCTGTGCTTTTCAAACCTTGTTTGCTGGCTCCCTATTTTAAGGGCCTGCCTAGCCCACATGGGGAGAAAACCGATGTCTCTGGCCTCTCTATCAATGTATATCCCAAGGTCCTAATCTTCTCAAGGCCCAACCAAGATTCTCCAGAGCTCCTGGAGGGGTGTCCTGAACTTAGGGTGCTCTTTAACTCTCTCCATTTTTACACAGAGCTGTTCTGGTGACCTCTGGATTCAAATGAATGTCCAACCACGTGAGTCTTTCTAAGTCCCCTTAGAGCCCTTCCTCTGCATATGAGCCCAAGCAGTACACAGACCTCGACTCTTCTTTATAAGCCGTAACATCACAGTTATTCTCAACTTTCTCAATCATGGGTTAGAAACACCCTCAAAACTCCACTGGAAGCCTCGAGGCATTTTTCATTGTTCATTTCATATTTGTGAGATCTGGGGCAAGTTTCTTGAAGGCTTGCACCTCAGTTTCCTAAATGCAAAATGAATACCCCTGCCCCATGGTAGGGCAGTTGTGAGTTCAGTGTCTGCTGAGTGCCCAGCGTGGTACCGTTCTCCTTCCCCCATCTTCCCCTTTGCTCTCTAATTTATGTAAGGCAGAGAAGAGCAAGATAACTCCATTGCTCTGGGACAAAGGAATGATGGCCTTGATTCAAGGGCAAAGTACAGGAGTTTTTGATTAACTTAGGAGCACCATCGACTTCCAGCAGCCCAGCTGCTGTGGGGTGGGGGTGGGTAGGGAAGAGAGGGGAGATTGTTGAGGGAAAATGCAGGAAGGAGAGTGGAAATTCAGAAGTCCAGGGAGGACAGAAGGGCAGAGAATACTGAAGCCAAGGCCTTCTCTCACCACTTCTCTCCAGCCTGGGCAATGTCACAGCCTGAGGAAGAGTCATCTGAGACCCTGTACCAGCCCTGCCTGTGGTACTTGTTCCTGAACCTCTATGAGAGGCTGGGTTCCTATAGGATTGAAAGGCCTTGGATGTTTCCCTCCTCAGCCCTTCCTCCAGAATGTGTCAGATGTGTTCTTTTCTGCAAGAGCAAGGTCATCTTGGCTTTGGAGGGGAGGAGCTGCTAACCCTCTAGGTCAGTGCCCTTGTGGACCAGGGACTTGGACAGAGAGCAATAGGTCAGGGGTTTGGGGATGGGGAAGGGGCCAAGAGCATGGGGAGCATGATGCTCCCTGAAGAATCCCAGAATGATCACATCCAAAGGATCAACTAGGGGTCACAAAGCCCCTCCTCAGCCTCCATGCCAAAGGGTTCCCAACCCACCACAGGAAGAAGGCCAACTCCATATATCCTTAAGACCAAACATTCTGCATGGTGGCACTCCTGGTCTGCAGTCTTTTTGATTTCTAACCTGAATCTTTCCTGCAAGTCTGATAGAATTCTTCAGGTTTCAAGGAGTTATTCATATTATCAAGTAAGCAGTTTGTTTTTTCCCTCTGAGGATAAACTGAACCTTGGGAAGATTCTAAGCCGTTTATCTCCACCCTCCTTCTTATGGCCCTCACAACCTCCTCCCCACCAGCCACATGGGAAAATCCCCAGTTAGCCCTTCCAGTCACATGAATGAGGCCACAATCCAAAGGCAGTGGGCAAGGAGGCCACATGGAGCAGCCAGAAGAACCAGCCCTTTGTGCTGAACTGGGGTGATTGGGGGATGAGTGCAATGTTGGCATATTTAGAAAGATTTCTTTTTTATAATGAGAAGCAGAAGAGGAGGGGGACGAAGGAAGAAACAGAGAGACCAAAGGCGGGACTTAGGAAAAGAGAAGAGAAAGGGAGTGGTGAGGGCTAGAGAGGGAGGTTCTAAGAGCAAATAGATAAAATGTAAAAGGAGCCAAAGGTGAGAAGTGGAGAAGGAGAGAGAAAAGAATGAGGGTTTTTAGGACAGATGGGAACACAGTTGACCCTTGAATGACATGGGAATTAGGGGTGCTGACCCCCATGCAGTCAAAAATCCACATTAAACTTTTGACTCCCCCAAAACTTAACAACTAATAGCCTACTGTTAACCAGAAACCCGATTGATAACATAAACTGTCAACTAAGATATACTTTGTTTATATATATTATGTCCTGTGTTCTAAGCATAAAGTAAGCTAGAGCAAGAAAAATGTTATTAAGAAATCATAAAGAAGAGAAAACACATTTACAATTTTGAAAAAAATTTGTGTATAAGTGGACCTGCATAGTTCAAACCTGTGTTGTACAAGAGTCAAGTGTAGTGATGTCATTTTCCACAGACAAGTGGTGCTCATTTGTTTGGAAGAAAAAGGGTGGGTGAAACGAAGGTGCTGAGAAGGAATTTATTTCCATTTTATGCGTGGAAAAAACAAGACTCAAAAGGGATGCCAGGTGATACGAGCCAATGTTGGTGGAGCTCTCACCGGGCACACTGGGCACTGTTTTGAGTGCTTCACAAGCAGTCTGATTTAACCTTCATGAAAACCAAATGAATCCAGGTCTATCATTATCCCCACTTTACAGGCAAGGAACTGGATATCTCGAGAAGTTAGGCAACTTGCTAATACCTAACATTACATCAAACAGCTGAGAAGTGATGGACTGAACCCACATACCACTCATTGTGCTGCTTGGTGGGGTATCTGGTGCAACCCAGTGGACTCGGAAAGAAATCACAAAAGCATGAACAGGTGAGCATGCCTAGAGGCCACTTTTAGTCCTAAGACAATACACGTATTCTAGCCTGGGTCCTTCCTTCAGGGTCATTCAGAAGGTCTCATGAAGCCTTTGATAGAACACCACCTCACTTCTGACTGTAAGGATTTCCCCATCATCTGACTCCCTTTGAGAATAGATAGAAACTGTTTTTCTCTTTCTTCAAATTCTCTGTGCCCTTAAGGGCCTAGGAAATACCTCTCTCCTCAGCTCTTCATAGAACAGACATGAATAAAGATGCTTAGAAGCCTCCCTCTCCCAACCTCTGTGACGCTATCCTCTCATGGCCTGTTTTTCACTTGGCATACTGCATTGCCAGTCCTGTTTACACATTTGTTGTTTCACAAATACTCAGTTTCATGCATTCACAAATATTTTTAGAGCATTGACTCAGTGCTTAGAGCACTCAAGGAGCTGAGGAGCAAGACATGGCCCCTGTTTTCTTGGAGGAGTCCAATCTAGCTGGGAAAATAGATGAGTGAATCAATGATTACAGTGTCTGGTGATGGAGATGAGGGCAAGGATTCCAGGCGTGAGGAATCTGAGGAGGTGGTGGGAGAAGTGGCAAGTCTGAGGACTTTCTAAAGGAGATGGGAACAGATGGGATCTTGAGGAAAGAGAGATCTTCAACTCCATCAAATTCTGGAGGATTCGGGTTTGCTATTACCCTTTCCCCACCATTACCATTCATTGAAAAAAATAGTTCATTCATTTGTTAATGTATTTGAAAAATATTTATTGTTTGCCTATTGTGTGTCAGACAGTGTGCTAGTGTTTTGGAACTTAAAGATCATACTTACCAAGTAGCTGCCAGGTCCTGAAGTTCTTGGACAAGTGAGAGAACCAAAAAGCAGACAAGCAGTGACCCTGCAGAAACCAGGTCAGCCCTCTCACTTGACCCTCCCTCCCACTGCTATTTACAGAGGCTGGTGGCTTGCCAAGGTCATAGGACAAGTAAGTAGGGGATCCTTGACCCCTCCTCAGTTCTCAGGCTCCAAGACCTTGTTTTTGGCTCTTACCAGTCTGGTTCCTGCAGGAGGAAGGGGTGAAGGTGGGCTTGCTGCCTGCTGATGGCCACTTTTGGGCTTGGGCTACTAGGAATCCCCTGGGAAAGTGCAAACAGTGCATGTTTCTCCCCAGGCTACACGTGGAAGGTCTGGTGCTAAGTTCTCTTGCTTCCCAGATAGGTGGGGCTGTGGGAAGGGCTGGGAAAGTAAAGATGGTAGGGGGTACTTTGTCCTCTGCATGCCCAGTGCCTTCCCTAAGCAAAGCAGGTCAGAATGCCCCTTCTTCATTTCCTGGCATCGTTCCTCCTCCCTCCACATCTCCCCACCTTCTCTTTTTTTTGTTTCCCCTTCCTCATCTTTTACCAGTTGGTTCCTTCTCCTCCCCCTTTACCTACTCCTTTACTTTTCCCCTCCTTTTCTTTCCTTCTTCTCTCCTTTCCCTTACTCTCCATTTTCTCCCATTGCCCTCACTCTTTTGTCTTCCCTCTTCTTCCTCTTCTTCCTGCTTTTCTTCTTGGAACTAACTGTTTAAGGGGTGAGGACCAGGTCGACTTGTGAAAACTCTGATCCATCGTCATGGTGATGGTAAATCAAGCAGAGTTCAAAGGAAACTGTTCCAGTTAAAACTAACAAGCTGGAGCTGGGGCCCCAGGAAGGCCCAGTGCCAGGAGGAGCGAGCCCCAGCCCAGAAAAATAGAACAAGTAAACCCATCTTCTCACACTCCCACTCAATTCTGTGCCCTTCCTGCAGCCTTCAGATCTGTCCAGCTAGAGGAAACCCAAGAAGTCTTTGCAAGGATCCACTGCTCAGGCCAGACTCCACCCAAGAAACCTCCAACAACTGAGTAACATTAAAGCACTCCCGGAAAGTCCTAACAGAACCTCTCTGGAGATTAAACACCCTTGCTTTGGGAGAATTCCTCCCAGTTCAAACAGACATTTCTCACGCTTTCTGATTAAAAAGCACCAGGGGGAAGTGACCAGAAATCTTGAAGTGCTAGCTCTGGGACAGGGCTGCCCTGAGACCAAATGTTCATGAGCTCATAACCCCACTCTCTGCTGTTGCTGTTCTCACCCCTAATTATAAGGTCTCTAGGCATGAGAAAGGTCCTAGGGCAAGAACCTTCTTAGAGCTTGATTTGAGCTAAGCTAGGTCTGGCTAGTTTAAGGAATTACGGTAGGCCTTGAATTGGGGGGGAGGTACCTAACCAGTGGAAAAGGGAAGGTCTTGATTTTAAAGTACAAGTGAGTAGTCTTCTGTGCTTTCAGCTGATCAGTCCTTCCTCCCTCAGTCTCCACAGCACGGTCACCTGGATCTCCTTCTGTGTCAGCTCATATCTCTTTCAGTCTGCTCAGCTGCACATTTCTTCTTTACTCTGAAGCAAGAACCATGTCCTCTTTGTCCACAGCACAGAACTGGCCTGAAGTGGGGCCTAACTGTTATCTACATGTTGGAATGCTACATCCAAATGCTGAATAGAGCCCCAGTCCCTCAGGAGGGGAAGGTTTAGGGGCCACCAGGTAAAGGGAACACCAGTAACTTAGTTTGAGGGATTTGGTCAGCTGAAGACCAGCAGGAAAAGCCTTCCTTGGAGTAGTTTATGTTTCTAATCCATTGACAGAAACCAACACAGGAACCCTTTTCTTGGTAGCTCTCACCTCTCTCTCTCTGACCTTCCAGAAGAGCTCATTCCCTCCTTCAATATCCACTTTTTTTCTGCCCCCTGAAATATCTAGTGATCCTTCCAGGCACTAAAGAGAGTCAGCAGCAGAAGAAATTTCTTGAAGACAAAGCTTGAGTCGCTGCTTCTGTCATACCCCTAGTGAAACAAAGCATGGTACTATGAAGCTCGTAAGAGAGCCTCAGATTTAAAGGATGAGTAAGTGCCGTCTGGCTGCCCTTTGGGGAAAGATGCAGGCAGCCAGAGGCTTCAGATCTGCTCTTTCCTCAGATGTGCTCTGAGACCTTGAGGAACCTCTTTGGCCTGGTTCCTCAGTTTCTTTAGGTGTAAACAAAGGATACTTATCACTGGGCTATCTCCCAATCATGTAAAGAGGACAGTCATGAAACTATAAATGTATCCTCACCAGCATCAAGCCTAGCATACTCCATTCCCCTCTGAGTTCAGGGCCTTTTGGTGGTGAATTGAGGTTCATGCCTGGCCTGTGTCCTGTACGCATTGCTCCCCCACCCTTGCCCTGTCCCCTCCTCCCCTCTCAAGTTGAGAGTTTAGTTTCTCTGGATTACAGAGGCATAATCTGACTAAGAGGGAGGAAGTGATTCAGTACTCACCCTCCCATTCCAGGACAGCTTGCATTGTACTTTGTACTCAATCAAGTACCTTTCATCCCAGCATTTTAAAGCTCCTTTCAAGCTGAAGCAGTCCTGAGAGTTGGGTCTTATCTCAATTAACAGGAGAAAGCAGGGCTCCAAGCCTCGTGGAGGCCACTTTCTCCTGAATGAGGTCTTGACTCTGGTGCCCAGAAAACATAGATTGCCCAGGCCGGGGCTCTCAGGGGCCTGTTGTAGAGAGCTAGGCTGATTTACCCTTGCTTGTCCCTCCATGAAGGTCGGGGGAGGGGGGGAGGGCAGGGAGGGGAGGGCGGGGTCAAGGTCCTGCACAAGCACTGGGAGGCTGTGTTTACAGGGCTGGAATTTCCCAGAGGACATTGCAGTGATTGCTCCCTCCCATCATTGTTGCTAGTAGGGAATCTGCATAGCTTGTGTAAGTCTGAGTGGAAAAGGAGAACAGGGTGAGTGCACAGCAGTCATCAGAGACTGAGAATAGGTTTTGGGCTGTGGGGAGATCTTCTATCCTGGAGGAAACATTACTAAGGTTCCAGGCCTTGGAGACCCTGAGCTGTTTTAGCCAGCTGAGCCCATTGAGTTTCTCCAGCCCTTCACTGTTAGAATATTCATCTGTAGCAAACCAACCAACGATTATCGAGGCTCTTATATACTCAGCTAAATCCATCTGTGCAATCTCAGGTAATCACTTTAACTTCTCTGAACTTCGGTTGCCTCACAGGCTCCTTGTCTTAGTGTTCAGAATGCAGGATATCCCAACCTTACTAATATCGCAAGGGAGAGAAGAATCACAGAGTATAGGGGCTAGAAGTAACCTTCTTCATTTCCCTTCAGTAATGAAGCATAGAGAGATGATGTGGAACGCTACAGGTCACATAGCTAGGAATAGAACTCTAGGCTCAGATGAGGTAGCTAGGTTGCATTTTGACTCTGGGTAGAGGAAGGATGATCTTTGATCTCAGCATGTAAAAGAGAGAGTAAAAGAGGGAGTGTGAGGGTGGGGTGTTCTGCGAAAGTCTGGAAGTCAAGGGCAGAGAAAAATCCAGGAAGCTGCACGAAGTAGAGCTATAGGGTGGGGATGGGAGAGTCCATTTTAATGAAACCTCAGAAGATGAGAGGGGCTGGCTCCTTGGACAGAAGGCTGCCTATCCCTGTGATGATGGTCCATGTTACAGGGATCAGAGCTTTGCTGGGCATCATTCCCTGGGAACAGCATAATGGTGCTGGGCCCACTAATGCCTGAGCTTCTCACAGGATCTATGTGATGTAGCTGCCTTGGTTTCCCTCATACCCAGCCCACCACCCCAATTTGTTTCTAAAGAGGCCTATTGGAGCCCAATTTTCTTCTCCTTGACTCCATTTTGGGTTGCTGACTCTCAGTCCACTGGGTTACTACCTAGGGATGGATGTCTGTGGCTGCAGACTGTCCATCTCATCAATGCCAAGATCCCCTCCCAGCTTTTGGTGCCTTCCTGGCCTCAGTCATTACCTCCATCTCCCTTTGTCCTTGAGCATGGCTCTGAACTCAGCCAAGCTTATTAGCTCAGTAACATCAATATCTGACTCACAGTTTTGCCCTTGCCCTTTGCATAAGCCAACAAAGTGAATACAATAGGCCTGGCCCTTTTCTACCCTGAACTTTTTCAAATCTTCATTCCAGATTGAGCCCTCCAAGTCCACCATTAGCCTCCCTGCATTTGAGACTGCCATATCTTTGGCGTGCTGTAAAGAGGCGCAGCAAGGGACACAGGTCCAGGTCTTTCTCAGGTTTTCCCATCTGGTTCTGGCACAAGAACTATGGGTGAAGGGAGAAGAAAACATGGCCGAAGAGAGGTAGCTGGAAGAGCCCTTTTGCCAAGTCTGGAGTATACATTAGGATGGTGATGGTTGAAAAAGATTCTTAAGAGGAAGAAGAGCTGGGCTTGGTATCAAAATCATAAGAAGAAAGAAATCTGAATGTTTTTTTTTTTAATCTGTGAATTCTAGAGAATGATTTCTTCAGTATAACTTCTTAGATCCTTATTTGATGTTCTCAAACATTTTCTCGTTAAAGCCTTCCCATCTCCCTCTGCTCATAGTCCCCTATTCCCCCTGTCCTCTAGCCTCTGGTTCAACATTTTTCTTGAGATTTTTGCAGTCTTTGGATGGGCATAAATCCCCATATTTTGCTGATGGAAAAATAGAGACTTAGCGAGATCTGGTAATTTACTTACAGTTTCACAGCCAGTAATGTTAGAGTTGGGAAACTGACCAGGTCAACCTGGCTCTAAAGCCTGTACTCATTCCATTACACCCTCACACAGATGTGTGTAGGATGTGCATGCGCATGTGTGTTCAAGTGTTTGTGATTTCCCAGAAATCCTTAGAAGATTGTTTACTGGACTCTCTTTTCTCCCCTCTCTCTTCCCTCCCTTCCTCCCTTCCTTCTTTTCTCCTCTCTCCCTCCCCCCTCCCCTTTCTTCTCTCTCTACACTTTAGACAATGTAATGAGCTGTCTTTACTCAAGGCATTTTCTCTCTAGGTCTCAGAAGATCATAAATGCTGGTGTTTGTCTCCCTGCAACTTCAGGACACTTAGTATCTAGCTCAGTCTCAGGAAGAGGGAAGTGCTTTGTAACTCTCCCTTGGCATAGTAGCAGTCTTGACAACAATGGTGGCTTCTAGGTGGAAATATAAAAATTTTTTAAAAGGTAAAGTGAAGAAAATAGAGAACACAGGAGGCTTGTGTTCTGAGCTTGGCTCAGTCTTTTACTAATTACGTGCCCTTGGGCATTCCTTCAAACTTCAGTTTTTTTTTAACTGTATGAAAGAAGGGGATAACAATACATCAAACTCCCAGGAGTTAGATCAGAAGACATAATATGCATTAACATGCTTGGTAAAATGTAAAGGGTCAAGTTATTAAAAAAATGTCAACCAGGAGAATAAGGAATGTTTGGATGCATCCCCACTAGCATTCCAATGATGATACTATGATAACAGCATACTCTCCATGCCCCATCAGAGACAGGATCTACTGGATGGGCCATTCTCTATGATATCTGGTGGCCTCCCCACCTTTCAACAAGGGAATATTGGGAATTAGAGGGAATCTAACTAGAATCATTCCAGATGCTGAAAGCACTTACCAACTAATGTGGGGATGCTTCTTCTGTAAACCAAGTTCAGGAACAAGTAATGCTTTCTTAGACAAATGAATGCTGGAGTTATTGTTTTATAAGGGGTAGGGTTAAAGACAAGCTTAGAGGAGAAATAGACCCTCTTCCCATGAGATCAGATTGTATTAGCCTTGGGAAAAATAAGTAGTGCTCACCATGAGTGGAGACATGCTTGGTTCTCAGCTAATAAGGACATCAGCCACAGCTGTCTAGTGGGAGACTGAATGGGGTCAGGGAACTCACCATCTCTCTCCTGAGCAGCTAGTGACTGCTGCCAAGAGGAGAGTCTCCATGAACATCTGGCCAAATTTAAGGCCACGAATAAGAGAGATTTCTGCAGTGGCTGGCTGAAGGAGTAGGGACACTGGTTGAAGGTAGAGACTTTAGGGAAAGGATGAGAAATTGAAGAGAGAGAGACAAGAAGGGGAAGAGGATAGAATTCTGTCTCAAGGCCAGCATCTATTGGGCCTCCTTTTTTTTTTTTTTTTTTTGGAACTTAGAAGTGAGCGAGTCAACTTTTATCCAATGTTATATTGCTGTCAAGATCTACCTGTTCCTTGAGTGAAATGAAAAAGTAAACATGGCATATCTCTATTTTAGTTCTCTGTTTGACCTGAAATACACTCGCAGGGAAGGTGGTATTTTGAAAAGGATAGAATTCATTTCTTCATTTTTCTGCAGGAGATTTTGCTGAGATGGGACTGGAGGAACACTGGTTCCATATGGGTTACCAAGTGCAGTCACCATGGTTAGGCCAGCAGTGGTGGCCACCCCATCATATCCATTCAGTGGAAAGACTAAATTTCTTGATTGCCATTCACAGGTTATCAAGGAATAACTTTTGAGAAACCTGAGTAACATCATATGCTCAGGGTCAAGATACAAACACTCCTGAATGCTCACTCTAGCTTTAGAGATTTAGGTTGGAAACAAACCCAACAGGTCATTTTGTCCTACCTCCTGCCTCAGGTGGAACTAACTTTTGATACATGACTGTCGTACTATTCCCCTATATCTCCAAGATTCACAATGTTACATATCCTTACACTCATTTACTCATTCATCTATCCATCTATCTAACCATCATTTATAGAAAGAAAATAGAGAAGACAGGGATCCTTTTCTTTAAAAATTCATGATATAGCCTTTTCAGGGGTTCCAATGTTTAACCAAAGGAATAATTTCTAATGTCTAATCTAAGTGTCTAATGTCAGCTAATGGCTATACCTAATATCTAATGTTAAATCTTACATCTTCGTGTTACAGATGAAGGTAATACAGGTTATTCATTCATTCATTCATACATACATGAATGCATACATTTGTTCCACAGATATTTTTTGAGGGTGTTCTCTGTTCTGGGTGTATTGGAAGATGCCCCTGTATTTCGGACATGCTGCTTATCTTTCAAGATCAGCAGGTATATTCCAAGGCTGGGAAATAAGCCAGACTTTAAAATGTGGTCAAGTAAGGCTAGTTTGTAACTACATATTTGGAGAAAAAGAGTCTCCCGTAATCCTTTTGTTTAAGAATCTCAAAATATCTAAGAATGTGATCATTTCCCAGAGGAAGCAATTGTGTACTGAAGATTTCATCCCAATAGGCATGGGGCAGGCCTCAGAATTCTTTACTATTTGTCATGAAACCTATCTCAAGGGAGCAGGTACGCAAGGCTGGGCTTTTTTTTGCCTCTGTCTGAACCTCTCCGCAGCTCTTCACTTGGGTTCCTATTCTCTTCCCTTGGATCTTCTCAGCTTCCACACCTTGATATAGAAGTAAAGGGAAGGGGTGATATGGTCTGAGGAGTGGGATATAATACCCCTTGAACTCTCAACCCTCTTTATTCATCAAAAGGGGCCTAGCCAGTTGCTGGAAAGAGTGAGGGCAGAGAAGAGAGGGAGACAGTGCTCTTTAGGCTGAGAAAGATCTAGAACTCTCATTAATGTCTGACACCTCCAATAAAAGCTGTATATTCCCCAAAAGCAACTTTTGAAAATCCTGGACTCTTTGAAGTTTGATGTTTAACTGCCACTCCTTCCAGGCACTTAATAAGAAACTAAACCCCTTGGCTTGCTCACAGGGCTTTCACCTGGGGCGATTTCCCTCCTCCAAGTATTTGAGGCCCTTGTATACTTCTTGCAGCTGGGCAAGAAATGGAGGCCTTGGTCCTCACAGAATGAAGGATAGCTGCCCCTCTCGAGGCTGTGGCTGTGGTGGAAATAGGCCTACAGGCTGGAGTGGGTCAGAGATGGGAAGACTTTGGAAGTTGCAAGGTGGATGAAGTTGAGAAATGTGGCTGAGCCCAAGTAGTTCTTTTTCCAGACTGTTTTTTCCTTCTTCATTTAACTAAAAAAAGTAGTACATATACAAATGCTAAAATAAGAATATCCCCCAAAATAAGTCCCTCTTTACTTCAGACCATCTGTCTCCCAACATGGAAGCAACTATTAACAGCTTTTTGTGTCTCATTAATAAATTTTCTATGCTTTATATGCATTCTTTTTTTGCCATCAATGGGAATATATTATACACACTCTTCCAGATAGGACTTTTTAAAAACAATATGTCTTAGAGGTCTTCACATAATCTACTTGATTTATATGAACATATATTCATTTGTGTGTATTTATATATACATATATATACACATATATATGTGTATATATATATGTGTGTATATATATATATATACACTCCCTTCTTTGCCTGGCATTAAATAGTATGGATGTAATGTAATTTATTTACCCCATCCCCTAATGATAAATGTTTAGGTTTTCAGTCTTTAGTTGTTACGAATGAAGCTGCAATGGACAGCCTTATACATACATATCTGTGCAAATACAGCTGAGGGGCAAATTTCTAGAAGAGGAGTTGCTGTGTCAGATATAAGCACCTTAAGTGGACAAACATTGTGCTTGTTGTTTTCCGGCTAGCCATGACTACATTCAAGCTGGTGAGAGAACTGATTGTCCACCCTCCATCCATGTTCCTCCACTTTCCCCTACTCCATCCAGGAATGGGGATAATTCCTTCAGAATGTGATTGAGAAATCATCTCTGTCTTTGGGATACAGGAAGAAAAGTTTGGGGGTTTATTTTGCAGAATGGTCCATTCTCCTAATGATGTTTGCTTAGACTGAGTATTACTTGCTTCTCATGAGCAGAGCTGCACTGAAGAGGGACTGTGATGTCAGCTGGGGTCCCCCACAGAGCAGAGCCCCTGGCTGGCTTACTCCTAGGAGACTCCAGGGTCTTCCCAGTTCTGTTCATCAAGCTGCACTAATGCTGCAATCACTTATGTGGTGGATTTAACTTTTCAAAGACTTTTGCAGCTAACATCTCATTCTATTTCAGCTAATATACCAAAAAGGTATTATTGGTTAGGTGAGGAAATGAGACCCAAAAAGGCTCTGTGATGGAGTGTGGTCATGAAAAGGTACTGGTTCAAGAATTAGGTGTATACCTATTAGAATAGCTATAATAAACAGGGCAAGTAATAACAAATGTTGAAGAGGATGCGGAGAAAAAGGAACCCTCATATACTGCTGATGGGACTGCAAATTGGTACAGCCACTATGGAAAACAGTATGGAGGTTCCTGAAAAAACTAAGAATTGATCTATCCCTATGATCCAGCAATCTCTCTACTGGGTATTTACCCCAAAGACATGAAAACTCATCCAAAAAGATATCTGCACACCAATGTTCATAATAGCATTTTTCACAGTGGCCTGGACATGGAAGCAACCAAAGTGTCTTACGATAGATGATTGGATCAAGAAGCTGTGGTACATATATACAATGGAATATTACTCAGCCATAAGAAGAGATGAAATACTGCCACTTGCGACAACATGGATGGACCTCGAGATAATCGTGCTAAGCAGAAATAAGCCAGACAGAAAATAAGCCAGACAGAAAAAGCTGAAAATAACATGATATTACTTATATGTGGGATATAACCTAAAAGCAACAAACAAATAGGACAAACAAACAGAGTTATGGACATGGACTAGTGGTTACCAGAGGGTAGGGGGGAGTAGGGAAGGGAGATGTAGATGGGGTAAAGGGGGTCAAATATGTGGTGACAGAAAGAAATTTAACTATGGGAGGTGAACACACTGTGTAAAACTTACTGTTAAAATGTACAGCTGAAACTTACTAGATTTTGTTAAGCAATGCCACCATAAAAATTAAATAAATAAATAAATTTTAAAAAATTTTAAAAAAAGATTTAGGTGTGTAGTGTTTAAGTCCAACTCTGAGTCATTGGCTGTGTGGCCATGGGCCTCTGTTGAAGGGTTTGGACAGAATGGTCTCCAAATCCTTCACCATCAAGGATGTGGTTTGATGAATGTCTAAGGTTCTGCAGTTATTTTGGGGGCAAACTGGCTGGCTGTTCATGATTCTCTGAGCCACATGGTGGTTCACCTGTCACATGGTGGCTCTATGCTGGGACTACATTTTGATGTGGCTCCTGTAGAGAGATCAAAGTTCTCTCTGTCCTTTGAGTGATGGCACACCCTTCCAGACTCCTCAGAGGGTAGGTGTCGTGGGGCATGTGGAGAGGCAGAATTGTATTGAGGGCAGGAAGGTATAGCAAAGGCTGGAGTGAATCCAATTGGTCCAGGCTGCTACAGAAGTGGCCCCACTTTGACCCCTTCCCAAAGTACTGTGGGGAGAGTCCCATTGCCCCATTAAAGTCCCTATAATGCATGCCATCTGCCTCCATGAAACCAACCAATCTCCAGTCTGATTGTCTAGGTGGCTTTGGGATATAATCACAGCCAGACCTCTTCCTGGATTCCTCTTCTCCTGCTGGTATGTCCAGAGCCTTCTGTCATCCTGGCTCCAGGCTCCCTTAACCCCTTCATCCCTGGCTTCCTTTCTCTCCCCAGAATCTCTGTTCTGTTGCCTTTTAATCCCTAGAGTAGGATCATACAGAGAAGGTTGTTTCAAAATCAAGTGTGATTTCTCAGGAGAATCACTAGGTTGGGATCAGAAGGCCTGAGTTCCTCCTATGGGACCACCACTGACTTGCTGTGTGGCTTTAGGAAAGTCATTTTATTTTGTGGCACCTCAGTTTTCCTATCTTTGCCAACCAACATTTATATTGTAATAAAGAGCCTACAAAATATTTTTCACCTACAGAGTCTCATTTAATCTTCCAAAAGGAGATAATTATGACTCTTCTAATTATCCTCACAAGGAGAAATTAAGGAGAATGTGGGTTGTGTAGACTAGAAAGCAATAACCAGGTTACCAATTACTCTGCCGGACTAGAGATAGGTCCCCAGAACAAGTGGCATGAGCCCCTCTCCAGGCTGTCAAAACCCACCTGGGAGCGGGCAGGATTTCTTAAAAGCACCTTGCACCATTACTTCCAGGAGACTGAGGCACTATCTGAGACTTCTGACAAGACACAGAGGTGGCAGGGGAACTTGAGGAGGTCATAAACCATCCAGGGGTCCACAGGATGCAGGCCCATGTGGAAAATGACTCTTGCTACATGCCACTCAGCTCAACCCAGTAAGGCAGGGATGCAAGGTGGTGACAGGCCTTGAACTTGCCAACAGTCAGGGCCTGTCTTCCCTGAAGACCAAACAGGAGGAAACACACTAAATAGTGGCAGGAAGGATTTAGGCGGGACCCATGAAGGACTTTGTCAAAAGTGGTCAGGGACCTGGAGTTGAGCAGTGGTGTAGAGACACCTTGTGGTGAGAATGTGGAACCACGGTCTGATTCCCACAGGAAACAGGGCAAAGCAGAAATGAGTCTTATTTGAGTTCAACCTGTGGTGGATAGGAACTTCCCATGTGAGATCTCACTTTCTCCTCAAAAAAGCTCTGGGAGGTAGCTCTTCCAATGCCTGCTTTGGTGTGGAATAGGGGCACTGCCCACCTTCTAGTTTTACTACCTAACCAGCTGTGAAATCTGGGTAGCTAACACAACGTCTCAGAACCTCAGCTTTCCCAACTGTGACATGGGACTTCAAACAGTTGTTGCAAGGGTGGGGGCAAAGTGCTTATTCCACTCAAAGGCTGGCCACTCATTAGAGGAATTGATTCTTGCCCAATGCCACACAGCTAGTAAGGGTCTAAACAACAGAGATTGCATCAGGGTTCTGCAAATCCCCACAAAAAGCAGCGGAATTGGGACTATTGCGGGTCCTATCCCAAGACCATGTTTATTCCTTAGATTGAGAAGGTGTAAATTAGATCTCACCTCGGGTGAGGCAAGAGAGAGATGATTGGCCACATCTGGTTTTCTGGCAAGCCCAGAGCTGGAGGTGGGGAAAGGTTTTGGTACCGGTTGTTTCCCTTCTTGGCCCCTTCCCCTACATTTCTCCTGTATCAGGCACCTGATACAGATGTGGGGTATCTCTCTACCATTTTGAAGGGGGAGATTATAGGCTTGGAGAACCCAAGTGACCTGGGTAAGAATGAATTGGCAAAGGACAGAGTTAAGATTGGTCTGTGGGACATATTTCTTCATCTCTGAGTTTAGACGCTGCTCAAATCACCCCATCTTCTCCAGATTATGGCTTAGACGTGTGTACTTTTACTCGTTCAGTCCTTTCAAATGTGGCTTCTCCTACTTCTGGCTTCCTTTCATGCCCTCCCCCACTCTGCGTGGACTACTTTGAGAGGCTCCTAATGTGGCTACTTGCCACCTTTTTCTTCCCCACTGTTCTTGCTTCTCCAAGGAGGGTCACTAGAGGATTGTGAGGCAGAAGAGGGCAAGTGTAGCCCTGTGAATCTGTGAGACACTCTGATGCCTGAGCTGTGTTCAGGAGAGCTGCCCCTGTCACCATTCCTTTTCTCCCTAAGAAGGAGAACAGGGCTACCTCCTCATCCTCTGGAGCCAGATGGGCCGAATAAGCAACAACTAGTAGCTGAGTCCTGGTTTGATGCGGGGCCCCTACATGTGATTGTGGCCTGGCTGGGGTGAGATCCTGTCCCTAAGAATCCAGGGTATGATCTCACCTCAGAACATGCTAGAGCCAACTCCAAGGGTGATTTCTTGGGAGAATCACCAGGCCCCCAGGTCAGTATCCTAGTATGCAGGCCCCAGCTGTTTCCCTGTCTCCCCACGGCCAGGACCCTTCACAGTCTGACATTGGCAGGGCCAGTCTGAGTGTAGGCATTTTCATGAATGTCTGTTATGGATGAAGAATTCCAGGATGTGGCCATGGTATGCCATGATGTCCACCCTGATGGGTCACACACCTCATCAGACAAGGGCATTGGTCTGGGTGCCTGGTTCCCATGCCAGGCTCCTGACCCTGGAGGAAGGGCCAACTAACCCTTGAGTTCCTGAACTGCCCTCTACTCTCATATTCACTCTGTTGTTCAAGAACACTTCCTCTCTCAGCTTTACGGCAACCTTACGTGGGCCAAGGGCAGGGAGGAAAGTGAGGATCCAGTCTTTATCCACTCTCAAGCCAGAGCATGGTGAATGAGCTAATGACAGCAGGAGGAGTTATAGTTGGACACCAGAAGAGACTTACTGGGTAGAAGATGGTTCCATGGTGGCACAGAAATCACTCTGCCTAAGCCAAGTTCAGTGATAACAGGTAAAGAAAGGGGATAGACTATTTGCTAGGGTTCTCAGATAACCACCCCAGAGGCTGGTCCCATTGGCCAATGACCTGACATTGTTGTCCTGGTGGACATTGTGGACACAGCAGACGACGTAGGCATTGCTTAGTTCTCAGCTCTTAAACATCTAGGCCAAATCCAAGCCATTCTTGGTGCCAACTCTGTGTAGCCAGTGGCCTTACCCAGGATCTTGTTTGCTCTACCCCAGTGCCCTGCACCACAGGCTTGCTGAGGGCACCAATTCAGGCTGGGGGCTGAAAGTAAGAGGTGAGCTAGAAGTCTTATGTTGGGTAAGAATCGAGTTGCTGAGCTGTGTGGGTCAGAGGTAGAAGGTGGATCACAATGACAAGAACTAAGATTCATTATGCATCTTTCTTTTGCCAGCAGCAGTGTACCCACATTCCTCACAATAATCCTATGAGGTACCTTCATCATTTCTTCCATTTTACAGATGAGGAAAGTTAAACAGAGAATTAAGGAACTGGCTCAAGGTCACAAAGTTGGAAGATGGTGGAGCCAGGATTTAACTGCATAGCCCTTACTTGTCACCATCACATCTGCGTAACACCTGCAGGACAATTGGGCTAGACAGAAAGTGAGGTTAATAGAGAGTTGGGGCCAGAAAAGGGCCCTAGATCCTGGTAGGCAATGGTGGCTTAGAAAGACGGGGTTAGGCTGTGAAGCATGAAAAACAGGCTGCATTACTGGGGCTCCCTATAAAAGGCTGAACACTCTTGGTCAGAGAGTTTGGAGAGTGCGCAGTCTCATATCCCCGGGAGTAGAGTTCCCACCTCTGGGCATGGCTTGACACTGATGTGCCAAGAATGGGTTATAGGTATGTTAAGATAGAGATCTCCCCAACCAGATCTTCCAGATGGCCCAGGGATTCCTGAGGCATCTGTTATCCCTTCACCCAGCTATAATCTCTGGCTAAAAGCAGCTCCTAACTTTACTTCAATGTGCCATGTCCCATTATCATTTTCTTGTGTGTCGTGATATGAAAAAGGCCGAGAAGTTCTGTCTTAAACCCTAGCTTCTTCGACGGAAGATACAGTCTCTGAATCTTTCCAGGATCTCAGAACAGCAGACATTGTTTCAACACCTGCCATTACTGCTTCTCTGGTGCCAGGTACAGACTGTATTAGAGTGCACAGGGACTCTGTGGGTGAGTGGGGATGGGTTGTCTGGGGAGGGCTGTCTGCCCTGGAGTTGGCTGGTTAAAGCCCATAAATTTCCTGGAATCTCCTGTGAGCAGCTCATTCATTCATCCAGCTCCCTGTATCTGCTCACTTCTAGCTACAATACTGGGCAAGTAACCTTCCTGGGGCCCAGATTCCTCTCAGGAAAATGAAAATAATAAATTCCCACCACAGAGAGTACCTGAGAGTATTAAGTAAGCACATTTGCTCATTCAGCAAGCCTTTGCAATCCTGCTTTGCACCAGGAGATGGTGTTAGGATGGAAAATGAATTAATACAACTTAGTACCTGCCTACAAAGAAGAAAGGGGACCCAGGGGCAGGAAAAGAGACACAGAGACAGAATCCAAGATATTTATTGAATAGGTCTGAGTGCAGAGCCCAGAACAAAGCATGCCACCAGGAAATACTAGTTGGACCAGGAATGACCCTCATTTTTCCAGTGACCTGCCAGACAGTGGATTTCAGAACAGTCCTCTGTCTCCTTGCTCAAGTGCCCGCCACCCTCTCCCCGCCGCAACCGCCTAGATGCTCACTATGCACCAAACTCAGGCTCCCTATGCACAGGCTGCAGAGAATCTGAGAGTAGACTAGACATTAAGCTCATAAAGTTGAGCATGACATAGGCCTTTGTGGGTGATGGGAGCAGCCAACAAAGCCAAATAAGCTTGGGCAGGCCTAGGAGCACCGAAAGCTTGGGCCTGGTGTTTTCCCAGCACTCTTATGTGCTGCCACCACCTCCTCTGTACCATGTGGGCCCCACTTCGCTACACAGAGACATCAGCCCCCCCCCACCATACCCTTCTGCCTCCTCTGCTTCCTCTACTTCCATGTCCCCACGTTTCACTTTAGGGATGACAAAACCCACCACTAGTGTAGCACTTTACAACTTTAGGGAGCATTTTCACTTGAGTTAAGTCATTTGATTTGCATCACAAACTCAGGAGGTATTAGGGTGGCACTCAGAGCTGTTGAGTGGCCCAAGGACCTCATTTATTCAATAGGCACCTGCTGTGTGCTAAGTTCTGAGGATACAACAGCAGGGCCAGACTTTGCAGGACTTCGGATCATCTTAAGGACTTGGCTCTTGATCCAATAAAGCCACTGAAGGGATTTAGGTTGGGCAAGCATGTGAAGGAGGGAGGCAATGAGAAATCAAATTTATGTTTTAGGAAGATCCCTCAGGCTGCTACATGGAGAATGAACTAGGGTGAGCCAGAGTCATTGTGGGGAGAGCAGAAGGAGGCTCCTGAGAAATCTGGGGTGGTGACATGAACAGGATCACACAAATGAAAAATCCAACGAATTACATATGTATGTGAGATTCTGCCCTTAACCTAGCACCTCCTCACTCCCTAAAGCCACCTCAGGTCTTTGTTTGGTGGCATAGGTACTCTTCCCTTCACATCCCTGCCTCACCCTAGGGTGTGCATATCCTGAGCTCCCTTCAGATTTGCCACCTCACTGGTAAATAGTGACTATAACCATCATCACCATGTGCACTGTGGCATAAACCAATTGCTTAAATAAATTTCTATCTCTCTTTCTCTTTAGATAGATAGAGATGCAGATATTGATATAAATAGAAATATTGATATAGACATGGATCTCCAGTAGATTCTATTTCTATTAGACCTCTAACTAATACACTGTTCAAACACAACTCATAAGAAAGCTTGGGTGACTATATTAATATTAGACAAAATAGACTTCAAGACAAGGAGTATTACCAGAAACAAAAAGTTTATTTCATAATGATAAAAAGATCAATAATTTAAGCAGGCTATAATCTGTACTAAAATTTAATCATAATTTAAAATAATTATTGTAATCTGTACTAAATCAAATAACAGCTTCAAAATACATGAAGCGAAACTGATAGAACAAAAGAGAAAAAATATACAAATTCACAATCGTTTTTTGCAGATTTTATCACCCTTCTTTGAGTAATTAATAGAGTAACTAGACAAAAATTCAGTTGGAACTAGATCTGAATGATACTATAGACTCCCTTGATTGAACTGACATGTATTGAGTGAAATACTAAACAAAACAACTGCTAGATAGATATACTCCTCCCTCCAAGTGTACTTAGAACATTTACTAAGATGGATTATATGCTAGGAAAAATAACATTTCAATAAATTTAAAAAGATTGAAATAGTATGTTTTCTGACTCAAAATGGAATTAATTTAGAAGTCAATAAGATATTTAGAAAATTTCCAAGTATTTGAAAATTAAACAATTAAACTTTAAATAACTTGTGGGTCCAAGAAAATACTAAAAGGCAAATTTAAAAGCATTTTGAACTAAGTAATAATGAAAATACAACATATCAAAATTTGTGAGATGCAGTACTTAGAAAAAAATTTCACAATTTTAAATGTTTCTATTAGCTAAGTAGAATGGCTTAAAAGAAATCATCTAAGTTTTCATTTTCAAAAATTAGAAATAGAGGAGAAAATTAAACTGAAAATAAGTAGAAGGAAATAATAAAGGGTAGAACAATAAAATAGAAAACTAATAATAGAGAAAACTGATAAAAACAATTTTTCCCCTAGAAAATATTAATAACATTTGATGAATATCTAGCAAGATTGACAAGGAAAAAAAGAGAAAATCTCAATTACTAGTATCTGGAATACTAGAGGGAATCTTGCCCTCTATTAACTATTTGATGTTCTACAGAATAGTAAAAGGTTAATAAGAGACTATTATGAACAACTTTGTGCTCATAAATATGACCACCTAGAATCTTTGCATACATGGAAACACAACAAAACAAACATAAAATGAAATAGAAAATAAAAATATTCCCATACTTATTCAGTACACTAAATTTGTTATATAAAACTTCTACAAGTGAAATTCCAAGCCCAGGCGGTTTCACTGGTGAGCTCATCATACATTTAAGGAAGAAATTATACCAATACTACATCAGAAAATGTAATAAGGAGGAATATTTCTCAGTTTTTTTCATGGGTCCAACATAACTCTGAGCCCAAATGCTACAGACAAGAGAAAATTATAGACCAATATCTCTCATAAACATATATACAAGAGCTTTTAACCAAATATTCACAAATTAAATTCAATAGTGTATAAAAAGGAACATATACCTGACTAATGAGCTTTATTCATTTTATATTTGTAAATCAATTATTATAATCCATCTTATTTATAGAAGAAAAGAGAATATATGTTTAGCTCAATAAATGCACAAGAAGCATTTGACAAAATGTCACCCATTTATGATAAAAACTCTCAGAAAACAAGGAAAACGAGAGATTTAATCTGATAAAGAGCATTATATGAAACCTATAGCTAAAATCATCCTTATTAGTGAAAGACTAAACACTCTCCCCATAACATCAGGATGTCTATTTTTACTACTTGTATGGGATATCACATTTGCTGCAACAAGACAAGAAAAATAAATAAGACATTAATGATGGGAGAAAAAAAGCAAAACAATATGTTTTAACAGATAATGCCATAGTTTATATGAATAAAAACCTTACTAGAGCTAATAAGTGAATTTAGCAAGATTGCAGAATACAAGGTCAATATACACACACAAATTGTGTTTCTATATATAAGCAAAAAAAAAAAAATTAGAAAATGAAAAATTCCACTAATAATAGTATTATAAGAACAAAATACTTAGGAAAGTGTTTAATGAAAGATGCAAGAACTGTGCACTGAAAATTATAAAACATTACTGAGTAAAATTTTTAAAGACCTAAATAAATGGAGAAATGTACGACATCTATATATTGAAAAATTCAACCTCAATAAGATGTAATTTTTGCCAAATTAATCTGTAGATTTAATGTAATTCCAGGTATAATCATAGAAGACTTTGCTGATAGAATTTTACAGGTTTATTCTAAAATTTATATGGAAATTCAAAGGACCAAGATAATCCCGAAAAAGAAAAACAAAGCTAAAGAATTTACACAAGATTACATTAAAACTTCCTATAAATCTGTAGCAATAAAGACAGTGTTGCATTGACATAAAGATAGGCAAATTGATCAATAAAACACAATAGAGATTCTAGAAATACACTTGCACTCACATAGTTAATTGATTCAGGATGTAGGTGTCAAAGTAATTCTATGATGAGAAGAAAAATTTTCAACAAATGGTGCTAAAGCAATAGGACATCTTTACCCAGAAAAAAAAGATATGAGCTTGACTCCTGAACTTTATACCATACATTAAAAAATTTGAGTTGGATTATAGACCTAAGTATTATAGCTAAAACTATATATATATGCATGCATAGAAGAGAATATTTTTAAGACCCACGGATAGGCAAAGAGGTCTTGATAGAAACCAAAAGTCAATAACCATAAAAGAAGAGAATAATAAATTAGGCTCTTCACTAAAACTTTAAAAAATCTTTGTTCATTAATAAAGACTTCTGCTTTCAACATGATGGAGTAACAGGGACCATATCTGCCCTGTCACCTTAAACAACTAGAAAACTGGAATATATATATATATACACACACACACATATATAATATATTTATATATTATATATTTATATAAATATATTCTATATAATATATTTATATAGAATATATTTATATAAAATATATTAATATATTCATATATAAAACTGGAATATATATATTTATATATATAAATACTTTTCAAATATTAGACAGTCAGGACAGGGCTGTGATACTTGAGAAAAGGAAACCAATGAAGTGAGCCCCCTACAAATAATTCAGCTTATTGCCTAGAAGCAGTTTCCAGGTCACAGAACAAGGTGGAAGAGGACCCAAATAGAGCCTGGTGGTCTCACTGAATTAGGGAGAAAGTGACTGAAATTGGGGAAGCCAAGGTGCTAAACTTGTAGACAGGCTACCAAAAAGAAGGGAGCTATGAAGAAAGAGAGAGAGAGAGCTCTGAAGATCTGCAGAGATGTCCCTTCATTCTTTGATTGGGTACTGTGAGAGGAACAGCAAGAGAAAGGATCGCCAGAAAGGAGTAGGCAGAACAATTTCTGGAGCCCACACAGAACTTGGAACTTATGTTCCCACCAGCCAGAGTTGAAAGGACTTACAAAACATGAGACATGAGTAGAATGCTCAGAAGGGTGTTACCTTAGGAGTGAAGCTAAACTAATTCTAGTCTAAAGGCTGCTGTGGGCCCACTTTAAAGAAACTTAAACACAAGTTTTGAAAGGCTCCATCCAACTACTTACAAGTCACTTAACTGTGCACCAGAATAAGGTCCAGTACTATTTGAAGGAATACAAGAAATGCAGCACCCAACATATAAAATTTACAACATCTATTATTTAATAAAAATTTACAAACACAAAATGAATTAGAAAATTATGATCCATAGTCAGGGGACAAATCACCCAATAGAAAAACAGATAAAATAAAATTAGCAAACTGGAATGTTAAAAAAGCTATTATAGATGTTTTATAGGTTCAAGAAGGTAGAGGAAAACATGATTTAATGTGATAAAAGTGGATAATATAAAAATATCCAAATAGAACTTCTAGAAATGAAGATACAATATCCAAAATTTAAAAAAAAATACATTGGATAGGATTAATAGCAGATTACACACTGCAGATAAAGAATCAATGAACTTGAAAATCCAGCAATATAAATTATCCAAAATGAAGCACAGATAGAAAAATACTGGAGAAAAAATAAACAGGTCTTCAATGGTCTGTGGAACAGTGTCAAGCAGTCAAATACATGTGTAACTGGAGTCTCATAAAGAGAAAATGGAAGGAGCAGAAAACTGTTTTTAAAAATTCATGGCTTAAATGTACCCAAATTTGCTAAAAAGTATAAACTCACTTTTTATCCAAAACCCAATGAACCCAAGTAGAACAAAAATTTAAAAACTACATCAAGGTACATTATAATCAAATTTCTGAAAACCTGTGACAAAGAGAAAATCTCAAGAGAAGACAGAAGAAAAAGACATATTACATGAAAAGAACAAAGATAAGAATTTCAGCAGACTTTTCATCAAAAAATATGCAAGCCAGGAGACAAGGGAGTGAGATATTTAAACTACAAACAACAACAACAACAACAACAACGACAACAACAAAAACCCCTTGCATCCTAGAATTCTATAACAAATGAAATGTCTTTTAAAAATAAAGATGAAGTAAAGGCCTTTCAGAAGCTGAAATAATTCATTGTTAGTAGAACTGCAATAAAAATAAAATTTAAAGGAAGCGCTCAGAAAGAAAGAAAATAATACCAGACAGAAATTCAAATCTACATAAAAGAATGAAGGACACTGAAAATTATAGATATGTAGGTCCATACATTTTTCCTCATTTAAAAATCTCTTTAAAAGTTAATTGAATATTTGGAATAATAATAATATTAATGTATTCTGGGTTTATAGCATATGTAAAAGTAAAATATGTGACAAGAATGTCACAGGATGAGGGATAGAAAATAAATGTATATAGCTGGTCCTTAAATAACATTGTTTTGTTCAACACAGTTTTATTATAACGTTGATGAGTTGCTGTAGTGACTTATTCTTATTTATATCAATTAGCCTAAAGTACAATGGTTTTTATCATAAGTCTTTTTACTTAAAGTTGCAGAACCTATCAATGATACTAAGCGAGAACTTACTGTTTTGTTACAAAGTTTTTACATTTGAGGTTGACAAGCTATGTGGTCCAGAAGATAAATCCAGCCATTTGCCTCTTCTGTTATTCCATGGCCCATGAGTTAATAATGGTTTTTATATTTTTAAATGGTTAAGAAAAACATCATAAGGTGAATAATATTTTGTGACGTGAAAATTATATGAAATTCAAATTTCAGTGTCCATAAAGAAAGTGTTATTTGAACAGTCAGTCTCATTTGTTTGCATTTAGGCTGTGGCAGCTTTTGCTACAACAGCAGAGTTGAGTAGTTTTGACAGAGACTATATAGCCCACAAAGCTTAAAATATTTACTCTTTGACTCTTTATATATAAAAAAAGTTTACTGACTCCTGTTATAAACTATTCGTGGTAAAGATTATTTGAAGATGTATATTGTAAAGTCTATAGCAACCACTAAAAATAAAGAGAAATAGCTAATGCGCAACTAATTTTTTTTGAGAGGCATCATCGGAAATTCTCAATTAACTCAAAGAAGGTAGAAAAAGAGAACAAAAAGAATCTAGAACAAATAAGACTAATAAAAAGCAAATAGCAAGATAAAAGACTTATATCTAGTCATAGGAATAATTACATTAAATCTAAATGGTCTAAACATACCAATTAAGTAGCAGAAGTTTTAAGATTGGGTAAAAAGCAAAACTCAACCATATGCTGTTTATAGGACATGCACTAAATGGAAATGCACAGATTAAAAGGATGGGAAAATATATGCCATGCAAACACCAATCAAAAGAAATATGGGGAGGCTATATTATTATTGGTCAAAGTAGACTTTATAGCAAGGGATATTGCAAGAGATAAAAATACTATATTTCAAAATGAAATAAGGGTAAAATAATTAGACATAATAACAATTCTAACCATTTATGCGGTTAAAAACAGAACTTTAAATATATAAAAGAAAAACTGATAGACCTGAAGAGAGCAATAGACAAATTCACAATTATAGTTGGTTTCAACACTCATCTCTCAATAACTAATAGAACAATTAGACAGAACATCAGTGAACTTGAGCAACATCAATCAATAACCTAATTAACATTTATAGAGCACTCCACTCAACGGAAGAATACAAGGAAGATTAACCAAGAAAGATCATATTCTGGGCCATAAAACAAATCTCAATACAGTTAAGAAGTTTGAATCATACAAAGCATGTTCTCTGACCAAAATGAAATAAAAATAAAGAGCAATAACCAAAATATTTCTAGAAAATCCCCTCAATATTTGGAAATTAAGCAACAAATTTCTACATAAACTGAATTGAAAGAATGATTAGCAAATGTCTTGAAATAAATATAAAAATACATTTAAACAAATTTAGCTGTGAGATGTAGCTAAAGCTGTACTTAGATATAAATATATAACATTAAATACTTATGCTAGAAAAAAAAATGTTCTCAATAATTGGAACTTACACCCCCCCAAAAAAAATTAGAAAGAGAAAATTAAATCCAATTAAACTCAAGGGAAGATGAGAGCAGATATCAATTGAATTTTTTAAAAAGAGAGAAAAATTAGAGAAACCCAAAACATATTTTTTGGAAAGTATTTTGATTGCTTCCTATTCACCCAATTGATGAAGGAGAGATTTTACTCCCAAGTGTTAGGAGGCTGGTGGATCATGCAACACCTGACACCAGATAGATGCAATTGACAGAAGTTTATTAATCACATATACTCACAGCCAGGGAGAGGTGGACACTGTATGCCATGTAGCACCATATAGAAGTTGCATTCGAGAACAGAGTGAACAACCAGGGGCAGTCAAGAGGTAGAATTTATAATACCAAGTGGAAGAGGTGCCCCATAGTTCCTGAGATGTGATTTGCATTTTTTAAATAATTCCACTAGATATCAGGGAACTTGAAACCCACTCTTCAGGGATAAGCAAGAACTGCACCTGGTCTTCCTGATAAGGTGAGTTGTTTGGCTAAGGGACCTTGTCTATAGAAGCAGAGTGGAGATGAGAAATTGAGATAGGCCTGTTGAAGCCCTCCTGATATCACTAGATGTCAAGGCAGCACATCATTTTGGAAGTTAATTGATTAGGCCTTACACCACAGAATGATCAATACAATTGATAAAACTCTAACCTGACTGATCAGGAAAAAAGAGAGAAGATGCAAATGACCAAATTAGGAATGAAAGATGGAATGTCACTACAGATTCTACCGACATTAAAAAAAACCTTAAGGAATATTATAAACTAACTATATGCCACTAAACTCAGCAGCTTAGATAAAATGAACATATTTCTTGAAACACAAAGTACAAAGCTCACATATAAGAAATAAATACTTTGAATATGCTTATATCTATTTAAAAATTAAATTCATAGTTACCAAAAAAAAAAAATTCGATAAAGAAATTTCCAGGACAAGATGGCTTCACTAGTGAATTCTATCCATTGATGTGCTGATAAATGTTTTACGTTTGACTTTCCAGAAAGAAAAAAAAATTGTCTGGTTTTAAGCATCTGTCAGTTTCCATGATGTAAGTATTCCCATGGTGTAAATAGTCCCACAATGGCCAATTTCAGGTTACCAAAATGATTTCACTGATCATGGAGCTGGGAAGGGATGTGGAGTAGAATACCATATAGATAAAATCATCATAACTATCCTCAAGAGCATTGCTATTAATAAAATATAGCAAAAATATTTAAGAAGTGATGAGTAGTCAGTCATTCAGTATATATTTCTTTTACTTTTAATATAATCTATTTAATTTCAATAATGGCTATGTTTAAAAACTGGTTTACAAAGTCCTAAAAATTTAACAATAGGCTCTCATGAGACATTACAAACCAGTTCTGGTACACCAATGTTTCCACTAAACATTTAAGGAAAAATAATACCAAATCTATAAAAACTGTTGCAGAAAATAGAAGAGGAGGGAACATTTACAAACTTCAGGCCAGTGTTACCTGAATACCGAAATCAAAGGCATTATAAGGCAAAGAATAAAAAGCCAAAACTACAAACTACTATTCCTCAAGAATATAGATACAGAAATACTTAACAAAATTTTAGCAAATAAAATTCAGCAATATGTAAAATCATGACCAAAAGGAATTCAAGGTTGTTTAATATTCAGAAGTCAATCTATACTTTACCATACAGGTAGGCAGAATATTCATGTCTCAATTCCAGAACTCATGAATATGCTGCTTTACATAGCAAAAGAGAGGTTGCAGATATGATTAAGTTAAGGATTTAGAGATAGGAAGATTATTCTGAATTACGTAGCTGTACCCAGTGTATTCACACAGATCCTTACAAATGAAAAGGAAAAATAAGAGAGTTAGAGTCAGAGAAGGAGGTGTGATGACGGAAACAGAGATCAGAGTGATGCACTTGCTAACTTTGAAGATGAAAAGGGGCCATGAACCAAGAAATGTGGGCAGCCTCTAGAAGCTAGAAAAGGCAAGGAAATGGATTTCCTCCTAGAACCTCCAGAAGGAATGCAGACCTGCTGACATCTTGACTTTAGCCCAATGAGAATCATTTTGAACTTCAGACTTCCAGAACAGTAAGACAATAATTTTGTGTTGTTTTCAAGCCGCTAAGTTCATTATGGCAGCAATAGAAAGCTAAGTAGGAAACCAACAGATCATTTAAACAGTCTTAAAAGACATATAATCATGTCAATCGATGCAGAGGAGGTTTTTGTCAAAATTCAACATAAATTCATGATAAAAACCTTAGAAAACTAAGAATAGATGGAAACTTACACAACGTAAAAAAAAAAAAAGTCTACAAAAAACCCTACAACTAACAACACTTAGTGGTGAACGGCTGAATGTTTTCCCTCTCAGATCAGTAACAAGGGAAGGAAGTCTGTTATAACTAATTTCTCCCCACTTATTGAGATATAATTTACATATAACAGTGTATTAGTTTAAGGTGTATAACATAATGATTTGATAAATGTATATATTGTGAAATGATTACCACAATAAATTTAGTTAACACCCATTGCCTCACATAGTTATATGTTTTCTCATGATGAGCACGTTTTAATATCTACTCTCTTAGCAACTTTCAAATATACAATACGATATTGCTAACTATAGTCACCATGCTGTACATTATATCCACAGAATTTATTAATAATATAACTGGAAGTTTATACCATTCAACCATTTCCCTCACTCCTCACCCCTATGTTGTAAATATTGCTATTCAACCTTGTACTGGAGGCCCTAGCCAATGCAATAATTCAAGAAAAAGCAATGTTGTTTTTAAGGGAAGATTCGAAATTATCTTTATTTACAGTCAACATAATTATCTACCTGGAAAATCTTAAGTGTGCAAAAAAGCTAGGGTACTAGTACCATTAAGTTAGTTTAGCAAGGTTTTAAGATACAAGTTCAATATACAAAGTTAACTGGATTTCTACATACTAGAAACTAATAGCTGGAAATTTAAATTAGAGATAACATTTACAATAGCATAAAAACATGAACTACTTAGGGATAAATTAACAAAATTTATACAATACACTGAAAACTACAAAATACTGCTGGGAGAAATTTTAAAAAGATCTAAATAAATAGAGAGAAATGCCATAGACCAGAAGTCTTGATATTGTTAAGATGTCAATTCTCCTCAAATTGATTTGTAGATTTAGCATACTCCTGGTCAAAGTTACAGAAGATTTTTTAAGAAATCGACAAACTGATTCTACAATTCATATGGAAATGGAAGTGACTGTAATAACTGAAAAACAAAACAGAAAAACTATGAAAAACAAGGAACGAGTTTGGGGGAATTACTTACTTCCTGATTTTGAGAATTAAAAATAAAATACAGTAATTAAGAGTATATTATAGTATAAAATAGACATTTAGATCAGCGGAACAGAAAAGAGCCTAGAAATAGAGTTACACATACATGATTGGTTTTTCACAAAGGTGCCAAGGTAATTCAATGGGAAATTTTCAATAAATAGTACTGAAAAAGTTGGACGCCTAAATTATTTTTTTAATGACCCTTGTCTCATACCATAAGCAATAATTACCTTGAAATGGTGAGTCAAAGACCTAAAATCTTTGTAATGTTGGGTTAGTCAAGATTTTTTAAATGGGACACAAAGAGTACAACCCCTATAGGAAAAAAAAATCAATATATTAGTCTTCATAAAAATAAAAACCTTTGCTTTTTAAATGACATAGTTAAAAAATGAAAAGGCAAACTGGAACAGGGTATAAAATATTTGCAAAACATATCTTAAATAAAGGACTTGGATCCAGAATATTAAAAAAATAAAACGTTTCCCACTCAGTAAGAAAACAGCCTGATTAAAAACTGGGCAAAAAATGTGAAGAGACATTTTGCCAATAAATGTAAACGAATGGAAATAAATGGAAAATAAACACACAAAAAGAAGCTTAACATCATTAGTTACTAGGTAAACAGAAATTAAAATCACACTGCAATACCATTATACAATCACTAGAATGTCTAAGGTTTAAAAAGACTGATTATACCATGTGTTGGCAAGATGAGGAGCAACTGGAAGTGGTATGAATTGGTGGGAATGCGAAATGGCAGAGCCCTTTTGGAAAACCATTTGTAATTATTTATAAAGTTAAACATATTTTTATTACATAACCTGACAAACCCACTCCTAGGTGTTTGTCCAAGAGAAATAATAATCAACACAGTAAGACGTTTGTGCAAATATTCATAGCAGCTTTATCTATATTAGCTGGAAACAGAAATACTCAAAGGCCCATTGAGCAGTAAATGGATAAATAAATTGTGGAATAGTCATACAATGAAGTACTATTCATCATAAAAAGTAGCTATTTATACAGGCAACTACATGGATGAATCTCAAAAACATTTTTGACACCGAGAAAGAAAATATCTACCAAGAGCTCCTGGTGTCTAACGGGGCTCAAATTTAAAAACAGAGCTTAGCTGCTATTTTTAAACAGGGGCCTCTCATGCAAATTGTGCTTTAGGGAGAAGCCTGTACTAAGTTGCCTGCCACCTGTACTGAACTGCCTCCTTGCGTTGTGTTCCTGCTAGCTGAGTCAACCCTTATAAAGGAGTTCCTGGAATCCTATTTCAACCAATAGGGGTGAGACTTTCCCCATCCAATCAGAGCTGTGCAGCTATAGCTCTATTAGCATTTTCACTGACTGACCAATCACAGCAGTTCCAATCAGAACAGTGCTTTTTGGATCAATTGAACTGCTAGGATTTGGAGTTCTCATTTGCATGAGAATGGACCAATCAGGGACCAGGGGTGGGGAACCACTCTGTATAAGTCAGCTCACCTGTGGCTTGGGTAGTGCATGTTTCCTTTCCACCTAAGACTGAGGACTGCATTTCCCTGGCAAGAGACACTGAAAACATCTTGCCAGCGTAGAGCGCTGCAGGCTGAGTGGAGCAGGCCAGGGCAGAGCAAAACAGCCAGATCAGACCAGAGGAGAACTGTCTAGCTGAAGAGGGGCCTCGCCTGAGGGCTACCTCACCTCAGGGCCTCCTCACAGCTGTGCTGTATCACAATTCAGCTGTTTGCACTGAATAAAGCTTCTTTTTTCATTGCACCCCAAATTGGGGATCCTTCTTGGCTGAATTAGTGCCAATGACCATCGGTTGACATTTGCTAAGTGAAAGAAGCCAGACATAAAAGATTTCATACTGTAAGATTCTATTTATATGAAATTCTAGAAAAGGCAAAATTATGGTGCTAGAAAGCAGATAAGTGATTTCCAAAGGATAGGAGTGTGGGATTCACTCAAAGGAGTCCAAGGGATGAAAACATTCTACATCATACATCATGGAGGTTACATGACTATATACATTTGTCAAAAACATCAAATTGTACACTTAAAATTGTTGATCTTATGTAAATTATGCTTTAATAAAACCATTAAGAAAATTAATAGGTCATAGTTTGGAAAAAACATTCGGAAAACATGTATCTGACAAAGAACTTGTTACCAGATATACAAAGAACTCCTGTGACTCAATGATAAAAAAATAAGCAACTCCATTAAATATGGGCAAAAGACTTGAACAGATACTTCATGAAAGAAAATGTGTGAATGCCAATAAGCACAAGAAACACTGCTTATCATTAGTCATTAGAGTAATGCAAATTACAACTAATACACAACAATCATTAATAGCTAAATTTTAAAAGCCTAACAACAACCAAATGTTGACATGACTTTCGAGTAACTGGAATGCACACACATTGCTGGTAGGAATGCTAAACACTACAATACTCTGGAAAAAGTTTGACAGTTTCTTCTAAAGTTAAACATATAATTAGTCTTTGACTTGGTAATTCTCCTAGGTATTTATCTGAGAGAAATGGCAACATAAGCCCACAAAAACAAATGTTCATCGAAGCTTTGTTCACAATAGTCACATACTGGAAACAGCTCAAATGCTCATCAACAGGAGACTTGCTGGATAGATTCTGATATATTCATACCCTGGAATACTAGTCAGCAATTTTAAAAGAAACTCCTGATATATGAATCAAGATAAATAAATCTCCAAAACAATATGCCGAGAGATAAAAGCAAGGCACTAAGAATACATATTCTAAGATTCCATATATGTAAAGTTCTAGACTAGAAAAAACTAATCTATAGTTAGAAATTCAATTTGTTTGGGTAGGGGAGGAAGAGGAAAGGATTGACTGGGAAGCAACAAGAAAGAATTTTCTGGTGAGATAGTAATGTACCATGTTATGTTAGGGATGTGAATTTCTTGGATATGAACATTTACCAACATTACACAGATAATATTTGCACATCTTAATGTATATAAATTTTCATAAGAAATAGTAATGTCAAAAAATAATAAAAATTGAGTGGGTGAAAATATAGTGAAATAGAATGGCACAGTGTGATAATTGCTGAAGTAAGGCGATGAGTACATAGGGATTTAAATTATACTATTTCATTTACTTTGTGTAATTTTTGAAGTTTTCCATAATAAAAAGTGAAATCAAATAAAAGGAAAAAAAGAATAATTATACCTCATGGAGTTGTGCATTCATACGATACAATGTTAGAGAAAGGGTTTCGTAGGTTGGGAGGTACAGTATGATGTGAGCTTTCTCCATCTTATTGGCTTTCCTATCCCTCTCATTTACTCACTTGGGTTCTTATTCTCTGCAGCCTTCTTGTCCTCCTTCATCCTTTCTGTAGCTCTCTTTTTGTTTCCCTTCCCTTCCCTGCTCCATTGCCCTTTGTCCACAAATGGATCTTGATTTGCTGCAGGAAGGTTCTGGTGGCAGCAGTCTGAGTGAGGGTGTTGTCTTGAAGCTGTGGCTACACAGCAAGCACCCTCTTTGGGGAGACCACGGAAAGCACTGCTTCTTGTTTTTTCCCCTTCTATCTTGCTCCCCCAGGTCCGTCACCTTCTGATCCCCTCCCCCCAGAAGGAAGCCTGCTCCTGCTGCATTGCTGTCTGAGTGCCAGCACTCTAACAGGATAGACAGGCTGCTCTTGCTCTGACATGCCTCCTCACCTGGTTTCCCTGAAAACTATCAGATTGGAGGGAAATTTGAGCCAAGTTCCCAGCCCTACATCCTGACCCTCCTCCATTTTGGAGCTGCCCTGCCCCACCTACCTTCCATCTGGGCCTCATGGTTACTGTCAACATCTCAGCCCTTGAACCCTGATCTGTTCTTTTCAAGAACCAGCTGAGCACCTGGCACTGCTCTGGAAACTTTGGGCTTTGGGGTAGGACCCACAAGATGCCTACAGTCTGCTCTCTCCTTTGTTCTGTTTTAACCATCCATTAACTCAACAGATATTTATTAAGTACCCACTATGTGCTGGGAACTACATGAGACTCTGTGGCCATAGAGAGATGACCCAGACTTAAAGCCTAGTGGTGGATGCGGAGTATCAGATGGTTATAATGCAGTGTGACCAGGGCAGCCAATGGGGAACTAGGAAGAACTGGAGGGCACAGAAAGAAGCCTGGATTGGGGTGCAAGGGTCAAGAAGCAATTATTGGCAGAAATGCCAACTAAGCTAAGACCTAAAGTGGGTGGGGTGGCAAAGGAAGAGCATGTATGACAGCGCCAGGGTGAGTGCTCACTGGCAGGGCCTTCTGGGAACTGTAGAAAGTTCAGTCTGGTTAGACCCTGGGTGTGAGGTGTGGGTCTGGCCAGGACATGAGCCCTGCTCTCCTATTAGGAGCTACCCATCCTCCATGCCCAGCCTCCCTGTGCACCCCTCCCCAAAGGCAGTGGTGCTTCTGCCTGGATGAGGAGGACTCCAAGGTGGGTGGGGCTGGTCTCTCCTGGAGTAGCACAGGGCGTGGGCAACATGGTGCTGAGCTGGTGGCTGAGTGCCTGCTTACTTTGTCCCCTTCCTGCCCTCACCATTATTCCCTTCCTAGGGCCCTCAGGCTGGTCAATGACTCAGGTAGAGTCGGCCTCATCTTCCATGTGACTCATGTCTTCTGCCTCTGTGGAGTCAGGCAGGCTCCTCTGGCCCCTTTGCCTTTAGGGAGTTCTCTGGCTCTGGGTCTGAATTTGGTTCTGGGTCTAGTTCTGGATGTGGCCCTGCATCTGGCTCTGGTTCACGTTCTGGGCTCAACTGTGCCCACAGGTAAGACCATACAACTGAGGGAGCCAGGCCTTGAATACTCTGACCTCACAGCCTTCTCCATCTCTAAGCCTGGGTAGGGGCAGAGCAGTCATGGGGTCATGGGGTGGTGAGACAGGCAGTGGGTAAACTTCTCAATAGTGACTGGAAAATCATGGAAGACATAGAAATAATTTTTAGAGACATCACAAAAGTAGCTATTAGATTATAAAATCAGTTAGTATGCTTGACTTAGAGGGGGAAAAAAACCTAACAGTATAGTTTAAGAAATTAGCAGGAGAGTTCTTGAGTCAGAGTATGCAGAGGTCATAATGCAGTTCTGCTACTTATTAACCTTGTGACATTGGGCAAATTACTTAACCTCTATGTCTTGGGTTCCTCCTCTGTAACACAGGGAGAATAGAAGTATCTGTTTTATTAGAATATGAGAGAATTGACTTAGATAACCCATGTGAAGGGCTTAGCATAATGCCTGGTAAATACTTAATAGATAATAATGCTATTTATTGATACAATTTTGTCTAATCCTTTGATGAGTTGGTGAGTGACCCTTGTCTGTCACCCACTGGGGGTTTCACAGGGATTAGCTTCCTCCCTCCATGGGAATGAGAAAACTGCTGATGGGTGTGTTCGTGTGGGGGTGCCATTTATCACTCTCATTTAGTAGGGGAAATGTTCAGGTTTGGGAATTGGGATATCTGGATTCATTGATTAACAGTTGAACTGAGGGCAAGTTGCTCAACTTCTCAGTCTTGATTTCTTTATCAGTAAAATGCAGATTATGCTATCTCATCTGTTAGTAGTGAGGTTTGGATGGTATGGATGGATGGCACAGGGCTGAGTCCCAGCTCTGCTGCTATGTGACCTTAGGCACGCTACTTCGCCTCTTTGGATCTCTATTTCCTGTTTTCTCATCTGCACCATGTACCAGGGAGAGTTATGCAATTATAGATAATCTATGTAATGTGTCTGACAGAGAGTATACCCTCAAAAAAAAAAATAGCTGCTATTGTTATTCTGATGCTGGCAATGATGACAAAGATGGGTAAGAAGTTCAGGGGTCTGAAAGGGAATGGGTCAGTCTGCAGATTTCTTGGGAGAAAGTACTACATACTGCAGCCTCAGGATAAGAAGTACATCTTATTTTCCTTAATATCTTCCTGAAATGCTAACACTGCCTGAAGCTGGGCAGGTTCATGTTCAGTCTATGTGGAAGGGATAGGGAAGGAATGTGCTTTCTGAGGCCTTATGAGCAAGCCCTAAGCATAGCCTTCTCTCCATGACACACCCTACCCCATCTCACCTAATCTGTGGGGCTCAAGCTGATTGATCCTTCATGACCTCTGCACTGCTGGGCTGACACTCCACCATAGCTCAGGGCAAAGTGGTGGAGTGCTGCTGGACCAGCCCACCACATCTGTTCGGTTTGCCCTCAAGGTTTTTTTCCCCCACTTTCCTCCTATTTTTCACAATTCTAGGAAAATTGATTTCTGGAATTCAAATAAGGAGGAAACCAGAGCGTGTCTAATCCAATCCACTTCCTACTACAAGACAGGTCTGCAATTCACCACCACCCCCGCCCCCTGCCCCCCCCCCCGCAAGTCCTCTAAAGGAGTAGGTGTTATCTCAGAGAAAGGAGACACCTACTGTCTAACTGCAATCCCTCTAGCTATGCTGTTAGCCTGTTCCCTCTTGATTTGCCTTCTAGAGAGGTGAGAAGAAGCTGGCCAGTGCCTGTATCCAAATAACCCTCCTTAAATTAAGGGTGTTACTAAGCCACCTCTTCTCTGGCCAAATAATCCTAGAGTCTTTAACTCTTTCCTCTCAGGTTCTGTTTCCCAAGTCTAATTACTTTCACTGCCTTCTATAACCCTATAATCATAGAATTTCAGAGCTGGAAGGAATCTAGGAAATGCATGGAGAGCCTGGTGCAGAGAGGTAAAGGTCTGCCTCACCCAGACACTGGAAGGAAAGGAGGCTCAGTCAGTTCCCCTTCACCATGCCTTTCCCCATTTCTTCTCCAGCAGAGGAAAGCCCTGCTCATTTTTCCTAAGTGATACATTAAGCAAAAACTTATTGAGCAGTTCTTATGAGCCATGCACTGTCTAGAGATTTTCACCATCTTTACCTCCTTAATCCCTCAATATTCCTGCCAGGGAGCTATGATTAGCCTCATTTTGTAGTCAAAGAAACTGGCTCTAAGAGATTAAGTAACTTGCCCAAATTCACACACCAAGCAAGTCCAAGAGTTCCTCCACCCAAATTCTCCTACCTGCTACTCTCACCCCAATTGCACCCACAGAGAGCCAATCCCTATAGGCCATTATGGAAGCTCCTCTGTCACTGAGAAAGTCTGTCAGAGCTCCAGGGAGGCCAGAACTGGGCTGCGGCAGGAATTGGTCAGGATTTTATAGGGAAACAGAGCCAACAGGATATCTATTTACATAAAAAGATTTATTTCAAAGATTGGCTCATGCAGTTGTGGGGCCTGGTAAGTCTGAAATCCAGAGGGCAGGCTGAAAGGTTGGGAACAGTTAATGATATAGTTTTGAGGCAGGATTTCTTCTTCTGGAAACCTCTATTTTTACTGTTAAGGCCTTTCAACTGATTCGAAGAGGCTCAAGCACATTATAGAGAGTAATCTCCTTTACTTAAAGTCAACTGACTGTATGTTAACCACATGCTACAGAAAACCTTCACAATACTATTTGACTTAGTGTTTCATTAAATAACTTGGTATTGTAGCTTGGCTAAGTTGACATATAAAGCTAACTAACCATCACAACTGGCTGACAACACCACTATAGGTGTTGATGGGAAGCCATAGGAGAAATCAGCCTGATCTAATGAGAATTTTCCCCAGAGTCCTAGGTAAGTGTCAGGAAAGTGCCAAGCCAGGGAAATAGGAATGGCAGTGTGCTCTGTGGACCTCCCCCTTATGAAGCTGTCCTGAGTCAAGTTTATTCACCAGATCCAGATCTGACCACTTTCTCCTGGCGAAGCCCCACTTTGCTTCTGCTTACTTGAGAGCCACAGTTAAGACTCAGTATCTTTTCAGGTGTCAGAAGGCTTGGAAGAATCAGTGGGAGGTCCTCTGAGTAAGAGAACTATTGCTTAAATCTGGAAGGACCCAGTAGGCCAAAAGCCCTTGAGTGTGGGGATGGTGTCTTACCTTCTCTATAGCCCAAAGCTGCGATCATGGTCCATGAAGATGTGCTACAAATGTTTGCTCCTCTCCCTTTCATTGCCCTTCCAGGTTATGTGTGCTCTCCTGTTATAGCTGATCTTTGATTGCTGTTGGGACATCAGTGGGTGGGATGGACTATTAGGCTGACTGGCTATGAGGACTGGCCACGACTACAGCTGAGGAGCTGTTGTGTGGGGTCTGACCCAACAGAGCAGGGTTTGCTTTAGCAGGACTCTGGCACCTGCTGAGTCTATCCTTTGTGTGTGTCATTCATGGAGCTAATTAGGTGGTGCTCTGTTGTAGTCTGAAGTTGGCTACCAGGTGTGTCAGTTCTGGAGCCTCTTGGGAGGGGCTCTGGTGCAGGCCCACATCAGCTGCTGCCTGTGTTTAGTTTGCAGCCACCTGATAGGAGTTACAAAGTGATATGTGGCTTGTAGCTGCCTGTGCTGGGCTTAGAGGTACCTAGAAGAGGCTATGCTGTGAGCCAAGGCCAGTTGCCACTAGTGCTGGGTTAGGAGCTGCTTAGCATGAGGTACAGGGCACATCAAGGCCAGTCTCTGCTTGTCTGGGGTTCGTGGACCTTTGAAAGATGTTAGAAAAGTCCACAGGGTGAGCAAGCACAGCTGCTTATGTAGACCAGCCACTGAAAGAGGTTTGGGGTAGAGAGTGAGTTGGTTGTGGCAGGGTCTCAAAAAATCATCAGGTTTCGGAGAATGATGTTTACCAGATAAATGGAGACTCAAACGTAGTGTCTGTCTGTGCCCTCCAGCTGCATGTGGGGAGGGCTTGACAAAGGAACAATGGCGCCTACCAGCACTTCGGTTTTAGAGAGAGCCGCCCTTCCAGTCCTCATCACAAAGCCAGATACTTCAGTCCCTGCTTATATGTTCCTGGTATTTTTTAAGCCGTTGTCCTTTTGCCTGAGTGTTTGTGAGTGACTGAGTTTGTGCTTTAGCTTTTTCAGAGAATGCCTGGGTCTACAGCAGTCCTCTGTCTTAACCCAGACAGAATCCCCACTAATTTTCATAGCCAGATGTTATAGGGGTTCTGGTGCTCTAGTCTGGGAAGCCCGGTGTAGGACTAGGACCCCATAGCTCCTCAGAGGGGACCTCTGCTACTGAGATATCCCTCTTAATTCTTACCTGTCACACATGGGTATAGGACCAGCCTGTTTCACATTTCCAACCCTCCTATTAGTCTCGAGGTGGCTTCTTATTTATATCCTTAGTTATAGGACTTTTGTTCAGCTAGACTTCAGGCGGTTCTCAATGATGGTCATTCTATAATTTAGTTGTAATTTTGACGTGGTCATGAGAGAAGATAAGCGTAGCATTTACCTACACTGCCATCTTGACCCAAAGTCTAACATTCTTGCAAGTCTTTTAGAAGATGTTTCTAGATATAGTCTTGCTCAGAGGCACAGGATGGACCAGCTTGTTGCTCCCTCCCAACCCTGTATCCTGAGGAGTTTTATCCTTTAAAGGGGTTTCCTCTTTCATCTGAAGGTTATTGGTGGGGGAATTAGGTATTACTGTGCCATAGCAGAGGGTGAGTGAGGCTACTGTACCTGCTGATTAAGGGGAGGCTTCCAGGATGGAACAGCTTTGAGATGCCTCATGAAAAAAGTCTGAGAGTAGGCTTGAGGATGGCTCATAGCTGGGAGGAAGGGACTTAGTGCAGGTTGGCTGGCAAGGCATGCCTAGTCTGAAAAGGCATAATTTGCCGCAGCTCCTTCTCTGTAAGGATTCTTCTCTGTAAGCCATACCTCCCAGCTCTTCTTACCTCTTAAACCTTGCAAGGGATGGAGTAGGGGCTGCAGTACATCAAACTCCACCATCGCCTCATACAGGGAGAATGTTGCAGCAGGAAGGCTTTAAGCTAGACTAGAGGGAGGACAGGATAAGATAGAAGATGAGTGTTTGAAGAAGTTCACGGGATTAATTTCTTTCAAAGCCTTTAAAATGAAAGAGTTTCTTCTGCTTTCTGGCCCTCCTTAGCCACAATGGTAGGTAGTTTTCATGTGACACATAGGCTCTGCAGGAAAGCCTTTTTGTGGAATGTGTGTTACTGGATTTAGAGTTGGAGAGGGGCAAGACCCAGGAAGATGAGATTGACTGTAGTTCCTTTGATGGGCACAAATGGCAGAGCCAGAGTGAGGGGCCTGGGGAAGCTCTGGGAGCAATCATTTTCCCATGGACGGTCCTCTTTGTGCACCCCAGACCCCAATAATTAAGCAGGTAGAAATCCTAACTCTTTAGTTTAGCCCCAGGGCTTGTAGACATGGAATAGTCATCTGAGGGCTGCAGCCAGTTCTAGAACAATTGTTTTTTTGGCTTCTTCCCCTTAGAAGGTCTTTTTAGGCCTTGGACTCTGGGGATCTCTAGGAGCCTCTCCCATCTACCAGACATTTGGAGGGAGCAGCTCCCACCAAGGGAGGAAGGGGTCTAGGACCCTTCCTAGGAGGATCAAAAGACCAGTCAACCAACATCAAGTAAGAATTCGACCAAATAAATATCCCTTCTGTCTAGCTGGGGAGGATGCTTCTGTGCCTGGAAAGTGAGCAATAATCAGCCTAGTTAGAGGAACAAGCCTCTCTCAGAATGTCTTTGACTCTCTCTTTTCTAGGCAGCCCAAGCCACTCACACAGAGTTCTCTTTTTCACTGTTCATGCGAAATTCAAATGATCGACTCACTGGTCTGTTTTCTCACTGAACTGTGAGCTTCCCCAGCTCATTCATGCCTGTGTAATCAGTCCCTTGTTTAGAGCCTGGCACATGGTAAAATGCTCGAGAAATCTTTGTAAATGGATGAATAATCAACAACATTGGGAGGTCTGAGCTAAATGCCTCTGAGTAGGTCAGACAGGAAAATTACAAGAGTTCAGAAGAAGGAGCCATCACTGTGGGCCTAGGTCAGAGGAAAAGCCTTATGTAAGAGATAAATTAGCCTTGATTTCCACTGCCTTGAAATTGATTGAACCTGTTTCCCTCCTCAGGACAACTGAGAGTGGCTTTCTCCAGCATCTATCTTTCTAACCTCACTCCTACAATTTATTAATCTACCTCAATCACCCACCCATCATCTGTGACATGCTGAAGCTGGCTCCCATTGGCTTGGGAGATTCAATCACGTGCATCTCTTTGTTAATAGCTTGAAATTGCTCCTGGTGGGAGAAATTGACAGACACTACAAACCAGTGCTTTTTCACCCTGGAAGAGTCTGTCACTAAACTTTTATGAGTACACTTATCTACCTACTACTTATTCATCTCTTTTCTTCCTTTCTCTTCTCCTCTCTTACCTCTCTCTGTCCCACCTATCTTCCTTGCTCCCTCACTTCCTGCTTTTATCTCTTCCTTTTTTTTCATTATTTTATCCAATTCACCAACTACCTACTCATCCATCCTTCCGTCCAACCGTCCGTCCATCCATCCATCCATCCATCCATCCATTCATCCATCCATTCATCATTCTTTACCACTCACCCATCATCCACACATCTATTATCCATTCATTTCCCCACTCAGATTTATCTAACTTTTATTTCTTCAATCCATTCACCCATCCCTCCATCCACAAATATTTTCTGAGCATCTATTGTGTGCCAGCCTATTCCTAAGGTTCAGAACCATTCCCTCAGACTTCTAAGACACAGGTATATGAACTCCAAGGACTAGAAGAGGCCTTCCAGTGCAGCGACTTAGGCTTGGCCAGCATTGATATTGGAGCCCTTTGGTTTCCCTCTTCTTCTGTTTCTTGCTCTCCCTGCTCTTTTCTCCTCATAGCCTATTCTCACAGGGTTGGGGAAACACTATCAGGAGAAGAGGGGGAGCATATCCCCATCCAGCACACCAGGATAGCACTGCTTTTTCTCTACCTCTCCCTTCACACTTCTGGCAAGAGCCCAATGGAATTGAGCCTGACTTTGAGAAAGGGTTCCCCATGGGCTCTTAGCCAACCTAGCAGTCAGTTCAAACAAGAGAGGGCTCCTGTTGGGAATGAGAACAAAGACATTAGGTAAGAAGGAATCCTCATTATGAAACCAGCACTCTCCACCCCCTACACTATCCTATGCCTCTTAAAACTCTGGCTGCTTTATGAACAAAGCTTGCCTCTGCTTTTGTCCCCAGGGGTGTTATTGCAAAGGATTAGCTGTTTAGCATGGTGAGCCAACGGGCAGGCGGGGGCTCCAAAGCTTGACCTGGATTCTAGGGAAACCCACTTCCCTACACACCACCCAAAACCTGCCACTCCAGCCACACCCATGTTCTGTTTTGCCCATCCAGCCCAACCTGGGAGAGGCACAGCTCTTTACTAGATGGAGAATGTTGGCTTCCTAGGATCATGGCAGAGGGTCATGGCCTAGAAGTGACCAGTTGGCATGCCCTGGCAAGCATTCCTGCAGGTAGGCAGAGAAGATTTAGCTGGAGTGTTTTTCACTTTTTTTTCTGAGCTGTATATTTATGTGAAAGTCATACTCTAACAGCTCACTCTTGAGATTACCTGAGTTCCACACACTTCACTGGCCTCTTTTTGGAAGGTATTGCCTAGCTTAGAGAGGGTGGGAAGATTTTTTTCTGAGTCACACAGTAAACCTAATGTGGAGAAAGATGAAAATGAAAGGTTTGGGCCCTGAGGACCCAGCCACCTGGCCTGACATTACTTGCATTCCCTTCATTACTGTTTCTCTGTCCTTTGCATCCAAGCAGGTTCTGACCTGCTCTGATAGAAACAACATGAGATCTGTACGTGTCTTGTGAGGGCTGCTGGGATGGGTATGATTTTCAGAAACCATCTTTCATTGATATATTCAAGTGGCCCCATGATACCCTAGTTGAAGAAGGAACTTTAAATCTCAAATCTCAGTTCTGCCAGTTAACTTAGGTCAGTGAGCTTCAGTTTCCTCATCTATTAAATAGGGATCACTAAACAGGTAATCATGAGGATTAAATGAGCCCATGTAGATCATGTGCCTAGGATAGTGCCTGGGAGTTGGCAAGCCAGGTTCAATATTTAGTAGCCACCTCATTACAAATCCTAAAATCCAAATCACACTGAACCCATTGTTCCCCTTAAGGTGAGAAGCAACTACACTGTCCCAGGACAGGGAATCTCTCCTCTGAAATCCAAGCCCACAAATTACAAGGCTATTTGGCTTATATGACCCAATTAATAGCCCTCTTCCCCATGGGCCTCTGTAGACATTTCAGCTTTTGCCCCAGGGGCCCCTTGGCTCAGTAAAGCCTGCCCACCTATGAAGACAAAGGCTCCCCACTTCCCTGATGAGAAGAAAGTATGTCAAAACGAAGCAGCCCAACTGGTTACTGAGCTGTGGAAAATAATTAAACTGGGAGAGAAAAAAACCACTTCTCTTAAAAAAAATCAGGTTAGGTATGAATGTGCAGGGTGTGGCCCCTATATAATTAGCTGTTCTGCTGGCTCTCTTCTGCTTCTCTCTGGCCGTTGTGTCAGCCTTTCTCCAGCTGTCCCTCCTCTCCACTCCGCCTACTTCTCCACCTCCCTGTTCCCTACAGGTGTGTCTCTGGGCTCTGTGGCTGCCTGTCCCATTCCTTGTTGAGATCTCCACCAAAGAGGTCACCACCCTGCAGCCCCAGTGAGCCTGAAACAGACCAGTCAAGTACCTGCAATGGAAGCCACAGATGCCTCCCAGAGTAATGGGGCTAGCCCGGAAGCCAGGGAAGCCCGGAGCCCACAGGGCCCCACTGGAAGCCTGGAGAATGGGGCCAAGACTGACAGCAAAGATGCCAAGACCACCAATGGGCATGGTGGGGAGGCAGTTGAGAGCAAGAGCCTGGGCAGTGCCCTGAAGCCAGGCGAGGGAAAGAGCTCCCTGTTCTCAGGGAATGAGTGGCGGCGGCCCATCATCCAGTTTGTGGAGTCCGTAGATGACAAGGGCTCCAACTACTTCAGCATGGACTCTGGGGAAGGCAAGCGGTCTCTCTATGCTGGGATCCAGCTGGGGGCTGCCAAGAAGCCGCCTGTCACCTTTGCTGAGAAGGGGGAGCTGCGCAAGTCCATCTTGTCAGAGCCCCGGAAGCCCACCATATCCACTGTGGAGCCTGGAGATGTCCGGAGAAACAGCTACCCTCGGACTGACTCGGGCATCACACTGCGCTCCAAGCCAGGCTCTGAGGAGGTCCTTTGTGACTCCTGCATTGGTAACAAACAGAAAGCCATCAAGTCCTGCCTAGTGTGCCAGGCCTCCTTCTGTGAGCTGCACCTCAAGCCCCACCTGGAGGGTGCTGCTTTCCGTGACCACCAGCTACTCGAGCCCATCCGGGACTTCGAGGCCCGCAAGTGCCCCCTGCATGGCAAGACCATGGAGCTCTTCTGCCAGACAGACCAGACCTGCATCTGCTACCTCTGCATGTTTCAGGAGCACAAGAATCACAGCACCGTGACGGTGGAAGAGGCCAAGGCTGAGAAGGAGGTAACTTGCTGGGCCCCTCACTGCTCCTCCAGGCCTCTCCTCCCTCACCATGCATGTCTCTCCACATGATCTCCTCCACTGGAGGTTCCTCAGGTTTGGGGCTTAAGTCTCCACTGTTCCTGGCTCTTTTTAGCCCCTGCACACCTCTGGTCTGGGGGTCAAAGGCAGTTCCCAATCCTCCAAGTCCTTAGGAGATAAGGGCATTTTCTCAGAAAGATTGGGAACTTGGACACAGTCATCAGATAAATTTAAGTCAGGTCAGATAATCAGCACTCAATCCTGGGCTCTGTGCCTGGCTGTGTGTTTTCTTTTTTGACTTAAGAAAGAGAAAATTCTTAAATTCTCTCTGATCAGGACTGGCCCTTTGGGAATGGGCTATGGGTGAGGAGGAGGGAATTTTGACCTTTAAGTGTCCTTTTTTTTCTAGCTTCAGGATTTGCATTTACAGGGCAATGGCTTCTTGGGTTTTTATCTGATTCCTCCAGCCAGTCTCTTGACTCCCCCAATGGCCTCTTTTACTTTCTCTCAGCTGGGCCCTGTGTGCTTTGTGTGTGCATAGTTGCATGCAGATCTGCCCATGTTTGTAGGTGAACATTACTGGTGAGTGTTATTTGTATGTGGGTGAGGTATATACAGATATGTTTGTGTGTGTTTTAAGTGAATGTGGGTGTTTGTGTGTATATGTGTGTTCGCATGAGTTTCACATGTTCTTATGCCTGTACTTCTATGGGGAGGAGCAGAGGCATGTGAAGGCTTGTGAATGTAATACACCTGGAAAAGGTGTTCTGCGCTAGAAGGCTCAGCTGTGGCTGCTGCCCCTTCCCCCACAGATGCTGGGCCCATTTTCTTCAGCAGCAGCACAACTTCCTGCCATGGGCAATCTCCCACTGGGGTGAAACTCCTGGTGGTCAATGCAGGGAAATTAACTTTTCTCAAGAGCTTCTGCATCCCTCAGAATGGAGCAGTACAGGCAGGACACCTTCACTGCCCAGCATTCCTGACCAGACACTTGTTGATTACTCTCTCCCCGCACCCCTTACCCATACCCTTTGGGAGGAAGGGATGGTTAGAGATGGGAAAAGACTTAAAAATCCTTTTCAGAAGCCTCATTTGGCCCATCCCAGCTTGGTATTGAGCTTCATACTGAGAGATTAAGATGGGGCTGGTAAATAGAACCTATTCTTCAGGAGCTTACTTGGGAAATCAGAACAGAACAAGGAGCAATTGTCTTCAACCACCACAACCAAGAAATGGCAGAGCCTCAGATGGGACTTTAGGAGACCTGACTGAGTTCCAGTTCTGGTTTTTGTCTCTAATAAGCTGTAAACTGGTGAAGTCCCTTCCATTCTCACAGTCTTGGTTTCCCTATATACGAAACCAAGGGGCTGGACAAGATTGGTGGTTTTCAGATTACCTCATGGAGTTCTAGGAGTCTTAGAAATGTCTTTGAGCCTTTAATAATGACGAGGGGGGCAAATTGGTGCCAAGAAGCCAGGGGCTCCAGGTCCCCACCTCTACTACAAGCAACACATACTCTTATTTACCTGTTTTATATGTAGCATTTTGCCCCAAATTTCATCTGAAACAAGGGTATCACCACTTAAGAAAAGTCCAAGTATCCCTGAAGGACAAGAGGATCATGGGAAGCCCTCCCTGGAGGCACTAGGCGCTCAGAATTTATGTTCTGGTGCTGAGGCTGCTGTAACACTCAAAGACACTGCCCTTGCCCTTGAGGGCTCATGATATAGGTCAAGAGGCAGAGCTCATACACACAAACAAGCCCAAGAAGCACCTGCCCAGTTACACAGTAGCAGCTGTAGGTAAACATGAAATAATAGAGGACAGAAATGCCAAGCTGAAAGGAGTGTTAGCAATTTCATCCATCTCCTCTTCACCTTACAGATGGAGACACAGGCCAGAGAAGAGAAGAGACCTGTCCAAGCTCGTAAAATTTGAGTAACAATCTCCCTCAAGTTCTCTTCCAGTGTTTGAGAGCAGTTTAGGAGAAGGGTATTGATGGGATAGTATTCAAGATATGTGTGATTTACAGGAAATTTCAGGGGGAAAATGTCTGATCCATTGGAATGACTACTGGTGAGAGCTTCATGGAGCGTGTGTGTATGCACTTATGTGTGCATGTGTGTGTGCACCAGCAGCATAGGACTAGGCAAGAAGGAGTGGTGCCAAGGAGCCAGGAAACCAAGATGAAGCTGAGAAGTTTGTCTAGGTCTGGCTCTGTGGGAACTTCAGATGTGGGGGACACTGACACATAATGGAGTTAGTGGTTTGATGGATCGAAATGAACGGGAGGGTTGACCCTGGCATCCATTGGAGGCATCCCCTTCAGATTCAAACATCAGCCCACACACAGTTTTTTGCAAGGACCTCTGTCCAGAACTTCCTGTACAGACTGGTTGGTAAAAATTCAGGTGAGGTCATCTTAGACTTATTTTGGTAAGCTGCATGAGGCTATAGATGGCACTGAGGCTGTGGGTGTTCATCTCATGAGCCTCAGCTCTACCTACAGATTCTGAACAGAGGCAGCGTTAGGGCAAGGTCACTTGGTGTGGCCACATGACAATCCTTCTGGCAGGCCCGAAGTCAGAATGTTTTCAATTCCACTCTAAATGTCACAAGGGGTCCTACAGATGTTCTCTGGTCCACCACCTCTGTCTCTGGACATTTCCCAGACTGGATTAGACTGATAAGATTACAGGTATGTATCCATCCTTTCTTGTCCCTCATGGCCCCTCCCCTGACTATCCCAAGTCCCTTCTGCTGCATTGAGTTAGGATGGACTCCCCCTACAGGCCTGCCTGGCCTCTGCACTCACCAATGGCCCTTTCCTGTTAAGGGTCCTGTCTGGGCTCTGGGTTGGCAGCATGACAAAGCATGTACAGAGGAACACCCAGCCTAGGCATCACTCTGGAGGTACAAGCTCCTGGCTTGTCAAAGCAGCATAGGTTCAGTGCCTTGGCCACTCTCCCAATTCCAACCTTTGACTCAGTCATTTCTCTCACCATACCCCATGGCTTTGCTTCTTGTTTTATTGCCCAATTCTTCCATGAAGGCTGAGTTTCCAGCCTTCTTAGCCTGGGCAGTCACTGGTCTTTCAACATTGGGAGCTGTGCTGATATGCACAGAAAAACTCTTTGGGCAGACAACAGTGATGGGTTCAGGAAGAGAAGCAAGGCTTAAAGGCATGGGATGTGATGGAGGGGGGCAGAATCACTCTCCCAGGAGATCTGATGGAAAAATTTATGCTCTGAGACAAGGGTAGGTAAGAAAAGGAGATGGAATGACCTCTGTGAGTGCTGAGAATGAAACAACAAAATCGAAGAGGGTTAGAGACAAAAGACAGAAAAGGAAAATGACAGGCAAATGGGCAGGAGAAACATCAGTCTTTATGGAGCACGTGTATGTGCCAGGCACTGAACTTGGTGTTTACATGGTTACTCCTGACACAGTCCCACAGGGCGGGACTATAGGACTGTGACAGGAGTAACCATGTAAACACCAAGTACCTATTTTATAGATGAAGTAACAGGCTCAAAAATGCCAAGAGACTTACCCAAAGTTATAGTGCTGGGGAGTGTCAGAGCTGGGTTCAAACTATTAGTATGGCTGCAGCCCAGGCTATTTCCTCTCTACTATTTTAAACTTTATTTTCATAGGACTGACAGGGTCTCCTTGGGATCAATGAGTCCAGAGCTTCTAAAAAATAACCTCTACCTGAATTACTTGATGAATTTCTAAGACACAGATTTCTGGGCCTTACCCTGAGAGATTCCAATTCAGGGGGTCAGGGCCTAAAATCTATATTTTAAGTCTCCCTTGGGGATCTAATGTGTTACCAGGGTGAGAATCAGGGATCTAGTCCAATTTTACCAGGGGTAACCAAGACCCAGGAAGATGGGGTGACTTCCTCAAGGGCCCATTGCTGGTCTAGAGATGGCCTGAGTGATGCTTTTCTCACCCTATCTTGCTCTTTCCCTGTCCTAACACTTAAAGAAGCAGAAAGAACAGTAAGCCCCAATCAAGTAGACTAATAATAGGCTATTTGACATCTGAGTGGAAATAGAAAAATCTATCCAGCATTTCTGATTCTTATCCAGATAATTACCATCTGAGCATACAAATTTGACAATTAACTGGCTCATTTGGCAAATGTCACAACTGACAGCCCATTTGATTAATTTAGGCCAGGGGAAGATCATGGCCAAATCTTCGATCTCCCCTTCCCTCGGGGCAGTGAAAGTACATGTATCCAGATAAGTATTCAGGTGCGTCTGTACCTGAAGCCCCATCCAGGCTGAGGCACCACAGCTGCTGTGCTACTTTCTGCTCTCAGAGAAACCTCTGTTCCCCTAAGGCTGGAAAGATTTCAAGGATGAGTGGCCTACACAAGAACCATCTCAGGCAGCAGAGCAAGAGGCAACTAGACAAGTGGGATAGGGAACAAAGGAGGCATTTAGGGACAGGCTTGGGCAGGGTAAAGGGATTGAAATGGAGAATAGGAGGAAGTCAAGAGAGAAGGAAGTCAAGAGGAAGTCAAGACAGGCTGCTGTGAGGAGCTGAGGCCCTTTCAGAAAGTAAGGGCTTTAGTCACCTTCCAAGGGAGGAGGGAGAGAGGGAGAGAGAAAGCTGGGGCCTCAGGGGAAAATGAGAAAGTTATAGGGAGGAAAGGGGTAACTACAAGAGAAAGAGGTAGAATTAGCAAATTGTACCACCTGTGAGGTGGAGGCACCTGAGTGGGCTGAAGTAATAGGAATAAAGGGGAAGGACAATGTCCTGGAAGATACAGAGAACAGCTTAGAGGTTAAGAAGCCACATAACAGAATCTGAGTGTTATTGCATCTTGACCTTATCATTTTCTAGATATGAGAACTCAGGCAAGCTATACCATCTTTCTAGGCCTTAGTTTCAGTATTTTAAATGGGAATAACACTACTTACCTCCACAGAGGATTTTGTAGATTAAAGAAGAAATGCCTGACACATAGTAGATGCTTAATAATACTATTAGTTTTTTTTTCTTCCCTAGTGTTGCGGGACAACCCAATATCTTTGGAGCCTTCCTATGCTACATTATTTTCTATATCCTGCCTTTTCCAGCAGGGGTATTGGCAAGAGGTAAACAAATGCTGGATATCTCTCCAGAGGTCCCATCCCAAAATCTTCTCATCCCAGAGGTGAGAAAGAATAGTTCTACAAGCCCTGAGTTTTTATTCAAAGATCTCTTCCAAGATCCCGCTGTGTCCTGCAAGTCTGGTCTTGCAAGGGGTGCTGTAAGAGAAAAAGCCCCTCCCAGCCTGTGTCTGACTTCCCTAGTGTCCCAAAGGAATAATACTAGTCTCTCCTCCACACTGATTGATTCTTCTGCCTACTGCTGCAGACAGGGAGTCCACTTTGGACCTTGCCCTCACATGGTTTCAGTCTAGCCACCTCTTCCTCCTCCCCTCAGGTCACCAGTGGACACCTCTAGCTCTCCTTTTCACACCTCAGCTAACCTCGCCACCCTCCTCCCTCCCTTTCACACAATGGGCTCCCAGCGACTAACTCCCTCTGCTCTTAGTCTAGGCTCTTTATTGTTTTAAACCTCATTGGATTCACCTTCCTCTAATTCCTTCTTGGCCAATAAATCCATGCTTGACTCGGTATGATCTTTCCTCACTTGCAGGCCTTGATAGCCTTACCCCACCCCCACATAGCTTCTAGTAGGTCCCCCTTAGCACCTCTGCTCATTCTAGACACACAACTCCTCTAGCCTTCACCTTCTCTGATCAAACCTCCTCCTATTTACAGGTGTTTAGTTCACATTCACGCCCTTTTTCCTACCTCCATTCTGGTTTCCCCAACATCCTCCAATCTTCAATTAATCCACCATCAAAACCTCTAGTTTGCATCTTCAATCTAAAGTCTTGACCTTCCCAGCCTCTCTATGCACATTTCACTCTATATCCTGACAGTGTATACACTACACCTGGAACCCAATACTAAGTACATGCTCTGCTCACGAACGAGCACTGAGACCTCACCTGATCCTACTTGTCCACTCCCCTTGCTTACCTGTGCCCTGCTGACCAGCCTGTCATACTGCACTCACCCCTCTGAGCCTGGTCCATGGAATATGCTCCAACCAACAGTGACACTGAAGCCGCTAGTCAGTGCTTTATTTGTGCCAGGCACCTTGTGAGAGCTTCACGTCCCTGATCACAGTTCATTGAACACTATCCCTGAGAGATGGTCCTCTTACTACCTCCATGAAAGACAGAGTGATTGAGGCACAGAGAAGTTAGGGTTTCTTGGAAAGGCCAACTGCCTGGAGGTGATGGTAACTGGATTTAAGCTTTGGACTCCCAGTTCTATGCTCTGCACAATGTTCCTCCTGGATTCTCCAAGCTCCCTTCATGAAAGGGCTGCCTTTCCCCCCCACCCCAATCAGGCCTGGAGTGCGAATATGTGCATTTATATTATCTGCTTTCCTGTCCATCAGATCTTGTTTGGGGGATGGTAAAGTTGGGAGTGAGAACCTCAAGTGCCAATTCCTCCAACACTGAGCTGGGTTAGGAGGCCTTCAGCTATCCCATCAACCATAGGCCAGTGCAGTTTCCTGGGGCAGATACGTTACCAGCCTCTTGGTCCCTTTCTCAGGGCTCAGATCTGCCTACCGGACCCAGACTTCTTGGGACCTTCCAGGTCACTGGATCTGTCAAATTCTGTGTTCTGGGCTTTCAAGCTCTATGTCATCAGAGAGTGTGAGGGTTGAGTCTCCACTCTCCACAAGGCAGTCTTACCGTTTTTTTTCTCTTCATCCTCCCACCACTGTGTCTATTGGCAGCTGGCTTTTCCTCAGCCTTTTTCCAGAGACCAAGCCAAATCCCCATTTTTATCTCCTTTTATTCTGTTCCTCTTGACAATCATTTTCCGTCTCTGGTGATGGCAATTTTAATGTGGGATTTCTAACCTATTACTGGTAGGGCAGATGCCTACTGAAAAAAATCTAAAGTCTCCCAGCTGGAGAGCCCAGGAGTAGGTTGGGGTAAGCAGTGGAATCAGGGGCTTTCTGTTGAGGAGCTCTGCAGTGCTCACTTTAGGTATTTTCCACCAGCTCCCCAGCCATCTGGGCAGCTTTTCCAAACAATCCATGGAAGCTCTCTCCATAATCAATCCACTTCCCTGAGTGTCTGCACAGGTTCCCTACCAGTAACCACCTTGGCTGAGTGAAGCATTCAGGAGGTATGGTGTGTGGTAAAGTCTGTGCCCAGCTGCTCAGGTCTCCTTGCTGACAGAGCTCACATTCCTTATTGTTCGTGGCTCCCTCATCTTGACTATTCCTATGGGTTCCTCAAAGCGACAGTTGTAGAAAGGAGTGTGATTCTGCATTCAAAACCCAATGTAGCATGGAGATCTGGAGTACTCAATGGCTTCTTAAATACCTTGATCTTTCTGCCTGTTAAGTGGAGATTGCCCACCTGTCTTCTAAGCTGGAAGGTGCTTTGAGAGCACTAGTGGTAAGCACAGCAAAGCAAGAGTAACGAGTCTTGGCCTGCCTAAAGTGGATTGGTATTAGCTTCATGCTTCCCCTTCTGTCTCCATTGTAGCTGCTTTTCAGAGAAGAGCATTTTTCCAAATGGAAGGAAAATATGGACATGAGAGCTCATATGCCAGCACGCTCCTGATAAATCCTCTTCCTAACCTACCTCAGACCCTAACAGCTGATGTCCTACTTCTGAATAGAGATCCTTAAAACTCCTCTTGCTCGTTTCTCATACTCACATCCCTGCCTCACTCAGTGGCCTCTCTCCTGAATAAAAGCTCCTATCTTGCCTATGCAAAATGCATTCCCTTTTCCATAAACAGGTTTATAGCTGTACCTGCCCAGACAGAGTCCCCAACAGCAACAATGCCAGCTTCAGCTTGCAACACAGACTCCACGTCATGCCATAAAAATGTTGCACACTGTTTCTGCCATGGGACACTCCCTGGGCTGGGCTGGGTTGGGCTGAGTTGAGCTGGGTCCCCTTCCTCCCCTTAACTTGAAAGAAGTAGGTTTTCTTCCTCTTTCCATTGGCTCCAGGTCCTTTGAAAGGAGTTGGAACCCCATAAATGGGCCTCCCTCCTGCTCACATTGAGTAGAGGGGACTTGCAGAAGTTTAGCCCTTCTAAAGACATAGCTGGAGTTTCCAACCCTAAAAGTCTGAGTTTATAGTGAGACAGTGTTTTTTAATCCTTGGCAACTGGCATAGTGCCTGGCATATCTGAGGTCTTGATAAGTGTTTGATGAATGAAGGGCTGAATGGATGAGGAGTGAGCCCTGTCCAAGTTTGCTCCCTAAATGAACTCATTCCCTGATTCTCTGGTTCTCTTCTACCTCTTTCCCTGACTTCTCCTCCAACCCTGCCCCTTCCCTGCAGACAGAGCTGTCACTGCAAAAAGAGCAGTTGCAGCTCAAGATCATTGAGATTGAGGATGAAGCTGAGAAGTGGCAGAAAGAGAAGGACCGCATCAAGGTAAGCAGGCCCCAGGCTTCTCTCTTGCTGTACTCTTACCCCATCATCCTGCCTGAAGGGAAGCAGACCTCCTGTTTAAGGTCTCAGGCCCACATTTACATCTTACACTTGTTTCTTCTGGATTCTACCTCCAGCTTTAGCATTTCTACCCATTCCCCTCTAGGTCTGGGCTAGGCATCCAGGCGGCCTCTTGCCCATTACCTAACACTCATTTTACCTCATTCTAGCAAATAAAGATGCTAGACCAACCTGTCTTTCAATGTTCCTATTGTCTGCTATGCCCATTAGACTACCCAGCCACCAAATACATGTCATTTCTTTTTCACTTGTGCCAGTTTAGCTAGATGTATGTCTGCCATGGTTTGAGTAATTGCAACCATGATCTGAAACCATTGACTCTTGACCCTGGCCACATAAACACCCATAAAATCACTTTCTGAGTGAAGTTTGATCCTGGTTGAGGTTTCAATGAGCACACCCTGACTCATGGAGGCACTTCTGAGCTCACAGAGTGCTCAGGGATAGAATGGCTGTTGGGGAGAAGCCACAGATAGATAAGAAAAGGTGGGCTGTGAAAAAAAAACCTGACCATTTCTATCAATAGATGGCATTCCTCGATGATGCCTTTGAATGAGATTCTCAGCCAAACAGACTTGTTGGGCTAAGACAGTAGAAATTCCTTGAATCTGTGCACCTTTAGGTGTGTATGACTTCCTATACATACCTAAAGGTACACAGGAAGTAATTTTAAAAACTTAGGGCTTTAAAATTACTGAACTCTCCTTCCTCACTCCCCTACTCTGGACCCAGAGTTTCACCACCAATGAGAAGGCCATCTTGGAACAGAACTTCCGGGATCTGGTGCGAGACCTGGAGAAGCAAAAAGAGGAAGTAAGGACTGCACTGGAGCAGCGGGAGCGGGATGCTGTGGACCAGGTGAAGGTGATTGTGGATGCTCTGGATGAAAGGGCCAAGGTGCTGCATGAGGACAAGCAGACCAGGGAGCAGCTGCACAGCATCAGTGACTCAGTGCTGTTTCTGCAGGTGACAAGCAACTCTTTCACCACTCAATCCCTTAGTCTTCCCATCTTCTCACTTTTTCAGACCCTTGTTCATTATCCATTCATCCACCCATCTATCCATCAATCCATGTATTCATCTATCAATCTAACCACCCATTCATCAGTCCATCTAACTACCCATTCATCCACCATCCATTCATTACTCACCCATTCATCTAGCCAAGCTTTTGTTTTTTAATTTTTATTTTTCAATTAAAGTTGATGTTCAATATTATTTTATATTAGTTTCAGATTTATAGCATAATGGTTAGACATTTATCCAAATTTCATTCCATCTATCCAGTTAATTTTTTCATCCAAGCCATTTTCCTACCTAATCCAAAGATGGCACGCAAATATCACCTTGTACCAACTTTGGTTGATACATACTAACAGTGCTCCATGCACAGAAGAAAAAAGTTCTGTGATAAATTAGTGATACTTGTTTCAGGTATAGGAGAGTGGCAGATGAGTGCCGCATATTTGTTATCCTTGATCTGGTCTGTCTGTCCATTCATTCATTCATTCTCTGTCTGCTAATGTTTGGGATACTACTGCATGCATGCCCAGTACTCTATTAAGTGTTAAGAAGAATAGAGAAATATAAGACATGGTTTTTGCCCCCAAGGAGCTGCAATCTAGCTAGGAAGATAAGGCATATGTAATTAGAGAACAATATCAAAGAGTGTATAATTAAATGATAAAACATGTGATTCATGAGATAAGTGCCTAAGGAAACTCTGAGGAAGGCAAGCAGGCTGGAGTAATATAAGACAGCTTTGCAGAGGAGGTGGAATTTGAATTGGGTCTTGAAGGCCGGTTAGGATATTAGAAGAAAGAGGGAGAAAGAAAAGGAGAAGTGCAAAAGTGTAGGATCAGGGTTGAGTGAGACATGTAAGGGTGGAGATACCACCATGACTGACATGCAATGCTCTAGTAATTCCTTGTGTTTCTTTAGTGCTTTCACTCCTAAAGTCTTCAAAGCTTGTGTTACCCTCAAACTCCTTGAGGCAGGCATGATGTGCCCAGCTTTGGAGGTGAGAACCTTACAGTCATATATCTGACTGCTAGTGCTATCAGGGATGTTAGAATGTAGCAAATTTTGGTCAAACCTTTCATTTTACAGAAGAATCTCATGCTCAGTGAGGAGAAGTGGAGCTAGTTAATAGCAGAGCTGGATCTAGAACCCAGCTCCTCCATCTCCCAGTGCTGAGTCTTCCAGCTGGACTGTGAGAGCCTCTTGCAGAGTAGGGTCCCAAAAGCTTCTAAAGACTCTAGAGATTAATAGTTTCTTTCCTTTCTTGGTAGGAATTTGGTGCACTGATGAGCAGTTACTCCCTCCCCCCACCCCTTCCCACCTATCATGTTCTGCTGGAAGGGGAGGGCCTGGGGCAGTCGCTTGGCAACTTCAAGGATGACCTGCTCAACGTATGCATGCGTCATGTTGAGAAGATGTGCAAGGCAGACCTGAGCCGTAATTTCATTGAAAGGAACCACATGGAGAATGGTAGGCTCCCTCTTATGGGCAGGCTCCAAGGCCATGGACATTTTTCTCCCAGGTCAATTCCTGCTGCCTGGTGCAGGCTTGCATCCAGCCAGCTGGCCCTTTGTTGTTTCCAGCCACCCATTGTACCAAAGATGTTGGGACTAGGATTCAGGGATTGTAGTCTCTCATTGAAATTACTACCAAGGTTAGGCAGCCATTACAACGGGCCTCCAGGGCAGGGAGCATCTGGGCAGCAGCTGGCAAAAGGTTCTTCTCTGTGGCTATTCATCAGAATCAGGGATTGGTTTCATTTATATCTGTCTCTGATTGTCAGGCCCAATCCAGCTGTTGTGTGGATGCTGCCACTTGTAAGGGCCAGACTCCAAACTGGTGACTTTGTAGACTCTAGTAGATGTGACTTATAACTGTATTTGTGCTTGGATTGAAAACTTGCTGGTCACTGTGACTGTGCTGAGTGGTGTTGAAACCAGAGCCTGGACTTGTCTGGTAAACTGGGCTGGGGACTGTAGGATACAGCATGTCTCAGTGACTCAATAGCTCCCCTGAAGTCAATTTCTCTTCTGAGTCATGCTGTACTCTGCAGAGGCCAACTGAATCATCTCTCAGAAAGCCTCTGAACTTGAGAAACTATTCTGTTAAGTCTTTTTCCATCTGCCCCAGCCCAATCCCTTAGGGCCTGAAGCCTGGACACTTTCCCCAAGGCCCTGCCCTAGGTCCAACATAGGCCTTGAGGATGCAACCTGATTAATGACTTCCCATACACACAAAAGGAAGTGATCCCTATCTTTGGTCTTCAGATGGAGCATGTGAGTCTTTGAGAATGAGAAGGGGGTAATAGTGTGTAGAAGTGTCAGGGTTCGGGTGGCACCTGTATATCTTGGTGATGGTGACATTGCACAGTGTCCTGTGAAACTGGGGGACACTCAGTCACACCTGAGGACCAATAAGTCATTGCAGAAAGACAATCATTTTGCTTTAAGTGGCACTTGGGTCTTGAAATTCTCTTTTAATGACAATGGCAACAATACTAATGGTGATAGCTGACAGAAATTGAGTGTTCTTTGTATGCTGGCTTTGTTTGAGCTCTTTACTTACAGTATCTTATTTTCTCTGTAAGATATTTTGTATTTCACAGACCAGAAGGCTGAGGATTAAAGAAGTTGCTTTTCAAAGGGCACACAGCTAACTTAGCAAGGGCAACAGTTAGGATTTACACTCTGCTACTCAGTCTCTAATGTCTTCTCATACGAGAAGCTGCTGTTGCTGGTGGCCATGCAGAAGAGTTGGAGAGTGTGATGATCCCAGTCTATGGGGTACAAACATGGTGGGGCAGCCCCACAGCTGAGGTTTTGCCAGACATAGGAGGGTGGCCCTAACTGGGTCAGGGTGGCCTGTGAGTCTCACAGGGAATCCCCACCTGCTATCCACCCACAGTGCCATTTCTAGGTCAAGACTGTCTTGGCCATTGCCTCTGTGCAGGTATGGCTCTGTGCCCTGTGCAAGGTGTGTAGGGAGGTGGCCACTTGGAGCTGGGACGGATGCTGCTGATGTCAGCTGCCCTGCACCTGGGACTCCATGTTGGTTTTTGTTGCTGCTACATCTCTGTTGGGAATATGTTTGGCTATAGGAGGCTGAGAATGGGTGATCTGTGAATCAGACCTTGGAATGACCATCCTCTTCTCCCTGAAGCAGGCCTGCCCACAAGACCATTCCACTGTCAAAGGCCTGGGGGCTGAGAAATACCAGGCCATCTGGTATTGGGTTTGGGGAAGGTGGAAAGGGAGCTGGGCCAACACCTAGGAGGACATTTGTTTATCATGGAGTGCCTCCTCTGTGCCAGGGCTTGCTAAGCATAGGCGACAGAGATAAAAAATGAGAGTCTGAGCCATTCATTCCTCATCTTGCTCAGGAGAGAGGAAAGGGCAGATGGAAATTAGGAGATGACGAAGTAAAAAGAGAAAGGAATAGAGCAGAAGACAGCTAGGGAAGGCAAGCACTGAGTCATAAATTTGTTTGGGTTTGGGTGTCTGCTGGTGGGCATGGGGATGGAGAAAGGAATCAGTGCCTTTTCTGAGCAGCTCACTCTCCCTGCACACTCCTGGCCATGGGGTCAATGCTGGGATGTCATTCCACCCCCTTGGGCTGCCTACAGTGGCTGGGACAGAGATAGGAAGTAGGACAGGGCTCCACTTACTGGCCCTTACTGGCCATGTGACATTGGAAAAGTGGCTTCACTCACCTCTTGAGTCTCCATTTCCTTATCTGTTACATGGGGATGGATCTTCATAGCAGTCCAAGAGTTGATGTACACATCAAATAAGAAATGGATATCAGTAGCACCTTGTAAACTGCAAAGTGCTATGCACATAATCTTACTCACTGCAGATCCTCTAGTCCCCCAGGAGTTCAAAAGCAGAGAGGATGCTGGGCGAGACACTACCTTCTCTAAGCTTAGGGAGCCTTACTTCTCCCTGAGACAGAGGGAGCTTTGGGCTGACTCAGCTACTTCTCTCATGGCCCCTCTGCTGACTTTACCTCTCTCCTTCCCAGGGGGTGACCATCGCTTCATGAACAATTATACTAACAGCTACACAAGTGAATGGAGTGCACCAGATACCATGAAGAGATACTCCATGTACCTCACACCCAAGGGTAAGGGAGAGTATCCCGCTCTTTCGTGGAGAAACTCAGCCAGGATCCCCCTGGGTGGAGTGACTGTTCTCAGTTTGCCTGGGATTGTCCTGGCATGTACCTGTTGTCCCAGTGTAATCATTAATAGGGCCTTCTCTCACTCTCATAAGCATCCTGATTTAAACAACAAATTATCTGGCACCCTGCTTATCAGAGGCTCCTTTCCCCTTTGACACAGACAGTCCAATCCTGCCTATCACCTCTAGCCCACACCCTTCCCTTTCTTTCCTTATAGAGGGTCTCCTGGCTGCTGGTCTCACCTGCTTACATCTGCCAGGCCGAGCTGTGTTTTGCTTCTCCTGCTTAAGTTTTTGTTGTCTTGTGTGAGGGCTGGCTCCTCCAGAATCATTCTGCTCTTCAAAGGCAGGGAGGCTGGTCTTCTGAATTTCCTCACCACTCCCTCCTTATGTAGTGTGGGGGTGGGGTTGCTGTGCAATGCAGCCTGACCCCCTCAGCCCTCCTCTAGGCCCTGCAGTGTCCTGCCCTGCATAGGTGACAACCTGGGTGGGGGAATAGACCAGTGGCTGCCTGTCCTTGTCCTGTGATAGCCAGTCACATTCTTTGCACCAAAAACAAACCACAACAATGCCTGTTTCATAAGGTAGATATGTCAGGCCCACCGGCTTCCAACAAAGGGTGTGTGCAGGTGTATGTAGCAGACGGGGGTCCGGAGAAAAGTGAGGTGTAAAGAAAGGAAAGAAAGGATTCATGGGGAAGGCATAAGGGGCTGGGAGGGGGAAACCGAGAGTCTTCACTGATTCACACACCTCAGACACACACACTCAATGGGAGGGGCTCAGGTAATTGGGAGAGATGAGCTCAGTAGACAGGAACCTCTGCTGCCCCACCCAATTTGAAAACAACACCTGAATATCTTTGGGAGACCTAGCTAGGCAGCTAGTGCCTGAGTTCCACCCCTTCCCTACTCAGCCCCCACCCCTGCTCCACATTCCTGGTATAGGAGGTCAGTCCTACCCACTGCTCTTCCCAGGGTGCTGCCCTTTGGACCTAGTTCTGCAAGAGGGTCAGCTGCACTAACCAACTACCCTAGTATCGCTTGCCTAGGTCTTCTCCCTTCTAGTTCTCTCTGTCCTCTGAGGACCAGACCCTGATGTGGTATTGAGCCCCCAAACTGATTTCTGCTTGACTCCCCTGCTGTGTAGAAGACTGAGGGGCATTCAGGCTCTATAGCAGGCTGTGATGAGGGGAACAGAGCAGTAATGAAGGCTGGAGGAAGGAGCACAGACCGGCCAAGATGTCACCCTGAGAGCCTTGGGCTGGTCTCTACCCCCTCAGTACTCCTCTCTGAGAAGAGAAGAGCATGGACTCGAATGCTAGGAGAGCTTCCAGTTCTGTCACTAAACCAGGCTGCGGCATTTGTAAGTGGAAGGAACAGGTTCATCCAGTGTCCCTGCCCCCATACTGGAGACAGGAAGGAGGAGGAAATTTGCCCTCTGGGAGCTCCCAAGCTCTGGGTAGAGGCAAGGGAAGGGTCAAGGAGAGTCAGCAAAGAGGTCAGGAAGTAAGTCCACCAAAGGGCCACCAACTTGAGTCTGGGAGCTTTGTGGCTGTGAGAATGGGCAATAAGACTTCTCAGAAGAGTTTAGTCTCCCAGATCCTTGAAAGAGGGCAGTGAGTTCAGTAAAGGGGTGTGGCTGTGATGGGCAGCAGGCACTGGCGGGAGAGAAGAATGAGGAACCACAGGTGCAAAGGTTTAGAGAAAGAACCAGCAGGTGCTAGGCCAGATGGGATGGAAGTTGGAGTGGGGGAGGTCTTGTTAGGCAGGAGGGAAGGAGCCCATAAAAAGATGCTGCTGACACAAGTGGGGAGCATGTTTTCTTCATCTGTAAAGTGTGGGGATGGCTCCCATTCTGGCATCTTCTCAAGATATATGTGAGCGCCTGAATTTGGGGTGGTGATGGTGATAGCATCTGTGCAGTGTCAGGCTCCCATCCCTGGAGAGAAGCACCTGGGTCATATTCATGGGCACCGGTTCATCAAGCCCCTCACTTGGCCAAGGGTCTAATGCCTCTGCCCCTCTTATTGTTACCATTTCCTTCCTCACATAAACCCCATTTTCTAGCCTCTGGGGTCTTGGTCACATAGGAACTGGCTCAGGAAGGGAGTGTTGGCTTTTCAAGCCTTTGGTGATCCTCAGAGGTCCCAAGTAGGGTTACCATATATCTGTCCAGGATTGTCCAAATTTATACCTAGTACTCCTGGCATAATTATCAGTGGCTCCCCTTTCATCCTTTAAATTGTCCAAATTTAGATAGTAAATTGAGTGATCACCTTATTCTAGACCCAAAGGAGCTGTCATAGTAGTGGAACCCAGGTCCAGGGACAGGCAGTAGACAAAAAGTCCTGCCTAACACCCTTTGGTTCAGAGGTCAGAGGTCCCTAATTGAGCCAGAACTACCTTCTTTTGGTGACAGCTACTCCTTTGCTTCACAGGTGGGGCCAGGACATCATACCAGCCAGTGTCCCCTAGCCGCCTCTCCAAGGAGGTCAATCAGAAGAACTTCAACAATCTCTATGGTACCAAAGGTAGGAGGTGGCTCAGCTTGAGGGTGGGCAGGGCCTGTGTGTGGGCAGGAGGTGGGAGTTGGGGAGGGGAGTAGGACTCCCCAATTTAAGGATATCTAGGTTGGGATTGCAGGCTCAAAGATGGGTGGGAAGGGGTCCTACTGAGCTTAGAGGTGGGGGGGAGGGGGAGCGTGGTGTGTGTGTGTACATGTGTGATGTTGTTAGGTAAGCTGGAAGAAAGGCAGGTAGGTACCTCAGCATCGCTGAAACTCCCTGAGTCCATGTGATCTCCCTGAAGAATAGGTCAGGGAAAGTGGAACTTGGGGTTAGGTATGGAGACTTTCCTTAATGATTATCAGTGCACAAGGAACCACAAAAAACCTTTAACTGATCTGTGTACTTCTGCATTGAAAAATTGTCCAGTGGTTAAGACAAATTAGTGTAGCTAGCTATAAATGGAAAAGATGGCATGATATGGGACGGGTCCATCCCTGGAAGGCCATGTGAGGTGAGCAACAACATGACTTGAAGACTCAGAAGTGGTTAAATGGGAGTGGAGATGTGGCTTCTCCAGGGAGAGTGGAGGGACTCATGAGCAGGACTCCTCAACCCAGTGCACTGAGGGCACCACCGTGCCAAGGGCAGGGCTGTGCACTCAACAGGCCCAGGTTCTGGGAGACCCTGGTTCCATCCTGGGATGCTGGGAGCATGGCAGCTATGTGCAGAGAAGGAGGGAACTAGGCCAACCCCACCAGAGCCCCTGCCTCAGACACAGCACCAGAAGATCTGAAGAGGCAAAAAAAGGTGTGCAGAGAATATTTGTCAGAGAGGACAAGGCCCCAGAGATCTGGAGGGTCAGGGTCACCTAGGGACAGGGCAATGCCTATGCCTCTTTTGCCAGGATTGAATTCACATTGTACCATCACATTCAGGGAAGACTGTGAGCTCTGCGAGGGCAGAAGCTGCTGTAATTTGCTGCTGTAATCCCAGAGCCAGAAGAAGGGGCTTAGGAAACATTTGTTGAAAGATTGCCTAATGAATGAGTGAATGAGAGGGCAAATCATAAGGCCTCCTGGAGCATTGGGGAATATGCTCACTGAGTGCCATGCTATAGAGGCTTCCTGAGGTCCATGTGAGAAGAGTTTCGTCCTGGGACAGGTGAGCAGCCCCAGTCATCTCTGACAGCTGAGCCCAAAGTTCAGCCCCAGCCCTCCTGTGGGCAGCTGTGGGAGAAGATCTCCAAGACTGGGGACTCTGCATGGAGTGAGCTTGATAAGGAGAGCTCCCACATGCCTCTCTGTGTCTCTGGAAGGGAGGGCCCAACATCTATGGGGGCCCCAAAACCTCCCACTTGAATACCCTAGTGGTGTCCCCACTGTCCTGTACACCCTCCCCACTGCCTCCTTTCCTCTATACCACATGGGGACATGCTAGCAAATGGATATTGTCAGCCCATTTCCCTTGATGAGCAGAACTCCAAGAGTTGTATCAGCTGCTTCTGTTCCCAAGCTTTTGCATGTGTTTGTTTTTATTTGTTCTTTTGCTCATTCATTCATCTGTCAACCATACAATGAGTACCTTCTGGGAACTAGGCTCTGTGCCAGGCATAAGTGTGATGCTGGCCAGATGGGTATAGTATATACCCTGCCCAATGGGACCCAGTGGAAAAGTGCAACCACAACCCAGGGGCAAGGGGTGTTAGGTGAAGTGGGGCAGAGGCTGAGACACACACAGACTTGGGGACTTGACATGGAAGCTGACACCTGAAGACCCAACACATAAATTTGCTAAGGGTGGAGGAGCAAGTCTGTGCAAAAAGCCTGGGCAAGAGAGAGCCTTGTGTGTATAAGGAACTCAAAGCACAGCCTGAGTGGAACGTTGTGTGATGGAGAAGAATGAAGAGAGGTGAAGCAGGAAGTGGAGACTGTGGTGAGAGATGGGGATACTATCTCATGAAAGAACTGTGAACTGCGTAGTACGAACTTTGTACCTCCATCTGAGGACAGTGGACCTTTAGGTAGGGCAGGGACACAACGACACTTTATAGTTTAGGATGACTTCGATGTCAGGAAGGATTGTCAGAAGGCATAACTGGAGCCCAGCAGCACCCTGGCTTGAGGGCTAGAGAGACAGAAGCCTTGTTCTGCCTCTGGCCCCCATGCGAGGCTGCCTCTGTCTGATGCCCTTCCCTTGCCCCACCAGGTAACTACACGTCCCGGGTCTGGGAGTACTCCTCCACCATGCAGAGCTCCGATGACCTGCCCACTGTCCAAGGCAGCTCCTCCTTCTCCCTGAAAGGTGAGCTTTCCCTGCTCTGCCTTCTGCCTTTCCCATCACCTGCCAAGCTCTGCTTTGGTTTCTGCTCCCTCACTCACCATTTCCTCACCTTGAAGAGGGCAGAACCTTGGACTCAAAGCTGGAAAGCTGTCTCTATCCATGTCTTTGCCATCAAGGAGGCCTGGGCCACAAGAGCATTTCTGAGTTTGTTTTGTCACATACTGGTTCCTAAGGATGCACAATGACAACAGGCCTCAGTATTAGGGAGGTCAGGACAAGCCACACGCTCTATAACTCTCACCCCAGACATCCCCAGAGTGCTTCCATCAGGCTGAATTCTGAAGTCTTTCTACTGCAGAAAGTTTATTTAACTTTGTTCATGCAGTGACTCCCAGCCTTGGTTGACTCTAGAACCCTGCAGCTATATGGTACATGTCAACATCCCAATGAGACAGAGCTACTTTGGGAAAGGTGGAACTAGATGATCTCTAATGGCTTCAAGTCTGATTCTGCTCCCCAGAACTTTGACAAGGCTGAGTAGTCAATGCCTACTGTCCCCTGGGATCAGGTCATTTTGAGAGGACAGGCTTGAGCCACATCCCAGCTCACAGTGGGGCCCAGAGCCCCCATGTCTCTTTTGAAATGTTCAAGTGACAGCTCTGGTGTGCTGTGCTGGGAGTAACCAAGTCTGTCTTCTGGCACTCAAGATATTTGGCCTGGAAGAAAGGATAAGCAGGTTAGGTTGGGTCAAGAAGAGGGAAGATGGCTGTACAGGACAGGCAGACCCCCCAAGCAGTGGCCTCTGAAGGTGGCTTTATCATCCAGTTGTCCCTACTTGCTCAGGATACCAGCCTATGCCCCAGGCAGAGAGTCTTAGAATGGCAAGCAAAGTGAAAGAAAAAGGAATATGACTAGGATCCCAGCCTGCAGGAACTCCTGGGAAACTGGGACTCCCTTGGCCCGTCTGGCTTCCAACAGATCTCCCTGCTCTCTGGTTAAGCCCAAGTCAAAGGCCACCCAGCAAGGAAGACAACCACTTTCAGGTGTGATTTAGAGCTTTCATGTTCCTCAGAATCTCCCCCATCATCCTGCAGAGCACCCTCTGTAGAAGGCCTTGCCTAGGAGAACCACTTCTCAAACACACCAGGTCCCGCTGGAATAGCCCAAGGACATCCGCTGTTACATTCACACAGATCAGCTCACCAAATCTGCTAGGAATGGCCTTGATTAGGGGTTCTGAGCAAAACTGCATGTGTGCTAGGAGAACCCCTGCCTGTGGGGGTTGACCGAGCCCTGCACCTGCTCCAGCAGCTCTTGGGGAGGGAGAACAGGCAGCATTGAGCGAAGACTATGGAATGGAAGTGCTCCAGAGGCATGACTCCTCTGGCCCCTCCTGAGACCAGCATCGTGCTGCTAATGCCTCTCTCTCTCCCAGCAGGCACAGGGAAAGTCCCCTATCAATTCACCAGCTTGGGACAGGCCACCACAGAGTTTTCCAAACCATTGGACACCAGTGGGCTGTTTAAAAATCATCCCGGTACCTGTTTGTTTCCAATCCCACCCCTTTCTCTCCTATAGTGGGGCAAGTGGGACAGCCTGTGGGAATCTCGGCCACTTCTAGGGTATCTTGGTTCCTACCCCTGGAAGAGGGATGAATATCCCCCTTCCCTCATCTCTATCCTCACCTCTCTCATGGCTGGCTTGCAGGCATGGGATTTTCTTTCTGGGAATGGAGAAGTGAGAACTGAATTCCTTCTCTCTCCATCTCCCACTAAGGACCAGTGGAACCCTCTCTTTCTAAGGCTGCCCCATCCCCAGATGCAGGGAGAGACCTGGGTTCTCTGCTCTGCCTCTACCCCCTTGCTAAGTGCCAACCCAGAAAATAGCCAGCTACCTGGGATCCTGGCAGTGCTGCAGGTGATTTCTGGGTCTGACCAGCTTATTGTCCCTAAGAGCAGGCCAGGATGGGGCCCTGGGTTGTCCCAACCAAAGACAGATTCTGTTTGTTCCTTGAGCTCTGTGCCTAGGTCACAGCCTATTCTTTCCCAGGCACCACTGGCTGTCCTTGCAGGGGGACAGTTGACACTGAGAATGCTTTTTATAATTGTGTGAGCAAGAGCTCCTTAAAGATCCCACTGGGGAGGTGTGGGCAGGTAAGCCCAGGGAGCCCAGCACCTTCAGGACCAGGCCTAGGCAGTGTCCACATGCACTGGGCCCCTTGGGTTCGATGTTTTACCCCTGGACCACAGACACATGGCAGATTACTGCCTCTCTCTGGGTCTTGGCCTCTTTCTTCTAAAGCAGGGGAGAGGTAGCAGAACAGTGTAGGAGAAACCTGATGGTGGGTTTTGGAGTCTAACAAAACCTGAGTTCAAGTCCTGACTGCTGCTTATTATCTGTGCAATTTGAGGTAAACTACTGAGCTCACAGAAATGGAGTAGAGACTCAGCAAGACATGCAAAGTCCCAGCATGTTGCTTGGCATGATCAGGGCCAATAAATGGGGGGTGGGGGGAGGGCTTGTCCATGTAGCACAGGAGAGTTGGAAAGAACACCTCCTGGTAGAAATCCTGGCAGGCTGTGCTCATGAAGGCTTTCCTGGCCTTAGAGGAGGGGAGGGGTCAGGGCTGTGAGTCTTCAGGCTAGGTAAGGAAATCCCTATAGTATGGTGTGATCCTGATCTCGATTTGGGGGCACCACTCCCCTGTTACCTGGCCCAGCTGGCCTGCTCTATCTCGTCTTTTCTGCCTTGGGGCCTCCGCCCTTTGGCTAGCATCCCCTGGATTTCCCATCGTGGGGGGTCCCTGATTGCTGGACACCTCTTCAGGGGTGGCTATATTTTGTAATGGGCTGGATGGAGCTTGGCGATGACTTTGGAGATGGCATCTGTGTCCTGGGGCTCCGACTGCCTGGCAATGCTCCCTCTGACTGGATCCTCCTATCTCCCCAGGTTATCCTTCCCTCATGAGGAGCCAGAGCCCCAAGGCCCAGCCCCAGACTTGGAAATCTGGAAAGCAGACTTTGCTGGTGAGTAAGGGGCCCCTAGGAGTGCCCACTTGGGCATAGGCATGTCTAGATTAGGCATGAAATTGGGTTTCCCGGGGCAATTGGTCATCACCTGCCCAGGGTCTGTGGGAGGACGTTGACCTCTCTGGGTCATGGGGTGGAAGAAGGAGGTAGCAGTGGCCTGAATATCTCCATTGCAACAAAGGGTAGTAGAAATCCAGGGCTAATAGGCAGGGAGCCTGGATAAACATGTACTTTTTGGGCCTCAGTTTACTAATCTGTAAAATGGGCACCCTGGTTTTTAAAAATGTTACAAATGGTTGTTGGGGACCTATGTTTGTTGAATGATGACTTGGTCCTGCAAGTTCTGGGAATGTAAAATTCTTATTCCAGTGGACAGGCATCCTAGAGATGAGTCCTACCTCTTTGGGGCCTGTTCTCTAGTTCTGATAGCATAGAGGCAATTGGGGTGATAGTATGGTGAGGCAGAGGCTGCAAAGTTAGAAACAGATATATTTAGGTTTCAATAGCTAATGACTTTGAGCTGCACAAGCAAAAAGCATGGCCTTGAAGTCCAGCCACCTGCTGGCTGTGGGATCTTGGGCAAGTCAGAGTCCTCATTAGGACTCTTGTTTCTTCATGTTTATAATGTGGCGCTGAGATGAGGTAACCTGTAATACCGTGTAGTCCTGACATGCCTGACTCTTGCCCAAGACCTCAGAAATCAGGGATTGTTCTTCACATGCTGTGCCTCTGCCTCTACGGACGCTTCTATCCTGAAGGCCCAAGCCAGCCAGGCCTTGCTGAAGGAGTCAGCCAGCTGGCCTGAGATGTAGGACAGGGACTCGAATCCATAGTCCCATGCTAGTTTTGCATTTGGAGGTCAGAGCATGGGGAAGTGATTTGCTCTGGGCAGCAAAGAGTGACTGAGGCTTGTTTAATTGGAAAGAATCTTTAATTTGCTGGTGATAGGAGCTAAGTGATCATGTATATAATTTAGAGCTGGGCCCAGGGGCATTTCAGGAGCAGGACTGCAAAATGCAGATACGGGGAGAAAATAGAAGCTTTCTGTTCCTGGACTTGGTCCTCCTCTCCCTACCGCATACTCTCCCATCTCCCAGACTGTGTCTCAGCAGAGAAGGCTCCTCACCACCTTGAGATGTCTGACAGGGCAGGATTCTGCTAGGAGAATAGAAGCAAATAACAATCTGTGAAGAGGGCTGGCTGGGAGTCACTCTGCCCATGGTCTGGTCCCAGCCTTTTCACGAACTTGCTCTGTGACCTCCTGTGAATCATTCTTCCTCTGTACCTCAGTTTCCCAATCTGTAACATGAGTCACATGGCTGGGATGATTTCATAGCTCTTCCAAATTTCATGTGCTGTAACCATGAACCAGGGAGGGAATGGGTGGGCGAGGCAAAGGGAGAGCACCCTGACCAAATGCCATGAGGCTCTCTGTTCCTGCCCACCCATCACTATGGGCTTCTAACAAGACAGTTTACTGACTTCCGACCCATTTTACTGACCCAGCCTTCTTGAAAGAAAGGCTACAGCCATTGTCAGGTCTATTCACTTTGCCTTATTGAATTCTTTGGGATCCAGGCTAGCCTCTAGGGGTCAGAAGACCTGGTCCAGACTCTGTTCTGCCACTAAGTAGCTGTATAACTTTGCCTGTGTCATTGCCCTCCCTGGGTCTCTATCTCTTCCTTTGTTTAATAGGTGGTTTCATCAAAGACTGGCTAAGGACTCAACTCCACATTTCTCAGGCCACCTAGTCATGCTGTGAACCAAACATAGGCAAGGAAGTGCAAGCAGATACAAGTTTGCAGGCTAGCAAGGCCAAGGGAACACCCTTGGTGCCTCTGTACTGAGATAAGTTAGGTGTTTGCTGGGCCCAGACACTGGCTCAGCTTAGGGATAAAACCACTTCTGGAGACCTTCTAGGGGTCTATGGTGCTTGGTGGGACAAGCGGCAGCTAAAATGTGCTCTTTCATTTCAGCCTGGAGGGTGGTTTTTCAGGCCTCTGATGAAGTAATTGGGAAGAGAGGAGGAGCACTGATTTCATGAAATTGCTGCAGGATATAATACATACAGCTGGTGGGAAAGTTGTCACTGGCTCTGTCCTGAGAGACACTCCCTGAATCCTGATAAGGAAGCAGGATGAGAGAGGTGGTGGGTCTGGGGTGGACACCCATGGTCTGTGTTGGGCTGGTGCAGTTGGTTGTCCTCTCTGTACACCCTTTGTCAGGGAGAATATAAAGAGAGCAGAAGCAAAGACTTGAAGCCCTTGACACTCAAAAAATGGTAGGGAGACATGGGCAGGGGTGAGAGGTAGACTCTGGAACCAGACTTTTGCAACTCAAATCCTGGCTCCTCTACTTACCAGCTGGGTGACTTTGGGCAAACTGCTTAGCCTCTCTGTGCCTTGTTTTTTTATCATCTATAAAATGGGTATGATAATGTTAACCCACTTAATTAGGTAGTTGCAGAAATTCCGTGAGTCCATCTATATAAACGGTTCTGTGCAGTTTTATCAAGTAGAAGGCACTGTATAAATGGGAGCTATGGTGGTGCTGGGAAGGCCTTCCTGGGACATGCAGAGAAAGTTAGACAAGGGGCTGAGGTTCAAGCTTACCGACCTACTGATGGGAACCAGCTCTAATTAGGATTTGAACCTGGAGACTCTGATAACGTTGGGGACCAATCCTGTGACCACACAGGGTAGATAGTGCTTGCAGGTTAGGCCACAGTCCCCTAGAATTGTTGGGGTTCAGACCACTGCTGCTTCCTGGGGGATGTTAGGGTAAGATGGGTCTAGCTAGTATGCTCCACTGTCATTTGCCCTCCCTAACTACTTTTGTTCCCTACAGTCTCACTACCGGCCATTCTACGTCAACAAAGGCAATGGAATTGGGTCCAACGAGGCTCCATGAGTTCCAGACAGGCAGGAACGATGCACCACCACCCCTGCCCTCCTCGGCTGACCCTGCTGCTTTTGCTACTGTTCTCATTTGGGTGGGAGGGAGCCCAGTCCTGTGCCTGCCCTCCCCTAGCACTCTAATGGCCATCCCAGTCTCCTTCCCCATTAGCCACACTCCATCCAGGACCCTCTCCTGTTTTGAGGCTTCATTGGTCACCATCTTTCTTATGCTCAAAGACCAAGCATCATAGGGGTGGAATATAGGTGGACTTCTCTCCCCTAAGCCACTGCCTTCTTCCTCTTGGGCGAGATCGCTGGGGTTAGCAGTAGATGCCCGATAGTACCAGTCTGCCCATGCCTCTGTTGTCTTCAGGCTTTCTGGGCATTTCTCTCTATGCAGTCAGTAGGTGCCTGGCCAAAACAACTGCCCATCTCCCATCCACACAGACTCACCTTTTTCTTCCCAGCAGCATGGCTCCATCAGGAGACTGGCCCTATGTGCCCTGCTCTGATTCTACCTACTGATGCAAAACCTAGCAGACCCTGAAGCCCTTGGCCCCAGAGAGGGAAACTTCTCAGTGTCTTGGAATCATCCTGCCTGGCTTTGGGTCTCACATCCACCTTGAGTCTGTGGTCCCTGAGGATGGGCTCTCCTGGCTGGCAGGATGATCTTAGCCAATATTTTCCCTTCTTCTACCTGCCGAGATGAGCAATTCCCTTGGCATGATATAATCTACTTATGAAAATAGCTACTGGTTAGAGCAGGGGGAAGGACAGAGAAAATAGCTACTGGCCCAGCTGCCCTGAGAGAAATATCATTCATCTATAGAATTTCATCAGTTTTATAATTTTGTGTTCTCCTGGCAATGGGAAGTAAGCATGCTGGTGAAAGTGGCTGTGCTGGCCACTGCCAGTGCTATTTACAAGAGTGCCTTACTCACTGTCCCCACCCTCTTGCACAGCTCCTGTCACAGAATCTTCCTTTTTCCTCTGACTGCCCTCCATGTTGCACGTTGTTAAGAGACCCAGGGCCTCGAGAGGAGGCCAAACCAGGAGCAGCAAAGTGGAGTCATCCTTCCTCTCACAGCCCCATCCAGGTCCATGAGGGCTATGGGGAGGTGGACCAGCTCTCAGGGGTAGGGGAGGGAGGCAGGGTGGGAGACACTCAGCTTGGGCATCCTCCCCAATAAAGTACTAATCACCTACTTCTTTTGTATTGAATGCATGTTTCCCTCAGAGTCACCAGAGATACTGGCTATAATTCTTCTAATTATACTTTCCCACCTCTGATGGGTGTGTGGTCATCTTCCCTCTTTCTTCTAGAAGATGTGACTCCTTTGGGTCTCCCTTCGACCCCTCCCACCTCCATCTGAGTCCCTGGGGTATAGTACAGGAGACTGGACCTTTCTGAGGCAAGCCTCAGTTAACAATGAGCAGAAGGGAGGACATGGAATGGGGTCTTAGAGTATGTCTACTCCCCAGAGAGTTGTGAGTGCTCAGACCCCCTGGCCAGCCTACCCTGAAGTCTCTAGAAGGAAGAAGGGCCCAGGAGTGGCTACATGCAGGCTGAAGTATAGGCTCACCAGAGGCTTCAGTCCTGAGGGCCTTCTCAGAAGTGGGGATGACTCCCTGGGCCAAGGGCTAGCAGGATTGCTGGGCTTCTGAGGGACATGGAGAAAGGAAATGAGGCCTTCCAGTCCCTGGAAGCCCAGAGAGGCCTGGAGGGACAGTCAGTGAAGGTTTCCTGGAAGAGGCAACCAAGATAGAAAGTATGACTGAATAGGGAGGAAAAGAACTCGCAAGAAAGCCACACCTTTTCCCTTTCTGTGGTCAGGCCCCTCCATTCTCATATCCTTCTTTTCTCTGCTCTCCATCAGGGGCAAAATGACACCAGGGGAGCAGGCCCCCTCACTTAGCGAAAGTTCCTAAGGAGCTTACTGCTGGTCAATAGTAGCTTACTGCTAGTCCATAGTAGAAAGGCAACACCCTTCCCTCCTTCCTCTCTGCACCCTACTGGGCCAGCAGCCATGCTTCCCAGATCTGGGATTCTTGGAATCAGAAAAGGGACAAGAGACTGGATAGGAGAGGAAGACAGAAAAGAACGGAGGGGAAGAAAGAAGAGAAAAGTGAAAAGATCCTTGCATCTGTATAAGACCTTCCTGAATACTCACTTGGGGCTGTATAATCTGGGCAAGCTACTTGCCCTCTCTGGACCTGACCTTTCCCATCTACAAAATGAGGTGTTTTCACTGGATCTTTCCTGAGGCCCTTTCCCAGATCTAATAGTCTGTGTGGTAAAGACTACAGTGAAGGGTGGTTGGAAGGGACTAGAAAATTGAACTTGGTCCCAGATGGGGACACTGTGAGCAGGATATGTTGAGAACAGGTCGAATTAGACTTCTAAATCCCGAGGCTCTGCTTACCCAGCCCAACTGCTCACCTCTTCTTTAGACCCTGTCAGTGGAATGAGCTCTTCCCAGGCTCTGCTCTGGGCCCTCCAGAAGATGGACTCTGATATCAGGGGTTATTCCACTTCATTGTCTTAGAATAGTGAGGGCACATGGACAGAGCTTGGAGGTTAGAAGCAGTTAACTTGAGGAGAGGTGATTGGAATGGAGCGTGAAAGAAATAAAAGTGGAATTGGGGATATGCCCATTGAGGTGGGTATCTGGGACATTTCATTGTGTGGGCATCTGAGTTGGAGAGCAGAGCTTGGAGCCACACTGAGTTAGAATCCTCACTGTACCAGTCACCAGCAATGTGACCTTAGGCAAGCCACCCAGTCTGTAAGAGATAAACAGCATTTTAAAGGATTTTTGGGAACAACAAAACTGTGCAAAGCACCTGGCATAGAAAATGCTCAATAATTGAGACATGATGATATTATTACTGTTGTTGAATTATTGACAACAACAATGACAATATCTAAATATGGGACCAAGCTTGATTTTTTTTAACCTTTTTAACCTTCTGCACTTGGACAGGAAGGACCCAGTTGGGGCAGCTGTGTAGTTTGCCATCTCAATTCCAGCCAGGGAACCCCTGCAGGGCTCTCTACAGTTCTGAGATATGGACAGCAGGTGGCAGCATTTCACTGTGGTTAATGAGAACTAAGTCTCCTCCCAGACCAATGGTCAGGCTGGCCCCACCCCCTTCCACAAGGGATGCCCCTTTCTCTCCACTTTCTGTGTGAGCTGAATAGACCTTGTTGTCCTAGACTGTGAGATATGTGACAATGGGACAACAGTCCTCAAGCTGAGCAGGAACATGGGTCTTGCCGCTCACTCCAAGCCCTGCTCAACCGGTCACGGAGTCTGCTCTGTGCATGGAGATCGCAGGCTGAGGTATGGGGAGTGTCCTCCATGTGAGCGCTGCTGCCTTGGGCTCTCTCTGAGGGTGAGAGTGGGCCTAAGCGGGGAGGTTAGGTGGGGGTGTCAGCTTCAGTTCTGCAGCTTTTGAAGTGTAGGGGGTGGGGGTCGGGGTGCTCTGTATAAGGCAGACCACCAAGTGAAGTGTGAGATGGAAAAGCAGAGCCCTTGAATTCCAAGGTAAGTAAGGGGCTACAAACTGCAGAGCCCCTTGATTTCTATCATCCTCAGATCTACCTGTGGAACGGAGAAATTTGTACCTTCTTTCTGATGGACTACGTAGAGCAGGGGTCCTCAAACTCTGGGGCCATGGATCAGTACCGGTTCGTGGCCTACTAGTAACCAGGAGATGAGCGGCAGGCTAGTGAGTGAAGCTTCATCTGTATTTGCAGCCACTCCGCAGTGCTAGTATCACTGTCTGAGCTCCACCTCAGATGATCAGACATTAGATTCTCATAGGAGCACTGGTCCCTGGTGCCAAAAAGTTTGGTGACTGTTGATATAGAGAGGTCAGAAGGGTAAAAATCAGGACCCTAAACTTTTTAACTGTCTAAAGGAGGTAGGTGCTTGGAGAAAGAAATGTGGGCCCAGATCTTGTCCTAGCCTCATTTTCCCACCAAACCCTCAAACCACCTTCTAGGAGTGACCCAGGCAGTTTTATCTTTCTGAGTATTGTCTATTATGTTTGAAAGTAAACTGTTGTTCAGCTACAAAAACAAGGGAGATAAATGCTAATTGCTAGGTAATGTGCCAACTCCTGGTTCCTAATTCATCAGCTTGCCAAAGCTGAGGCTAGGAAGAGGCAAAGGGAAATAAGAGGGAGTGGGGGCCAAGACCCTGGGAACAACTATACCCTTTTGCAGGAGGATGTGGCAGTAGAGAGGTTAGGCAGGAACCTCTCCTCAGGAGCTGAGAATGATGCCCTGGGTCCTTGAAGCTCTCTAGGGAGGACAGAAGCCAGGGGAGGGAGGAAAGGGAAGTCTTTGGCTGCTCATGGTTATTAAGAAATTAATCTCAAGTGGGCTGATAATTTGTTTCTCCCTGGCCTTGTGGCTAGCTCATTTCTCTGAGGTGGGTTCCATTCTCATATTAAGACCCTCTATGGGACTGAATTGATAGGCTGCAAACTCTGTGACTGATCGGCAACTTGCAGAAGGTGGATCTAGAAGTAGAAGGCATTGCCTTTGAGAGCCCATCACTGAAAAAACTCCTGATTATTCCTTGAGATGTAAGGTTATGAGTCTTTGATGGCCCAGGTGGGACTGGACGAGATGACCTGAAGCCCAAGATTGGGTCCATCTTGCAGGTTTAGGTGAGAGAGAGAAGCACACATGTCCTGCAGAAGGGCAAGGATGTGAGGGCAGGACTGGAGGGATCTTTTCATTCATTCCCAAATACTCATGGATGCCAAGGTCCAGACATGGGGGATAAAGGAGGCACAAGTTGCTGCTCTTCATGGAACTGAAAGCTAGTCAGGAAGCAGAGAATAAAGTCACAGGTGAACCTGTAGGCTGCTTTAGATGGAGAGAATTGCCATGATGCAGGGAGGCTGAGGAGGCTGTCACAGCTGTGTTGAGACTGGTGAAGAGACCTGCCCTGGTGAGTGAGTTCGGTGTCTGTGAGGACAGAAGCCAGCATGGCTGGAGGATAGTAAGGAGGGGATGACAGACAGCAGCAAGGTGAGCAGGGTCTGATCACACAGTGCCTCATAAGGAGTTGGGGTTTTACTGTAAGTGTAGTGGTCACTTCCATAGGAGGGAGAATGATCAAATTAGTGCTTTAAGAAGAGGGCTCTGAAATGAATTGTGGTGAAGCAGAGTGGAGGTCCAGGCGAACAATGCCAGAAACATAGATAATGAGGCTGATTGTGGCAAGTGGAAATGCTGACAGCATTTCAAGTGGAGGAACAAGCAAAGAGCTGGAGGAGAGAAGTACTGGAGAATGTGGCAGTTTGAGAAATGGCTAAGAGCAGCCCCAAGGGCAGGTGATATGGTGAGAGAGCAGGTCCCAGCTGAAGGGAGAGCTAACCAGGGAGGGAAGAAGAAACTCGGCTAGACAGACTATGGAAGAGGGACTTCTGTCGTGGGGCATGGAAGCAAGGAAGGCTCATTTGAGTGATACAATCCCAGAGATTGCTACTTGCTGTCTGCCCTCGTTGGAAACAGCATGCTGTCCTGAACCTGAATACTGACTCTGCCAGAATCAGTGGAAGTTAGCAGTTAGGTCAATAGAAGTTACTTATTCTTCCTGGTTGTCAGTTTTCTCATCTGTGAAATGGAGCCAATAATAGAGATCACTTAGATTAAATGAAAGGACGCAAATTAAGGGTCACCACTGTGCCTGGCATGTTGTATCTCTGGATAAACAGATGCTCAGTGAATGGTGTGGAGACCAGAACAGAGGGTGGGAGTACTACTTCCCTTTGTTCATTCTCTTCTAACCCCTGCTTTTGCTGCTAATGATGGCAGAATCCAATCTCACCATTCAGGGAAGGAGCCCTCAAGACCACCCAGCTGTGGTTCCTAGTGGCCAGCTAGCTGAGCTTGGGTCCCTCTTTCCCCTTGTATGTATGCAGTCATGGTCCTCCAAGAGGCAAGGGAGCCAAATGCAAAAAGGATGGAGGCTCATGCTTCTCTAAGTGTGTAGGGCTGGCCATTACATATGTGGATGGTCAGGGTAAATTTACATGCTTCACCCTGCTTACACAAATAAGCTTCTGTATTCTCTTTCTCCACTGAATCTGAGTCATTTACATTGGCCCTGCCAAAGATGTCATCCTGGCCCCAGGGAAGGCGGTAATGGTCCTCACTGCTGTCCCGGTGGGTTGGCCCAAGGCTTTGAGATCCCATGTCCACATCCCTGAGCCTACTGTTCCAGGTCAGCCACAGAGGCTGTCTCAAGGTGTCCAGTCAACCTCACACCCCTTCGTGGGTAAAGAGGGACCTGGGAGTCCATCCTCATAGTCTCTAGCCTCAAAGGCTCCTTGTTCTGAAGCTGCAGGGTTTGGCTTACAGATGACTGGGAATACAAAGACATCCAAGAAAGTTTATGAAATGAAGACAGGAAAATATGAATTATGGGTATTCTGCTGTTTTGCTAAGAAAGAGAGAAACAGAACAAATTTGCCTCGAGGATAATGCACAGGAGACTGGCTGGCCCCAGGGAGGAGCTGGGGCTGCAGGCAGGGCAGAGGGAGACTTTTGCCCTATATCCTTTTATAACTCTTGTGTCTGGAATGCTGTGACTGCATCACATACACAAGGTGAATCAGCTGTTCCAAAATCAATATAAATGTAATGTGAAAACCCTATTTGTGCAGCACACGTTTGTTGAGGGGTTGGGGGTAGGCATGAGGGTGCAGGAAAGTAAGCCCTTCAAAGAGTGAGGAGGTGGGAGCAAGGTAAGTCCTGGATGATAATGGCAGATGGTGAATGCAACATGCAAAACCCAGGGTCCTTGGGCCTAGGGAGGAGAAATCCAAGTGGGCAGTTAGGGAACGTCCCGGAGGAGGGGTACTTGAGCCATTTTGCATGAAGCATAGGAGTTGACCAGATGGAAAGGAGGGAGAGGGCTGGATGAGGTTGAAGTGTGAGTTTCTACTCTGACTGCCAGGACCTGGGGTGCATTTGGGCCCTAGCAGTTCCATCTGTAATATGGGAAGAATTTTCTCATGAAGCCAGTAAGGAAAGTAGTTCCAGCCCCTAGAGTTTCAGTGATCACCAACCCCTCTGGCCTTCCTGGAGCCATAGATGGTAGCTTTAGGATTCAGGTCTGTGCTGGCTACTGCTTCACAGAGAGGCACTCTGCTAGCCGAGGACAGCAGGCCAACTCCTTTTAGCAGTTTCCCTCTACTTATGGATTCCACTTGTAGGCGCCGAGTCCAAATCCTACAGGATTTAATATCCACTCTGTAATCTACTGGCACCAATAAGCATTATCTAACTAAAGCTTAAATTGAAAATGCTAGGCTTCCATTTTCCCCATGCCATTGGGAAAAGTCGGGGCTCTCTACATCCCATGTAATTTACTCTTGCACTAATTAAAGTATGTCACACTGATGTCCTCAAAGGCATACGGCCTGCCCCCAACACACCTCAGAATGCATCCTGAAGTGGATGAGGCAAGGGAGGGGCACGAGTTGGCCAATTTAAGGCTATAAGATCGGTCCTGTGTCTATCCCAAGTATCTTTTGCTTTAAGCCCATTTCATTTCCTGAGAGGTCAAATAGTTCACTTGCTATAGTGGTCATTCAGCCATTCAAGCACTCAAGTGCATATTTATTAAGTGCTCATGGTAGGTACAAAAGTAAAAGATGCTAAACACATAGTCAGGCTCTTTGAACTCCCTCATCCCCCATTTGCCTTGACAGCTTTATATGATGCTACTTTCCAGACCACATCAGCTCATAGAGAAACTTGGGGGTAAGGAGCAAAAATGGCTAATGTTATAGATGCTTACTTTTCATGAGACATAAAATAACTTTTTAAATTAAGCTTTTTATTTTGAGATAACATGCGGTTGTATGGAATAATACAGAGATTCCTGTGTACCCTTTATCCAGTTTCCCCCAATGGTAACATCTTGCAAAACCTTCGTACAATATCACACCTGGGATACTAACATTGGTAATCAAGATGAAGAACATTTCCATCACCATAAGGATCTTTACTGTTGCCTTTTCACATGTACCCTCACTTCCCCATTTCTCCTTCTTCCCTGACTCCTAGCAACCACTAATCTGTCCTCCATTTCTATCATTTTGTTATTTTAAGAATGACAAATAAATGAATCATAGCATATGTAACTTTTGGGGATTGGCTTAAGTGAGTCACTTAATTCTCATAACAATTCTACAAGGTAAGCATCACTATCCCCATTTTACAGAAACATAAGTTGAGGCCAGGGCAGCAAAGTAACCTACAGAGGTAGGATTCAAGTTCAGCTCATCCTAACTCCAAACCAAGCTCTCAGCTGTTAACATGGACTTGCAGGTATTGTTGGGGCTGATAGCCCTTGATTCTTCTCATATGAGGAGCTCCCCTAACACAGCTGGAGGTCTTGTCCCTGGACTATTGAGGGTCTCAGTCCCAAGCTGTCTTCCCCAAACCTGAATTATTAAGAGCAGGCATAAAGGGAGCACCCTGAGACCCCTACTATGATGAAGGGAAACAGGGATGATGCTTACTGGGGACAGAGATGGAGCTCCCAACTTGCCTAGAGGGGCTGGCAGCAGGGCTCAGGTGTGCCCTTCTACCTGACTGCACAACAGGTTAATTGTACTCCTCAGGTAGGGGCGGGGCAGGCTCATGCACTGAATTCCTCCTCCCATCCCCCAACTCTGTCTAAGCCTCACAGCCTGAGATTGGGTTTCATGGCCTTCTGGTTGGGTCAGCTTTGGGGCCACAATAGGTCAGTTCCAAAGCAGTGTCACTTGCAGAGCTAACCAAGCGTGGGATTGCTTGGATTGCTAGAATGAGCATTTCCCATGTGCACACTCTCCCATCAGCCAGCCACAGGCCTCTCCAGCTCTCAACTGTGTCCTGCTCCTGTATTAAATTGACCCGGTGACTGCCAGGGGTCATGAAGCCAGTACCCATGGCTCCTACATCACCGTTGACAAGGCCCTCATCTCCCCGTGGAAGCCTCAGCCCCTGACCCCTGGGGAGGGGGCGGGGGTCTCACTCTCTCTGTATCCAGTGGAAGGGCTAGATAGTCAAGGGCTGGATGAAGTTGAAGCATGAATTTCTACTCTGACTGCCAGGACCTGGGCCTTAGCATTTCCATCTGTAACATGGAGAGAATTTTCTCAGGAAGCCAGTAAGGAAAGCAGTTCCAGCCCCTAGAGTTTCAATGATCACCATTCCCTGGCCTTCCTGGAGCCTGGAGGTGGTCACTCCCCAGACTCAGCCTTGGTGTGTGGGAGTTGGGCTGGGGTTAGTACATAAATATATGAGTGGGAAAGAGAGGGGACCTGCTGTTTACCAGGGTTGGAGTCAGCAGTGGTACCCAAGGCCCTGGACATCAGGAGTCTGCTAGAGGGCAGAACAAGTGTCAAAGGGAGGGAGTTATGATGAGGGTGGGCAATTTTCACTCAATGAAAGAAAGAACTTTGCAGTTACTAGAAGTATCCAATAGTAGCACAGACTGCTTTGTGAGACAGTGAGGTTCCTGTCAGCAAAGACTTTCATTCATTTGTTTAACACACATTAATCATCTTCCTTGGGAAGGCATTACATCATTGCAGTGCTCAGCTCTGGAGTCCTGCAGATGTGGAGTCACTCCCAGCTATGCCACATACTACTCCATTGTCTTTAGCAAGTTCTTCATGCCTCAGTTGCTTCACCTTCAAAACAGGAATACTAACAGTTCCTTACATACCTTGGTAAGAAAATCATAAAGACTCTTAGTCCCTTGCCTAGTATCAGCTAAACATAGGGAATGTGCATGTGTTATTTCACAGGTGCTATTACCTCTATTCTATAGGTGAGTTAAATAAATTCTCCACTACTCAGTGTCTGAGTGGGGATTTGAACCCAAGTTGGTCTTATTTCAGAGCCTGTCCATGGTCCTCCCCTTGGCCATAAGTGTAGGCCCAGTTAGGTGTTCAAATCTGAGGCTGAGGGACTTGTATCTAGAATATAGAAAGAACACTTACAACTGAATAATAATAAGGCGATCAAATTTAAAAATGGACAAAGAATCTGAATATATTTCTCTAAAGAAGATATACACATGGCCAATAAGCAAATGAAAAGATGCTCAACATTGTTAGTCATCAGGGAAATGCAAATCAAAACCACAATGAAATACTACTTCTCAAGTAGTAGAATGATGATCATCAAAAAGATAGACAATAACAAGTGTTGTCAAGGATGTGGAGAAATTGGAATGCTCATACATTGCTGGTGGGAATGTAAAATGATGCAGCTACTTTGCAAAACAGTCTGGCCATTTCTCAAATGGTTAAACATGGAATTATCATATGACCCAGAAATTCTACTCATAGGCATATACCTAAGAGAAATGAAAACATATGCTCACACAGAAACTTGCACGCTAATGTTTATAGCAGCATTATTCATAATAGCCAAAAGGCAGAAACAACCCAACTGTTCATCAACTGATGAATGGGTAAACAAAATGTGGTCTATCAATACAGTATTTTTCAGACACAGAAGGGAATGAAGTCCTGACACACTACAACATAGATGAATCTTGAAAACATTAGGCTCAGGGAAGGAAGCCAGACACATGTTAAATAATTCTGTTTCTACAAAATTCCAGAATAAGCAAATGCATGGAGACAGATAGTATGTTGGTGGCTGCTTAGGAACTTGGGTGGGGCTGGAGGAATAGGGGTAGTGGCTAAAAGGGGTTTCTTTTGGAGCTGGTGAAAATATTCTAAAATAAACTGTGATGATGCTTGCACATTTGTGAATATACTAAAAACCATTTATTGAGTTGGTATCTCAATAAAGCTATTTTTAAAAAGAGAAAAAACCAATAGAAAAAATCTGAGGCTGAGGGGTGAGGTATGGACAGAGAGATAGAGACTAGGGAGTCAATAGTGGAGACCTTGAGAAGGGTGACCTTGCTCAGGAAGAATTTCACAAGGGATTGATGGATAGAAACTGGAGGAACGCCTTCAAAGGGGAAGAGGTGCTACTGGGGCATACACCTGGGACGTGTGCAGGGGGAAAGCTGAGCCGGTGACCTCTGGCAGCCCTCAAATCCTCTAGCAAGAGAGGTCTGGTCAATTTTTGGAGGAGTCAGGGTTCCGATAACTCATTTACAGCTTTGAGGAGCAGTGGCCCTGACCACCTGTCTACCTTCAGGTAGAGGCTATCACAGCACCAATGTGATTGCACAGAGGGACAGAACTTGGCCTGGTCAGTCCCCGTGGATGGAGCACAGATGATGGGAGCACGTGTTTGGAGACAGCAGACCTCTCTCAATTCAGGATCCTATCAGTAGTCTGGGATGGTAATTTCTTTCTCATTGGGTTGCCCAAGGTGAAATTAGATGTGATGTTGAAAGCACCTGGTAAGAGTTTAAATGTTAGGTGAAAATTGATCTCAGTTGGTCTTTGCAATAATCCTGTGAGTAGATTGGTCAGGTGTTACTGTGCCCATTTTACAAATAAAAAAAATGGAGAGGCTACGTGCTTTGGCTACTTGCCAAAGGACACATTGTGAGAGGGAGGGCAGAACCAGACCCTGTCTCCAATGAAGTCCACCATACCACCCTCTTGCCTGATACCCAACAACACAGCCAGCTGACATCTTGTGCAGCGCCATCAACAATTCTCTGATTTCACCTTCAAGACAAGCTTCTGCTTAAGAAGGATGGGTATCATTCACCCTACCTTATAGGTGAGAAAAACTGAGACTCAGAGACAGACCATTGAACATTATTTAGAGCACCTGACTTCCTATTAGTTTTATAGCAGCCACACCATGATCCTGGAGTCTTTTAGACTCCAAGATACGTCAGGTCAAAGGCCTTGCGATGAAAGGGAAGCCTGGTAGGTGCTGAGGACAGAGGAAGTAGTGCAGGCTGGTGGGTGGGTCTGTGCAAGGTCAAATGTGAGTGGCACTGGCAACCTCTTCAGTGGACCCCTCTACCTCTCTCCCTGCTCCTGTGGGAGGAAGGAGAGAGAAGACTTCTCTACCCAGGCTGCATATCAAATAGGAATTACCCAAGCATTCTTGATAAACAGCAAGTAGCTAGCTAACAGGATTAATCTAACTGCACACAGACACAGATGGGAAAAATCAAAACACAGACCTCAGACTAAATGACACCACTTCCTGGTGGAACCTCAGAGCATTTCACCCAACTTGCTCATCTGTTGCAGGGGTGAGGACAGCAGGAAGAAGCTGTGCATGATGCCCACGTGGGGCAAGAGAATGTTCCTAGAGGAGGGGTGGGGGCCAGGGCATTCAGGCAACCATTGAGGGAGACAGCAAGGTCTCTGAGGGTCCATAGCAGCAGGTGAGTGGGTACCCCATGAAAGGCTGAGGCAGCTGCCATCAGTAAAGAAATGAGAGAGGCCCCAAGTGCTCCTGTGACCAACACACCCACCTTCAGTCCTGCCTGATGAGAAGGTCTTATCCCAGGAAACCCAAGCCTAGGACATTCACACAAAGAAGAGAAGCCAGGTCTTCGGGTAGGTCTGCATATGGTCTGGCATCTGGGCCTTATTCTGGCCTCTACATTGAAGGAAGGGAATGGAACACATCACCAAATAACCACTTTCAACCCACACTATAATGACTATTATAATCCCAGTTGAGGAAACTGAGGCAGAGTTAGTTTTCAGATCAGGTGGGATCCAGAGCCCATGCTTCTGACACTGCCCCAAGCTTTCTCTTAAATCATGGCTTTGGTAAGAAGTAAATATTCCGTCCTGGGCCTGCTTTGGGTTAGTGGTCAGCTCCAAGCCCAAGGTCAGAGTAGAAGTGTCTTAATCCCTCACAGTCTAGATTCCTGCTTCTCTCCACCTCAGCTAAGGACACCCATCCACTTTGGGGATGTCCTCTTTCTGGAGAGGCCAGCCAATGTGAGCTTGGAAGCCCACAGAAGGGGTTTCCGAGAGAAAGTAAGAAAGGTTGTAGAAATGACTTCCTTTGCCTCTCTAAATGGGAGACATATGGGGGTCACCATGTCCATCTCTTGGCCTCTCGAGTGGCAAGCAAACCAGGGGCAAATCTCCCTTTCCTCAAATCTTAGGAATGATAAATCTAATTGCTAATGTTAATTGAGCACTTTGTGCTAAGAGCTTCACTTCCCAAGCAATCTTATATGGTGGGAACTGTTTGTATTACCTCCAGTATGGCAAGTAGCTGAGGCCCCTGGACTATAAGTGGCACATTTGGGAGCCAAACCTAGATCCCAAAGTCCTGTAATATCCTGCCCTCCCAGGATTCTCCCATTGCCAGGTTCTTCAGCATGAGTCAGTAGAAAGGGAACAGGGTGAGACCTAGAATATAGACTTGGATTCTAGTTCCCACTCCCCCCACTGCCTGGCTCTATGGCCTGGGGCAGCCTCTTGGCCTCTTTGAAGCAGAAATCTCTGGTTTGTAAAACAAGAAGATCTTGCCTTTACCTGTATTACTGCTTTGTGGGAATCAAATGGGAAAAATATCTGATTGGTTTTCATGCTGTGTGAGGTACTACAAAAACATTAGTTATTCCACACCCCAGTGCAGGCACATTTCTGAGCTCTCTGCAGTTAAAAAAAAAAAATTAAGTGTTAAGAATAATTAATCATCACGTTGTTTATCTAGGCACAACTGCCTTGGGACCTCGATGCCCCTGGGGGCAAAATCAGTCTGTGCAGTGGGCAGGACCTAAGAGAATGGGACAGTGCTGCTTGTTAAGCATTGGAGTAAATTGATCCCCCCCCCCACCCTCATCTAAACAAGAACAAATTGCTGCCCAAGGTCCCCCAGCACTACATAGGAAGGTTAGGGCTTAAAATCTGGGATTTCACAGCCTTTCCCTTCCCTTGTGAGGGCTCCCAGGCTGCTTGCTCATAAGAGTGATTTATGGCAGAAATTTGCTGAGTGAGTGCTGTGTCAGCACTCCCCTCCTGCTTCTGCCTTCCCAATCTAGTCTCAGCCTCCCTAGAGAAACTCCTGTTTCTCTCAAAGCTGCCACTTATCTCCAACTGGTTCTCCCTTCCCTAGCTGCCCAAGGCCAAATTGGGCTTAATGTCAGTGCCTTTCTGGAGATGAGGAGCTGATGCTGAGCTGTCACTGTTGGCTGGGCAATTTGAAGGTGGTATGGGCAGGTGGGAGAAAGCATAGAAGGAGCTCTCCCAAGGCTGGGGCAAGCCATGTACTCCACTGTCCCAGGTGATCTCCCTGAGGCTCTGTATGGAAAAGGCAAAAAGGCCAAGTCATTTGCTTGTGTTTAGCAACCTACTCAGTGGAAGAACCAGCTTTGAACCTCAGTCTGTGGGACTCCGAAGCCCATGTGTGCCCCCATCCCCTGGGTGGATCAAGTCTAGACACCAGGACAGTAATCAGAGCTACCTCACTCAGGGCCATGCATCTCCCTGTGCAGGAGTCCTGGTGCTTTTCTACCAATCACAAAGTGTGAGCTGCAGCAATCCAAATTCTAAGTCTTACTGAGAAGAAAAATTCAGGGGGAGTGAACGTCAGGATTGAGGAGTCTGGGGACAGGAGGCTGGAAGCAGATATTGGATCCTTCTTTCCAAGCTTTCATCAAGGCTTGTGCAGAAGACCAGGGGCTAATAGAAAAGCAAATGACCCGTGAGTGGGTGTTGCCCAGCCAAACAGCCAGATCATGTCAGCATAAGTCAACAACAAATAGCCAAATACTAAATTTATGAAAGCCAAGTTGTCTATTATATTATTAACTCATTTTTCATATGAAGAAAAATGGAAATGCAGAGAAGTTCTTTAACTTGGCCAAGGTCGCACAGTTAATGGATTCAGAAAAGAAAGCCCTCAGCTGGGTGGGCTGTCTCTCTTATATATAGGAGGTAAGGTAGGCCACTCTCTAACCAGTCCTTGCTGCCCTTGCCCCTTATAGCACCCAGAATTGGGAGGCCTACTCTGCCCTCAGCTTCTGAGCTGAGCCAAATTCAGAGTGAGTACACTCACAGCCACTGCTTAGCCTCCCTTGGTGTTCAGAACTATACACTGCTCCATCCTCCCTGCTAGGATATGGGTGAGCTTAGGGATGCTGGGGTGGGCCTGGCATTGCTACCATAATTCACTTTTGGGACCCAGAGGGCCAACTGGACATTCTGAATGTACTGGTGGGTAGAGAAGGAACTTGGAGAACTGAAACAGGATGCTGAGATCTGAAGGGGGACAGGGAGCTACCCCAGGAGAGAGCAGGTACTAAATGGCAGGCATAGCTGTGATCTTTAGGTTACCAGCCTCGCAACCCCTGCCTTGGCCCCTTTCTAAGTTCTGGGAAAATGAAACACTAGTGCACTGGGTCAACAGGGCCAGACACTACATCAGACGCCCTGTGGCCTGACCCCATATGCTAGCTCTGTGACAAGACCAGGTGAAGAGGCTCCCACGGGCAGTTCTTCTAGCCTGTGGACAAACTTGTTATTTATATTGGTTCACATGTGACTTGCAACCATAGCGCACTCAACTTGGTCTGTCTGACTCTCCATGAAGACTCCAAGATTCCTTTCTGAGAGGCTGGCCCAGACAGGTTGGAGGGAGCAGGTAGTTATGATACAGGCCTGGGTTTGAATATTCCTCACACCACAACCTCTGTCCATCCTCACTACCCATGTATGAAACTTCCTCTGGCTTTCTTAGACTTCTACAACCCTCCCTTTACTCCATACCAGACATTTTCCTGAAGCCTCCCTCACTCTAGGACATCAGCTGCCTGAGCCTCAGTTCCCCTGATTTGTGGGTGACAGTAGCTACCAGATATCTCCGTTGGGAAAATGGGTGATTTCTGTGCAAGTGCTGTACAGTTAATGGGGTGCTAGAGCTGGCTTGTATTGGCTTATGAGAGTCAATTGTTAAATTTTCAGAGATTCTGCAAGCTTGTTGATAAACACAACCATTATTAAAAATTAAATTATATAAAGTTACAATTAAATAAGTTATATTAAACACAAAGATAATAAATACTCAAAACTCATTACTTCCTAATTATTTTTACATTTTACTGTTATCCAGGCTCTTGAGGTAATTTACACCAGTTGTATCTGTGTATAGTATTTCCAAATGCTATACAATGTCTCACTGTTGAGCAGCTCTTCCCAAATCCACCTTCAATGATGTGACTCTAAAATCATCTGGGATGGGAGTATTCACAAAATGGAAATTGGCAAGGGCTGTAAGTCGGGACTTCATTTATTGTTTTATTATTTGTTTAGACTTAAAACAGTATTGGAGAAAATCTTTATAGTGCAGATTAAATATAAAAAGTGTATTGTATGTGTAGTTATTACGTTATAGATACCACAAAAAATTGAGGAAATACTCTTGAAGTAATTAAAAACTATTACCCGATGCAGCAAAAAATCATTCACATCATTGATAAATAAAAGAAATTCCAACAAAGTTTTTTGTTTCTTGTTCCTTTTACCCATCAATGTGAAAGTAAATATCAATCAGCATTCATGTGGGAACCACACTTATTTGTCAGTTGCAACCATAGGTTGGCAGCAGGTGTAAGAGTTCTACAAAAATCAACAGAAGACTTCTGTGAGAACCAATTAGCTACATTGAATTTATAATAATATTTTATTATTATTGGTAAAATATGTGCAACATTTCCTTTATGTCAGCAAATTACATACGTGTATACACACACTTTTTTTCTCCCCTGGAGAGCCAGTTGTTGAACATTTACCAGCACGTCACTGATTGTACTTATGTACTTTTTATCCCCCACTTTTGCTCTAGGATTTGTATGGCATCATCAGCCTTTAATGGCAGCTCCAAATGGTTGGGAAGAGGACAAAACTGGACTTTCTCAACCTCCTCTTTAGCCCCCTCCTATTTCTAGCTGTGACTCGGCATTACCTCAGGGGGTCCCAGGAGAGTAGGTGTCCTTAGGGTATATACATGGGCAGGGAGCAGAAGGACCCAAGACCTGAAATTTTCCTGCTCATCTCTGGGAGGCATTTCCATCCATCACCTGACTTCATCTGGAATCTGACTGATGCAGGGCAGAGCAAATTTCCCTGAGTAGGGGGAAACCAAGCCCTGCACGGAGAGAAGAGGGTACTTTGGCAGAGAGTGTAGAAAGAATTCAACACACATACCAAAGTTAGAGTCAAAAAAAAAGTTTATTAGAAAAGGGGTAACACTCCACAGAGTGTGGTATCCTCTCAGAGGCAGAGAGTGAGGGACAATGCCAGAGACAAAGAAAAGGCACCGAAAAGGACAATGAGAGAGACAGAGTAAAGGCACTGAGAGGGACTCTGAGTGTTTGAGGAATTCAGTTTATGTCATTAGTTCCCATTTCCTTTGATATGGACAGACAGTGAGGGAGGGGATGAATATATAGCATGAAAGGCCTGCTGATAGTTCCCAGCCTTTAATCTGTAGGTTCCCCATGGTTTTAGCCACAGGGAATGACACTTGATTCCTGGTTTCCCCTTTACAGGTGTGGGGAATGGGCTGTTAGCAATCCCAGTAGAAATCTTCCTTCGTTCTGAAGGTGTCCTCCAGGCCTGGCAGCAGGGCTGATCAGCACATAGCAGTCACTGAATGTGGCTTGATTAACATTTTAATTCTCTTGCCTCCTCCCTACATTATGACCCTGATACCACCTTGGGTCGGGCTGCCATCATCTCTAGCCTAGATTTTGAGGAGAGCCCCTTACCTGGTCTCCAGGCTTCTATCCTTGCCCTGTCCACAGTCTCTTCAAATACATAGCCAGAGAGAGATACTTTTTAAACCTAAATCAAATCATGTCTTGGCTCCCCTTTCAAGTCTTTACAATGACCCTATGTGATCCATCCTCTTGCTACCTCATTCCTATCTCCTGCTGCTCTGCCCGTCTTGACTCTAGCTGTGCCAGCCACACTAGCCTCTTCGCAATTCCTTGTGCTCACTAGGGCATCTCTCCTCTCAGGACCTTTGCACTGGCTGTTCCCTGTCTGAAATGCTCTTCCTCCAACTATTTATTTGGCTCACTCCTTCACCTCCTTCAAGAGCACTCAAATCTCACCTCCTCACTGAGGCATTCCTAGTTTGCCTGTTCAACCCTATCACTTGCCTCCCTCCCTAATACACCTGATCTCCCTCACCCTGATTCCTTTCTTATTTTTCTCACAGCATTTCTCACATTATCATTTCTAATTTCCTTATTACGTTTACAATAGAAATTGAGTGTCACGATGGCAGGGATCTTTGTTTCATTCACGGCTATGTCCATATTCTGAAAGTAGTGCCTCCACGAGGTAAATATCAATAAATTTGTTGAAGAAATGCTTTGTGAGAGAAACGGTAACTTCTGTAAAGGAGTCTAGAAAGAGAGCAGAAAACATGTTTTTTCTCGACTGATGCCAGGACAGGAGGCCTGTCTGCCTCAATTCAGCCCAGCTTTTTCACTCGTCTCCCCAGCCAGAGCCTATACAGGGACCTAGATTAGGATTCTCCAGAGAAACAGAACCAATAGGTATATAGATAAACAGATATAGAGAGTTATTGTAAAGAATAGGCTCATGTTATTCTGGAGGCTGACAAACCCCAAGATCTGCAGTTAGCAAGCTGGAGACCCAGGATGGCCAGTGGTATAAAGCCAACCTGAATACTGGTAGACTGAAGACCTAGGAAAAGCTGATGTTTTAGTTTGAGTCCGGAGGCAGGAAAAAATTGCTGTCCCCACTCAAACAGTCAGGAAACTGGAGTTCCTTCTTACTCAGCCTTTTTATTCTATTATGTTCTTCACTGGATGGGGCCCACCCACACTGCTGAGGGCAATCTGCTTCACTCAGTACAGTGATTCAAATGCTAATCTCATCCTGACACCCCCAGAACGACATTCAACCAAACGTCTGGGCAACTTGTGGCCCAGTTAAATTGATACATAAAATTAACCATCTTACTTCCTTTACCTGTCCCAGGCCTTGCAGAGCAGAGGGAGACTGGGACACTGCAGCCTGAGTAACATACAACCTTCCACTAAGTATGCAATGCTGCTATCGACATGGCATATTAACACTACCATTTCTCTCCTTTTATCAAGGGACCTAGAAGCCAGGTAATGAGGAAAGGGAAGGTGGCTTGGAATAACCTTTGTGACCTGGCCTAGCCTCTGTTTTCTCATCTGTAATATGGACTTAATACAGTATTACCCATCGCACAATTGCAAGGCTCAAATGAGAAAATGCTTTGTCAAATAGAAAGCATTTTACAAGCCCAAGGTATTCGTTTTGCAAGCTATCTCACTCCTACTCAAGGCTGGCATGTTCCTATCTCTTTCTCTAGCCAAGAGAAACACTAAGCCCATCTTCTTATTTATTCACTATCTCATGTCCTAGGAGGAGGAACAAGGAAGAACACATAAATAGGGTCAGGACCTTTGAAAACAACAGTAGCAGCAACACATATGTTTGAGAGGCTAGGTAGAGATTGGTGCTTGCTTCATCCTGAGCCCTGGAGAGAATCGCCAGAATGTTGGATTTCTCTATTCTTGTGGCATTGCCCATCAGGAGGGGTCACAGTTCTGAATGTGGCAGATCAGATGCAGTATCAGAGAAGCTTCCTGTCTGGGGGCCATGGAAGAACCAGTCTGTCCTCCCAGGTGAATTGTGTACAGATGTGCCTGGAAGAAAGAGAATAATGGGAATAGGAGTCGGGAGCTCTTATCTGCCCAAAGAATGTGTGTTCCCACTGATGTTTTCTTACCACCTTTAGCATATGCCTTTTCCTTGGCCCTGTGTGGCAGGGAATCAGAAATAAGAAGGCACTGTCTTTTGCCCAAATATACCTTTTGGCTCTTCCATTCAGTCACCAGCAGAGCCAAAGTTCAGGTAGAAGTTTGTCCATCTGGATTTCCAAGATGCCAATGCCATTCACTGCCCAGCTGTGTCAGCTGTTTGGCAAGATGGAATGTGGATGCCTACCCCACGATAATGGGTCCTGAGAGGCCTGAGGCATTCCCAACAGAAGAGCCTATGAGGGAAACATATGACTAATGGGAAACTTGCACTGGGGTGGGGAAAAGCAAATATCCAGGAGACAGGAAGGCAGGCAGTTTCTGACCTCTTGTATCACACTGACAGCAGAGAGCACAGGAACACTTTATCCTTGCCCTCTGGGAGTGCCACACCCTGATGCTCATCCTAGGCTACTCTCTGTGATGGAGCTTCAGGTTAGAGGGTGGTATGAAGCTGTTTGGTTTCATGACACAGTTATAATGGGACTCATTCATTCATTTCTTCAATAGATATTTACTGAGAGCCTGTTTTGTGCCTCTGTGTTGGCACTGCTTCAGATGTGAGAATCCAGGAGCAAACAAGATAGGCTAGGTCCTTTCTGTCATGGAGCTTCCAGTGTCTTTGGAGAGACATCTGAATATATGAGAGCAAGTGTAAAAAGGAGAATCAGATAGAACCGAGCCTTGGATATGTCATCTATTAACTTAGTGACTTAACTGCTCCAAATCTGTTTCTCATCTTTAAAGTCAAGATGATAATGAGTTGTAATTTCATAGGTTGTAAGGATTACTTGAAAAAAGTACATGAAGTATACAATAGAGTATTTGGTTCATAGCGTATGTACCCATGTACACAGGTTTGCATTATTTTTATTGCTATTGTTATTATTAATATTGCATATCCAGAAATGAAAGCAGGAGAGACCTTTTTTCAGTAGAGTAACACCCTGGAAGAAGTATCTATACAACATCACAGCCTTTATATGGTAAAACACCAATTCAGCTAACTCCTTGAGTGTTTAGTCAACAAAGGCTGTAACAACTGGCATTTTTTTTTCCATTGGTGGCATCAGATGGTTATTCGAATTAGATGAACCAATTGGTTGTTCTGACATCATGGTGACCTAATCTAAGATTACTCATGAGTTTATCCAAGGTCCTGCTGCTTTCTCCCTCACAATGAACCTTTTGGCCGCCTGGTTCTAGCTTAATTTTATAACTGTTAAAAATATGTGACTAAGTGGGAAGGCACACACATGTGCACACGCACAGAAGCCAAGCCAACTAATGATTATCCTTGCTGAAGTGGGACTAAGAGAACCCAAACTTTTTATTTTGCCAACATCTCTTACTTCTTCTCAGACAGTTTTTTTCCACAGTAGAAGCCAAAGAGTCAAATTGCATAGTCTGAGTTTGGTCACTTTCCTGCCAGCCACTGGGCAAGGCTCTGGCTGTTGGCACACTGCTCTGTTGCCCATCGTGAGATAGCATCAGCTCTGCCTGGCATGGAAAAGGGAGAGCTGGCATTGCCCAGGCTGTTGGTGCTTGCAAGAAGAGGCAGAGGATGCTGGTTACTGGCAGACAATCCTGTTGCCACCAAAACTTGGAATGTCTGGGCAGCTTTAGCAGTGCAGACATAGAATTAGTATAGAGGAAGAACCTGCACAGCAACACTAGTCTGGCTCCTTGGAGCTACCCATGGAAAAATATTTCTTACTTGACAGAGGCAAAAAACATTTCAGAGGCAAATTCATATGAAGTGGGGTAAAGAGAATTCCAACACACCAATGACCCCATTTGGGGAGGTTTTTTTTACACTTTTTTTTTTTTTGCCCAATGTTTGGGAAACCTACATTTTCTGGATGTTTCTGTAGGTCTAATAAATGCCACTTCTGAGATCTTGGAAATTGATAAGCTAGTGAAGTCTTGGGGATTTCTCTTCTTGCTCTGGGAGTCATGTGTCCCACTGTCACCTCAAGCTTTCGATAAAGTCCATAATGACCCTTCTTTCCTCGGCCAAGAGACAGGCTGCTGAGCCAGGCACCTTTATTTCCCATAGGCAGACAGATGGAGAGCACTGCCTATGGAGCCAGGAGATCAGGATTCCAGGGTTAGCACTGCCTTTTACAAACTGTGGGATGCAGACAAGTTGCCTAACTTCCCTGGGCCTCATTTTCTACCCATCCTACCTATTAGTGTGAGGATTGCATGCAGTCTAACCTGATGAACCCCGAACACATGCAAAGCACATAGCCCTTTCATCAGACTAGATATCTGATAATTTTCCTCATTCTATCTTATTAGAAAGTTGCTTACTTAGATAAAACCCTCAGGAAAAGCAAGAAGTCCATCCTGGGGAAACCTCACTCCCTTTCTGTCTGTCTGTCTTTATTCATAGATCTCTCTGTACACTGACACTCTGCCTATTCCAAAGCCAGTCCCCAGGCAGGCTCAGACTTGAGAAGAGAGAGTGAGAAGTGAGACCAACTACAGAAACAAAAGATTAGAGATTCCTATTTCTTTCTTAGTTTCCTCTTCTGAGATGGGCAAAGCAGCCTGATTTATTTTTGACAAATGTATCTGCATCATGAATTATATTGGGAATGGAATTGTTACATTAAATCAAAGTTAATTTTCGACTTCTGTTCAGGGCTCCATAAATAATCAACTCCAGGGTGAGGTTATGGACTGAAGTCACCCAAATTATGCTAATAAGGATGATTAAACTTTTGAATTCTAAGTTTCTGGAAGAATAACAATCAGTTAGCATTTACATTTCTGCCATTCCATAGGATTTGTGGCTTTTTCTGAAGGTGCTATTAAATATAAATAACAATACCAGTTTTTAAAGCCAAGGTGAGCTGTTGGGGCATATTCTATTCTCTTTCCTGGTGTTCAGCTCCTGCAGATGTGGTTGAGAGCTCAGGCTCTGCCTTGTCTGAGGCAAACTTAGAAGGAAGGGAGGGTGGGACCACCATCATGAGAGCTATGCATTTGAATTTTCCCTGAAACGCCAAAGGGATTTTCAAATTCTGACAGAATCCATCAATTTTGTGTTGGTCCATTTGGTGAGGAATGCCAGGAAGCCCTCCTAAGCTTTAGAAGTGTGTCCATCTTCCCGGGAGGAATGATTTCTGAGGAATTTGAATTTAGGATTGGGTACCAGTTCTTACTTTTTTTGCTGGTGTATTTTGGGTCTTTAAGTGCTTTGTTGTCCTTTCACAGGCTCTGGGAACCTTTCACAGGATATTACTCAATTCCCTAGTTTAGCTCAAGAGGGGTCAAAAACATCTAGTTAGTTTCCAGCCCCAGGTTTAGCCACTTGTTATCAAAGCCTGCCTGATAGATGCTCATCTACTGATGTCTGAGCAAGGCCCGGTAGGCTGTGATTGCAATGATAGGTCAGCTAAGAAGTTACACTGCTGACTGGATAGCTATTGTTTATCCCAGTTTGAATTCAGTGTCTTAATGACCCATACAAGTTATTGTCTGAGCCAATGTCATTTTGCCAAGGTGTGTGAGGAATAACTCTTGTCCTGGCTCACCCTGCCTGATAGATGAGGGTGCATCTCTGCACTCAAGGGGCTACTCCTTTCTCTCCTCCATGTTTCAGGGTGATCTTGTTTCTCTACCACTTACCCAGATATTGTTTTTGAAAGTGTCTCATTTCAAGTGGATTTGGTCCAGAGTGATTGAGAACATTGTGTGACCGGGATTTGTCCTCCTTTGTTAGCATTCTTGCACGCCTCCTCACTCCTGTGGATTTCTAGAACCTCCATGACCACTGGTGGTCTATGGGGACCGGTGGTAAGGTGGGGGAAATCTGCATGCTTCACACTCATAGTATCTGAGGGAAGATCTCTAGAAAGTTCTGCTCCCACAACTTAGTGTGGTGTATCTCAGATACAGAACATGCCTCACTGTGTCTCCCCAGCTAAGGTGTGTCTCCTTGAAAATTTCGAGACAGATTGCTGGTGTTTGCATTTCGCTCTATTGCTCTGAAAAATCTTGTGTCCGTGAGGAGCTGTTTGGACACCAGCTCTGAATTTTAACATCAGTGAGCCTTGAAAGAATTGACTTGGCAGAGAGGGATCTGTGTCTATTGAATTTCTATTTTGATTCTTCATATACTTTATAATTCTGAAAATATACATTCCTTTGACTTAGAAAGCGAGCTCAAAAAGGAGCTCTTCATGCTGGCTTGGTGACAAGTCTATGGGGAGGAGGCCAGGTTTGCCCATTGCTGAGGGTTCTGAGGCAGGCCCAGCACCAAGAGGGAATCCTGCTGACCCCAATAAGCCTTCTGTTATAGGCAACTTCCCTTATGACTACAAGATCACTTGTTTTGGTCAAATTGATGGCTTATTTGTCTGAATATAATACTATAGGATATTTCCCTCTAAGATAGTGTGATTTCTTTGCCTGAAAGAGAAGCTGTGGGAAGCTAAGGAAGAGGCTCCAAATCAAAGAAGGTTTTTCTGAAGTAGACCCATTGTTATGGAAAAAGCTGAGGTTAGACCCATGTGTCTTAGCCCCTTTGTCATCATGAGTGTGTGACAAAGTTGAGCTGGCTGATGGGAGAGGGCAGAAGTGAGATGGGAAAGTGAGGAGCCAGGAGCTAAACCAAGCAAACCTGGTGGGAGGAACTCTCCTAAAAGTAGTTGGATTTGAAACACATGCTGACAGTTGATCAATCTAGGACCTGGTAATCTTGACCTTATCACCTTTATTCATTATTTTCTTATTCAAATCTTTTTTGGAGTATTTACTATATATCAGGCACTATTCTAGGTCCTTACAAGTGAATGGTGAGTAAAACAGAAAAAAATCCCAATCCTAATAGAGCTTTACTTTCTACTGTTGAGATGAGGGAAGCCAGATAATTAGCGGTTCATTTAAACACTTCTGTGTCAGATGATAACAAAGTACATTAGGGGAGGGGCATAGGAGTGTATGTTGGGGGAGGCAGTTTATAATTTAAAATTGGGTGGTCAGAGCAAGCTTTTCTTAGATGATGCTTCAAGGAAGAACTAAAGGAGTGTGGGCTATATAGCCATAGAGCTAGGTAGAAGAAGATCAGGCTCAAGAACAGGGAGGAGACCTATGTGGCTGGAATTGGGTAACTGCAGGGGACAAGACCCAAGAAGCAACAGGGAACCAAATCACACTTGGCTTTGCAGTCACTGTAAAAGTTTTCTTGGCATGATGGGGGCCATGGGGAGATTTGACAGTGGAGAGATATGTTCTATATATAGGCTCTTATAGGCTCCTTCTGGCTGTTGTGTTGAAAACAATGAATTTTAGATGCTGTCTGCTTAGATTAGGTCCTCATTCTGTTCTCATCACCGGACTGGAAAAAGTGTACATGACTATCAGATTTTTTAAACTCCACTAAGATTGAAATGTTTCTAAAGACCATTCAGTTGAATATGCCACAAATTTGTATTGATATATGAAGTTACAGAGCGTCCAACCTGAACCAATCTAGGTGTGACCATGCTGGGGTTAGGGTCATCAATTACAACCAGTTCTGACCCCAGACTTCCACGCTGGTCACATCTCCAGAGCCCCTGTGACTAATCTTTATACTCTGGTGACTAATAGCCATTTTCTGCCATTGGCAATGTGTCTCCACTCCACCACATGGGATGTCATTCAGGGCTGCTGCTCACCAGCAGCTCGAAGCATTGGATTGATACCACCCTATGTTAACTCAGATATGATCAAAGCCTAGGCACTCCAGCTCTCCAATGTTAAACTGACTTCCATGCCTGCTTGGAGGATCCAAACCCCAGGGGTTGGCAGCACCTATTTTCTGGTTTCCCTGGTAATTTTAACCTAAGAGTCCTGGGACCGACTCATCAGTGCAATACATGTTCCTCATTGCTTCTTCAATGATTCATGAAACCAGGAATCTAGCTGGTTTTAGAGGTCAACCATATAAGGCAGGACATTTCAATCTCTGTGGGTGGTCCAGCACCTTGGCTATGTGGGTGCTATGAGAAGGGGAAGGCCCATATGAAAATATGACCTCTAACATTCAATGCATCTGTGTGATGTCACTTATTAGTGTCTGATTAATGGGAACTTTCTCTCCAGACTTATCCCAGGCATGGGTCTGAAGATGTATTTAGGGACACTCCTAACTGAATTTCTTCCACAGCACTCAAAACAAGGCCTTATGAGTTACTGACTGAAGGGAGATCTGAGCTGACAGAATCAAAGTAAGTAGGTTTAGGAAATGATCCAAATTATGTCAAGGAAGATCCCATTGCTGTTCTAAGCAGTCAAATACCCCCTTTTAAGTGAAAGAGCTTGTTATTAAAAATGTGTTTTTTAAAAAATGAAATTTGTTAAATAAAATTTCAGCCTTGCGTTAAATCCAGGGGTTTATTTGGAAGTTCCATCTTCTAACCCTGTAGAGAGATGTGCTGGAAAGATCATACCATAGCCCCCAGCATGGTGAATCAGGAAAGTAGGTATTAATCAGGTTTCTTGAAATGAGTATACAATGCCTCTTCAGTTATTTTCTCAGCTACTTATATGGGTCACCTAAATTGTATTAAATGGTACTCCACTAAAATTCTCATTTCCTTAAGGGCTGAACCTCGAATCAGTATGGAACCCATGACTCTTCAGACTTTTATTCCTCGGTCCACTCCATCCCCTTGGGCCTCCCCTCTAGACTACTTTCAATAGAAAGCTATTTCTTACTGTATCAAGAAAATACAGCACACTGCTTTCCTATGACCTGTGCTCTCCCTTATCTACTACCCCTTAGAATAAGGAGAGGTAGCTGTCCAGGACAGTGTTAACTGTAATCTTACTTAATTCAAGTTCCACACAATGAAAGACTCCTTTGGAGATTTGATTAAGTTGAATTTAGGTCAAAGAGAGGGGGTTTCATTCAGCCCCACAGTCATTCACTCATCCAACATTCAGAAACAGGTGTAGAGCTTGGGGCTGGGAGTCAGAGGAGCAGTACTTGATCACTACCCTTTAGGAAGACAAACAAAAACAAATAGGAAATAACCACAATATATGTAATCAATTCTGAAACAAATGTATGTACCAATGGTAGAACAAACGAGGGACCACTGGAGAGGTGGGGCAGGACACAAAGGACAGAGAATCAGGGAAGAAACCAATTTTTGAGCTAAATTTTAAAGGCTGAGTAATACACCTGTGGTAATAAAATCATGGAACTCATTATCTCCTAAAGAGATTAATAGCAAGAATTGCAAATAAATTTAGATAGGAGCTGACGAATGTATGGAAATATGGTAAGAAGCCTAGACTTGACATACGATGGTGAGGACTCAAGCTCTGTTTGCCACAACAAGATACTTGGCAAGTTATTCAATGTCTTTGTGCCTCAACTTTCTCATTTGTATAATGGAAAAATACAATAAAAATGCCTGACCTGCTGACCTCATGGGGTTGCTGGGAGAATCAAAAGTGCCACTGTGTATGAACATGCCAGGAAATGGTCACATGCAAGGCAAGTACAAAGGCATTTTTAAAGCATTTTATTTGGAAATAATTTCAAGCTCACAAAAAGTTGCAAAATTAAAAATAGTACAAAGAATATTCACATATTACACATATTTTTTTTTCTGAACGATTCATGGAAAGTTACATGCATCATGGTTCTTTACTCCTAAACACTTCAGTGTGTATTTGCTAACAGGAATTCTTACATACTGCAGTATAGTTATCAACTTTTTGGATTTACATTATTTAACCCATCACCCATGTTACAATTTTTTCACTTGATCTAAAAATAGCATCTTGCCCCCCAGTACAGGATCCAGTCTAAGGATAGGTATTGCATTTGGTTTTCATGTCTCTTTAGCCTTTTTTAATCTGAAACATTCCCACAGCCTTTCTTTGTCTTATATGATACTGATATTTTTAAAGAATATAGTGCCCCATTTTAATAAGATGTTTCTCATTTTGCATTTGTGTGATGTTTCTTTATGATTAGACTAGGGTCGTGTGTTCTCGTAACAATAAGATGTAGGTGATGCTGTGTACTTCTCAGGGTATCACATCTAGAGGGATATAATGTCCATCTGTCTCTCATAGGTGATTTTAATTTTGATAATCCAGTCAAGGTGTTGCCTGATTTCTCTGCTATTAATTACCGTTTCCCCCTGTCCTCTTGCAACTAGTAAGCAATCTGTGGGGGGACACTTTAAGATCATTTCTCTATATAATTTTCTCCTAAATTTAATATCCTATTTCAAAAGGGAAAAATAAGAAAAAAGAAAGGATTGACAGAGTCAAAGCTAGTCAAAAACTCAACAGGGCAAATAACATTAAACCTTAAGGCACAAGAATACTCTTATTTGACTTGATGTTTGCCCTCAGTCCCACTGGGGCAGAGGTCCTACTCCTATAGTTTTGCTGGGCACAGGTTAGATTCCTAAGGCTTTAGGTAGCCCTGCTCCTATGGCTACACAGGGCATCACCCTCGTGGTGGCTCCCTACAGTAATTCTCTGGCTACCCTACCCCTCTAGTCTGGGGTCCCATTCCATGGCTCTTCTTGGGTAGAGTTCTGAACCTGTGATCCTGCCAGGTGTCCTTAGAAATCTAAGTGAAGGAAGATCCAATGGCTCATGCACTCAGTATATAAGCAGACACAGTGCTGCAAGTAAGTCACCAAGGCCCTGATGTCCTAAGGCCACCAGATTTATACCTGGGGTGCCTGAGAATAACCATGAATCACTTTGAGGGTAAAGAGGGGTTATTCTTCCATTGTCTTGAGCAATAGCTCCTGGATGACTAATCTTGTCATTTGGCCACAATCTTAGTATTCTTTCCCTAACAGGCTTTCTTATTCTTTTCAATATAAATAGGCCAAGAATAATCCAAATCTTTACATTCTGCTTACTTTTTGATTAATAATTCTTTGTTTTTTCCTTTATTATTTTATTGAGATATAATTGGCATGTAACGTTGTTAGTTTTATGTGTACATATGTTCAGTTAACATCCACCACCACACATAATTACAATCTTTTTTCTTGTAATGAGAACTTTTAAGATCGATTCTCTTTGCAACTTTCACATATGCAATACAATATTATTAACTGTAGTCACCATGGCATACATTACATTTCCAAGACTTACTAATCTTATATCTGGAAGTTTCCAAGACTTACTGATCTTATACCTGGAAGTTTCTGATGGGTACCACCTTCACCCATCCTCCACCCTCAACACCCCAGCAACAACCACCAATCTGTTCTCTATATCTATGAACTTGTTTTGTAGTTTTGTTCTGTTTTTTGTTCCACACATAAGTGAGATTATACAGTATTTCTCTCTCCAGCTTGTTCTACTTAGCATATTGCCCTCAAATTCCATGTTGCCATAAATGGCAAGCTTTCCTTTCTTTTTGTAGGTAAATAATATTCCTGTGTGTGTGTGTGTGTGTGTGTGTGTGTATCACATTTTCTTTATGTATTAATCTATTGATGGACACTTAGATTGTTTCCATGTCTTGGGCATTGTAAATAATGCTGCAGTAAATACTATCATGATTTTGTTTCTTTTGGATAAATACTCAAAAGTGGAATTGCTGGATGATTTTGTAGCTATGTTTTTGACTTCTTGAGGAACCACTATTCTGTTTTCCATAGTGGCTCTACCAACAATTTTGTCTTTAAATTATTTATCTTTTCTTGCATTTCACTATAAGCTGTCAAGAGGAACCAAGCTGTTCCTTCATCACTTTGCTTAGATATTTCCTCAGCTAAATATCCAATTTCATTGCTTACAAGCTCTACCTTCCACAAACCATTAGACCGCAAACACAATTCAGCAAGTTCTTTGCAATTTTACAAAGGATCTCCTTTTCTCCATTGTCCAATAACATGTTTCTCATTTCCATTAGGAACCTCATCAAATGGTCTTTACCATCCATATTTCTACCAACATTTTGTCCATGGTTATTTAAGTATTCTTTAAGAAGATGGACGTTTTCTCTACAGCTTTCTTCTTTTCTTTTGGAGCTCTAACCTTTAGTGGTCCATTCATGGCACTGGAGGATTTTTCTAACATGTACCTTAACACTCTTACAACTTCCACCCATTATCCAGCTCCAAGCCACTTCTATAGTTTTAGGTATTTGTTATAGTAGCACACCACTTCTTGGAACCAATTTCTGTCTCAGTCCATTCAGGCTGCTACAACAAAGTACCACAGACTGAGTGGCTCATAAACAATATATTTTTATTTCTCACAGTCCTGGAAGCTGGAAGTGGAACATCAGGCACTGGCAGGTTTTGATATCTGGTAAGAGCCCACTTCCTGGTTCATAGACTGTGTTTTTGTTTTTTGGGTTTTTTATTGTTGTTGTTGCTGTTGTTGCAGTATAATCCCATTCCTGAAGGCTCCATCCTCATGACCTAATCACTTCCCAAAGGCCCCAACTCCAAACATCATCACATTGGGGGTTAGGTTTCAGCAAATGAGTACTTAGAAGTGGGAGACACAAATATTCAGTTTATAACATCATTCCTTCCTAATCCCTATAGATAATCAGCTTCATCTTTATCTGATTTATTCATCCTGTGTTTCTTTTTGAATTATAAGCTGATACATGTACATTTTTTTGTTTTCCCCTAATTTCTTACACAAAAATAGTATACCAAACGCATACCATATATGTTCTTTTGCACTTTGCCTGTTTCACTCAAAAACATCTAGAAATCATTCTATATCGGTTCATAGTGATTTTCTCATTTTTTAAATAGCTGCACAGTACTATGTATATACACTAGAGTATATTCAATCAATTATATTTTTTAAGGTGATGACATTCATTGTAGAAACCTTCACCTTCGTAGCTAAATGCACATTATGTGCAATGAGACATTCAGAGCATCTTGGCATAAGCCTAAGGCTCACTCCCACAGGCCTCCATATTGTAATTGGATATTTCTGACAACTGTAGTTGTGGGGCACTTCCTCTTTCAACATGCATGAACTGATTTATATAAGGACCAAGAAGCTTCCTGGGATTAAAAGATAAACCTCATCTACTGTTGGACACGGACACAAATATGTTTGATGGATGGTGGGCTGGAGGGAGCAGTGGAATTAATGAGATCCGAGGAAAACCAAGCCACATGGGAAAATGACAGAGATTCTAAGAAAAAAAACTCATCTGAGTGATAAAGGTGGCTGGAGAGTAAGCCAGACCAGGTCACTGGCCCCACCCTTCATAGCGTAGTGTTGATGTATCACATCTTCCTGACCTAACCCCTTAGTGACATGTGTGGCTTGAAATAAAGGGGTTATGTGTACCCCTGCACTGAAACATCTGTGACATGTGGCTGCTCAGAAGTCCTTGTTATGTGTCACCTCTTGAATGAGTGAAAGGAAGCATTCTCCTTGTTTGCAAACTCAGAGCTGCTCTTGGAGTAGAAGCAGGAGGTAGCTCATTAGAACAGTGCTTGTCCTAGACTGTGAAAGCTTTGGCTTGGCTACAGGGATGGGGACCATGGTGGAAGTCCTCCCTGCAACCCATCAGGGGAGCAGGAGAACTGCTTGATAAACTGAATAACATCCAAAGTATCAACCTTTGTATTACTCTTGCGCTATGAATATTTCCCTTTTTACTTTGCAAGAGTAACCATATCAAGTTTCATTTTTTTCTGGTGGTGGCAAAATCAGGCAGCATTCCTAGTCACTGATTTTGGGCTTTACTCTGGTGGTAATAGGCTTGGCAGTGGCAAAACACTGGTGATAGGATGGAGTCCTAGAAGTGATACCTCAGGGATGCTCTTGGGCCTGGACTTGGGTAGTGGGAACAAAGAACAAGGCTAGTGCACCCTGTGCCCACACAGGACTTCTCAGAAGAGTCTCAGGAATATATGGGAGCAGTGGCTCCCCTACATACTGGACTTCCTGCTGCAACACAACTAGGGACTTGGAACACTGACATTTAGGCATTAAGGTGAGTAAGAACACCTTTTTATTTTTCAGTTGGGGAAGCCTGTGACATTCAGGTTGCATTTGTATAGGAATCATCACAGAGACCACTAATGTCCCCTCCCCCCATGCAGCCTGCCTGACATATGGTCAGTTTGCATCACACTAATTGACATTTGTTCCTCTGCTTCTGTGTGCATGCCTTATGTCTTTTCTTTTGTACTCCCCCCATCTCCCTGAAGGCAGTGACTGTCTTTTCACTTTCTCTCTGCCCCTACAACTCAGAAATAGTCAGACCCGCAGGTTCACAGACATCTTTTTTGCTCATCACTCCTAGTAGCATGTGCTTAGATCAGGGCTTATAGTCTTAGACTCCAGAGGACCTGATATCCTGAGTAAGGAGTTAGGAAATGGGGCACTTGACTTTTATGCTTCCTCCTCAAAGATCTTCCCTGACATTCCCCACTGCCATCAAAAAAACACTGCTGTCACTATTCACCTTCTTGCCCTGACTTACTTTTCTTTGTAGTACTCTTTACTCTCATATTTATTTGTTAATTTTTCTCTCCCATTAGAATTGAGCTCTATGACAGCAGGTTTTCTCCATTTTGTTCACTGCTGGTTGTTCATGCTTGGAATAATGCTAGGTACATAGTAGGCCGTTGGCAGATATTTGGTGAATGAATAAAATGTTGTTGCTGCTGCTAATGACACCAATGCTTCAAGTTCCTTACTTCTTTTAGGCACTCTTTGTCAGAAACAAAGACATTAGGGCAGTTGGGCTTCTCAGTCTTAAAAAAATCTACTCGAAGGTGTTCTGTGGTTTGAAATTCACCTGGAAGTTGTCCCTCCTCTGTCCTCCCCCAGTTCTAACTCCCTGGAGGAGGGGCTTCTTAAGAGGCCAAATGGTCATCACACCTTGAAGCCTCCACATTTAGCTCTATGTGGTTCCAGAGCTCTCACCAGTTTTCTTGAGAGGGGAGACTCAGTGTGACTGTAGGACTGGCCTGGTTCAAGCCTCAGCATCCCTCCAGGCCCATCGACTACCCCTCTCAGTATTTGTGAGTGCTCTGCTCCCTCTCTCAGTCTAGTCCTGACCCCAGGCAGAGGGGATTAACATCCTTATCTTAGTGCTCAGGAAATCTGTCTCAAGTGATGCTTTCTGATAATGTGTCCCTGACCTCATCCCTGAATTCTGAGAACCAGGCACTTGTCATAGCACCTATGCTCTCACCTCACAAAAAGGCAACCTATGGGATGGTGAAAATATTTGCAAACTATATATCTGATAAGGAGTTAATATCCAAAATATATAAAGAACTCATACAACCCAACAGCAAACAATCAAACAAACAAACAATTTGATTTAAAAATGAGTAGAGGATCTGAATAGACATTTTCTAAAGAAGATATACAGATGTCCAAAAGGTTTATGAATAGGTGCTCAATATTATTAATGATCAGGAAAATACAAATCAAAACCACAATGAAATATCACCTCATGCCTATTATCAAAAAGAATGGCTTATCAAAAAGACAAGAAATAATGTGTTGTTGAGAAAGTAGAGAAAAGAGAAGACTTGTACATTGTTAGTATAAATGTAAATTGGTGTCTCCAACATATGGAAAACAGTATGGAGGTTCCTCAAAAGATTAAAAATAGAACTGCCAAATGACCTAGCAATTCTACCTCTGGGTTTTTATCCAAAAAATCACAAAATCACTAACTTGAAAAGATTCTGCACCCTTATGTTTGGCACAGCACTATTTACAAATAGCCAAGATATGGAAACAACCTAAGTATCTGTCAACAGATTAAAGAATAAATAAAATGTGATATACACACGGCTGTGCTCATGTGCATGCACACACACACAGGAATGTTATTCAACCATAAAAAAGGAAATCCTGCCATTCGTGATAACATGGATGGACTCCGAGAGCATTATGCTAAGTGAAATATGTCAGACAGAGAAAGACAAATACTGTATGATCTCATTTTTATGTGAAATCTAAAAAAAACAAACTCATAAATACATAGAACAGATTGGTGGTTACCAGATGCTAGGGGTAGGGGGTGGGCAAAGTGGTTGAAGATGGTCAAAAAGTATAAACTTGCAGGTATCAGATAAATAAGTCCTGAAATATAATGTACAGTATGGTGAATGTAGTTAACAATACCGTATTGTATATTTGAAAGTTGCTAAGAGAGCAGACCTTAAAACTTCTCATCACAAGAAAAAAAATTGTAACTATGTGTGGTGATGAATGTTAACTAAACTTATTGTGGTGATCATTTTGTAATATCTACATATATCAAATCATCATTTAACACCTAAAGTAAATATGATATTATATGTAAATTATACATCAATTAAAAAATATGTAAGCTTTGAATTCCAGTCACGAAGGTGGAGTAGATAAATGCTATACTTGCCTCCTCTCATGACCACATCAAAATGACAACTAAACTACAGAACAATCATCATTGAGAGTCATCTGAAGTCTAGCTAAAAAGAAGTCCTACAATGAGGTACATAGAGATGAAGCCACCTCAAGGTAGGAAGGGCTAAGATGTATAACCATCCTGTGGCAGTTAAGAATTAGGAGAGATATCTCAGCTACAGAAACCCCCTGGAGGAGCAAGGGGTCCGGGATCCACAACAGGCTCTCTAGCCCAGGGTTCCAGTTCTGGAAAGAGAAGTTGCCAAATTTCTGACTGTGAAAACCTGCAAAAATTGTGTCTGAGTGAGACAGAGTGTGGCTGAAGTTACAGATATTTTTTTAAGGGGACTATGTGCGTAATTACTCATGGACACACTTACTCGCTCAAAGCTCCATCACTGGGGAAGCTGCTCAAAAAGTGACAGGCATATACAAGGAGGAACTGAATTGTCTGGGTTTAGGACAAGAGATGGAGGTAGCTTACACTCAGACAGAAGTGCTGGTAGAATTTATTGTGCAGACACAGGTGGCCACCATATCTGAGTCTCCACCAGTCTGGCTAACACTGGTCACCCTACCTTGGTGATTTCCTGAGACCCCATCTCATCCTACCTTGGCGATTTCCTAAGACTCCCATCTCAACTTGCAGGCCCATCCAAGCCACTTCCCATGACTTTTCCATATACATAATGTGTCTTGGCTAAGGCTGCAAACGTTCCTAAGATCCCTCAAAGGTTCACAAAACCCAAACAAGTAGCATCTGGCCTTGGCATGCCCTGTACCTCTTACTGAGCAACCCCAAGCCAAGTGCTAGCAATGGCCTCTTAGGGCACTTCCAAGCCCAGCACTGTGGTTGCCATATGTAGATTGCTTGATGAGTCTTGCCAGGTAGCCCTGGGCAGGGCACAGGCTGTGGCTGTACTTGGCATACAGTGAGGTTGCTCCTAGGAGGCGCCAGGGCCAGAATGCCTGATGGCCAGTTTCTGGCTAAGCTAGAGCACCACCTGAGGTTGCATCCAAGGATGACACACCAAAGGCCAGACTGGGCAGGCACCAGAGCACTGCTAAAGTGTATCTTGCTCCATGAGGTCAGCCCCTCATTGGCCAGTTCTCACAATTACTCAGCCCAAGGCTCGGTACCTCCCACTGATGTGCAAACAGCAACCAACATTCAACTACAAACAGGAGGGCACACACAACTCATATAAGGTACTCACATGGAGCACCCAGCCCAGGTGACCAAGAAAGACTATGCCACTGGTCACCACAGGACACCTACTACCTAAGACCACTCTACTAAGACCAGGAGACATAGGATCCTTAATACATAGAAACAAACACAGAAAGGCAGCCAAAATGAAGAGACATAGAAACCTGTCCCAAATGAAAGAACAGAACAAATCTCCAGAAAAAAGAACTAAATGAAATGGAGATAAGCAATCTACCAGATACAGAGTTCAAAACACAGGTTATAAGGATGCTCAATGAACTTAGGGGAAGAGTAGATGCTCAGTGAGAACTTTAACAGACAGAAAACATAAAAATGGACATAGATAATACAAAGAAGAACCAGTCAGAAATGAAAACTACATTAACTGAAAAGAAGAATACCTTAAAGGGGATCAACAGTAGATTAGATGAATCAGTGCTTTAGAAGAAAAGGTAGCAGAAGACACCTGATCATAACAGCAACAAAACAAAACAAAAAGAACTTAACAAAATGAGGATAGTTGAAGGGGCCTCTAGGATAACATCAAGCATACCAACATTTGCACCATAAGGGTACCAGAAGGAGAAGAGAGAGTGCAAGGAATTGAAAATCTATTTGAGGAAATAATGATGTAAAACATCCCTAACCTGGTGAAGGAAATAGACATACAAGCCCAGGAAGCACAGAGAGTCCCAACCAAGATGAGCCCAAAGAGGTCCACATGAAGACACATCATAATTAAAATGTCTAAAGGTTGAAGACAAAGAGAAAATTTAAAAGCAGCAAACAAAGGCAGTTAGTTACCTACAAAGAAGTTCCCATAAGACTGATTTCTCAACAAAAACTTTGCAGGCCAGGAAGGATTGGCATGAAATACTCAAAGTGATAAAAAGTAAGGACCTACACTGAGATTACTCTACCCAGCAAAGCTATCATTTAGAATCAAAGGACAGATAAAGAGCTTCCCAGGCAAGAAAAAGCTAACGGAGTTCATCACCATCAAGCCAGTGTTATAAAACATGTTAAAGGGATTTCTTTAAGAAGAAGAAGAAAAAAATAATAAAAATATAAATCATAAAATGGCAATAACTACATATCTAGCAACAATTACATTAAATTTAAATGGATTAAATGCTCCAATCAAAAGATAGAGTGAGCAGCCAGAGAGAAGAAAGGAAAAAGAGGTGGTCTGCAGGAGCTGCAGGGAACCTGTCTCCAGGCGGGAACCAGTTTACTGCCCTGTGCCCTATACCTTCCCACTGTCTGCTGACCCCAGCAGAGGGTAGAGAAACAGATTTCTCCTCCATGGCCTCCTCGACTCCCTGGGCCTGGCTTGCCCGTGGGCCCGCCTCTGGCTCTGCCCCAGGCACGGAGCGGAACCCACAGAGTCAAGCCTGATGAGCAAGATACTACTTGCACAGAAATAGCACAGCACTGAAGTCTTTGGGCAATATTTAAATCAGGATTTGCAATGCTAAAATTTTTAGGTCATCATCAATTCCTGTAACAAAAAACTAAATCTTACAAAACAAACAAACAAACAAACAAAAAAAACGGTTCTGGTATTTGCTCTAAAGTGAATGTATTTGAAATTCTGGGAAAACATAGCAGAATGAGAGACATCCTCAGATCTCTCCCCTTGAAACAATAATAAGCTGAAAATCTAAAACTGAACTTAAAAAAACACCCAAACTGCACGCCACGTCTGAGCACGGGATCTCCACATAAGAGCTACCACAGGTCAGAATCCTGGGTGTAGCAGGGCTCAGTCATCAGGGCAGAAAGTAGAGAAGCGGGATGTGTCAGCAGAGAAAAAGTTGATTTTTACCATCCCTGGTTGCAAAACAGAGGCTGAGCTGTAGCACCCAATCCTCAACACAGAGGGCTCCTCCCCCTATACCCTCCAAAACTGATCACTGTGGAGCCCCAGGGGATTCTGAACAAAAGTTTCAGAGACTAAAGCGACCTCTCTTAGCCTCTGAAGCTCCCTCCAGGAGGAGGGGGAGGGGAGAAGGTGCAGCAATTTCTCTGAACAACCCTGCCTGGAAGATGCCAGGACTTTTCTACGCAACCTGTAGCAGAGGTAGTCATCAGTGCTTAAAGTAGAGAAGTGGGATGGGACCATAGAGAAACAACAGTTGATTTCTACTGGCCCTGGTTACAAAACCGAGGTTGAGCCACAGCCCCCAACCCCCATTCAAGAGGGCCCCACACCCATATCCTCCAAGACTAATCACCGCGGAGCCCCAGGGGAATCTGAGCAAATGCTACCAAAACTGTTGCAAACACTGACAAGGACTGAAACTGAGAGCAGCAAATGTGATTAAAATCTACAAGAAAATAAAAGATGTTAGGCTTTATTTAGAGCAAGGATCCAAGAGGCTAAGATGCCACTTACTTGAAACCAAAAGAAAAGTGCCTTCTTTGCAACAGGCTAAAGAGAGACTTTTATATAATAAACCTTCTTTCTGGAAAAACAACAGAATAATACACTTCCATTAATGCCCAGACAGAGAAATAGTCCATTAAACACCATAAATAAGCAAGGTGACAAGGCTTCTCAGAAAGAAAGAAGAAAGTCTCCAGAAAATAAGCGTACAGACATAGAAATATGCAACTTAAATGACAGAGAATTCAGGATGGTACTTCTGAAAAAATAAATCATATCAACAATTTCAGGAATTGAAAAACAACTGGATGAGCAGAGCAAAGAGATTGAAACACTCAGAAAGAACAGAATAGATCTTTTGGAGATGAAGAGCACACTGCAAGAGTTGAAAAATAAAATAGCAAGCTTGGGAAATAAAGTTGATCAAATGGAGGAAAGAATCAGTGATATCAAAGAAAGAAATCTAGAAATAAATCAGAAGGAAGAAGAGAGAAACTGAAGAATGAAAAATAATGAAAGAGAAATACAAGAACTAGCTGATACCATCATGAGAGGAAACATAAGAATAATGGATATTATTGAAGATGAGTAAAAGGAGCAGGGACTCGAAAGCATTTTCAGACAAAGAGTGGATGAGAATTTTCCAAATCTAAGGAATAAGCTGGAGCTTGGAATTCAAGAAGTCAACAGAACACTCAATTATTTCAACCCAAAAGGCCTTCACCGAGACACATTGTATTAAAGTTATCAAAAATCAATGACAAAGTTAGAATTCTCAGGGCAGCCAGGGAGAAGAAAATGATAACATATAAAAGAAAACCCATTAGATTATCATCGGACTTCTCAGTGCAGATCTTACAAGTCAGAAAGGAATAGAATCAAATATTTAAACTATTAAGTGAAAAGAACTACCAGCCGAGAATAATGTATCCAGCTAAGCTCTCCTTTAGATATGAAAGAAAAATTAAGACCTTTGCTGACACACAAAAATTGAGGGAATTCTCTACTATGAGGCTTCTACTACAGGAAATTCTGAAAGCAGTCACCTAAAACAAAATAACAACAACAACAAAAATACATAATTAGGAGTAAAGTGACTATCAAGCAAATAGAAGCAGAGAAGTGTAACCCTTACTAAGAAAAGGGCATCACGAGCTTAAATAATAATAAGAGAAATGCTATAGCAAGATAGTAATGAATGTTCAACATACACAGAAACAAATTGAGATAACAAGGACTGAAAAGAGGAGGATTGGAAGATTCAAATTCGCAAAGGGGAAAGGAGATAAGGCACACAGAGAAGAAAATGGACGACTGTATACACATACACACACACACACACACACACACTATCTTTTTCATACCTGTAATGGTAACAACACACCATACAGTCAGAACTGAAGTATATAACATAAAACAGGAAGAAACAGAGGCAAAACCCACAAAAGCCAACCAAGATAAAGAAAACAGAAACACAAGGGCAAGGAAGCAATGGAAACACCAAGCTACCAGAAAGCAAAAAGATAAAGTGGCTATAAGAAGACCTCATATTTCAATAATCACCCTAAATGTAAATGGAATGAACTCACCAATCAAAAGCCACAGAGTTGCAGAATTGATCAAGAAAACAAAACCCAACCATATACTGCCTCTGGGAGACACATCTCAGCTCCAAAGACAAATGTAGAGTCAAAGTGAAAGGGTGGAAAATGATATTTCGAGCCAATGGCATTCAGAGAAAAGTGGGCGTAGTGGTGTTAATATCGCACGAAATAGACTTCTAAATAAAAAAGGTAAAGAAAGATACTGAGAGATACTTCATAATGATAAAGGAAATCATGCACCAAGAATATATAACACTTATTAATATCTATGCTCACAACAGGCAGCCCTGAAATATGTAAAGCAATTACTAACAGAACTAAAGGGAGAAACAGACCAAAATACTATCATAGTAGAGGACCTAAATACCCCACTGTTGGATATGGACAGATCATTCAAACAGAAAATTAATAAGGAAATAACATCCTTAAACGACACATTAGACCACATGGACATAATTGACATATTCAGAACATTCCATCCTAAAATAGCTGCTTATACATTCTTCTCTAATGCCCATGGAACATTCTCAAGAGTTGACCACAAACTGGGCCACAGAAATAGTCTCAACAAATATAAGAGGGTTGAAATCATACCACCTATATTCTCTGATTATAATGCTTTGAAACTAGAGATCAACAAATACATGGAGATTACACAACATGCCACTGAACTGGGTCAGGGAAGAAATAAAAAGAGATATCAAGAGATACATAGAAACAAATGTTAACGATAGTACAACATATCAAAACTTTTAGGATACAGCAAAAGTGGTCATATAAGGAAAGTTCATATAATTACAGGCCTATCTCCAAACACAAGAATGAGCCCAAATAAACAACCTAATGCTTCATCTTCAAAAACTAGAAAAGGGAGAACAAATGAAGCCTGAAATCAGCAGAAGGAAAGAAATAATCAATTTTAGAGCAGAAATATATGAAATTGAAAAAAAAACAATAGAAAAAATAAATACAACAAAGAGCTGGTTCTTTGAGAAAGTTAATAAAATCAACAACCCCTAGCTAGACTTACTAAAGTAAAAAGAGAAAGGACACAAATAAGCAAAATCAGGGATGAAAGAGGGAAAATCATGACTGACATCACAGAAACACGAAGGATCATGCAAGAATACTATGCAAAAGTATATAACACCAAATGTAATAACCTAGAAGAAATGGACCAGTACTTAGAAAAATACAATCTTCCTAGACTGAATCAAGAAGATCTGTAAAATCTAAATAGACCGATCAGCAGTATGGAAATTGAAACCATCATCAAAAACCTACCAAAAAGTAAAAGTCCAGGACCAGATGGCTTCACCAGTGAATTCTACCAAACATTCAAAGAAGATCTAATACCTCAAACTCTTCCAAATAATCAAAGAGGAGGCAATACTTCCAAACTCCTTTTATGAGGCCAAATTACCTGGATACCAAAACCTGGTAAAGATAATACAAAAAAAGAAAACTCCAGACCAGTATCTCTCATGAACACAGATGCAAAAATCCTAAATGAGATACTAGCAAGCTGAATACAGCAACATATTAAAAAGATTATACACCACAATCAAGTAGGTTTCATCCCAGGAGCATGGGGATGGTTCAACCTACCCAAATTAATTAATGTGATACACCACATAAACAAATTAAAAAATAAGATTCATATGGTCATATCAAAAGAAGCAGAAAAAACCTTCACCAAGATACAACACTTAACAAATACACTTAACAATTGGTGCAGAATGCAAGTACCTTAACATAATAAAGACTATATATGATAAACCCTCAGCCAACATTATACTTAATGGTGAAAAACTAAAAACCTTCCTTCTAAGATCAGGAACAAGGCAAAGTTTTCCACTATTGCCACTGTCATTCAATATAAAATTGGAGGTCCTAGCTAGTGCAATCAGGCAGGGGAAAGATACAAAGGCATCCAAATAAGAAACGAAGAAGTCTAACTGTCACTATTTGCAGATGACATGATTCTCTATTTAGAAAACACTAAAGACTCCACAAAAATACTACTAGAAACAATAAGCAAAAACAGTAAAGTCACTGGATACAAAATCAATGTTCAAAAATCCATGATGTTCCTATACTCTTAATAATGAAGCGTCGAAAAAGAAGTGGAAAAAAAATTTTTTTTGCAATTGTAACAAAAAAAATAAAATAGGAATAAATTTAACAAAACATGTGAAGGATGTATATAAGGAAAACTATAAGACCCTATTAAAATAAATCAAAGAAGATATAAAGAAATGGAAAGATATTCCATGTTTTTAGACTGAAAGAATCAACATAGTTAAAATGACCTTATTACCTAAAGCTTTATATAGATTTAATGCAATCCCCATCAAAATCTCATTAGCATTTTTTAAAGAAATAGAACAAAAAATCATCAGATTTGTATGAAAGCACCTCGAATTGCCAAAGACATCGTGAGAAAAAGGAACAAGTCTGGAGGCATCACTCTGCCCAACTTCAAATTATACTACAAAATGACAGTAATCAAAACAGCATGGTATCGGCAGCAAAACAGACAAACTGACGAGTGGAACAGAATCAAGAGTCCAGAATTAAACCCATATTTATATAGGCAAAGAATGTTTGACAAAGAATGTTTGACAGTGGAGAAAGGAAAGTCTCTTCAATAAATGGTGCTGGGAAAACTGGAAAGCTATCTGCAAAAGAATGAAATTAGACTGTTGTCTATCACCACACACCAAAATTAACTCAAAAAGGATTAAGGACCTGAATATATGACCTGAAACAATAAAATGCATAGAAGAAAACATAGGGACAAAACTCAAGAACCTTGGACTTGAAGACGATTTTATGAATTTGACATCAAAGGCAAGAGGAATTAAAAGCAAGAATAAATGAATGGGACTACATCAAACTAAAAAGCTTCTACTTAGCAAAAGAAACCGTCAGCAAGGTAAAGAGACAACCATCAGAATGGGAAAATATATTTGCAAGCAATACCTCTGATAAGGGCCTAATATCCAAAATATACAAAGAACTCATATAACTCAATAACAATAAAAAAACAAACAAACCATCCCATCAAAAAATGGGCAAAGGACCTGAACAGACACTTCTCCCTAGAGGACATACAAATGGCCTACAAACATATGAAAAAATACTCAACATTACTAGCTATTAGGGAAATGCAAATCTAAACCACAATGAGATACCGTCTCAAACGTGTTACAATAACTATAATCAACAGGACAAGTAATAAGAAATGTTGGAGAGGATGCAGAGAAAAAGGAACCCTCATATACTGCTGGTGAGACTGTAAATTGGTATAGCCACTGTGAAAAATAGTATGGAGGTTCCTCAAAAAAACAAGAATTGATCTACCATATGATCCAGCAATCCCACTACTGGGTATTTACCCTAGAAACTTGAAAACCCATATCCAAAAAGATATTTGCACACCAATATTCATAGCAGCATTATTCACAGTGGCCAGGACATAGAAGCAACTGAAGTGCCTTATGATAGATGATTGGCTAAAGAAGCTGTGGTACAATGAAATATTACTCAGCCATAAGAAGAGATGAAATACTGCCATTTGCGACAACCTGGATGGACCTGGAAATAATCATGCTAAGTAAAATAAACCAGACTGAAAAAGTTGAAAACCAAATGATATCACTTATATGTGGGACATAAACCTAAAAGCAACAAATGAACAGCACAAACAGAGACTCAGAGACATGGGCAATGGATTGGTGGTTATCAGAGAGCAGAGCATGGAGGAGGAAGGGTGAAGTAGACAAGGTAAAGGGGGTCATATATAATGGTGCAGGGAGAGAGTGAAATGGGTAAAGGGGATCAAATATATGGTAGCTGAAGAAAATTGGACTTTGGGTGGTAATCACACAATAGAATATATAGATGTCAAATTATAATGTACACCTGATAATTATATAATTGTATTAACCAATGTTACCCCAATAAACTTAATAAAAATACATACATACATACATACATACATACATACATACATACATACATAAAGTGAATACATTTGAATTAATAAACATTCTCTTTTATAAGGGAATCACATTTGGGTGGCAGGGAGAGGATGACTGAATGGATAAGAAAACAAGACCCTTACACATGCTGCCTACAAGAGACTCATTTCAGATTGAAAGACACACACAAACTGAAAGTAAAGGCATGGAAAAGGATATTTTATCAAAATGGAAAATAAAAAAAAATAAAGCTGGGGTAGCAATAATTATATCAGACAAAATGGACTTTTTAAAAAAGGATATAACAAGAGACAAAGAAGGACCCAGTAATCTCACTTCTGGGTATGGATCTGAAGAAACCGAAAACCACTTCAAAGGGACATGTGAATCCATATGTCCATTGCAGAATTATTTACAATAGCCAAGATATGGAAGCAACTTGAGATTCCATCAATGAATGAATGGAGAAAGAAGAGGTGGCACATATATACAATGGAATATTACTCAGCCATAAAAAAAAGAAATGGCGTTTTGCCATCTGCAACAACATGGATTGACTTAGAAGTTATTGTGCAGAGTGCCTTAAGACAAAGAAAGATAAATGCCATATGATTTCACTTACATGTAGAATCTAAAGAGCAAAATAAACAAACAAAACAGAAACAAATTCACAAATACAGAGAACATTTTGATAGTTGCCAGATGAGAGGGGTTGGAGAGAAAAAGAAGAAAGGATTAAGAAGTACAAATTTATAGTTAGAAAATAATCATGAGGATGTAAAATATAGCATAAGGAATATAGTCAATAATATAATAACTATGTATGGTGTCATAGGGGTACTAGATTTATTGGAATGATCACTTTGTAAGTCATATATGTATGTTTAATCACTACTTTGTACACCTGAAACTAATACAATATTGTATGCCAACTGTAATTGAAAACTTTAAAAAATATTTTAAAATTAATTAATTGATTAATTTAAAGATGGGCAAGCTTCAAATTAACATAAATTTATGGTTTATTCTTTAATAAATGCTGTATGCACATGCAAGTTAATTTAGAGAATTTTCAGTTTTTCAATTGCTTCCTGAAACATATAGGCTCAGTTTTACAAGTCATTTCATAATTATTTAGAATTGAGTTTGCTTCAGGTGGGGTTTGTCTCCAACCCCTTGGGTACTACATATTCCTGCATTTAAACAGTAAACTCTTAATCAATAATGACAGAATAGTGATTTTAAAGAAGCAGCAGATCTCAAGTTACTTCAACTGTCATTCTACATGACCACTTGGAATTTTCATTTGTCTTTAAAATTTTTTTAAATAAAATGAAGTATAAGTCATGAAGTACAATGCTTTTGTTTGATAAGTATAAATTTTAGTTCATATGTGAAATATTTTGCTTAATTTAAATATATCGAATATTAAAATTTATTATTCTTTAAAAAGTATTGTTAGTGATTCCAAACATAAAATATAATGTCATTTGTGCAATGACATATTGCCTATATTGTGTCATTTGTAAATGTTTGAATAATTTTCTACTTATTAATTAGTAGAAAATTATTTACTAAATGTTATTTTTTAATTTTTATGGAAAGAATTTTTTTTAATCTATTCTGAGTATGGAATATGCTAGGATGCTACCAAATATGACAATGAGAGGAAACTCTTGCTTCCAGCGTCCTGCCCTTAGGAACAAGGGCCTGTGAAGTCCAGGTCCTGTTCTGAAAAATGTGAGAGAATCTCTGTGGGGAGTGGGGTGAGTCTTGCCATATAGTGGGATGACTATGGTTAAAATTGCACTAAGACCTTGGAGTTAAGATATAAGTTAAGCTACAGTAATACTGTAACAAAATCCAAAATCGTGGTTGCTTATACAAATTAGTATGTCTCTTGCTCCTAAAACAGGACTTGTATGGTAGCTCCATGGTATAGGACAGAGGCCCCTCTACCTTGTTGCTCTGGCATCCCTGGGGTTGCCCTTTGAAATGGTTAATTTCATGTGCCAACTTGACTTGGTCATGGGGTGCCCAGATATTTGGTCAAACATTGTTCCGGGTGTTTCTGTGAAGGTGCTTTTTGATGAGTTTAGCATTTAAATCGATAAACTGAGTAAAGAAGATTGCTCTCCCTAATGTGGGTGGGCCTCATCCAACCAGTTGAAGGCCTAACTAGAACAAAAAGGCTGCTGACCCTCCCCCAAATAAGAGGGAATTCCTCCTGCCTGACTGCCTTTAAGATGAATCGCTGGTCTTTTTTTACTGTGAGACTTGAACTGAAGCATCTGCTCTTCCTAGGCCTCAAACCTTCTGGCATTTAGATTGGAATTACCTTATTGTGTCCCTTGGTTCTCAGGCCTTCAGACTCATAGTGGAACCACACGTTGTCTCTCCTGTGTCTCCAGCTTGCTGACTGCAGATCTTGGGACTTATCAACCTCTATAATTGTGTGAATCAATTCCTTATAATAAATAAATATATATATGTATGTATGTATGTATAAATGTATAAATATATATAAATATATAACATCCATATAATGTATACTACAATACAATATATGTGTGCATATAAATATACATATATACATACGCGTGTATGTATATTTGCATACACAACTTATTCTGTTTCTCTAGGGAACTCTGACTGATCCACCCTTTGTCACATGTTCCAAGATGCCTCACTGGTCTGCTGTAAAGGAGTCTGGAAAATGTGTTCTTTGGTGGGGGGGGGGGGCGGGGGGGGCATTGCTACGTGTCCAGCTAAAGATTCTATTACCATGGAAGAGGAGGAAAATGAATATTTGGGGACAACCAGGGTTAATGCAAAACCCGAACAGGTTTAAGGTAGAACTATTTTCTCCCACTGAAGATAGTAGCACAAAAGCAATTAATTTATGGTCCTGGAAGAGTCACTGATATTATACACATCTGAGGAAAACTACTCTAACTGTCCAAGTGTCTTGCCTCGGGGTTGGGGAAGAATAGTGGGGATAAGAAATTGGTGCAACTTCTTTGCATGCCTGGCTATACCCCCAAATGGGCATTTTCTCTTTTTGAATTCAACTGACTCACATGGATGAGTTCAGGATGGGAGTAAATCAGTGTTCCCCAAACTTTCCATCAGACCTACCCTGGCTGTCTGTAAAAAGTAAATATCCTGGAGATTCTGATTCAATAGTCAGAGAAGGAATCCAAGAGTCTTTAGGTTTAACAAACTGTCCATCTGACTTTTAATTAGGTAAATTTAGGAACCCCTGTACTCTTTCTCCAGCTTATCTAGAACCCTTCTAGAACATGAAGATTTATTGCAAGGATATTCATTATAACATCCCAGGACAGGAGCTGAGGCATGGGGTGGGGTAGGGAGGGGTGCTAATGGGGCTTAGACAGGAAGACAGGGTGAGGCAGGAGTCCAGGGGAGCCCTCAGGACATGGTTCTCCAAGACTCCACAGGCAGCATTTGTAGCTCTTCCTTCCAGACTCTGCCGCCATTAGGATTCTTCTGCCTTCTCTTCTGTGGCTTTTCATTTCTCCTGTCCCTGCCAATGGTTTTATTTTTTTCACTTTTCCTAGAAAGAGAGACCCTAATTGGTTGAGCTAATTGCTTTCTGCACCTGGCCATTTCATGGGACCCTGGTCAGCCTATGAATTGGCTGCCCTTGCCCTTGTCAGGTGTCCACCTGCCATGTCCAACAAGGTTATATGATTCTCAGCTTTTGCTGAACCCCATCCAGTTCTGTTCTGGGCTCCTATCCTCCAGTTTACTGTCCTGCCTCAGTTCATAAGACTATGTCTAGTTCCACCCTGAGAGATGGCATGATGAGACATGGCAAAAAGAAATACCCAACACAGGATATTGCAAACAAATTCCAGCATGGAGGCATCAACGAGGGTGGGTCTTAGCATTTCTCAAGCCTGTGACATTCAATCTTGCCAAGTCATTTTTCCTCTGCTTCAGTGGAGCCTCACTACACAGTCTCCTCTTCCTAGCAAGCATGAGTCAATCCTGAAATACGGCAGCAGACATGGAAGAGTTATAAAATGAAAGGGATTCTTATTCACGGACCCTTTTACTGAACTTAGGAAGTTTACATTATTTAGTCTCCCTAGCTGTTGAGTAGGTGCTCTGAGGATCAATGGAGAGGAAAGTGGACCTGAGGAGTTTTCCTTACAGCCTTGTCAGTATCACAGATGTCCATCATGTTGCCCTGAGGTAGGGTGGGAGCTGCTTTCTTCTTCCTGAAGTCAAGCAGTAGGGGGAGCCAGGTCACAAGCCAGGGCCTGCATGAGTCCTGAGTACTGCCCTCTTCCCCCAGCACCCATATCAAAGTTGGAGTTGGTAAGAAGTGGCAGGCCCCTCCTCTCAGCAAGCAAGCAGGATGACCTATCCTTCCCAGCCCATTAACACAGTGCATGCAGAGCATTTTAATGGAATTAAAATGGAGCTAGCAGGAGAAAGAGAGCCCTGTGGGGACCAGGCAGCTCACCTCCTGTCTCTCAGACTACCCTCTTCTCTCACCCAGCTCTGGGCACATCCATCTGGGCACTTCTGCTTAAAGAGAACAGAGGGGAAGAGGGGCACAGAGGAAAAAGGTCATCTTCCTCTATCACTCTTGCTGAGAGAGCCCTGAGAGGGGGCAGCCATAAGCCCAGTGAAGGGAGTCATCAGGAGAGAAAAATCAGTTTTTATGCTCATAGACAGGATTGCATAATTTAAAGTGTGAGTTTGGTCATAGGCTGGCTTCAAATCTTGGCACACTGGAGCCTGTGTTTGCTAGGCAAGGTCCTAAAAGGGCAAGAGAGAAGGAGTACCACTCATGAAGGTGAGTGCTGTTCTCTCAGCTTGGCTCTTTGTCATTTACTCCTAAGTGGCTCCAAGAGATGCAGATGGGTCTGAGTTCTACCAGCATATTAGATGCAGATTAAATTGCAGGTAGGAGGTGACAAAGTCCCCCAACTTCAGAGAGGATATGAAGTCAGTGGGAGCAAATTTCACAGAAGAAAGGGACATATCTCATAACTCAAATTTTAGATGAAGTTTTATACCCACTGATTTGAAAAACAAAGCTGCTCAGATTACTTTCCTTCCAATGAGGAAAGTGGGGAGACCCTTCTGGCAGTCCAACTTCACTCTGTGACTGGTCGGGCAATGGAGGTGCTGTGTTACTCAAAGCTCTGTGTGGCCCAGTCCCAGAATCCTGGCTTCCTCGTCCTAATCAAGCTCAACATCCTAGAGTGGGAGTGTGCATGGAGTGCATGATCACAGAGTAAGAGCAACTGGATTGTCATAGGAAAACATGCTCAAGTCCACTCATGACATAAAACATAAGTTGTTTCCGAAGTAATTCAGGTGGCTAGGAAGGACTTTGCAAACAGTTAAGAGATAATGGCATCTGTTGTTGGAGTGTCCCTTGCCCTGAAAACATTTATAAATAGGACTAATACTGACACCATCCAAGATAGGTACCTCTAACATCTCACCTTTCCACAGGACTGGGAAGTTTAAAAAGCATCTTCACATACACTCTCATTTGTCCCTATAAAGTAATCAGTTTTCATTATACTCATTGTATAGGCAAAGAAATGAGGTGCAGTGGCTAAGTGACTTCAAGGTCACACAGCCAGTAACTGGGGAGCTGAGGCCACAGAAGAGCTCTTTGGACTCCATTTTTGCTCCATCTACCTCATGTGCTATCTGGCAGTGAGGTGAAGGACTGCCCTACATGTCTCTGGAAAGTCCTGTCCAAAGAAAAGATGAAAAACCAATGATCTCTCTCACAGCCACTCTCCCTTTTGGGTCTTTATTCTAAACTCAGGGACCCAAACTTGAGAGGTAGGATTGGAGCCACCACTGTCCTTCTGAAATAGGATTTTGCAGGGGTACCAGCATCCTTAGACAGGAGGAGCACTTTACCTCCTTCCTCCTGATTCTTGTAGGTTCTTCCTCAACTCCTTTTTTAGGTCATTTCCCAGCAAATGTTAAATGGAGAAGTTGAGAAAAGCGCCCCCTAATTCTTGGTTCATGGAAACGTTCTAGTCTTCAGGGTTTGGAGAAATATAGAATTTGAAACAAATGGGTTATGTTGCATGTGCCTGTGCATGTGTGTGTAGTTGAGGAACAAGAAACTTCTGCTTCCAGATGAAAGAACAAAAGCTTAAAAGGGATTTGTTAAATCAACTAAAAGGGGCCTCTGGGATCTCCTTCTTATGCACAAATGCTTTCCCAGTGTGTAAATGAATCAGGACCTCATGGATCTTATTTCACTTAGAAACTTACTGGCTTATAATGCAGAAAAGAAAATCACCAAGGGCTAAGTTTTTTTCAACCCTCTGTTCACAAGTTTCCAGAAGCTTGTTCTTGCCTCTTCACCCTCTGGAGAGATGAGATGTTTGCATGTTTGGGTGAGCAGAGGAGGAAGAGAAGTCCTCAACATAAATCAGTCAAGCCCAGGCCATATTACCTCCTATCAAAGAGGACCTGAGTCCTGTTTCCCAAACACAAAGATTCAGCCTGGGTAACTGAGGGCTACAGCTGCTGGGATCCTTGATGAAGGAGCTCAAAGTACATAGGAGAGTATTTATGTCCTTTTTTCTTTCCAAGTCTTTCTCTCAGGGCCCTATTACCAAGGCGATGTGTAGGATGGGGCTGACCTAGAAACATCCCACTCAAAGGAATCCAGGATCTGCCAGGTGACTCACAAATGTCCACTGAGGAAATCTTTGAGAAACTCAAGCTCAGCCCATACTTAGTCCTCTCTCTAAGTACTACAGAGTGACCACTGCAAGTTGCCTGTGGTATAATAAAAAATATGTATTTTGTCTTTGTAACTGGATCCTGGCAACAAGCTCCTAAAACCCTTGGAATATCCTGAGTAAAAGTGTTTTTTGCTAGTTGGATGACCCTAGTTGGGTAGGGTGAGGTAGAGAAATGAGATAGCTTTAGGATGAGGGCTTGTTATCAGGTTAGAACTTTTAGTTCCATCTTGATGACCCTGCAGGAGTGAGAGAGGCTCTGGTTCAATCACCAATGGCCAGTGATTTAATCAATCGTGCCTATGTAATAAAATCTCCATAAGAACCCCTAACTCATTTGGCTTAGAGAGCTGTTGCATTGATGACCATACTGATGTGCTGGGAAGGTGGCACAAAAGCTCAGCTGCTCACTTCTGCCCCCATATCTTGCCCTATACATCCCTTCCATGTCTCTATTCTGTAGTTTTATCCTGTATAATAAATAAATAAAGTGTTTTTCTGAGTTCTATGAGTTGCTCTATGGGATTATTGCACCCAAGAAGAGGTTATGAGAACCCTTGATTTATTGTCAGTCAGTCAAAAGTACGGATGGTCCCCAGGACCTACTACTAATAGCTGAAGCAGGGAAGTTTTGTGGGACTAAGCCCTTAAACCTGTGATATTTGACACTAAATCTGGGTAGTTTATTGTCAGAATAGGACTGAATCATAGAACATCCTGTTAGTGTTGAAGAATTGAAGAGAGTTGAAGAATCGATGATAGTGTGGAAAAACCACACACATTTGATCTCAGGAAGAAGACACTGCATTGTTAGAGCCCCAGCCATCCCAGGCCCTGTGTGCCCAGAAGGATGGAAAACAGGATAATAGTTGTAGAAATGACTGGTCAGGATCACAGGAAAGGGTTCAGAGAAGGCCTTTCTGATGTGGCAACTTAAAGTAAACTTGAATGAAGAGAAGAAGCCAGCCACCTGTGGAGCCGGGGTAAGAAGGTTGCAGGCAATGAAACAACAAGAGCAATGGCTCTGAGGAGGAAATGAGGTTAGCTCAAGGAACACACACATTAAGGCCAGTGTGAGTAAGGAGGGTGGTAGAATACTGTGTTAGAGAGGTGGCCTTGTCAGTCACAGAAAAGGTTAAGGAGAATTTGAGTAGACTCTGAAAGACAGGTTGGCAGGTCACTTCAGTTGTCCAGGCATGTGGCTATTGAAAGGTAACCTGAGACTTGCTAAAAGAAATTAAGAGAAAGATTTGGGAGTAATTTGAGATGTAAAATGTGCAAGACTTAATGAAGAACCAGAGATGAAGGCTGAGGAAGATGGCCATATTATGGGTGACACTGATATTTCAGACCTGCTGGAACATTTAGAAAAATGGAATTATCCCTAATTTAAAGGAAGAGACCAAAGGCCAGAGAATTTAACTGGCTACAGTCATGACCCTTTTGTGTTAAGCAGAATAACGCTGCTCTCCCCAATATGTTCATATCTAAATGCCAGAACCTATGTATATGTTATATTACATTGAATGGGGAAAGAAGGTTGCAGATGGAATTAAGGTTGCTAATCAACTGACCTTGAGATGGGGAGATTATCTTGGAGTATCTGGGCGAGCCCAATGTCATTACTAGGGTCCTTATAAATGAAAATGTGAATCAGGAGAGTTAGGGTCAGAGTCAGAGAAAGATTTGAAAAAGCATGTTACTGCCTTTGGAGATGGAGGAAGGGGCCACAAGCCAAAGGTGTAGGGAGCTTCTGCACTTAGGAAAAGGAAGCACTCTCCTCTAGAGCCTTCAGAAGAAATGTAGCCCTGCCAACACCTTGATTTTAGCTTAGTGAGACCCATTTTGGACTGTTAACCTTCAGAACTATAAGATGATAAAACTGTTGTTTTAAACCACTGATTTCTAATAATTCATTATAGTAGCAATAGGAAATTAATACATATATCTGTTCCATAAATCATTCAAGAAATAATTATTGCAGGTACCATGCCAGCATTGGAAATGGGGTCATGATCAAGCAAATGAGTCTCTTCCTCAAGGAATTTAGGGGCTAAATGTCTTACTTCGTCAATTAGACTCCTTAAAAGACAAGATCAATATCTCATCTTCTTCATTATCAGTCATAGTACTTTGTACATGGCTGGATACATACTAGGTGCTCAATTCACTTTTATGCATTGCTTAAACTTTGAGTTCTGTGAAAGCAGAATCAGTACTGTTTTATAGCTACATGATCCTGAGCAAGTTACTTCTTATTTTGTGTCTGTTTCCTCATTTGTAAAAAAAAAAAAAAAAAAGAAAAATAATAGTATGTACATCTTAGGGTTGTTGTGAGAATTAAACATGTTAATATACATAAAATGCTTAGAGCAGAGCCTGGTTCACTGTGAGTTCTGGTTAAATGTCTTTTATTATTTCTTCCTTTTTCTCTTTCCCAAGTGCTTAGGATAAATCACTGTGAAGCAAGGACTCTCATCTTGGTGTGGTTTTTAGTGACCTGTGGGGGAGGGTCAGAAGATGGTTTTTTAAGGCTAGGGTCTGACTGAGCCTGTTATTGATCTGCAGGAACTGCAGGGAAGAAGGGTTAGTTCACCCCATTTGGCAAGGATCTCTGCTTCCTGGAGAGAAACTAGTGTGCCCTCAGCTCAGCTTCCAGGTGCTTAGACTACCCTGCCCTTAGCCCCCCCATACATGTGCTCAGTCAGATATCCCGATTTGGGGGAGAGAAGGCTTGGGGACCATTCTCCCTCTCCCTGGAGACTCTATCCCTGTTTCTCAACCCCTATTCCATGGGCTTCCAAGTTGCAGCCCAGACAGGTCACACAGATTACCCAAGATCACATAGTATATAGTGACTGTTTCTGTGGACAAATGCATTTCTTCTATTTCCTGGGAAAATGCTGAAGCCACAGGTCATGGTGCTTCTCTTCTCTCTAGGAGAGCATAGGGTGTCCTGGCACCATGACTGCCCCTCTTTCTCCCAGCTGCTTGGGTGCCTGGGTCCTCTGAACTTTGAAAGGACCTCCATAAGTGTTTGATACCTGAAAAAGAATTAAGGTCAAAAGAAAACTGCAAAATCAAAACAAATAAATGTTCGGTTACATGTTTATAGAATGTACCAACTAGTCAACTGTCACTTAACTCCTGGTATATCTAATTACAATTAGTGTGGAATGTGTATGCAATTAAGATGATTGATATACTGTATGGCCTACAAATAGACCAAATAGCATATGTAGGTCAAAAAGTGACCCTGTCCCTCCCTGTCTCTGTTTCTGAATCAAAAGATGAAGAGAGACCAGAGACAGGAAGTTCCCAGGGCAGGAACCCAGCTTTGTTCCTGACTTGAGGCTCCTGGACCAAGAAGCCATCAAATTTTAAATAACTCCTCATCCTCTCTCTTTCAGGACAAAAGAGCTATGGCTAATTTTAAATGATGGCCAATCCAAACCATTTGGGGTTGGCTTGAGGGCAGTGATACAACTAAATACTCTTAGGTTTGACCTCCTCTTTTCTTGGGTTCAGTCCATCTATGAATGACTGGGGTACCACTGAGGTAATGGATAGTCCACCTTTATTCAACACAATTCAACAAATGCTGTGCCAGGCATTGTGTTACATGCAAGTGGTACGAAAGTGAACAAAACAGACCCTCTTCCTTCCTGGAGGTCAGTGTTTAATGGATTATAATCACCAGAGTTTGTGCCAAAACTTTTCTTGTTTGATTCTGGAAAAAAAAAACCTTGGATCTTTTAGTTGAGAAAACTGGGACTCAGAGAAGTCAATAAGGGTATTTAAGGTGGCAGTGACAGAGTCTGGATTAAATCCCTTGTGTGCTGTTTCCACAGGCTTTGTTCTTTCCCTCATGCTACTGATACAGGACAGAACAGAACAGGGCAAATCTTCAGTGGGGACTCAAGCCCTACACCCCCATCCCCATCCCCATCCCCATCCCCACCCCAAAAAACGGTTGTTGACTCTGTGTAGGAAAGAATTCAAGGACAGGAGGAGTCAGAGTTAGAGACAAAAAGAAAGCTTATTAGAAAAGAAATAATGCTCCACAGACAGAGACTGGTCTTCTCTCAAAGTCAGAGAGAACAACTACTTCCCTAGCCTCTGAGGAATTGGGTGTATATCTGTTTTCTTTTCATGGTGTGAATATGCAGCATTAAAGGCATGGGGAAGTAGTTGTTAGTGATCTCTTCCTGTGAGCTCTCAGGGGTTTGGCTTGCTCATCAGCCGAGTTCCATTTTCTAGAGGCAGGTACCTGGCTCTGAATACAACCTAGGTTAATATTTAGTAAATTTGTGTAATTCTCATGCCTATTTTCTATGTTACCATCAGGCCTCTCACTTAGTGCTAAAGAGCAGCACTAAGACAGGCTGCTGGCTTTGGGGTTCCCTTTCAGGCTGATGTCGGGGGCTGGGCACCCTGGAGAGGGCTGTGTCCAGCGGAGGAGGGAAGTGGCATCTGGTCTACCACCCTGCACCTTGCACTCTCTGAGCTTCTGATGTGATCTGGAACTAATTAGCTATTTATTTCATAGAATTAATTATGTTCTCTTTGAACCACGCTCTTCTTTTTTCTCCAAGAAAAGCTGCCCTGGAATTTGTTCACACATTGCAGGCAAAATGTGCTTGCAAACTGCATTCCCAAGCCAGCTCTGTGCTTCTCTTCACAGCGGCCACCCCTCCCATCGCTGGACTCCTCAGTCACTGAGCCTTCCATAGGGATGGATGATCTCAGACCCTGGTTCCCTCCCAAAACATGGGTCCTGCCGGTCCAGTCTTCCAAGATGTTAAATCACTCCTCCACCACCACCACAGGCCCGGCCCGCTATCTCTCATCAAAGCATCCCATGCTCCATCAGGACCCTGGGCTCTGCAGCAAATCTTTTGTCTCCCGCTTCAGTCCCTCCGGAGCCACATTCAATCATATCCAGCACCTGGCTTAGCCCTGTTCTGGCCCTCCTTATGGGTCCTGTCATCTCCATCACCTTGTGCTAAGCCTGTTATCTGCTCTAGCCCACCACCAGCCACTCCCTCACCCCCACCCCTCAGCCACCCCTGCTATGAAAATCTACTTCCTGCTCTCATTCCTATTGGTCTCTTTCCCTACCCACCTTCTTCCCTTTACATCAGATTTTTCCACCCATGTGTTTGACTGGCCCTATCCTAGCCACTTTCTGACTCTGGCAGAGGACAGGAGGTAAGAATAGTTGGAAGATAGAAGAAATGAAAGAGGGAGCTCTCTTCCTTTCAGCCTCTGGGGTCTCCTTAGGTACCATTTAAGGTGAAATGACTTCACCAAAGAAAGCTGGGAAAAGCCTAGAAAGCCGAGATCTTCTCAAATTCTCCCAGCCTCAGCTATTCAAAACCTAAAACAATGCAGCTTTGCTACAGAACATTCTTTCCCTATAACTTCAGTAGCCCCAACTAGGGACTGTGCCACGTGGTCTTAGGAGAAACAGAGCAATCTTAAGAGCATAGACCACCAGCAGCTCCCCAAGATATGAGCCGCCTCCCTGGGAGCCCTGTAGCTGAGGCAACAGGCAGGCAGTGGGAGGCCGGAGAGGGCAGAGAGACATGTAACTTGGTTACCGTGGCCCTCTGTGCCCTTCTTCCCCCACCCCAAGGGAGGTAGCCATTCTAGAGCACAGGTGGCCATGTATTTTATGGTGGGGAGGGAGGCCGAATGATGCTTTTATGGCAGACATGGCGAAGAAGCAGTAAAGATAGTACCACTGCAAATTCAGCCTGTCATGCTGGAGGGGTGGGGGGATTCGGGGACCTGTGGAATGTGAAACACAAAATTATCTCCTAAGTCCAAACCCGTGATACATCTATCTGGCCATGAGGCAGGACAGGTAGTGCGGAAACAAAAACACTCCCACCTCTCAAGGATATCAACCAGAAGTTTCTCTTTTCTTCGGGCCTTCCCCTGTTTTAGCCCCAACAGGGGGCATAAGCCCAAAATCCATCTTTTCCAGCTTAGATACCATCTTTGACTAAGGCATGACCTTTAGCTAATTATAATATCATTATCATCTCACCCACATTGCAAATACTGCAGCTCACATCATGCACTTAACACCATGACAATTCTGGAAATACCATATGAGGAAGAAAAAGCAGGAAATGGAGCTCCAGGGATACTGGGAGGAGACAAGGCTACATTTACAACAGCATCATGTTTTCCTGGGCTCAGCCTCCATGGAAAACAAAAAGTTCATAACCAGCCATCTTGTCATGACTCTGGCGCTCTCTCTTAAGTAAGCCCATACTCCCCATCTCAAGTGTGTACTTCTGCGTTAATAAACCTTGTGCTTTCCTGCTTCCTGCTCACCTGGCCTTTGAATTTTTTCTTGTGGAATAAGCCAAGAACCTGATCACTGTACCCCCAAGCTCTCCAGCTGTTTGTCTTACCCTTGAATTCTTTCTTATGGAACAAAACAAGAACTTGGTAACCAGAGCCCCTAGCTTTCTAGTAATAGCCAGAGCCTATGTGACAGTGTTACCAATGATACAGGACAGGGCAAATGTCCCTGAGTGGTCCTGCTCTGAAGAAATAAGGGTTCTTGACTGAGCACAGGAAAGAATTCAAACTCATGCCAGAGCTAGAGTCGAAAAGAAAGTTTATGAGAGAAAGGGTAACACTCCATAGACAGAGCATGGTCTCCTCTCAGAGACAGAAAGTGTGAGAGCCTGAGAGACTCCAAGTGATGAACAGAGAGAAAAAGACGCCCAGGAAGACAAAGAAAGAGACACTGAGAGAGACCCTGAGAGCTCAGGGAATTCAGTTTATATATCATCCTTAGTTTCTATGAATTACAGTTAAAGACTTACCACCCATCTTCTTTGATGGTATGAGCATACAGTCTGAAAGGATAAGAGTAGTAGTATATAAAAAAATAAGAATATATAGCATGAAAGGTCTGCTGGTGATTCCCAGTCTTCAATCCATAGGTTCCCCATGGTTTTAGCCATACAGAATGAATGATTTTATTTTGTGTAGAACATGACTTAAAGACTCTGTTTTCCTGTTTTTCCTTCATGGTGTGGGTAAGTGGTTTGTTAGTAATTCCAGCAGAAATCCTTTGTTCTGCAGCTTTCCTTGTGGTATTGTTGCAGGATACTTGGACAGAGAGATGGGACACCAAGGCAATAAGCAGGAAGTAGCATTTATTGGTGCCAGTGCCGGCTCAGCGGATTCACTTCCGAAGGCTGAGACCCCGATGGTAGTGGGGCTTTCCCTTTCATATACTTTCTCATAATTACAGACTTGCATGTTCTTTCTATATAAAGAAAGTATATTTTGATTGGTTGGCAGGCTGTAAGGGTAGTGACCGACCAGGGCTGGTGGTCTGTGCCACTGTCAGCTGTGACACTGAAACGTCCCTTACTTATTATGGGAAGGGACGTGAACAAGCTTTAACCGTTATAGGAAACAGCTTGGCCTCTGCTACCACATTCTCCCCTTTGATGGTCGGGCCCCCAAAATTGGGTCATAGAGCATCATCTTCATCCTGTTCTTGGTCTAAGGGCTGATATTTTCATACTGTATGACCCGACTACCTATCCTGATTCCCTCTTTACATTTATAGTCTCAGGGGTCACTAATCGAGTCCTTATGGGTATTTTGGCCATCATGGTGGGTGTCACCATCCTGAGGCTTCTGCTGCACGTGGATTGGTCAACTTCTGGTATGACCGAAGCGGGGCCGATTTTCTTCGATCTTCAAGTCCAGTCAATGTCTTCTTTCGTAGGGTTGGTCTGAGGGGCTTTGTGGAGTCTGAAATGCACTCCCAGTTTGTGGCCACTGGCTTAAGCCTTCTATGGTGAATCCAAGGCATTATCTTGGCAACCTTTACTGCAGTGGGGGTGGACAAGATAATAGGGAATGGGCCCCTCCAAAGAGGCTTTAAGGGTTGGAAATTCCATTCTTTCACCCACACCAAATCTCCTAGCCTAAAAGAATAGTCCTCAGTAGTCAGAATAATAAGCAGCCTTTCCCTAGCCCAGTGGTTGAGAGCCTGGAAAGTAGTACCAAGGATTATAACTGCTGTCTCAGTCAATTCACCTATTTCCTCATATGAATGGGGGAGGTCGCCCATATAAGATCTCGTAAAGAGAGAGCCCAGTCTTCTTGGTTGGGGCCAATCTGATCCTTAATAGTGCCATGGGGAGGACTTCATCCCAATGTAGATGTATCTCCTGACATAGTTTTCTCAACTGAGTCTTAAGGGTCCTGTTTATGCGATCCACCTGTCCTGACCTCTGTGGTCAATAGGCAGTATGCAATTTCCATAACAATTTAATGTCTTTAAACTCTTTTTGTTGTGCCTGTTCTCACACTAGGAGCTCTCATTCACCATGCCCCGCCCCCCTTTGTGACCTCATAAAGGGGTTTCTCCAAGACAAAGAATAGCGTTATCAGGACAGTAGGAAAGGGCTTTGAGTCTGGCTGCCTGTAGCCCTAACAATGGTGGCCTATCTCTGTGAAAGAAGGCCTATAGGTTGAGTAACCACAGAATGTTCTGCCCCCATATCTACCATGAAGTCAATGTGTCAGCTCCCTACAGTCATTCAGACCATAGGCTCCTGGGGGCCTAACAGAATGGAGCCTGGTCTGGCCTACTCTTTTCCATAGTCTCCTAGAGCAGCCAGGATGACAAAATCATCTTCTGGAGCCTCAGGTGGTAGCTGTGTCAACTGGTACTGTCCTTGGAACACTTGGCTTCTTCCTCTTGGGCCTGGAGTGGGCTGGTAACTGCCTAGCCATTGTGGACACTTGTTTCTCTAGTAACCTTTTTGGTGTCAATGAGCGCATTGGTCCTGCCCCAATTTCATTTCTGAGTGAGGTGTTTCTTCCAGTCACCTTCTCCTCTGGCCCTGGCCCTAGCCCATTGGAGCACCTCTCCAGAAGTGTTTCGATCATTTGATCTGCCTCCTGTCAGGCTCCTTGGTCTTGGTTGATGAACACTTTTGTTGCCACCTCTAACAATTGGCTGACGTTCATACCAGCAAAAATTTCCAATTTTTGCAATTTACACCAGATGTCCCCCTGGGCCTGACCAACAAAAGCTGCATTAATCATCCTCTGTTTTTCAGCTGCCTCTGGGTCAAAGGGGGGTTTAAATGTGAAATGCCTCACACATCCTCTCATAGAATTGGCTTGGGCTTTCTTTGGGTCCCTGGAATATCATCCAAGGTCCTACTCATATTCATGGCTTTCTTCCCTTTAGACCACCTTCTTTTAGACTGCCTAGGAGGGCCTCCTGATAGTGTTCAAGCATCTGGAATCCTCACCAGGGTCCCATTGGGGATCCTCCTTGGGGAAGCAGCCTGGATGACTCTCCAGTTCCTCTGTATTGAGGATCAGTAGGAGCTGGCAGCAATCAGCCCAGGTGGACTTATGCATCTGGATCATCGGCCATCCTGGTCAGAGTATATGGGGCCCTGTGTTTCACGCAGGGGGTAATTGAAGGGCCTTTCCTCTAGAGACTGCTGCTTTTGGTCGGGTTCAGGTCAGGCCATATGAGGTCAGAACAAGAGGTGGCAGAGAATTTACGGAGGTCAACGAGGATGGGGTGTCTGTAGATTCCAGGCTGTTTTCATGAAGACTTGGGGACAAGGATCTCGGGGGCACAGTTGGCTGCTCCGAGGCCCTTAGCAGGGGTGAATAAATGGGAGCATGTGACAGTGGATATCTTTTGGCTCACTTGGCAAGACTGGTTTCTTTTCTTTAGGTGGGCATTTGGAGGTTGCATAGCCCAGGCCAACATTACTCTGCAATTCTCTTCTAGACAGGCTCTCAACCAAGGGGATCAGGTCAGAACCACATCTTGCCAACTATCAACATAGGGGAATTGGTCTAGATGACCATAATTCCCTACAATGACCTGATAGACCTTGGAACCCTTCTGACAGCTACCCCACATCAAATGAGGGTCAGTCTATCTTACAAAAGTATGAAGTTTCTGGGGGGTGAGTTTCACACCATAATCTCCTGAAAAGCCCTCCTTGAAATTCTTTATTATACATCCTAAGAAGGTCTGCTTACTCTCTTTTCCACCTATATTCCACCCGTGTGACGGTGATGCACACATGCTCAGGGATTCACTTTGCCCATCTCCAGCTGCTCCCCTCACAGGGGTATTTCAGGCGCCTCTTAGCAATTGGTGGGTCAGTACAAAACCCTGACTCAGCTCACTGGAGTAGACTCCTCACTGGATAGTGAAACCACTCTAAGCCGTATGAGGTTCACCACAGAACCACAGATCACTTTGCAGCAAGGCCCTGTCTCATTCACACTCAGGCACTTGTTATTCAAACACCACCCTCTACCCAAAATAAACCTGAGGGATCACAGTTTTTTCTCCCTCCAGAGACTACTTGGGAGTTGATCAGACTCCCCTTCTGCCTCTTTAGGGACAGGTCAAATACCTGGACCTGGGTCCTCACCAGTCCGTTGGGCAGTGCTCCTGTGCTGGTTCCTGTCTTCACTGGGTTCTGTTGTGCTCTTGGAGGCACCACTCCTGTCCTCTGGAAGAGTCATTTTCCCCTAAGAACAACAGGTTCACTGGCACCAGGTGGAGTCTGCTTCTCCCAGTGTCCCGGGAGCCAAGCCTCGATGACAAGGAAGGCTAAAACTTGCCATCTCAATCCCAGATGAGTCCCCAGAAATGTTGAAGGATACTTGGACAGAAAGACGGAAAACCAAGGCAATAAGCAGGAAGCAAAACTTATTGGTGCCAGCGCCGGCTCAGTGGATTCACATCCAAAGTCTGACCTCAATAGCAACGGGGCTTTCCCTTTTATACACATCTTAGAGTTACAGACTTGCATGTTCTTTCTATACAAGGAAAGTGTATTTTGATTGGTTGGCTGGCTGTAAGGGGAGTGACTGACCAGGGATAGTGGCCTGTGCCACTATCATCTGGACACGGAAAAGTCCCTTACCTATTATGAGAAGGGAAGTGAACAACCTTTCACTGTTATAGGAAACAGTTAGCTCGGCCTCCACTACCACCATAAGACCATAGGGTTGATTAGCAAATTGCAGTCTCTGAATATAGCTTGATTTAACTTTTAGTTCTCTTACCTCCTCCCTACATTACCAAGAGCACTTTATGGGAAAGGCTTTACCCTAGAAGCCATCAACCTCAGAGTTAGGGTTTTGCCTCAACACCTGCCACTTCCCTAATAGCCTGTTTAGAGCTTGCATTTGTGAATATCCTAAACCCTTCCCTAACCTATTTATATTTTCAGACACTTCAGGAAATAAGCTTAATGCATTCCCAGCTGCTCAGAGGAGCATTCCCCTCTCTAATCTTCCCCATAACATATCATGCTCTCATGTTCGAGTTAAAGGAATCTTCCAGTTTCAGTGTTTTAGAATTTGGTGTAGTATTCTTTATCTGACTCTTTAAACCCTCATGATATTATACTTTATTTTAAAGATTAATATTTCAAAGTGCCCACTGTGTTCCAGGTAACTTTAAAATATTACCTCATTTATTTCTCACAGTCTTATGAGGTAGCAATTATAACCCTCAGTTCGATGATGAGGAAACCAACTCAGAAAAGAAAGTTGACTTGTCCACTTACCCAGAACAAGGTAGAGTGAGATAATGAATAGGCCTGATGTGAGGTACATGGGGAACCAGCTACTTTTGAGCTTATTTGTCTTGGAAGAGTAAATATAAATTAAAATAGGAGACATACATAGCTTAATTCACTCTGTTGAAAATAAGAGACTTCCTCCACTTCCTTTTCTTTCAGAATTTCTTCTTCTGTCTTTTTCAAATATACATAATTTTTTTAAACAACTAAATAAATATTTTTCTAGTCTCACAACTGTTTCCTCAAGGACCTGGGAGCCACCTGTGAAATGCAAACATCAAGAAAGATGATGTCCCTTCTCTCCCAGTTCCTGTGGGAGGGTAGGAATCTAACTGTGGTGGGTACCATGCTCCCATTTATAATACTACCTCCTGTCTTAAATTATGAGAATTTTCCCTCTGGATAAAACAAACGAGCTAATGCAGACCATCCTCCCAGTTACCAGGTAATGTCAGGATGAACAGTGTGTGACAAATAATGCTCTCAAGACCTCTTACTTAAAGACTAGCTCTTGTCTATCTTGATGAATAAACAATGGGCACGTATGTAATGGGTTGTAACTGCTTGACTATTGAAGGGGACCAGAATATGTTAGACCAAAATATAACCCTTTGGAATATGTTTTATCTTGGATGAAGGCCATTAAGAAACAGCTGATGCAGGAAAAGCTGTAAACACAGAGTTTAAGTTTCCCTTTTGTCAAGGATATGTATACTGATAAAGGAAATTTCCATTTGTAGAAGTGTCTCTCTCTCTTATAGCAGGAACAGAAGACTGTTAAAACAGCTCTTATCAAATGAGAAAGCATTGACTTAAATCTGCATAACACACCTTACTAAACAAACTTTGTTTACCAATATTTCTCTCCCAACCTTCATCCGCTTTTCCTTTGTCTATAGCCTAAGATGGTATTGTGGGAAAGGAAGACACTTTCTTTTACCCTAAGGTTCTTTTGGCTGGTCTAATAATCAAACAAACATGAGGCAGATTAGTAAGAGAAAATAACCAAATTTAGCATATACATATGTATGGGAACTCTGCATGTGTGAGAGGTTTAGAGATAGAAAGGGAGATCTAGATATATAAGAGATCTTGAGCTAGGGATGAGGTAAGGTGCCTTGGGGATTTCAGGGGGTCTTTGCAGGATGATAAGAGCAAATATTTTGTATGTAGAAGTTTGCCTTACTCTATAGATAGGTTTTTAAAAAGTTATTTTATTAATCCTTTATTATGAGCAAGGCCCCTAATTCAAGTTATTCTAGGTAGTTGGGAGCAGGGGGGGGAGGTGCAAAATTTTCTCTTTAGCCCACAGCTCAAGCCCTAGAGTTGCCTTTGGCTCAAAACAATTCTCATACTACATAGGCCCATTTTGGGGTAACTTATTCTGAATCCCCACAGTTCCCTCCCATGAAATTTCCCTGGAAGTCTCACATTCTAGAATTTGTATTTATAGATTATTCTATATTTCATTAAATCAGTTTCAGTCTTTAAGAAAAGCTCAGTTCAGTTAAACAGCTGTCTCATTTCAGAAGGTAGTGATGCCAGTGGGCTCACAAAGTTAAGCCTATAGTGGAAGCAATCAGGTGTTTAATAAAAAGCATCACTATAAAAACAAAAGAAAAACAAGATTAATGATTACAGCAGACTATAATCTCAGTTTCTGAGTTCTGAAATCAGGCAGTCAGGTTTTCTAGATGTCTATCTTATATCATCTTCAGATAGAGTGACAGCAGAAAGTTATAGTCTGAGAAATTCTTCTGGCCTGAGTTTGAATGTTTCTGGTAATCTTTCTGCAAAAGGCACAATGACTGTCCATGTATGAGCTGTCATAGTATTTTCTCTGAAGTCTACATCAAAGTATCCAATGTTAGTTTGCATAGTCTTGGAAAAGGGCAGTTTTAGTTCTCCATGATTTCAAGGATGAGAAAACAGAAATGTTGGTTCAGAGCACTGCAGCCAAATATTTAAGAAAACTAGAAAAATTCAGAATCCAATCCAGTTTATAGGTAGAAAACAAACAAATCTCAAAAGACAATGAACTGTGATAGAATCTAATATCCACAAAGGTATATTATAGTTTCTATTAAAACAATTTTTCTCTCTAAAATTACCTCTCCCTTTTTGAAACCAAAGAAAGCTAAATTAAAACTAATTTACTTGCAAAATAAGCCTAGTTTCAATAAACTTGGCCTGATTATTTATATAAGCCTAGCAAGAATAGTAATTAACCACATAGGCTTTTTAAAATCTGTTTTGCTGGGATTTTTCATAAGAAATCTTAAAACTGAACTTTAAAAGTTCTTTTGAGACCAGAAAAGCCAAGACAAGGACTTACCACTAGACATTGCCTGCAATACCTGTAGATTTGGGTGAGTTCCTCTCTTATTGAGGACCTCAAAATACCCTGACAAGAAAGGACATTCTTTACTCACTTGACAAGGCTGCTGAGAACCCTGTAAGCAAGGTAACAGGCCAATATTCCCAATTTTTATTGGCTCCCATAATCTTAATAGTTAGGATTGCCTAGTAATATCTGAGTCTACGCATGTGTCTCTCAAGTATGACATTCTAGTCAAAGCCTTGGAACTAGTTTTCAATTGTGCCTTGTTTTAAGAACAGATCCTTATTGAACTTATGCAAATAACAATATTGCCATGAAAATGAGAACACTTACTGTGAGTTTCTGAATTCTAGAGGAATACAGTAGGGAGAAAAAGACAAATGTTTCAATTCTGCTTGCAAAGGTATAATTTATCAGATTACTCTGTCATAGCTAACTTTAGAGAATTCTTTTTTTCCTTTTATCTGGAAAAAAATAAAGAATTAGTAATATTTCAAAAAGTCATAAAAAATGTAATCATTCTTATCACTTCGTCAGTCCTGGTGATTAAATTCATTCTGCTTGAACACAGTTTTTCCATTAGTTCTCTTTGACCTTTCCTGATCATAGAGTGATACGGTTGGTGATAATTCTAGAAAGTTTGCAAGGCTTTCCCTCAAAGTTCATATGATTTGTTCAGTGAGTGGATTCCTTGATCACTAAAGATTGTAGAAAGTATATCCCAAGTGGGAAACACATTTTCTAACAGTTTCTTTGTCACTGTGAGGGCATCAGCCTTGTGGTAGGGGAAAATTTCAACTTTTCCACAAAACATGTATACAACAAGAACATAGTGATAACTCAAACTAAGTGGCAGTTGAACAAAGTCCAGCTTAAATGTATTATAGTAGATGAAGAAATGCAAAACCAGGAGAAAAAAAGAGTGGGGGGTGTGCCAGGGAGCCTGGAAGGACCAATCAGCTGTCTTGGCTTTCCCATAACTACAACTTCATTTAATTTACAGCCATTGTTTATTCATAGTATACACTCTAGAAGTTTAACATCGCTTATTTTACAATGACTGCCATGCAATTTAACATACCAAATAAGACTAATTAGTTTAAATTTTCTCGTTTATAAAGAAAGAACACAAATCTTTTGAGGTACTTGAGGTCCCTTCTGGAATACCTCAAAATTCTTCCTGTTACTGAACTCAAGGAGTTCATTTTTCCTGAAAGCCAAAAGACAGTTTGCGGCAAAGAAAGTAGAGGTTTTGTTTAAGAAAATAGTGCCAAGCCTGGAGATACAGGTGAGCTAGCACTCAAAGACCTGACTCCCAGATGGCCTCTAGGGGATAGGTTATATAAGGGAAAATTCCTAGTAGCTAAGGGAGTTAGGGTCGTGGGCTTTACTGATTAGTTGTGGCTAGGATAGGTGGCAGTCCATCTAGTCATCAGGGCCTGATATCAGTTATAGCATCATTCTGTCTGGTTTTAAGGGGATGTTGGTAGGTTCTCTACCTTTATGGATTTAGAGCTGAAAGATATTATCTTTAGTTGACTGAAACTCTTTCTGTGGTCAACAGAGCTGAGGCTTTGTTCCTAAGACCGTTTGATACTGATCTAAGTGCTTAATGACTAAAGGAGTGGTCTATGCAGTACAAAGAAGGGTAAAAAAGAAAAGAAGCAAGAAAGTCAGCCCAAGGCCAGTTTGAATCAAAAAGAAAGAGAAGAGAAAAAATCATTTTAAAGAAGTGAAGATTTACAAGGTTATGTTACCGGGTCCAGATTCTATTTATAATTTGAATTTTGGAAAATTTGTCAAAATATATCAAAAGATTCAGACATCTTACTAAATAGGATAAGCCATTATGAAACAATATTGATTATCCATTTAACCAAAGTGACAAAAAAAATTCAAGTTATTTACATAATTGTTAGCAAAACTTAGTTCTTATTATTAAGGGGATTCAGTTTTCTTAAGTAATCAAGGAGCTGATCAAGACACTATAAAACAGAAAATTATTTTCATAAAACACAGAATCTTTGCTTTCCAGGCAGAAAACTATTTAACAATATCAGTAACTGACCAATAGTCCGAGAAAATTTTACTTATTTAGCAGAGAGAAAAAACTAAACTCTAATTTTGGATCAGCTTACTTTTAATATTTAAATTAACTTATTTGATTAATTTATTTCAGTCTTATTCAGCTTGACCACACATGAAATTTTCTTTCTCAAAATTCTTTTCCATAAACTTTTTACAACTTTCTGTGTCTCTTTTAGTACACACTCTATTCTATCACTCATTCAGAAAAATCAGGCCAAGACTACTTTATTTTCTTTAACAAAAACACATCTCCATATCTCAGAACTTTTCAAAAGCCAAACATATCCTGTTTTTCTTATATACAATGTTTTCCCTGTTATTATTATTTTCTGTAGCTTTAATTAGGCATTAGAATTTTTAGCCTTTAAAAACTTTAATTTCTAGTGAAAACTGGGAAGTAAGCAATTGTGAATTGCCTGTTACATCAGCATTCTTTTAGATACATTTATAAACACATTTTTTAAAATTTCTACAAATATATATTTCCTCATAGCACAAAAAAAATTGTTTAATGTGTCATAGGCATGTTTACTAATAGATCCAAATATATTTAGTTTCTCTATAATAAGAAGCAAAAAGTAGATGAACCTATGTTCATTAATTAGTGTTCAATTATTTTGTTATTTGAAAATGGTCTAGACATTCAATGACTATCCATTATTTAATTTAGCTAGCAAACTTTAAAGTTTTAAGTTACCAAATAGATTTAAGAAATCATTTTTAAGTACACATACAATACAATTGTTGCTAAAGAGTTCACCTAAAAAGAAACTTTTTATCCTATTTATATTTATTTAATTTACTTGATCCTAACTGTTCGATTGCTCATGGGCGCCATTACGCCAGCAGGAAAGTGTCTCAGTATCTAAGATGGTCGACGGCTCACGACCAAAGTTACAGCAGAGGCTTCCCAGGTGGCGAGATCAGCCAAATGGAAAAGTCCCCGCCCTGTAACCCCACCGACATCTTGGGTCAAAACCTTTAAAAACCACGCCTATACCCCAGACACGCGCGACTTCCCTGGCCCCTTTCCTCGGGACCAGTGAACCTCTCCTGCAGACCCCAATAACGCCTGTTTCATAATTCGCTTTGGCTCAATCTCACCCCCATTCTCATCTCCTCCGGCCGATCACTAACAATTAGGTTTAAATAACTTATAAAATTCCATCACATTATATTATTTTTCTTGCTGACAAATTGTGCAACACATATAACATGTATTTATTTGACTAATAAACCCTGATAGAATAAAATTATTATGCTTAATGCTGATGACCATAATAACATGCCTATTTAACTCAAATCCGTTTTAATATCAAATATTTTCCCAGATAACGTGATTCTGTTATATTTTTGAGAACTCTCATATAAGTGCTTATTTATTTAAACCAGTTAATATCTCCTTTTTTATATAAACTAACAATGTTATCCAGAGGCATAAAATATCACACAAAACAACTGAGCATAGAGACAGAAACAGAGATCTTTAGCCATGAGACAGGTACCATAATTCAAAGCTCACTAGTTTAGAAAAGAACAGTTAGAATAAGTTCAACTGATCTGCTCAAATGGCTTTTTTTTTTTAAAAAAATAAGAATTACCTTTCTGAAATTTACATTTTAAAAGATGGCCCAGATAAGAGTTCTTGGAGAGGGCCAGGTATTTACTTTCCAAAGGAACTGGGAAAGAAATGCAAGCTCCTCCTAGAAGTGTTGTAGCGGCCAGCCCTGGAAAGACTCACGGACCACCAGAACTCAGTGAGTTATAGGAAACACATTCTTTATTTAGCCAGCTGGGTCTGCCAGGGGTACGCAGACCCCAAATTAAGCAGCCCTGAAATGCAGAGGTACAGGATTTTTAAGCCCTAAACTCCATTCTTTATTCTGTCTGAACACAAAAGTCTATTTTTCTTCTATTTACTAACTGTCAACCCACAGGTCGGTTGTGCAAGCGGGGGTACAGAAGCAGAAAGCTTATTGTTAGAATGTTATTTCCCCATGGGTGATAGCCTATGTTCCCATGGGCGATAGTCAAGCAGTAATTTTCCAGCCAGCACAGAAGGACTTTGGTTTCCTAAAGGAAATATTTTTAAGCCTTTCGAAATGAATAGAGAGGTTTGTGAAAAGTGGGCTTTGAATTGTTTCTGGAGCCATCCTTCTGGTCCTATTAGGCCTTGATTTGTAAAAGAAGGACAGATGTTTTTAATACCTGAAGAATCGGGTTGCCACCTAAATGGTGGCAAAGGACTGACAAACCATCTACTCATTGTTGGAATGTTTCATTCTTTCTAGGTACATTTGTTAGAAGGATTTAACAATAGTTTCAAATTTGGCCAAATTATAAAATTTGGTCAAAAAATTATTAAATCCTTTTAATATCTTGTCAGATTCCATCTAGGACAGACAGCAAATATTTCTGGCAATAGTAAACATTTCCATGGACCCAAGAGGGGCTCAAAGGTCTTTCCCTCTGAAAGCGATAAGAAAGCGTTTATAGACTTCATGTCCTAGTTTCCCCAGTGTGGACAAAAAAAAAAGCATTTCTATGTAAAGTAACCTCACAAGGTTGATCCTACCATAAGTTCCTAACTGGGCATGTTTTGATGGGTAGTCATGCTCCAGGAATATAACTTTTTTAGGTTTATCTTTGCCTTAAGCAAGTCCTGTGCATTGTTTCTATGAATCTAGGTTAACACACCTTTGAAATAACCACCCTCAAGAGAGCACTAGTCTTGTTAACTACCCTATAATCCAATCCTCATCTTGCTTTCTCCTTCCTTCAAGTAATCTTTCTTAGTTTCTCTTCTTAATTTCAAATACATAAAAGCAGCAAAAACTGTTATTCTCTGGAGCATTTGAAATCTTACTTCCTAGAATAAGTCATTAGTTTGTATCAAATAAACTTATAAAAATTCTCTGCAGGTTTGGACAGTCTTACATCAACACCAGTGAGACACAATGTCTATTTCTGCAATACAATCAGGTAAAAGATGTCATTAAAGTTGATGTAACTTTTTAAACATAAAGCCTGTTTAAACATTCCAGTTTTCTTAATCGAATCAATTCTTATATTCCATAGTTTTAAAATTTAATTGCAGCCTGAGTCAGGATACTATAGTTTATGAATTTCCATATCAAGGAGTCCTGGAAATTACTTTTTTCTATCTCCTGACCATTTTACCCACTCTTAAGCAAAAGGCTTTGTGCTCTCAGCAAGAGGTCAAAGCAAGAGGTCAAGCCAAGGGACCCTGGCCTGTTATCAATCTTTAACTAGATTAACTATTTATGCCCCAAGCAATTGCTGATCAGTTTCCTCATTGTAATTTCTTCCTTCCAGACTTACATTTTTCCATGCTGGGGTAAATAGAGCAGACTTGTTGAGGCCCTTTAATACTGGGAGAATGACAGGGGGTCACTTTGGCCCATTTGGCCTTTGGTAGTACTGTACTAAAGATTTGTTCTAACTCCATCAATGTCTGTTTTATTATCCCATTCTTTTTTTTTTTATAATTGTCATATTCCTCATAATAGCTATTGTAATTTTAGATCACAATTTCCTTGAGGGCTGGCAGAAGTTGGGTAGGACCTCATCTGTAAATGAAGTTTAGCTCACATTCCTCTCTGGCAATATTTTGGAGCTTCCAACTTGACTGTTACCAGGACAAAGTCTTAGGACTTGAACATTTTAGGTTGTCTTTTAGTAAGATTTTCCATTCTCTTTCTTTAGTTTTTTCTTAAATGCGATTGAATTTCCAGTGTCCTAGTCTTTACAGTATCTAAAGGCAAATAGGAAGGGATCTGAGCAGATTTTGACTTTTGTTCTTGTCAGTGGCAAGCTGACCCTGTCGACTATGCCACATGTCAGCAGTAAGCTCATCGTGAAGGGAAGTGTAAGGTAAACGTGTGACACACCGAAAGAAGTTTTAAAAGCAAGCCTTTATTGGGAGAGCGCTCCCAGGTGAGGTTCACTGTTCCCGAGGAGAGGGGCCAGAGAAGTCGTGCCCTGGGCATAGTTTTTATAAGGTTATGTGGGGGTAGTGTATAGAATGGGGAATGTCAGTTAAGCATTCAGATTAGGGTATTGGCGGATTAGGGCGATGGCACCAGGGCTTTAGGTGGGCCCTTGTCTGGATTCTGATATTAAGCTGGGAAGCCTCCAGACAGGCCCCCACAGACCTAACAGTAAGGTTTGATGGTGAGACACCCAGTTGGAAGAATACACAAGAGGCAGACATGAGAATGAAATGGCAGGCACCAACTTTATTGTGTGGAGCGCTGTTCTATTTCTAGAAGTGCAGTCTATTGGGGGGACCATGGTATTGCATGCACTTATTCTGCTCACCTTTCTATGCTCCCCTTCTGCTCTCCAGAGGACTGCATGGCTCCACACATAGCAGAGTACAATAGTGGCATTCGGCCACACATGTGTGATACAATAAGCTGAATTATGTTTACATATTTTAGGCACAGGTGCCCTACAACACTGATGTAACATTCTAATCTGGGGTCCAATTCCTAGCCAAGAGCCTGGATCACAGCCAGACCTTGGATTCAGCTGGGCTTGGCACCCACACTCCATCCCTACAGGGTGACAGCACAGGATCTGGCCCAGGGGGAGCTTCCTTGGGCCCATAATCCACTTGCCATTCTTGGAGTGGCTTAGCCCTGTGGGGCATCACTCCCCTGGTACTCTTTACTTGCTGTCTCTTTGGGTGCTGCTCAGTGTAAGGTAAATGCATGACACACCGAGAGAAGTTTTAAAAGCAAGCCTTTATTGGGAGAGGGCTCCTGGACAAGGTTCACTGGTCCTGAGAGGAGAGGGGCCAAAGAATCGCACCCTGGGATGGGAGGGCGTAGTTTTTATAGGGTTATGTGGGGGTAGGGTATAGAATGGGGAATGTCAGTTGAGCAACTAGGTCAGGGTAGTGGCACCAGGGCTTTAGGGTGGGCCCTTATCCGTTGGACATCAGAATTTAGGGTGGGCCTTTATCAGTTGGGTGTTCGGATTCCGATACCAGGCTGGGAAGTCTCCAGGTAGGTATCCGGCTGGCCTTCGCCCGCAACCTAACATCCCGATCTCTTTGGTATAGGGGCGCTGAGTCAAATTTGGCTACCTCCTGCTGACCAAGGGCAAAGAGGTTGGGGGTCTGAGGGCGGGGCTTCGGTGGGGAGGTGAGCATATGGATGTAAAAGTAGCTGGTTGACTGTGATCCAGGAGACTTTGCGGATGCATTCCTGAATGAATCGGAGTACATATGGGGCTATTATTAGTAGTATACAGAGGATAAGGATAGGCCCTTGAATTGGTGCAACTAAGGTAATGAGAGTGGATCTCCACCAAGAGGGGAGTGCCTCGTCCTCTCGGTGGGATTGGCAGAGGTCCTCACTTAGCTTAGAAAGGGTATTTACATTAGTTTCAACTAAGCCTGATTCATTTATATAGTAGCAACATTCTTCTCTAAGGAAGAGACAGGTACCCCCTTTATCCGCTGTCAGAAAGTCTAGGGCTCTGCGATTTTGTAAGGCTACCTGAGCTATGGAGGTGATTTGGCATTGGAGTGAAGCTAGGAATTGGGCTGAGGCATCAACTGCAAGTTGGAGCTTTTCTGCCAGGTCTCTAGTGGTAGTGATAGAATGGGCTAGTGCACCCCCACCCAGGCCAGTGGCAACTAGGGAAGATGCTAGGGAAATTCCGACTATTAGAGGGAGGAATATGGCTTGGTGAGGATGGCCGGTGATGGGAGGAGGGGTGTAGAGGATGTGAAATTCTGCCTGACTACAGGGTGAGCTGGGGTACTAAAGTTACAGGGAGACAAAGATCAGATGAGTTGGGGGATGATAGGTTTTTTAAGAGAGTCCCGTTATACCAGAAGAAACCTCTCGGAGGTGTCCAGGCACTAGTTGTTTGAGAGGAAGTGTTACATATGGAGTGGTTAGGAGAAGGAGAGACAGAAGGTCGGTAGTGGAGATGGATCCTGGTGGGTCCCAGGGGTTCAACAGCCCATGCATTGTGAGGTGGAGCACGCTTCAGGCGAGTGAGGTGGTGCCAGCACTGATAACCAAGGAGTTTGGCAACTGTCAGTGTGGTCAGGATGACTGTGTGGACCTGACCACCGAGGTTCTAGTGACCGAGGCTGTAGCTCCTTGAGGAGGACCTGATCCCCTGAAGACACTGGATTGATATTCGAGGAAGCTGGTCCAGTAGCTGGGTCTGTTGTAGGGGCTGGGAGGCACGAGTCAGCGTGCTATCTGAGTAAGCTCCAGAGGAAAGAGAGATAAGGTAGATAAGAGATCAGAGGTGGGGGATATACGGATAGGTCATGGGTAAGGAGAAAGGGTCTCTCATAAAGGAGTTCAAAGGGGCTGAGACCAGAAGGGGTCCGAGATGAGGCCCGGAGGCGGGTAAGAGCCTGAGGCAAGAGAGTAGGCTGCGATATATGATCCTCTAGGGAGAGCTTGGTGAACTGATCTTTGAGGAGACCATTGGCCCACTCAACCTTACCCAAAGACTGGGGACAGTATGGGATATGGAGCTTCCAGGTGACGTGCAGAGCTTCAGAGACAAGTTGTACTACTTTGGGGACAAAAGCAGGACCATTTTCAGATTGAATGGTCCTGGGGAGGCCAAACCTTGGCATGATGTGTTCCAGTAGAGTAGAGGCGACCATGTTAGCCATTTCTTTAGCAGTGGGGTAGGCTTCTATCCAACCTGTAAAGGTGTCAACGAGGGTCCAAATATACCGAAAGGTTCAGTGTCTGGGCATATGGGTAAAGTCAATTTGCCAATCTTTGCCAGGCACTGGTGGCCGCAGAGCTGGTGGGTAGTGGCGCAGGATCAGATGGCACCTTGAGAAGATGTTTTGGAACAGGTAGAACACTCAGTGTGGACCTGTTGAATTATAGATTAGAGAGCGGGGTGATAAAAGAGGGGCTCTAGAAAATGGTATAAAGCTTTGGGTCCAATATGGAGGGTTTGATGGACCTCAGTGACGATAGCAGCCTCCTAGTGATGAGAAAGTGCTAGTCGCCCCTTGAGGAAGGTCTACCCCTTAGGCATGTGGGTTCCTCCCCTGGAAAGAAGGTGTGTCTGTTCCAGTAGGTAGTAAGAATATTTAGTTGGGTTGGTGAGGAAGAGAACAGGGGCCAGCGGCGGCCGGGTGGTGAGACTGTGTGCAATAGCATCTGCATGAGCATCGCCATGAGCTACAGGATTGTCAAGGGACTGGTGTCTCTTACAGTGAATGATGGCTGTCGGGAGCCATTTTGAGACATGATGGGAGCCATTATGAGGCACTGAAAAAGTCATGTAGCTGATAGCCATGAAGCAGCTGCTGAGACTGCTTAACAATGGTTCTAGGAAGCAGGGTGTGGAGTTAAAACATTACTGACCCTGGACTGGAGGTTTGCCTTCTAAATAAATCCTTTAAAGATATGTTTTACAGCCCAGAAAAGGATGTTTGTACCCTGAGGGAAGGATATTTAGGAACTTATGTAAATCCCAGCATTCCTATGGTATTGTACTCTGTGCTTTGCTATTGTGTTAAAAAAGATATATAAAGGCTATGCTAAATAAACTCAGAGGCTGCAGCAGTGACTGTATGTCCTCCCGAAAGTTCTTTCCTGTTTTCTCCTTTTTTCTTAGGCTTCATGCTCCCCACTTCCCCCCCCCCCCCCGCCCGCCCTTTCAGGTGCCGATCAACTTTAGCCGGCTGGCTCCGGCAGATGGCTACCTGTTTGTGAAGCTGTATGGCTTCACTGAGTTTATGGATAAGAGGGCTACTAATGATAGGAGTGCCCTTGGTGGTGAGGAAGCCATGCTCCTGCCAGATAGCTGAATGGGTGTGAGCTATAAGAAAGGTGTATTTAGAATCAGTGTAGATGTTGACCATCATACCCTTGGAGAGATGGTGGGCCCTAGTTAGGGCTATGAGTTCAGCCTTTTGAGATGCATTCCCTAAGGGGAGGCCCTGAGCCTCAACAATGTCAGAGTGACAACAGGATAAGCTGCCCATCATTGCCCATCAGGTCCGACGATAGAGCTGCTGTCAACAAAGAAGGTATGCTCGGCATTTTAGATAGGCATGTCTGTGAGGTTGGGCAGGGGAGCAGAGAGATCTTCTATAAGTTGGGCACGAGAGTGAGAGGGGGACCCCTGTGTAGAAGGGAGAGGAAGGAGAGTAACCAGGTTTAGAGGAGGGGAGGATAATAGAGCAATGTGAGGGTTTTCAATGAAGAGTAAGTGGAAAAGCTGTACCCTGGAAGGGCCTAGATGTGTAAGAGACCGATGACTAAGGAAGTCAGTGAGGCAATGCAATGAGAAAATGGTCAAAAGCTGAGCCTCTTGAGTGAGTTCAACAGCTGCTGCTAGGGCTCGGGGGCATGGTTTCCATTCTTTTATGGTGGGATCTAGCTGTTTAGAGAGATAAGCTGCTGCTTGATATTTAGGACCTACTGTTTGAGCCAGTAGGCCGGTGGCTATGCCTGAAAGTTCATCAGTGAATAAGTGGAAGGGTTGAGCGGGGTTAGGTAGGGTGAGAGAGGGTGCCAAGGCCAGGGCATCTCGGAGTTTAGAAAAATACTGTTTAGCAAGAACAGGAGCAGTAAGAGGGCCTTTAGGGGTTTCTTTGGCCGCCTGATATAGTGGCTTAGCTAACAGGGTGAAGTTAGGAACCCAATGTCGGAAAAACCCTATAAAGCCCAAGAAGGAGAGAATCCATTCAGCATCTTGGGGGATTGCAGATCTCTTAGGAGCTGAATCCTACCAGTTGTGAGAGATTTGGCGGTAGGAGTTAAGGCTACTCTGAGGTACAGAGGAGATACAGAGCTGAGCCTTAGATGAAACCTGATATCCCTTAGACCCTAGAAGGTTTAGGATAATCGCTGTATTGTTTTGGGACTGTTCAAATGAAGAGCTACAAAGGAGTAGGTCGTCTACATATTGTAAGAGTGTGCTCAGTTGCAAGGGACAGGCAGTCAGGTCAGTGGCTAAAGCCTGGCCAAATAGATGTGGGCTATCCCAAAACCCCAGGTTAACTGTCCAGAGGCACAGGTGTCTGGGTCTTCCCAGGTAAAGGAAAAGAGGAAATACGAGTCAGGGTGGAGGGGGATGGTAAAAAATGCATCTTTTAGATCTAATACTGTGACGTGAGTTGTGGAAGGGGGGATATGGGAAAGGAGATTATATGGATTGGGGACTACTGGGTGGAGTGGGACAACCACCTCGTTAATAAGGCAGAGGTCTTGAACCAACCTGTAGGCTCTGGAGGGATTACGGACAGGTAAGATTGGAGTATTATAGGGTGAACTAGTAGGGATGAGGATCCCCTGACTGAGAAGTCTGGTAATGATAAGTTTAAAGCCCCTCCGATGGGTCTTAGAAATAGGAAATCATGGGCAAGCTCGATAGCGAGAAGGGTCTTTGGGGCAAATATGGATATGAGTGTGACGAATAGCAATAACAAGAGTAGATGTATCCCAGACAGAGGGACGACAGGGTCAAAAAGGGTAGGGAGAAGAGGAGTAGAATCTGACGCTAAGAGAGATAGCAGGAGTGGAGAGACCTTTATTTGTGGCCTTATATATAAAGAGGCACCTAACTTGTGTAGGAGATCTCTACCTAAAAGGGGAGCTGGGCATGAGGAAATGACTAAGAAGGAATGTGAGAAGAGGAAGCCATCCAGGGAATATAAGAGAGGAAGGGTTTTAGGTGAGTAGGAGGCTGTGCTGTCAATCCCCATAACCAAGATAGGTGAGGGACTGTAGGACCCGAGTGAGATGGCAAAACAGAGAAGGTAGCCCCCGTGTCCACCAGGAAGGAGATGGACTTACCCACTACCTGGAGCATTACCCTGGGCTCAGCGAGAGTGAGAGGGGTCCCCGAGTCAGGGCCTCATCAGTCATCTGCTAACCCAAGAAGTTCCAGTGACGGTGCTGCCTGACTGAATGATCCCCTGTGTGGAGGCACCGACGACGATCTGATCATTGGGCAATAAGATTTCCAGTGGCCCGTCTGCCTGCAGATAGGGCTGGGCTTCGAGGGAGCCAGTGACCTTCATGGCCGCATTTGAAGCATGCCCAAGAGAGGGTTGATTTTCGGTTAACCCCAGCTCCTCAGCCCCTGGGGCCTGCCGGCCTCAAGGCAGCTACCAAGGCCTGGGTCTATAGTGCTACCTGCTGGTGGAGATGAGCCTGGCAGTGAGTTTCGGCTGTCTCCTTAGGCACTGAAAACTTTAAAGGCCATTTTCACTAAATCCTGTATAGAAGTTTGAGGGCCATCCTCAGCCTTTCAAAATCTTTTTCTGATATCTGGGGCCGATTGGGTAATAAAGCGGGTGGCTAGTACCGTTGCGCCCACTGGGGAAGTTGGATCTAGAGAGGTGTATTAAGGGCCTCAGTGAGGCAATTAAGAAAGAGCTGAGTCTTCGTCGGCCCCCTGGTTTACCTCCCGAAGTTTATCAAAGTTAATTACCTTGTTGGAGACAGTTTGCATGCCATTGAGAATGCATTGTAGCATTAAGTCACATCACTGGTGGTCATCTTCTCCAGCTTGGTATTTCCATCCTGGGTCAGTTCCCAGGACGGCCTGAGGTCCAATGCGTATGTGGCATCCGTGAGGTGAGTTTGGTCAGCATAGACCCTGGTAGTGGTGAGGATGTGATCTTTCTCTTTAGGTATGACAGTAGAGGCCTAGATGACAAACACATCGTGCCAGGTTAGATCATAGGCCTGAGTGAGATAGTGAAATTCTTTGATGTAGTTAGTGGGGTTAGAAAAAAAAAGATCCTAACCACTTTTCTATTTGAGAGAGATCCTGTAAAGAGAAAGGAACGTGGATTTGGACAACACCTTCAGCCCTGGTGACCTCTTGAGGAGGGCAGAGGAGATCAGAGATGGGGGCAGAGCGAGAGTGGGTATGGGCTGAGATAGGGGATGGAGCAGGTGGAGGTGGAGGACGAAGAGAAGGGTATTTGGGTGAGTAGTGGAATCTGGTGAGACAGGCGGCAGAGGAGGAACTGAGGGACTAGGGTACGGAGACAGCGGAGTAGGCTGGAGTGGAGGGGGAGCAAGGATTTCTAGAAGATTGTCGAGAGGCAGATAAGTCAGTTGCAGCTTTACCTTCTATGTCAGGGATTGGTAAGGTAGAAGGGTTAGGGCCAGCCCCCCGAGCTAAGAGGGCCTGAGTAGTGGAGTATTGAGAGCAGAGGGAGGGATGGGAGCGTAGATCCCAAAAGGCTTGCACATACGGGATTTCAGACCACTTTTCCATCCTATGACAGTAAGTGTCTAGATCTGTCAGAGTTTTGGAAGTTAAAAGTGCCTTCAGCAGGCCACTTAGATTGATTGTCTAATGGATACCTAGGCCAGGCGATTAGTCTTTTATGTTTTAAATCTTGACCGAGGCCTAGAAAGCTAAAATTTGTTAAGAGACACCCAAGTGGAGTTTTGGGGTCTGGTTTCTAATTAGAAGCTCCCATGGTCTCAGCCACCCGGACAGGTGAAACCGGAGATCAGGCGTCCCCGAGATTCTGATTTAACCCAATGGCAGAAAAGACCGTGGAAAGTTAGAGACGTCTCTCGTAACTTACCAGGTCGGGAGTCAAATATGATGGTCCGGGGTGGGGGGGTGGAGGCTGACCCTGACATGGCTGTGATTATGGACAGGGGCCCTGGTGGGCCAGGCCTGGAGAGGGTGGGGAGACCAAAAGGGAATTTATTCTATCCGACAGTAGGAGATGTGCAGCGAAGTTCCTGGAAGAAGAGGGAGGAGAGGCCCCTCAAGGCCGGGAGGCCGAGGGACACAATCTCCTCCCGGGTTTTGGCACCAAATGTAAGGTAAATGCAGGACACACTGAGAGAAGTTTTAAAAGCAAGGCTTTATTGGGAGAGGGCTCCCGGGCGAGGTTTACTGGTCCCGAGAGGAGAGGGGCCAGAGAAGTAGCACCCTGTGATGGGAGGGCATAGTTTTTATAGGGTTATGTGGGGGTAGTGTATAGAATGGGGAATGTCAGTTGAGCATCTAGGTTGGGGTAGTGGCACCAGGGCTTTAGGGTGGGCCCTTGTCAGTTGGGTGTCAGGATTTAGGGTGGGCCTTTATCAGTTGGGCCTTTGGATTCCGATGTCAGGCTGGGGGATCTGGATTCCAATGTCGGGCTGGGAAGTCTTCAAGCAGGTATCTGGCTGGCTTCCCCCTGTGACCTAACACTCAGCACACCAGGGACATTGTGACATAGCAACTTGTGCTTGTACCTGCATCAACCATAGCCCCCATCATTTCGCTACCTGTTCCATGGTATAAGCTGTCTGTGTACCAGGCATCCTCAGGGATGGGAGTCCGACCCTCTGTATAGGGACTTGGTATGTCTCCCATCTCAGCAGGTTCTGCCAGGAGCTCTTTTTGGAACTACACTCATCCAAATAGGGGTTGCAGCTGACCGGACAGGGGACTCACAGATTGTTAAGGGTGGAAAATTTTCAAGTGAGCCAACTTCTGCTTCTGTAATTTGCTTGCTTATTTGATGTTAACCAGGGTGTGGTAATCTGCTCAAAGATATGCTAACGGCCAACTTCTGCTTCTATAAACCAGGGTGTGCTTCTAGGCTTTATAAACTGCCTCTTTTGGGAACTCGGGGCTGATCTCTAACCCTGCATGATAGAGAGTCAGTTGCCGGCAGGCTAATAAAGGCTCACAACTCATTTCAATTGGCTCCGTGGGTCTTAGATTTGATCTCATCACATTTGGGAGCCCCAGCGAGATTTCTCCAGTGGGGGAGATCACCTAAGACCCATGACCCTGGCCACCTTGGGCGAGGACCTGCCCCATCCAGGGGACGGACGCTGAGAGATGTTCCTCAGCCCCAGACGCCAGGTGGACTCTCCCAGGAGGGTAGGTGGACAAAAGGTTCAATTCTGTAACAATTGGGAATGAGCCATCTGGAGCAGCTTCACTGGTGAGTCAGACTGCACTACAGATATTCATTCAGGTTTTGGGGTATCTGTCTGTTGGTGGACCCTAAAAAAAACTAGTGGAAGACTGGATGCAGCAATATTTCCCTAGTTCGTTCAAGGTCTGAGATGTCAGACTTGACTTCAGGTTTTTGGGTATGCTAGCATTCTGTGTTCTGTATTGTCTGTCTGTCCAGACTGGTTCTCATCTGTCTGTATTGTGTCTGTCTGGACTGGTCAAATGTACTGTTCTGGCCTCTGTGGCCCCATCTGACTAGATTCTGGGTCAGAGGCAGATCCTAGCCCTAGCTTATTTGGCTTTTGCTAGACTCTGGGTCAGAGGTTGATCCTAGCCCTGGTTTATTAACATGGGTCAACCTTCTTCCTCGAATCATCCTACCCTGCTACAGGGACTGAACCTCAGAGGCCTTTCTCTACTAGTGAACTGAAACATCAGAACCCTGCTTCCTCAGAGAAACCACAGGGACTAACTAACCTCTCTCCTAGAGACTATTTTCTTTACCCACCAGCCAACCTGGGATGATTGCCGGCAACTCCTCCAGATCCTTTTTACTTCAGAGGAGTGGGAGCGGATCCTGAGGGAGTCTGCAAAAGCGGTATTAGAGCCCAATGGGCAGCCTTCCACTGATCCGGCCCACGTCCAACATGTTCTCCCAAACACCCAATCGCCTTGGGACCCCAACACTGAACAGGGTAAGGAGGCTCTCAAATGGTATTGCCAGCTTCTGCTCCAGGGCCTCCAGTCTGCTGCCCGATGAACCACTAACTTGTCTAAGGAAAACAAGGTTATCCTAACCAAGGATGAATAACTGGCAGCGTTCCTGGAATGACTCTTAGAGTCGTACCAGTTGTATACCCCTATTGACCCGGGGGACCCTAATAATAGGCTGTGAATTTAGCTTTTGTCAGTCGGCCCCAGATATTAGAAAAAAACTGCAGAGGATGAAGAGTTTAAGGGAAAGAACCTGCCTGAGTTAGTTGAGATAGCCCAACAAGTATTGAACAATAGAGATGAGGTAGATATAGCACAGACTAAGAAGATGACCAAGATCCTGCTTGCAACCATGCAAGGATCCCAGCCTAAGGGACTGCCAGGAAAAGGCAGAGGCTGAGAACAGGCGCCCAGGGTGAACAATGGACCCAGGACAGTCAGGTTAGGGAAGGACCAATAAAAAAAAGGAAGAAATACTAGCCCTTCTTGAGGCAATTTGGCTGCCAAAGAAAGTGGCAATCATCTATTGCCCAGGGCACCAGAACTCAGGCTCTGAGGTAGCACAAGGCAACTCCTTCACTGATCAGACAGCAATGGAGGCTGCCCCAAAACCAGTGAGGCCAATTGACATTCTGCCGGCCCTACCACCCAGGGTGCTAACGGACACCCCTACCTACACTCCAGGGGGAAGTTGAACTATGCAACAAGCTGGAAGGCAAAGAGGAATCTACTGGGTGGGTTAGGCTCCCAGGTGGCCGCATTGTAGTACCTGAGGCCTTGAGCCAAGACCTTATAACCCAGGTTCACCAGAGCACTCACTTGGGAGGAACCAAGTTAATTGAACTGTTGAAAAAGAGACTATTACATTCCAGGGCTGTAACGAATGGCCAAACAGGTATCAGCCCAGTGCCACATCTGCGTGGACAGCCACCAGGGGAACATTGGGGGTTGGATTTCACTGAAGTCAGCCCGGGAAACTTCGGATTCAAGTACTTGCTTGTGTTCATTGTTCAGAATGGACTAAAGCCTTCCCCACTAAGCAGGAGACCGCTCAGGTAGTAGCAAAGAAATTAGTCTCAGAAATAGTGCCTCGATTTGGCCTTCCCGTAACACTGGGGTCCGACAACGGCCTGGCGTTCATCGCCCAGACCAACCAATCTCTAGCAACGGTGTTAGAGATCAATTGGAAATTACATTGCATTTATAGGCCTCAGAGTTCAGGGCAAGTAGAAAGAATAAATAGAACCTTGAAAGAAGCCTTAACTAAATTCAAGCTGGAAACTGGTGAAAACTGGGTGAGTCTCCGCCCCTTTACCCTGTTAAGGGCATGGTGCACACCTTATTGTAAGGGCATAAATACTGTTTGGAAGCCCCCCAACTCTCCTCCCCAAGTTAGGGGAAGAAAAGCTAACAGAAGTTAAGTCTTTGCAGGTCCTCCATCTCGCACAGCAGAAGACCCGCCAACTGGTCTCTGCCACCAAGACAACTGTTCAGCATCCAGTCCAGCCACACAACCACGCTCCAGGCGATTGGATCTGGGTGAAAAAGGTATAGTCTGCTTCTCTCGAGCCCCGCTAGGATGGTCCTCTATCCTCACAACAACCACCGCGGTCAAGGTACCTGGACACCGTCATTGGATTCTGAGCATCCACCACGGACATCAGAACAATGGACCTTGCATCGGACAGAGGACCCACTAAAGATAAAACTATCAAGGCTCTAGTCTGGACCATCTTAATTCTCTCTGTCCTCTTGTGTTATATGATTGGGAGATTACCAGGACAGAAATTGGCATTCCTATTTCTACTTAGTAGCCCCAAAGGGAACTTGGTTTGCCTGCAACACTGGACTCACCCCTTGTATCAACTCAAACTACTGGTTTCAGGGTACTGGAGGTTTTCATAGATTAGTCCATGTTGTTCCCCAAGTGTATTTCTACTCTGAGGAACGGAGTCATAAATATTTCCAGTATATAGATCACTGAGCTAAGAGAGTTCCCATCCTAGTCCCCTTACTAGTATAGGCATCGCAGGTTGTCAGGAGCCATTAAGAGACACTGAAAAAGTCATGTAGCTGATAGCCATGAAGCAGCTGCTGAGACTGCTTAAACAATGGTTCTAGGAAGCAGGGAGTGGAGTTAAAACGTTACTGACCCTGGAGGGGAGGTTTGCCTCCTAAAAAAATCCTTTTAAGATAGTGGAATGTTTTACAGCCCAGAAAAGGATGTTCGTACCCTGAGGGAAGGATATTTAGGAGCTTATGGAAATGCCAGCATTCCTATGGTATTGTACTCAGTGCTTTACTATTGTATCCAAAAACTTATATAAAGGCTGTACTAAATAAATTCGGGGCTGCAGCAGTGACTGTATGTCCTCCTGAAGTGCTTTCCTGTCTTCTTCTTTTTTCTGAGGCTTCACCCCCCCCCCGCCGCCTTCCTTTTAGGTGCTGTTCGATCTCTGCCAGTGGGCTCCAGCAGCAGGTCCTGCTAGAGTAGGGACCACAGCTCTAGTACTTTGTATAATTAATTGGTTAACTACGTATGTCAAAAAAGGGTGCAGGCAGTGAAACTCATGGTTCTCAGAACTCACTACCCACCGCTCCAGGTTGACGAATCAATGATTTTAATTCCCCTAGAAAATCAGTGGAAATGTTAATGGTGGAAAATTTTCAAGTGAGCCAACTTCTGCTTCTGTAATCTGCTTGCTTGTTTGATGTTAACCAGGGTGTGGTTCTAGGCTTTATAAGCTGCCTCTTTGGGGAGCTTGAGGCTGATCTCCTCTAACCCTGTGTGGTAGAGAGTCAGTCGCCAGCCGGCTCATAAAGGCTCACGATTCATCTCAATTGGCTCCATGGGTCTTAGATTTGATCGAACCACACACTAGGACTTTAACATACACATTTTGGGAAGACACAATTCAGTCTATATATAGCAATGGGGCAAGGCCTTGTTGAGGGAAGAAATCTTCAAAGTAATTTAGTTTGGCCTCTTGGGTTCTACTTGGAAACCCTACAGTGCCAGGGGACTGTAGGAGTTAAACATATGACTTTGATAATCCAGAAAGAATCTGCTATATATAGGTAATTGGGAATTCACTGTTAATGGTAAGCATGCTCTCAGGACATAGTGTTTTTAGTTTAGTTTTTTATTGTTGTTGTTATTTTGGCTGGCTCAGACTTCCTTGAATAAGGAAGAAAAAGAAACATATTATTTCTTTCCAGAATACTTTCTCACTCCTGTTCAGAGGGTTTGTCCCTTCTTTATTTATTCACAGGATAAATATATATTGAGAGCTACTTCCTTCTTATGATCTGAAATCCAAAATAATTGGGAATCAAGAAATGTGGAGGCCTGTAGGATTGGAAAGATAAATTATCTTTTCCAATCTGCAGATCAGATTGGGACCTGGGAATATACCCTGGTCCCTTAGGTCCTTTGAGTGCCTGCTCAAAGAAGGGGATGCAAAAGGGATCAGGGAACCAAATAATCCCCTCTCATCCCCAGGGCATTGTTTCAAATGCCTTTGGAGAGGTGGAGTCCAGGATGGAGGCCAAGAAGTTGTTGGCTAGGGGAATTGGCAGAGCACTTGCCAAGTTGTACATTCAAGGAAGGACTCCAGCTATGCCTCAGTGAGATATCTGGCTTCAGGAAAGGAACCTATGGAACAGACCAGAAGTAAACACCAACAACTTATGAAAGACATGAGAGAATTATTCTACAAGAGAAATAACCAACTTAACAAATAATCTTGGTAATATGTCATCCTCTAAGACAGTCCTTAGGTCCTTACTACCTCATTAAGTAAAGACCTACTTTCCAGAGGTTGCATCTTCTCAGTGTCCATCTAAAATATAGCCAGAGAAGACAGTGGGCAAGGGAGATTTCTCAGAAAACACACTGAAGGATGAACAACCTCGCTTTCTGGCAGGCATGGAGAGTGGTTGTGCTATGGGCTATACCCTCTGTGTATCCTGTTTTTCATTCTCTCTTGTTTTATTAATTTTTAAAAATTCTTCAATTACAATTGGCATACAATATTATATTAGTTTCAGGTGTACAACATGGTGATTAGACATTTATATAACTTACGAAGTAATCACCCTGATAAATCTAGTACCCATCTGACACCATATAGTTATTATAATATTATTGACTATATTCCTTGTGCTTTACTTTACATCCCCATGACTATTTTGTTACTACCAATTTGTACTTCTTAATCCCTTCCCCTTATTCACCCACCCCCACAAATTCCCTCCCATCTGGCAACCATTAACATGTTCTCTGTATCTATGAATTCGTTTCTGTTTTGTTTGTTTATTTATTTCATTCTTTAGATTCTACATCTAAGTGAAATTATATGGTATTTGTCTTTCTCTGTCTTACTCTACTTAGCACAACACCTTGTAGGTCCATCCATGTTGTTGCAGGTGGCAAGATTTAATTTTTTATGGCTGAGTAATATTCCATTGCATATATGTACCACCTCTTCTTTATCCTTCATCTATTGATGTACACTCAGATTGCCTCCATGTCTAGGCTATTGTAAATAATGCTGCAATGGACATATGGATTTGCATGTCCCTTCAAAGTAGTGTTTTAGGTTTCTTCAGATAAATATTCAGAAGTGAGATTACTGGCTTCTTTGTCTCTTGTTATAGCCTTTGTTTTGAAATCTGTTTTGTCTTGTATAAATATTGCTACGCTAGCTCATTTTTTTTCTTTCATTTCTATTTTCATGAAATAACTTTTTTCGTTTATTTTCTTTGAGTGTCTTTCAATATGAAGTTTCTTTTAGTCAGCATATGTAAGGGTCTTCTTTTCTTATTCATTCAGTCACCTTAACCTTTGATTGAGGCATTTAATTTACTTATGTTTAAAAGTAATTGTTATTAGATATGTAGTTACTGCTATTTTGTTGTTTATATTTTTAATCTTTCTTCTAAAAGAAGTTTCTCTAAACTTTCTTGTAATACTGGTTTGGTGTTGATGAACTTTAGCTTTTTTTTTGTCTTGGAAGCTCTTTATCTCTCCTTCAATTCTAAATGACAGCTTTGCTGGGTAGAGTAATCTGGTTGTAGACCCTTACTTTTCATCACTTTGAATAGTTTGCGCAAATCCTTTCTGGCCTGCAAAGTTTTTGTTGAGAAATCAGCTGACAGTCTTATGGGCACTCTCTTGTAGGTCACTGCTTTTTTCTTGTTGCTTTTAAGATTCTCTCTTTGTCTTTAACTTTGAGTGTTTTAATTATGTTATGCTTTAGTGTGGGCCCCTTTGGGTTAATCTTGTTTGGGACTCTACTTTCTGGGCTTGTATGTGTATTTCCTTCACCAGGTTAGGAAAGTTTTCTGTCATTAATTTTTTAAATAGGTTCGCAATTCCTTGCTCTCTCCCTTTTCCTTCTGGTACCTTTATGTTGTGGATGTTGGTATGCTTAATGTTGTCCCAGAGGCCCCTTAAACTATTCTCATTTTGTTGGATTCTTTTTTTTTATTGCTGTTTTGATAATTTTCTGCTGCCTTATCTTCTAAATCTCTTATTCAAGCCTCTGCTTCATCTAATCTACTGTTGATTCTAATGTATTCTTTATTTCAGTATTGCATTCTTCATTTCTGACTGGTTCTTTTTGTGTGTTATCTATCTCTATTTTTATGTTTTTTGTCTCTTTGTTAAAGTTCTCATGAGCTCATCTACTCTTCCCTTAAGTTCATTGAACATCCTTATGCCAGTGTTTTGAACTCTCTTGTCTGATAGATTGCTTGTCTCTATTTCGTTAGCTCTTTTTTGGAGCTTTATTATTTTCTTTCATTTGGGACATGTTTCTTTGTCTCCCCATTTTGACTGCCTCCCTATGTTTTTTTTCTATATATCAGGTAGGTGATTGGCTGGAGGAGACGAAAATGAGGGTGAGATTGAGCCAAAGCAAAGTATAAAACAGGCTTTATTAGGGTCTGTGGGTGAGGTTCTCTGGTCCCGAGGAAAGGGGCCAAAGAAGTCGCATGTGCCTGGGGTATAGGCGCGGTTTTTAAAGGTGTTGGCTCAGGATGCCAGTGGGGTTACAGGGCGGGGTCTTTTCTGTTTGGCTGATCTTGCCATCCGGGAAGTCTGCTGTAAATTTGGTAGTGAGCTGTCGGCCATATTGGGTATTGAGCCACCTTCCCGCTGGCGTAATGGCACCCATGAGCAACCGAACATTCCCGACTCCTTAATATAGGAAATGGGACGTTGGTGTCTTCTGGCTGCTTCCTGCTGAGGAGGCGCGGTGTAGGAGGGGTATCTTAAGGAGCCAGGTGTCCGCGTCACCCAGTTGGGGAATGGGCTGGTAGGGGCCAAGCGGCTGGAGCAGCATTTGGTGGATGGTGACTCTGGATATCTCATGAAATCACGTCTTTAGGAACTCTATAAAACATGGAGCTAAGAGAAGGATGCAGATTATTACCAGAGGGCCCAGAAAGGAGGCCTTCTGGAGTTTCTTTGGCAGCCTGATATAGGTTTAGCAAGGAGAGCGAAGTTGGGAATCCAGTGATGGAAGAAACCAAGGAAGCCAAGGACTGACTGAATCTTGGCTGCTGTGCGTGGCGGTCGTAGTTCACGGATAGCTTGTAAGCGGTCGGCTGTAATGGCCTGAGTGGAGGGAGAGAGAGAGAGACCAAGGTAGGTTATGGTAGACTGGGCCATCTGAGCTTTAGAGGGGGATACACGGTAGCCTTTTGAGAATAAGAAATTAAGGAGGGTAGTAGAGGCTCGGAGGCATTCTTTACGGGAAGGAGAGCAGACAAGAAGATCATCGACATATTGAAGTACAGTGGAAGGTGAAAGGTCACAGGTGACTAAATCAGAGGCTAGGGCTTGGCCAAAAAGATGTGGGCTGTCGCGAAAGCCCTGGGGGAGGACGGTCCAGGTGAGCTGTTGTGTTCGATGTGTGTCAGGGTCTTCCCAGGTAAAGGCAAAGAGGAACGTAGAGTCGGGGTGTAAGGGAATGGTAAAGTAGGCATCTTTAAGGTTGAAGACAGAGAAATGAGAGGTGTTGGGGGGAATGTGGGAGAGTAAGGTATACGGATTGGGAACGACTGGAGAAAGAGGGACGACTACAGAGTTAATGATACAGAGGTCTTGGACCAGGTGGTACTGGCCGGAGGTTTTTTTAAGGGGGAGGGTTGGGGTATTACAGGGGGAATTTGTAGGGACAAGGAGGTTCTGTGCCAGCAGGCGAGTGACAATAGGTTTTAGTCCCTGGAGGTGTTGTTTAGAGATTGGGAACTGGGGACGGTTGGGAAAGGAGGTGGGGTCTTTTAGTTGGATACGGACAAGTTCATGGTGAGTGGCAATGGTAGGGGTGTCTGTATTCCATACGGACAGGTTTACATCAGGAAGGAGGTTAGCGACAGGGAGTGCAGGGTCGGGAGATAAAGTTGGGTGGAGAACCATTAGGAAAGAGGGTGGCACGTGGTTGAAAGAGATAGTGGCATGGAGTTTAGATAAGATATCGCGGCCTAACAGAGGCACAGGCCAGGAGGGTATGACTAAGAACGAGTGAGTGAAAGGGGTCTCTTCATAGGAGCAAGAAAGGGTTTGGGTTTGGCTGGGGTTAGAGGGGGTTCCATCTACCCCAACAACAGTGATCTGGAAAGGAAGAGTAAGGCCCGAATGAGAGGGAAGGACTGAATAGGTAGCCCCCGTATCCACCAGAAAGGTGATGGACTTACCCGCTACCTGGAGCATGACCCTGGGCTCCGCGAGGGTGACCGGAGTGCCAGAACCCGGGCCTCTTCAGTCTTCGGCCAGGACTAGGAGCTCGAAAACCAGGTGTCGTCCTTCATCCGCCCCTCCGCGTGGAGTCTCCGAGGGCCGAGGAAGGCCCAGGCAGTCAGACTTCCAGTGGCCCAGCTGCTTGCACTGAGGGCAAGGCTTTGTCGGTGGTCTAGGATTGGGGCATTGGCGAGCCCAGTGGCCATCTTTGCCACACTTGAAGCAGGCACCAGGTGGCGCAGCTTTAGGGCGGGTCCCGCAGGCTGCAGATGACTGTGGTCCCCCCAACACGGGCCACAGGGCTGCAACCAAGGCCTGGGTTTGGAGGCTGACCTTTTGTTGGAGGCGCGCTTGTCGGGCGGCCTCGGCCATTTCCTCTAGGGTGTTGAATACCTCAAATGCCATTTTTACCAGATCCTGAATAGGGGTCTCGGGACCATCTTCAGCCTTTTTGAGTTTCTTTTTAATATCAGGGGCAGACTGAGAGATGTAATGAGAGGCTAGAACGGTAGCCCCGCTGCGAGAGTTGGAATCTAGACAGGTATATTGAGTCAGAGCCTCCTGGAGACGGTTAAGGAAGAGAGCGGGGTTTTCATCAGCTTGTTGGGTAACCTCACAGAGTTTGTCGAAATTGACTACTTTGTTAGACACGGTCTCCATACCTCGTCAGACAAATAGATCTCTCTGGGGAAGGTTAGATTCCTGGCCGGGTTGGTAGTTCCAATGGGGGTCTTCTCGGGGAATAGCATTTTCCCCAATAGGGACCATATTATCAACTAGATGGTCGTGGTCTGCCTGTTGGATGGCCATGGCCCTAACACGCTTGCGCTCTTCGGGGGTTAGGGTGGAGGACGTAATGACATGAATATCGTGCCAAGTCAGGTCGTAAGCTTGGGCAAGGCATTGGAACTCTTTGATATAGTTAGATGGGTTGGTTGAGAAGGAACCGAGGCATTTTTCGATTTGGGAGAGATCTTGGAGAGAGAAAGGAACATGAACCGTGACTACTCTATCTCCTCTGGCCACCTCTCGGAGAGGGAAGAGGTAGGCGGTAGAGGAGTCAGGTTCACTGGGATGAGATAGAGTATGGGCAGCGATGGGAGAGTGAGGAGGGAACGGAGGGCGAGAAGGCATCGGAGGTTGGGGCAATGGTGGGTGGGGTTGAGGAATCAGGGGGCATCGGGAACTGAGGGCTCAGGAAGGCAGTAGGGCAGAGGAAGAGAGCCGAGGAGGAGTTCGGGGAGGTCGTGTTCTGGGGAGGGATCAATAGGCAGCTTGGGAGATGGGGGTGAAGAGGAGGCAGTGGGGGGTGTGGGACTTGGGAAACAGGGTGAACGGTTGGGGGAACAGGCCAGGAGGATTTGGAGGTGGAACAGGGGGAGCAAAGGTCTGGATGGGAGCGCAGGTCCCAAAAAGCCTGTACATATGGAACTTCGTAATCTTTTGAGTTCTGTTTACAGAAATTTTCTAGGTCGTTAAGGACTTGATAGTCAAATGTGCCCGTGGGAGGCCAGTGGGAGCTATTGGGCAGGTTATATTGTGGCCAGGCCACTCGGGACAGAAAGAGCAGTTTTTTCTTTTTTTAAGGTCTGAGTGTAATCCAGGCAGACAATGTTAGCCAGGAGGCACCCTAGGGGTGTCTTAGGGTCTGGTTTAGACTCGGCGTTGCCCATGGTCAGTCTCTCCTTTTGTCAGAATTAATGGATCTAGCCTCACCCTTGGAGTTGGGGGCTGAGAGGAATGTCCTCGTCCCAACCCAAGACCCGGGTTGGAGTGGCGAAAGCCACGGCCACGGGGTCAAGCCGGGCAGTCTCAGATGTCTCTGAGAATGACCGGTGGTAGAGGCCCTAACAGAGGGGCCGGCGGTGGGGGAGCACTAGGCGCGGGTGCGGCCGTGGCTAGGGCTAGGCCCCCCGAGAAGTAAGGGGAGGCAGAGGGAAGACAGGCGAGAGAACTTACTCATGAGCAGATGGGGTCCAGAGAGAATGAGTCGGAGACTGGTCCTGGGGAGGATAGCTGCCACTCCGAAAGGCGGCTAAAAACCCCTCCTGGGTTTCGGCACCAAATGATCGGCCGGAGGAGATGAAAATGAGGGTGAGATTGTGCCAAAGCTAAGTATAAAACAGGCTTTATTAGGGTCTGTGGGTGAGGTTCTCAGAGGAAAGGGGCCAGAGAAGTCGCGTGTGCCTGGGGTATAAGCGCGGTTTTTAAAGGTTTTGGCCTAGGATGTCGGTGGGGTTACAGGGCAGGGACTTTTCTGTTTGGCTGATCTTGCCGTCCGGGAAGTCTCTGCTGTAACTTTGGTCAGGAGCCGTTGGCCATCTTAGGTATTGAGCCACTTTGCCACCTTCCCGCTGGCGTAATGGCGCCCATGAGCAACCAAACAGTAGGGCTCCTATGTCTTCTGATCTTACTAGAGTGGCTCTATCTACCAGGGGCCCAGTGGCAATCTTCCCTGGTCACATGAGTTGGGTGTTCCAAGGGAGTACTTTGTATGGGTTGTGTGTGCCCTCCTGTTGTAGTTGAGCTTTGATTACTGTTTGCATGTCAATGAGAAGGATTGACCTTCAGGCTAATTTGTTGTGAGGAGTGGCCAGTGACCATGGTGGAAGAGCTATTGTGCACAGGCTGACTCTACAAAGCAGGATTTGCTTTAGCAGGTGCCTATTCAATCTGCCCTTTTGGTGTGTCATCCTGGGATACAACTCCAGGTGGTGCTCTAGCTTGGTCCAAAGACAGCCATGAGGCATGCTATCCTAGCCCTTGGGGATTCCTGGGAGGAGCCCTGCACAGGCCAAGTTCAGCCATAGCCTATGCCCTACCAGAGCCACCTATCAAGAGCCATCAAGCAATATGCAGATGGCTGTCACTCATGCCAGGGTTGAGAAGTTATGTCCATGTCCTTCATCCCTTACCCTGAAGCCAGACAATTCAGTTCTTCTCCATATGTCTCTGGTACCTTTCAAGCAGCTGCCCCAATCCTGGAGGTCATAATGTGTGAGTCTATCAGTGAGTAAGTCATTGTGTGGGTTCTTTAAGAGAAGTATCTCACTCAGCCACTATCTCCACTGATTTACACAGATATATGTTGTGAGGACTTCTCTTCCCATCACTGAAACCCTGGGCTGGTGATCTTGGTTTGGAGATGGAACCCCTCGCTCCTCTGTGGAGAGCTCTGGAGCTGAAATATCCCTCCTGAATTTTAATTGCCTCACGCAGGACAGCCTGTTCAGCATCTCTGCCCCTCCTACTCATCTCAAGATGGCTTCTTCTGTAAATCCTTTGTTGTAGGATGTTTGTTCAGTTAGGCTTCAGGTGATCTCAAAAATGCCTATTCTTCTTTTTTCTTAATTTGTTTTATTTTTATTTTTATTTTTATTATGGTAACATTGGTTAACAAAATCCAGTAAGTTTTAGGTGTACAATTCAACAGTAAGGCATGTATAGTTAGATTTCTTTCTGTCACCACATATTTGACTCCTTTTACCCCATCTACTTCCCCCATCCCTCATTCCCCTCACCCTCTGGTAACCACTAGTCTATTGTCCATGTCCATGAGTCTCTGCTTGTTTGCTCTGGTCATTTGTTGATTTTAGGTTTATATCTCACATGTAAGTGATATCATGTGGTTTTCAACTTTTTCTGTCTGGCTTATTTCACTTAGCATGATTATCTCAGGGTCCACCCATGTTGTCACAAATGGCAGTATCTCTTCTTACGGCTGAGTAATATTCCATTGTATATATGTACCACAGCTTCTTTATTCAATCATCTATCATAGGACACTTCCATTGCATCCATGTCCCAGCCACCAAAAATAATGCAGCTATGAACATCAGCGTGCAAATATTTTTTCTGATATAGGTTTTCAAGTCTTTGGGGTAAATACCCAGTAGAGGGATTTCTGGATCATATGGTAGATCAATTCCTAGTTTTTTTGAGGAATCTCAATACTGTTTTCCATAGTGGCTGCACCAATTTATAATTCCACTGACAGTTCACAAAGGTTCCCAACACTAGTTTGTTGATTTATTGATGATAGTCTTTTTGACAGGTGTAAGGTAATATCTCATTGTGATTTTGATTTGCATTTTCCTAATAGCTAGTGATGTCGAGCATCTTTTTATATGTTTCTTGGCCACTTGTATGTCTTCTTGGGAGAAGTATCTGTTCAGTTCCTCTGTCCATTTTTTTAATTGGATCATTTGTTTTTTATTATTATTGAATTATATGAGTTCTTTGTATATTTTAGATATTAGGCCCTTATCAGAGGCGTTGCTTGTGAATATATTTTCACACTTAGATGGTTGTCTCTTTACCTTGTTGACATTTTTTTTTCACTGTGCAAAAGCTTTTTAGTTTGATGTAGTCCCATTTATTTATTTTTGCTTTTACTTCTCTTGCCTTTGATGTCAAATTTATAAAATTTTCTTTAAGTCCAAGGTCCATGAGTTTAGTTCCTATGTTTTCTTCTATGCAATTTGTTGTTTCAGGTCTTATATCCAGGTCCTTAATCCATTTTGTGTTAATTTTGGTGTGTGGTGATGGACATTTTCTTTTTTATTGGACTTATTTTGTTCTCTTTACACTTTTATGTACTACTGATGTTGCAGGGGGCAGGTAGGGAGTATTACCTGTATAATTTGGACAGTTTGTATGACCATAAGAGACCACACCTGGAAGTGACCAAGAAAATGGTGCATCTTGAGGGTCAGAATTATATAGTATTTAATACACACGTATTTTAAGACTTTTCTGTTTCCTCACTCCCTCATTGACTTCATATCTGTGTGATTGGAGCAAGTTACTTGACAACTTTGTGTCTCTGTTTCCTCATTTACATAAGGGGGATAATAATGTTATATATGTACACTTTGGTTCATGTCTCTTTGTCTGCCATCTTGCTACCACATGGATGTAGAGATGAAGGCCAACATGCAGAGGAGAGTAGAGCTAGGAGGTGGAGCAAGATGGAGAATGGCCAACATTAGTTGTTGTGAACCCCTAATTCGGTCATGCTTGAATCCAGCCTTATGCCTTCCTGGTCCCTTTTATGGAGCATGTATCCTTTTAACTTAAGCTTAGCCTGATGTAGTTTTATCACTTGCAACCAGAAAGGGCTAGTTGATTAACCAATTGAGTGTGTTAATTACTGGCTATACAAACTCCTATTCTCAGGAGCTCTCAGCCAGTGGCAGATAAGTAATACAGTGTAGAAAGTATTGAGATAAAAAAGTCTAGGGGGCCATGGAAGCATATATGAGGAGTATCCATCTAGGTATGGTAAATTATGGAAAGCTTCCTGGAGTAGATAACATTTTGGCTGAGTCCTGAAGAAATGGCCGAGGAGAGAGTCCCATGATGGAGATTTTAAGGAGGGGCTAGAAAACAACTTGCTGGAAATGCTGAATAGAAGATTTATGCCTTGACTGGTAGATTAAACTGAATACTTTCAGTGAAAAATATAGCCCCTGGACACCACCATGGTTCCTACTCCATAAGGATGATAACCTCTAAGGTGGAGCCTTAACCTGTTGACTCTTCACCGCTTTGGTTAGAGCATGTGTTTTGTTTGGCCAATACCATGTTTAAATTTTTTAAAATTTTGTTGCTGATGTTTAAAATTGAGACAGTTCATATAAAAGTATGAATTTGGGGCTTCTCTTGAATAAGCAGAAAGCCTGACAATACCTGTCCTATATTTTACATGCCAAAAATGGGCTGGCTTTGAGGAATTTTGCTCCATTCACACAGGACTCAAATTCACACAGGACTCTTGTGTGTATGAATATACTCCAGTCCTCACAATGGGCCCACTTTACCCATTTTTTTAATCTTACCTGGTAGGCCCCTGTAGGAATTTGAAAGTGAACCCTGTTTAAAGTAAGGACAGACTGAACATGGACTAGGCTGCATGTACCAGTGGGTAAATGAAGTGGGTGAATACCCATCTCTGGCTCCTTTTCCTCTGGTGCTGCTGTCTATGGCTTATACAGGAAGAGCAGATTCAGAGACTTGGATATGGACACTGGGTATTGGAGCAGGTGGGGGCTTATTTGGTTTTATATCATCCAAGGCCACCTGGCCTAGCAAATGAAAGCTCCCACATGGTTCAATCTAGCTTACTAGCATTCTGCAGTGGGATTTGGAGTCAAACCTAGGCTGATAGAAATGTATTTTTTTTTCTCCTTTGAATATATTCCATCCTTTAAATAATCTCTTTGGGGGTAGCTTTCATGTAGTCCTGGGTTCCTAAGACAGAGTCCTTCATAATAGCATCTTTGTGGATATGTGTGTGTGTGTGTATGTGTGTGTATTTGAACATTTATTTGACATTTGTTCTTTTCATTCTAAGTTTGTATTAGATTTAAACGGTATTAACCTAAGGTGTCATTTAAATACAAAATTAATGTTGTTCATAATAATCTATACAATTGCTCTTTCCTAACTTTACTGAGATATAATTTATAGACCTATTTTGATGTGTAGAATTCAGTGAGTTTTGATAAATGTTTACCCTTATTTAACTACCACTACCACAGTAAAGGTATAAACATACCCATTATCCCTAAGCCTCTTTTCTGCTCTTTCCTAGTCAATTTTCCCATCACTTCTGGTGCCAGGCAATCACTAATTTGCTTTCTTGTACCTATCTATTAGATCTCTTTTTTTTCCAGAGTTTCACATAAATGGAATATATGCTCCTTTGTATGTCTTCTTCACTCAACGTTATTTGAGATTTATCAATTTTGTTGCATTTATGAGTAGTTCATTCCTTTCCCTTTTCCTGAGTAATATTCCATTGATTGATTTATCCATTTACCTGTTGATGGACACTTGGGTTGTTTCTAGTTTTTGGTATTACAAATAAATTTGCTGTGAAGAAACACATATGAGTTTTTTTTTCAATACATGTTTTCATTTTTCTTGAGTACATACCTTGAAGTGGAATTGTTGAGTCTTATAGTAAGGGTATTTTTGATTTTTTAAGAAACTGTCATTTTTTCTAAAGAAGTTGTTATACTATTTCACATTCCCACAGTAAAAAATGAGAGTACACTTCATGGGGCCATCCAATGTACATGGATTGCTCCATATTCTTCCAACACTCAGAATTTCATTTTTTAAGATTTTAGCCATTGAATGGGTGTGTAGTGGCATCGAATTGTGGTTTTAATTTTCATTTCCTTGATGATTAATGATGTTGAACATCTTTTTATGCATTTATTGGCCATTTGTATTTATTTTTATACATAATAGTATCTTTATATCAGCTCTCTCCACCTCTAACAGAGACAATAGAAGATTATACAGAAAAGTAATTCACAGCATAGTAAATTAGGTTCAGGAAAAGAACTGATAAAAAGATATAGGTATGAGAGGGAGAGGTGCTCACATCTGATCTTTGAGTTGAACTAGAATGCTGGGGTTTTGTCATTTTCCCAGGACTAAGCAACTGGAACAAGTGACAAGCAGAGGTCTCAGACTTATTTCTGTCTTCAGTGTCTGAATGTTGGCTTTGACTCAGCCTGGGTGAACTGCTGTATTTGAACTCATCAGGTCTATCCACAGACCAGTCTCTTCAGTCTGAAAACTTCTTGGATTGACTTTTTTTTAAGTGACCAAGACTACTGTTTGATTGCACCAGTCAAAATGAAATTTGGCTGTAGGAAGACTCAGCTTAAGGATGAGTTCTGTAATGCAGCATGATATTTGGCAAGTCTCTTAAGATCCCATTTTCTTCTGTAATATGGGATAGTGAAATTTATCTCACAGCATTATTTTTGATGATTAGGTTTGACAACGGACATGATGCTAAGATATACCTGTAGTTTTTATTGGCTCTGGTCTTCAAGTTCCTGCTTCTGAAAAATGAATAGGCTGGATCAGGTGATCTTCCAGGCCCATCCGGCTCTGACATATAACTGGGAAATATAGTAATGCACTTGTCCAGATCGTGGAATAACTTTTCTTCATAGCATGTTAATAAGTCTCAAGAGGGGAGAACATAGTATTATGTGTAACCAAAAAAAAAAATCCAGATTTCTGTAAATAGGAGGAACTTTTAACTTTAACATTGAGTTTAACACATACGAAGTACTACCTCTGGGCTAATGGCTTTCTTCTTCCTGCCACCTCCCAGGCATCAGCACCATCCAGCAGGCCCATATGTTTGGATTAATAATCTACCAAGCAAAGTCAAGTCTCAGATTCAGTGGTTGCCTCTAACACAGACTTGGAGGAGGTGCCACGTGGTGCTTCAGTTTCTCTTTCTTCCCAAATGGTCTACAAAACTTGCACATTCTTTCTTGGGTATAAAAGCTATTTGTTATCCTCTAGAATGCACTCTGAGGTCCAATAAGAGTTAGCAGATAAATAGCAAGAATTATTATTAATTAGTGGAAATATGTATAATCTCATAATTGGAGTGTATAATTGATGCTTCACAGCTGCAGGCAGAAATGGAGGGATGCACAAATGAAAGTCAGGGAAAAGGAGGTTTCCATAGATCCCAAGTACTATAGAAGTATGAAAAATGTTGAGGGTTTTGCACTCCTGATAACTTGCAAAACGTAGATTCAACAAAGGTCAGTATGCCAGGGAGCTAAACAGCTCAAAGAGTCAGCGAATGAATGAGTGCTTAGTATTAGTAGCTGACATAAATGAAGCCACTTCCCCCAGTAGATGATTTTTATGCCCACATTTTTGAGCTTATTAGTGGGTTTGCTTTTTTTTTTAACAACAGTATCAGATTTCTAATGAAAGAGCTCAAGCCAATCTCTACAGTAGCCAAGGAAGAGATAACATCCCACTTGTAGCTGGCTTCCTAGGCTGTCCCCTTGGATTCTTGCATCTTTGAGTCCTTGAAGCTCTGTAATACCCCAGCAGAGCTTCCACCCCCTCTCTGGTCCCAAGGGCCTGTGTAATTATAAATGAGTCATGATATCTGAGATATATTTGTTTCAGGACTCATTTGTTGTAAGAGGAGAAATAAAATAGCAACTGAGAGTCTCTCCTTAGTATATTGCACTCAAATTTTCCTCTTCTTGATTGAGGATATGGAAGAAAAGGTGTGTGTGTGTGGTGGAGGTGGAGGGGGTAGGAATTGAAACATAGGGCAGGAGGGACAGGAATAGGTGTAGGTGATTCTGGGAAGGGGGATGATGATGATGAGGAGGAGGAGGAGGAGGAAGAGGAGGAGGAGGGGGAAGATGTGTTGAGTGCTTCCAATGTGTCAGGCACTGTGCAGGAGGTATGCTATCTGCATTAGTTTATGTCATTGCTACACACTTTTATAATATGGGTGCTGTAATTATCCCTAGTTTATAGTAAAGGAAATAGAAGCCAATGGCAGAAAAGTCACTTGACCGAAGTCACCCAGCTAGTAAGTTATGGAGCCAGGACTCCAATCCAGATCATTTTCCAAAGCCCACATTCTGTAACCACCTGCTCTACTCCCATTGGCACACAATATTATCAGTTCTTTTGCTGCTACTGCCTCCATACCCACCTCCACCTGTGTTTCTACCCCACCATCTTCATAGACTTGCTGCTTGGATCGAATGAGCTGATGCCTATTAAATACTTAGAACAATGATTAGTCTTTTGTAAGCATGTAATCAATACTAGTTTATTATTAGTATTACCATTATTATTATTACTACTACTACTACTACTATTATTATTATTATTATTATTATTACTACTATTATTTGCTGTTTGTCTTTCTCTGTACCAGATACTCTGCTGGGTGATACAAAACAGCATAGGTGACACAAACATATTTCCTCCCCTCTGTGGATTTCACATTACAGTTGGGAGATAGGACAGATACACACAGATAATAAAAGGCTATGTCTGATTTATACCAAATGCATGGCACACACAGTAAAGGCAACAGAAGTCCAGAATGAGGAGTGACACTGTGTGAGATGAAGAAGGACTTCATGGAGGAGACAAGGTAGGACCTACATCTGAAGAAAGAGATGGGTTTTTAAAGATAAGGATGGAATGCATGAGGCTAATACATTCAGTTAAAAATAATAATATCAGAATGTCAGCTTCTCTCCCTAAGAATGAAGGCAAGGACTTTTGTCTGTTTTGAAAGTTGCCATATTTCTAGTTCTTAGACTAGTGCTTGGCCCAGAGTAGATTTTCAAAAGATACATGTTGAAAGAATGAATGAAAGAAAGAAACATTCATGGGAAATTGAAAGCTGTGTTTAGGTAAGGTTGGCAGACTGATTTGGCCAGAGTAGAGAGTGGGTGGTCAGAGTTGAGGAGAGAAAGCTGGAGGCAGCATTTAAATGGATCTTGAAGAATAAGTGTGATTATGATAGATGGAGAGAAATGAAGGAGCTGCAATATGGCCTGGTGTGTCTTCAGATAAAGGCTGAGAACAAATGAAAAAGTTCACCATGTACAAGTCTGGCATTTCTTCCCCCTACCCTTGACACCGGAACAGACGAAGTAAAACTGGGAGTAGGAAACCTGTCTCAGAGCAGAACGTGTCCCTCCGGCTGGTCTGCAGCACAGAAATCGCAATGCAGCACACAGACACCTGATTCCATAATTCTGTGTCCCATCAGCATGTATGTGCCACTCACAATTTACAGCCCACAGTATTTGTCTGTGTCGGTTTATGTCGGCGTCTTCACTGTGCCAAAGGCTGGTCTCAGCTGACTCTTTAAACTGACCACTTGGCATCTTTAGTCTAAGCAACTGCTCAGTGGACGTGGTGTTCTCACTTTCCAACAACTTGCTTAGAGGTGGTGCAAGAAGGGTCTTTGGATTTTTTAGTAAGTGTTGGAATTGCTCATGTATATATCCAGCTTCTAGGTTAGACCTATTGCTCTTGGAGGAGAGGAAGTGTTTTCTATTCTTAGCTCCTAGGTGTCTGCAGTGGGCCTGAAATTAGTGATACTAAGAAACTGATTAAACATTAAAAAAAAAAAATTCCTGTTGTCACAGTGGACCCATGCTAATGCTTTCAAATTGAGTATAGATAAACTGGGAAAGTGGGGAATTAGACTTGGAACACAGTAATCTACTAATTGATCCCAATGACACATATAGAAGATTAAATATTGGGAATGTAGCAATAAAAGTAGAGAACAGAACAACATTCTCTCATTATTTTCCCAAGTGAAGCTCTGTTTTAGGAATTATATGGAGGTAGTAGAAAGAAAATTGTTGAAGTTAACAGATCTAAGTTTAATCTCTGTTACTTAATTGTTGAGTGATCTCTGGAAAATTCCCCTAACCCAGTGGTTTCCAACCTGGGGTGATTTTGCCCCCCAGAGGACATTTGGTAATGTCTGGAGACACGTTTGGTTGTCATAGTTGTGAGGGTAAGTTTGCTACTGGCATCAAGTAGGTAGAGGCCACGGGTGCTGCTAAACATCCTACAATACACATGACAGCCCCACGGCAAAGGATTATCTGACCCGAACTATTAATAGTGCCAAGAATGAGCAGCCCTATCAACCACATTGAGCCTCTTTTTAATATATAAAATGAGATGATGGGCAGCTACCCCCCCTGGTTTCTAGGACAAATAAATTTAGTGTGTATTTTGTGTGTATCAGGGGCAGGGTGATAGTCCCTGTCATGTAGTGGACCCTCAATTCATTTCCTTCTGTTCTTCTCTTAAGGAAAGAGAAGTTGGAGAGAATTCAGAAGTCCTTGCAAGCTAATTACAGGGCAGAAAGTGCATTTTGAAGGAGATGAAAAGAACTGGGATTATTCAACGTGAAGAAAGGTGACTGAAAGGTGATTTAATAATAGTCGTAAAGCCTAAGAAATGTTATTATTTAGGGGAAGATAATCCACTGTTTTCCATCTCCACTGAGGAATGAAAATGAACCACAAGAAAGTAGAATTACTCTAGATATAAGGCAGAGCTTCCTGTCTACAAAGGTCACCAAAAGAGCCTTCTGAAGCACCATATATCCTAGGATCGTGTCATATCTGAATTCATTCAACTAAAATTTATTACCAACTTCCTGTGTGTTGAAGAGCTTTTGGGGACAGTAGGGGTCATGTGGGCATAGGGAGAAATACAACAATAAGGATAGCAGCGCAGTAAGGTCTCTGCCCTCAAAGAACTTAGGGATTCATTGGGGGGATGTGGGAAGTGATGTAAATGCTGTAGGTGAGCAACAGGCAAGGCTCTAGGAGGTCAAAGTTTAGGGGGTAAGGGAAGGAAAAGAGGGGTAAGTATTTGAAATGATTCTTGAAGATCAGTCAGATGTTGGCAGATGAAGAATAGAACCAGGGAAGGGTGGGAACAGGAGGCCTGGGGTGGTTAAGGGAGGTGAGTAGGAAATAGGGAAATATGGGGGTGTATTGGAGGAGCAGTGGAGAATACTCCAAGAGGTCTGGGAACAGACAGGTGGGAAAAGAAGTCTGGGCTGCCAGTTGGTACAGCCACTATGGAAAACAGTCTAGAGGTTCCTCAAAAAATTAAAAACGGATACACCTTTTGACCCAGCAGTTACACTTCTCAGTACTTATCCAAAGAAAACCAAAACAATAATTCGTTAAGATCTATGCATCCCTATGTTCATGGGAGCATTATTTACAATAGCCAAGATATAGAAGCAACTTAAATTCTCATCAACAGATGATTGGATAAACAACTAGAAGTTATTATGTTGAGTGAAATAAGCCAGACAGAGAAAGATAAATACCATAAAATTTCACCTATATACAGAATCTAAGGAATAAAAAGAACAAACTAATTGAAAACAGATTCACAAATATAGAGGATAATCTGGTGACAGCCAGAGGGGAGGGGGTTTGGAGGGCTGGGAAAAAGTAGTGAAGGGTTAAAGAAGTACAAATTAGTAGTTAATAGATGGTCATGGGGATGGGGAGGATGGCAGTAATGTAATGGTTATGTGTAGAGCCAGAGGGAAGGTAAAGTAATCGGGGGGATCATTTCCATAAACCATATAAATGTCTAATCAATGTAATGTATACTTGAAACTAATAATAAAATAAACCACTAAAAAAAAAGAGAGAAGGTGGGGCCAGATCATCTATGCCCAGGAATGCCAGGTCGAGAGGCTTGTTCTCAATTCAATAGGTACATGAAAATGGGCAGGAAAAGTGCCTGGTTTGAACTGTGCTTGGGAAGGTAAGTATGTGATGCTGTGTAGTCTGGGCTAGAGGCATCCGGGTCGTGGCGATGGGGGGCAGGGAGGTCAGTTGAGAACTGTTACCTAAGGACTTAGGTCAGTGGAGAGGTAATAAGGGTGGTGGCAACTGGGCAAGGCCAGAAAATCTTCTCCCAAGCTCTATTTCCTGGGTGGGCCTCTAGTTTCTCCATTAGGGTAGACAGGTTGGCTCCAAGCTGAGCCACCTACTGACCTCACCCTGGAATCCATCCCAAGCACTAGATTCTTTTTTCTCCACTGTGGAAACTTGGAGCATGGCTGGCTGCCCTGACAGCCATGGGTTCTGCCACTGCAGAGGCTCTGCTTATAGGCATGCAAAGGCCCACTCAGGCTGACCTAGGCACTTGCTCCCCTCGGTGGTGTCCTCTGTGCATCCTGTTATTTCCTATCTGGTCCCATTTAGTGGCAAGGCCTGATGGAAAGGGAGTGCAGAAATAAAGGCAGAAACCAGAGGGGTAGAGGGATATAGAATCATCTAAGCCTAAGAGGGCTGCTTACAAAGTCCTCCATTCTTGCTTGCCACTCAACAGTCTCTGAGTGTGTGCAGAGTTCCCCAAAGGGCCAAACCCTTTCTGCAGCAACAGGCAAACAAACTGCTCTCACTGGGGTCCCACCTGAGCGACGGCACAATTTGGCGGCCTATACAGCCCTGGGTGGGAAGCCCTTGAAGTAGGTCTTCATGGAGGCCTGGGTTAGAGTCCTGTCCATTACAATAGACTCAAGAAAGGACTTCCTGATCCAAAGAAGGGAGATACTGCCAAGTTCTTGAAGGGACCATTAGGATGTGTTTGCAGTGGGCCTCCTAGTGATTCATTAGAATCCCCTGGAGAGCTTGGTAAACAGAGATCCTCAGGCCCCAGGCAAACCTACTGAGTCAGGATTTGGGGGCACTGGCCAGAGCAACACCTACCCTCTCCATATCCAGAATTATGAGGTCTCTGTCCCCTCGGGGTTAGCATGGACTTCTAAAGCCCCAGAGAATTCCCCTTCAGGGTCCTCTCACTGACATGGGATGGCAGCCGCATGCTGTTGTTGGAGGCAGTGCATAGATTAAGGGTTTATGCGTTTGGAAGACTTGGAGTTTGAGTTCTGCCTCTATAATACTAATTTTGGGACCAGCAAACAAGGTACGAAACTGTACTAAGTCTCAGTTTCTTCATGTTTACTGCGAGGGTGTAACAACCTATTTTGTAGGGTTGGATTGAGGAGTAAATAAAATAATGTAGTGCTTCTATATGGTTGGTTTTCAACAATTAATCTTTTCTTTTCTGAGCCAAAGGGTCAGAAGCAAAGTGATCCCAGCCTGGCAACTTAAGGAATTTTCAAGGGCCATTCATTCTCAGGTATCAACTCAGGCTTGCAGGAGCCTCTGAGTGGGCACCTTACTTGCTCCACTTATCTCAGGCGTGTCCTGCTCTTGAGCAATTTGTAATCTCAGGCACAGACTCACTCAGTTTAACATATCCTGGAGAGGACTTCCAAGGATCTCAGAATCTACTGGGTGAGACAGAAAAGTAAACAGGCATAGACTGCACAATGTGATAATCAGAAGTGGAGATAAAGACCCAGAGGTGGCATCTAACCCAGACTGGTGGGGTAGGGTGGAAGGCCGAAGTGATGACAGCAGAGCAGTGTTTGAAGGATTAATCTGTAGGAGATAACCAACATCACAGGCTATCCTATAATGACATTCCAGCCCAATTAATCTTGTTCTACCATTTGGAGGACAATTTGGCCTAGGCCCACTCCCAGATCCTATGATTATGCCTGTAGGACACCAACCACGTATATAGAAAGTGAAAAGCCCACCAGATGCTTCCAAGGCTCAGAGACTGGGGTCACAGAGACACTGGCCCACATTAGTCAGCACAAGGCAGGCCCATGTGGCCTGGTAAGGTCCCCATCAACAGGCAGATCTCACCAGCCACCCCACAGCCAGGCCACTAACATCTTCCTCCTTGCGGAGTGAAGGCACTAAGGTCAGGAATCATGCCATCCCCCAATTACTTTGAATGGAAGCTTCTATAATTAAGGAGGAGAATTTAATAGGACAGTGCCAGAGTTGAAAAATAAGCCCATCTTCCACAGGCAGCTGCCACTTTCTGCTTGCCTCTTCTCTCTTTGCTTGAGGTGCATGTATCAGGAGCTTCCAAACAGCTTGAGCTCAGGAAACCCTGTGAGTGTGTGTATTTGTCTCTGAGCAACCTTTATCCCTCCACAAGTTCAATCTGTCTGCAAACTCCTCCCTTTTCAGTAGCTGGGGGGCAGCTCAGCAATGAAAGGAGATTTGTTTCACTGCTTCCAGCTGAGAGGAGCTCCCTTGAAATTTCTTCCTTCAGCATGGAGAGTGCATCTGCACACTATTATCAATCCACAGGTGATGGCGGAGCCCTTAGCAAGGTTTCCCCAGCTCAATGCCCAGCTCCTCTCCTCTCCACCTTCTACCACAGAATCCTCCACCTCCTCTGGCTATATAGCCTTGGAGAAATTCCAGCTAGCTCCAGTGGAAATTCCTGTGCTGGTGATAAACTCATTGCTGGATGGGGCTACCAAGGGATAGGGAAGTTGTAAAAAATGACCTCTGGTGTTTGCTACAGACTTTATGATGCCATGATTAGGACAATTGTTCCTAGAGGCCTTTGAAGTGCCTTGCTGTTTGAAGCCACTATCCTTCTATAGTAATAATTCCCCAGGATTGGAGAGACTTTAAAAATCATCTAGTCCCTTCTCATCTCCCTCCTCTCTACTGCCTTCCTCTCCCCACATTTCATGCTTAAATCTCTCCATAAGTTGGTCATCACTCCACTTTTATCCTTCTAGCAACAGGGAGCTCAGTGTATCCTAAGGCTCAGGGGATGCCTGGATAGTTCTATGGCTTTTCTGAAGTCTGTCCACATGAAGTAGATACCCACTAGCTCTCCTTCTACCCCCATAGAACACAAAGATGGTGGCTAATCTCTGGTTTGTGACAACCTGGCTCACACAGGAATGTGGCTATCATATCAATCCAAACCTTCTCTCATCCAGGAGAGCAGGTCTACTTACTTAAACTGCCCCTCTCGTGAATAGTTTTAAGTCCCTTTGATTGGAAATGAACATTTAACATCCAGCTCAATTCAGACTCTTTCCCTGTGGGGAACTTAGGAGGCAACATGGATAACTCTGAGTCCAGTATGCTGGTTTATAAAAGTGACATTATAACTACTGCCTGCAAAGTAATTTGTCCTCAAAAACCTTATCTAGCTGGTGGCTTTCAGACTCCCCGGAGCCAGTCAGTCAGGTGGTAGAGCACTCACTATGCCTAGAATCCCAAGCTTAGAGAGGGGTTCAGAGACTGCAACTGGCTCCATGGGACTCTTGGATTAAGGCAGTCTCAAAAAACAGGAGAAAGAGACTTAATAACATTCACAAAGGACCCCAGAGGGTGCAATGAAGGAAGTACTGGTGGAGGAATCTCCTTAGGTGGCCTTGTGCCAAGGCATCTGGAGGAAGCAGGTCAATATGCATGAGGAAGCTGAGAACAAGAGGAAGAAGGTGAGGAGTGGAAGCCAGAGGTTCAGTCCCATGAGGGGGGTGGAAAGCCAGAGAGAGCCAGAAGGCTATGCTGGTGTGTAACAGGAGATTAGAGAACAGGTGAGAAAGAGAGAATTTTACAAGTGACCCCTGGACCCCATAAAAAGGGCTTTTTTTTTTTATAGGATCCAATGCCTATGAAACATTGTTTTAGAAAGAATGTTTCTTTTCTCTTTCTAATGGAGACATTGCTGAAGCTGCAGGAGAATCTCAAAACACAGTGGGTTATTAAGAAGTGGAACTTAGAGGAGCCCTCTCCTGCTTCCTTGTTCATGTATACAAAGATGTCTGGCTACCAGCACTTTCATTGAAGTCAAGATAAGAAATGTTTTTAAAGATACCCAGGTGGCCCTTCCCCTTACTAGGAAATCCCTGTTTGCAAGAGAATCAACCAATCTTTTGAGGTAAACAAGTCTGCTAAGATGACTTTCTCATAAAACAACAGGAAGAATTCCAAGCCATAAGATGCCTTGGCTTGAGCCACCACTTTGCTGAAGCAGCAGCAAAACAGTGAGTTTCTCTTAACTCTAAGGAAATGTGGTTCAGAAGTGCTGGACCTCAGGTCCTCTCCAGAAAGATTCCCTTTGGGGAGCTGCCTCCCTGCTTGAGAGTATTTCAGTTCCTTTCCTCCATTTCTGTGCCCGATTCCTAATTTGTTGGTGTTTTCTATTTCATTTCCCTCTCGCTCATCTTTCTTCCCTACAGGTCATTTGAGGCTTTGATTTTCTTTTGTCAGGATAAATATTTATTTCTTTTGTGTCACAACCATCTTTTCCTCCTCCTACCCCCATGACATTGTGTAGTTCAGCTGCTTCCTGCTTATGGCTTTTCCTTGCACCAAGTGAGACTGGGCCTCTCAAATTACACTTGCTTCTACTGGTGTCAGGAAGGAGTGAGTTTTAACTGCTGACACTGCTGTGCCTCAAATAGGGACTCAGAGAAGCCTCCACACCAGCCCTGGTGAGCTGCCCAGTATCTCAGGATATCTCAGGATGTTCCATAATCCTCCGGCTGATGGAGCCCTCAGCCTCTTTCCAGCTTCCAAGCAGGACCATCCCACAGCCACTTAACCTGGGTTGATGAGGAGTGGTGGTATGGAAAAAGCGGTAGCCTCTTTTAGGAACCACAGAAAAGGAAATTCTATTATCTGTCTTCCATGCTCTCCCATTTCTGGGGTCTTCCTGTGGGAATAAGTTGTTATAACCTAACTCCTGCCCACTGTAGTTTTAGATGACTTTGGCTTTGGAAGTGACCACTTTGGTTATTTTATCTCTCACTCCTATTATCTTCTAGGTTGGTCTGAAAAGTTAAGTCTTCCTATTTCCTTCACAGCTTTATCCATCTCATTGCATCTCATCTGCATATTTGGTCCAGGCTCCGCGAATGGATATTTTTCTGTTAACATTTCCTTTTCATCCTGTAATTCCCAGTGGTGATGGAATTGAGACAGCTTCTCAGAGAAAACATTGCTTTGTGTGGTAACTGCTTATTGAATGTTGAGATCATCATATCAATTTAACAAGGCCAAGATTCTCATCACTGTTCTCCAACCTATAACCCACTGCCACGGAGATTTCAAAATGAGGGAAGGCTCTGTTCTGCTTAAATAGTTCATTCATCCATCACTGAATTATTCATTTAACAAATACTTCCTGACTTTCTTGCCCCCACCAGTCCCTGGGCAAAACACAGGGGAGGCTGAGTTAAAAAACATGGTCTTCTTCTCAAGGCACTCAGAGTCTCGAAGAAACAAATGTATACATATACATGTTATAGTGCCATGTTATAAGTGCTTTATACGAATGAAATGCCTTGGGAACAGAATGACTCTGCCTGGGGACTCAGGGAAGGTGTCACCAAAGACATGACATAGAACCAGGCCTTTAGGGGAAATATAGGAGCTCTATAGTCAGTCAGGAATAAGACTTGATATTTAATTGTTTGGACTAGCAAGTTATTTTCAATTGCTTCCCATGATCTTTGCCTCAATGCAAAGAGAGCCAAACCTTCAGAGACTGTGAAAATATGAAATATATCATTAATTCATTCAGTTGGGTAATAAGTATCTTCAGTGTGCACAGCTCTGCACTCTGGGGTGCCTGTCATGTGGCATTAGCTGTTCTTTATAAAGATGGGGGACACCAGGCCGCAATGAGAGCTCAGGTAGTAGAGCCTAGAAGCAGGACCAGCCCTTCTGAGGCTGATGCCGAAATCTTCCAGGATAAGGGTAGACATCTCTGCTTATTGTATAAGTCCAGAGTTCATAGAGGTACCAAGTATGCACTGGCTCAAGATTCAGGAAGAATGTAAATCTGTCTAGCTCCAGAGCTGGGTAGTTCTGATTTTGGTGTCTGCTCTTTAATCAATAGTGTTAGGCTTTCTGATTGAAGAGTCTTAATTTAATTTGATAATATCCCAGAGGAGTCAGTGGTTTGGACGTGGACAGATTACATGGCTTCCTAACTACCAGGAAGACAGGGGCAGTTTTCCAAAGGAGTGGGAATTTTGTTCTCTTTATATTCCCTTCTGACCAAGAGCCAGAAATGAGCTTGGTTTCATCACAGCTTCAAAGATTAGAGCTGGAACGGACCTCGGTTTGTTCAACACTGCTGCCCCTGGAAAGACCACACAAAGTCCTTGGGGGGATGCCTGGCCAGGTGAAAATAGATATTACTTCCAAAGAGAATCCATGATTTCCTGGTCAGAGGAGTCTGAAAGAGTGTCCTTAGTTACATTTAAATCATTCAAGCTACAGCTTCAGTGTTTTCTCTTTAGATTTTCTGGTTTCTTTCACATTTCAGACCTGGTAAGCTCATTATTTAGGAGTTGGAAAGAGAGATTTCAAGGCTGTAAGGGTGTTCTGGGTGGGCTAGCAGTAGGCCATCTACATTGATGCTGAGGAGCAAAGGAGTCAGTATGCTCAGGCAACTAGAAGGAGGAATAACTTGGTAGAAGTAGAATTCATTCAGCTCTCAGCACTCATGACTTTGCCCCCAGAGAGGCCTTCCCTGATTACCGTGCACCAAACACTCTGTCTTCATAGCACTGCTAGATAAAGTCAGCTTATTTGTGATCCATTTCACCCTGCAATGTAAGTGCCACAAGGCATGGCACTGCCTCATTTACTACAGTATGCCCTGGTATATTATGGGTGCTCATTAACACGTGACCGAATAGTTGATTAAAGACTATGAAAACTTTTTACCTAGACTCTAAAGTACAAATTTGACAAATATTATCCTGGACTCATAGTTAAAAGACAAAGTCCTAGTCATTCCTAACATTTTCAGTTTAACCCTTCATTTTACCAAACCTCATTTCTTTGTGAAATGCAACTCTACTTCATAGGGTCATTGTGAGGATCACATGAGATAATATATGTGAAAGCTCTTTGTAAACTTGGAAACATTATGTAGACATAAAGTATAGTTAATATCTAATTTTTATCTATTCAATATCTCTTCCTTTAGGGACCTACCAGTTCCCATGGTGTTTTCAAATGGCCTGTCAATCACAACAGCAGGCCACAGGGATAAGCATGTGACCCAGGCCTGGATGGTCATCCCCTCCTTTGAAAGGACAATGATTGGCCCAATTATTGAGCACATGATGCAAATAGGATCAATTATAATTTATCCCTGAAACTTATATATTTATGCTAAGAGGGGAAAAAAAAGAAGCTATGAATTAGGGCATTCAAAGTCTATCTTTCCTGTCACAAGCCTTTCTGCAGATAATGTAGATAAATAGCAATGTGATATAAATGATGACAAACAGATTTCTGGTGCCTTGGTTTCTGATTCTAGCTCTTGATTGTTGGATAACTGGAACTCTTTATTCTTTGAACATTCTTAGATATTTTCTACTTTTCAAGCCAATACTTGCGTAATTATTTTGAAATTGGTTTTCATTCACATGAAACTAAAAAGAGTCACTGCTGGTCATTCATTTATTCGTGTTTTCATTTAGTAATTCAGTCATTAAAATATTTAACAAAGATTTTGTGTAACGGAAGATTTGACTGACTAATCTTTGTTATTGGTTCCTGGAAGGGTGCTTCAAAATCCTTGGTAGGAGTGCCTTCATTATTCATGGTGGGCCCTTGGAGCACATCAGAGGCTATGCGAAAGAGATGATTCAGGATCCGGTCAGGATAGAGAAACAAACCATGTGATTCTAGGGTTGAGGCTTTGAGCTAGGAGATATTGGCCTGGCCTCCTCTGGAGGGGGTGGGGATTTGGAGATTGAGTCATATGGTCAATGATTCAATCAATTATGTCTATGTAATGAAATTCTAATAAAAATTCTGGCACCAAAGCTCACTGGAGCCTCTTGGTTGTTGAACATATCATTGTGGGAGGAAAAGAAAGTACCGAAGCTTTGCATTCAGGATCTTCCAGACCTTGCTTTATTTATCCCTTCATTTGGCTGGTCCTGATTTGTAACTTTTATCATAAATTGTAATTGTAAGGATAATGCTTCCATCTAGTGATTTCTCAAACTCAAGAAAGTTTGTGAAACTTGTGAGTTTGCTGACAGTTGTTCAAAAGTGCAGGTGGTCTGGAGATTCCAAAATTTGTCGCTGGCATCTAAAGTAAGGACAGTCTTATTGGGAACTATGCCCTTAATCTGTAGGGTCTACATTAATTGAGATGGTTTGTGCCAGAATTGCACTGCAGTATTATAACCATACATTTGACCCATTCATTCCACTCTAGGTATTTGTTCAAGAGCAAAGGAAATAAATGGTTTTTCATCAGGTGAAAGACGTGCATATAAATGTTTACAGCAGCTTTACTTGTAATAGTCTCGAACTGGAAACAAAACAAATTAATAAGTGAATAGATAAACAAATTGTAGTATATTCAATTGATTAAAGACCCATCATTGATAAAAAGAAACAAATTAATGAAACATAGAACATAGAGAGTCTCCAAATAATTATGCTCAATGAAAGAAACCACACACACAAAATTATATGTGTGTGTGTATACTGTATTCTTTTATTTACATAAACTCTAGAAAACACAAACTAATCTATAGTAACAGAAAACACATCAGTGGTTGCCTGGGAGGAGCAGTAGGGAGGCATAGGAAGAAGGTTACAACATGCAAGAGAAAACTTTTGGGATTGTGGGTATGTTCACTATTTTGATTGTGGTGATGGTTTCACAGGTATAGATATGTGTTAAAACTTATCAAACTGTACATTTTAAATATGTGCAGCTTGTCATATGTCAACTATATTTCAATAAAGCTGTTACAAATAATACCATGGTAGTGAGGCAAGATAGATAGCCCATATCATCCAGGATATGGCTGGGGAAATTTTTCCTTTCTTCATACCTCCCCCTGTTTTAGCCCTGGCAGGTGGGATAAGCTCAAACCAGTCTTTTCCAGCCTAGATGCCATCTTTGGCTAAGGTATGACCTTTGACTAATTATAGTATCATTATAATCTCATCTGCATTGTAACTACTACAGCTCCCATCATGTACCTGATGCCATGACAGTTCCAGAAACACCATATGAAGAAGAAAGAGTGGGAAACTGAGCTCCCCGCCTACTGGGAAGAGACAATGAGGCTACATCAGCACCATGTTTTCCTGGGCTCTGGCTCCAAGAACAAAAGTTCATAAACCAGACACGCTTGTGTGATTCTCTCTCTCTGAGTTCACCTGCATTCCCCTCTTGAGTGTGTACTTTCTCTTTAATAAACCTTGTACTTTCCTGCTTGCTGTTCATTTTGCCCTTGAATTCTTTTCCATGAAATAAGACAAGAATCTGGTCATTAGAGCTCTAAGCTTAGTAGAGCTCTAATGTAGGTCCTATGAAAGGGCTGGAAGTTTCCGTCTAATATCTCCAGTACCTCAGACTCAGTATATCCAAAATGGAACTTCTCTTCTGATCTACCTCCAATTTGGTCTTACTCCTTACTCTCTAATGGTTAGGGTACTACTGTCACCCAGAACCCAGGAACCTGAGAGCCATCTAGGATTTTTTTCCTCTTCTTCTACCAAAAGCCAAATGGAAATTAAGTTCTGGTGATTCTCTTCTCTGAAATTCAAACCCTTCTCTCTAGCTTAGTTTAGGTCATTACTACCTCACATTTGAACTATTATGATAGGCTCCTAATTAGGTCACTAGTTTCCAGTCTCGCCCCCATATCTATCTCCCTTTTTTAAACTTTCCATAGTATGTATCCTCTACACTGCTTTTAGTTTTCTAGAACCTGTATGTGATCACTGAAGGGCCTTAACACATGTTATTTCTTCCAGGTCAAAAATAGAAACTATAGTGACCCTTACCTTAATTAAATATTACTGCTTCATAGAGACACTCCTCAACCCCAGTCTACTTATGTCTCCCTATAAGCATCCAGAACGCCTCCTTGGTAGTAGTCTATGCTTTCACAAATGCTAAGTTAACTGTAAACTTATTTTCTGTCTTTCTACCAGACTGTACTCTTCATAAAAGAATCATGTCTCTTTCATTTACTGTAATTTCCCAGTGCCCAGTACAGTGTCTGGTACAAAACAGGAGTACCATGAATATTGGTTACCAGCTTGAAGCAGGTTCAGTCTATTAGGACCAATATGGCAGGGACACGAATACATATATTAGGCAAATTATAGGTGCTGTAAAGCAGGGCCTAATTAAAACACTAGAGTGAGTCAGAGGAGATGGGAGAGAGATTTGGCTGTGTCAACAAAGGGCTTGAAGAAGGAAGGAGCATAAGGAGCTGGGTTAGGTTTTTTATATAGTAAGAATGGACTCGAGCAGTCCACTTAACTCAGATTATACATTTATTTATAAAATGAAAAACATGTAAACAAGAAAGTCTTGAGGCAAAAGCTTAAGAGTGTTAAGTATCCAATTATTCTGTGGCCCAGGAGGCCGCTGAGGGTTTTTGAACAGGTGAATGACTAATTTAGCTGTACTGCTGCTGATTTTCCTCTTTTTTCTTCCTCCTTCTCCATCTTTGCCCTCCTCCTGCCCCTCCTCCTTCTCCATTACCACTCTTCCCCATCTTCCTTTTCTATCAGAGGAACCACAGTATCTATGGAGCATAACATAGAGTAGAAGGAGACAGAGACCTGAGTTGGAGTACTGTTCAAGTATTGGGTGTTAGCCTTGAAGATAAAGGAAAAGGGTCAGATGTGAGAGAAGTGGTAGGAGTAAACTTCATAGGACTAGCACCTGCTTACCCAGGAAGATGAAAGAAAGAGAAAGCTCAAAGATGAATCGATGGTTTCAACCCTGGTTTACTCAGAGATTGGTGGTATCTTATTAACTATCACCAAAGAGTTAGTTTAGTGGGAAGTCCAGACTGAGTCAAAGAGATGAGAAGGAAAATAATTTGGAATGAATGTGGCCTTTATAACCAGATGAATGCAATTCCTGGCTGTCTTTGATCAAAAAATACCTCAGGCTTCTTTCCTGCTGTTTAGTGGTCTGGGAATCTCTCCCAATTAAGTGGATGGGAGATCTGTCTTCACTACAATACTTTTCTTCCTTTATAAATAAGAAAGCTAAATTGCAAGTTTGTGTGGGAGTATCAAGACATTTCTCCTTGATCCCACACTATTGTGCTCAAGCTCTGGGTAATTAGTGTCTGATAGTTTTAAAAAGATGGGTCTCTCTGACAGCAGAGATTACAACTGGAGATCAATCCTGAGCAAATATTATATTAATTTCTCAACTCCCTCTCTCTGTGGACAGAAACCTCTCTTTTCCTCTGAACACTATAATGACGAGAACATTCATATTAGAGTTGAAATGGAAGTGGTGGAGAAGAAAGAAAGAACAGACTTAACAGGAGCTGAGGAGGAGGAAGATGCTAAAAGTTTCATGTGGCTGGATGCAGACTGGAAGCATATAAAGGTAATTCTGAGAGCACATGGGCTGGGGGTGGGGGCTCTTCAGGGTTCTAGCGCTTTCCAAACGTTCAGCTTTAGCTTGACAACCGTTGAGCCTGCTTTGAGGCCAGGCTGGGTAGTCTCTGATGTTTATTCAATCTCAGAGAGGAGACCAGTTCTACATAAATAGGTCTGCAGGGAACCGGGCTAGACTTCTGACTTTCCATTCAAACCAGGCAATCTACAGTTCAAAAACAAAGCGGGCTGCCTGGAGTGAGCCTGCCCCCAACCTCGTGGGAAGTGTGGCTTCTTCTCCTGGACTGTTAAAAGGGAAAAACCCACTTCCTATGACCACATGCTCTTGTTCCCAGCCATGAGTAAAAGCTAGGCCTGGAAATGTTTAAATCAAGGCAGTCGGCTCTTGATTATTAATGTAATTCCTGAACCATTACTCTTTGGCTTTGTAGGATTTTTTTTTTGACCTGCACCAGGTCTTCTCTACCTACTAATTCTTGGCTCAGGTTGACATTAAAACATAAAAATGAGCAGCAACTGTAGAGTTTTGAGCTTGTCCTGCCCTGCTAATGACAGGTCTCAATGTCCGAGCATCTAAGTTCTCAGCCCTTCCCCACTGTCATTGAGGAGGTCAAATACAATGAGGGATAATGAAAGTATCTAACAATCTATAAAAAGCCCAAGTCCATGTGGGATTATGAAAATGCCATCGCTGTCCCTGAGCACTAAATTCCTAAGGATAGAAGGCTTTGAAAGAAACCCCACCTACAGATGAACATGGAGTGCAGAAAATACTGCTGCAAAATTCTGGAGAGGAGTCTGTGACAGCTGGAAATTCCAGAATGTGAATTGGATGCTGGGCTGGTGCAGTTTTATGTACAGGAAATAGGAAGTAGGAGAGGCCACTGAAGGAGACAGTGGGGTACAAGCTAACAAGTTAGCCTACCACAGTTTCCTACATGCTGGCAAAATGCACAAGACTTTTGGGTCAGAGACATAGGTCATTACTCACAGCAATAATAATAGGAAGAATGTCAGCATTTGCATGGTTCCTCAAACCCCAGTTCTGATAAGGTGACTGGAAGAGGGCCAGGTAACTCCTGCACAGGCTTTTGGTCGCTCTACTGGAAAGGAATCCTAAACTTAGGGAGCCTGAATCTTTTATAACAGGAAGTAAGCCTACTTGACCTTTGCCCCAGAAGGAGACATTGTTTTGTTTTCCCCAGTTTTATTGAGAAATAATTAACATACATCACTGTATAAGTTTAAGATATATAGCATGATGGTTTGATTTACATATATTATGAAATGATTACCACATTAGGTTTAGTTAATATCCATCATCTCATATAGGTACAATAAAAAGGAAAGAAAAACATTTTCTTCTAGTAATGAGACCTCTTAGGATATACTTTAACAACTTCTCTACATATCATATAGGATTGTTAACTGTATCATCATGTACATGACATCCCTAATACTTATTTATTTTATAGCTGAAAGTTTATATTTTTTGACCACCTTTTTCTAAGACATTATCTTTATTATACTGACACTAATCTAACTTTTCCTTTGCTCTGGAGAGACACTGTCTGTCTTCCAAGGCTGTTTGCTATACAAACATTCTTGTAAAGATAGTTCAGAACAAAGTCAGTTAATAGCAAGACGTGCAGAAACACAGGAAGCCTATGGGAAGCTGTCTTCCCACAGTATGCTCTCTCTCAAACTAGAGCAGAAAGCTTTCTGAGTTAAGTTCACTCCTGATGTAATGGGGAGCAACAGAAGATTTGGGGGTTCCAGCAGTTCCCAGCAGGCTCCTGCTCACTTCACAACAATCATTTTTTCCACTGTAGCCAGATGAGATCTCTGAAAAGTCTTCATTGTTCTCTTCTAATGTCTTCACTACTTAACATGGCCTAGAACAGTATAGTGCTGGGACCAGCAGTTCAGCATCACATGGGAGCTTGTGAGAAATGCAAATTCTCAAGCCCCACTCTAGGCATATCAAAATTCTGGGTGGATGACCCAGCAGTCTGTGCTTAACAAGCCTTCTTGGTGACTTTAATGTATGCTCAAATTTGAGAACCATTGGACTGTTTCATGATCTAGCTCTTGCTTGCTCATCTCTTAACAGTTCTCAATAATTTGTCAGATCTTCAGAGACACAAAGTTTTCTCTCACCTATGATCTTCAATACTTATGTTTGTATTTCCCCTTTCCTAGAACATCATTGGATATCCTGGAAGTTCTCATAGGTAATTCCTACTTATCCTTCAGTTTTCAGCTTCATGGTCACCTCCTCAAGGAGGTTTTCCTGTCCTCTCGCAAGTCTGGGTAAGGTCCCCTCATTTGGGCTTCCAAAGCTCCCTCTCTTTTCCCCATCATAGCACATACTCCTTGAAATGGAATTACGTGCCTAATGTCAGACTTACACTGAAAGCTCCACAAGAGCAGTGACCATGTCTGTCTTGCTGATCCCTGGTCCAGAGTAGGCATTCAGCTGATACTTGTTGATAAATTAGTTAACTATTTCATTTAATTCCACATCAGTTAGGTCAGTAGCCACAAGGATGCCACATCTAGGGCTGGAGGGACTAGTCAGGAACTATGAACCTTCTCCTTAGAGGCCTGATCTCCAGGGAACATTCCTATGAAACCCAAAGGAACCTGACCCACCCTTTCCACTATAGTCCACAGGATTCTCTAGGGTAAAGAACAAGGTCCTTAAGCTCCCATCCTATCCACTTTGGAGACATACATCCTACACTAGCCCAGGCTAGTGCAGCTTCCAGGGGCCAATGGCAGTGATCCTGCCTGTAGGAAGCATCATCTCAATTCTAGGAAAGAACTAGAAGGAGGGATGGAGGGGTAGAAAGTAACTTTTGCTAAACTCTTATGTATTTTAGATACATTATCTCATTTAACCATTACCCAACAATCATGTATAATTGTTATTAGTTTGCCCGTCTTGGAGATGAGTAGAACAGAAGTTCAAAGAAGCTGAGAGGGTCTTCAAGGTCACAGAGCTTCTAAATGGCAGAGCCAAAATTCAAGAATAGGTTAGTTCAACTCAATACCATCACATCTCATCCTTGTTTCTCTGTCTTGGAAATGCATGCTAGGAGAAGTCACCAGAAGCCAAGAGATTCTGTTGTTCCAGGTCCCCACCATCTGATTGCAGAGCTGGATGACCCATAGAGCCAGAAACTCCTTAGATAGGCATTATTGTAAAAAGGGTGCTCAGCAACACTAATTAGGTCACATATCCACTCTCCTTTGTCGCCTTACCTGCGAAATTAGAGGGATGGTTGACCTTTATGTCTTACAACATCTCTCTCAGATCTGACATGACCCTGAACTCCTGTGGCTGGCTTCCATACCCTGCAAATCTTGATTCAGACCACATCAATGTCAGGGTCACTATGCTCATGGGAAAGAAACAGTGGCATACTTAAATTGACCTTCAACACTGATCATCTCTCTAGCTTTCCCCATCTCCCAAATTCAGGTCTAAATTAAAAGATGGAAACGAAGGTAGGAGTAGCAAGAGTTTTGAGAAATATCAGGAGCCCTTGACTCCCAACCCCCACATGTTCATTAGTAGGTATAGCCAATTAGAACAGTGGTTCTCCACTTGGGCTGTGCATTGAAACCACTTGAGGAGATTTCAAACCTGTTTATGCCTGAGTCTTACCCCTGAGATTCTGTAGCCTGGATGTTGAAATTTTAAAATGCTTCTAGGTAATTCTAATGTGTAGGTTGGGAACCACTGAGTTGGAATAAGATCAGCATTATCACTCTACCCCCATGGCAATATTTTGGTAAAGTGATAGATGGCCTATACTTTTGATTGGAATAGCTACACTTTATTTATTCCAAAGATAGGGCTGCGGGGTTGCTGTGTGCCCCTGGTAATTTTAGGTTGCACTGAACATTGTGTGTTGGAGCAAGAACATCTTGGAATTTTCATTTTAGCCTTTCCATCTTTTTAAATTCCAAGTTTTATGTCTGCAGGGTAGCAGCTTTGAAAAACAGTGGTGTGTAAGAAGACAATGTTCTATCAGGCAACATCCTATCAGGCAACGATATTTTCTTAGTTAACATGCTCCTCCTCCTACTGGGCCTGAGGAAATGAGGGCCTTGGGTGGCAGAAGTGGCAGGTGCAGACTTGACTGGCTTTCCCTAAGAAAATGCTGCAAACTTTCCCTGAGTAATCACTGGGGCAGCTGTCAGGCAGAAGCTGGGCCAGAATCATCCATCCAATCATTCAAGGGCTGAGCACTGGACCTGACTATCCAAGTAGAGTTGGCAGCCAGTGGTAGAGAGGCTTGGGGAGTAAGCCCTATGAGGCTGTCTTAGATCAAGGGCTCTGCCCCAGCATCAACTTTTTGGCCACTAGAATCCATGCAACAGGGCCACAAAGATTTAAAATCTCAGGCCACAGCTGCCCAAAGTGTGTTGGTGGAAGAGGACAAACTAAATCCCTGTTTTCATTCCTTTCCCCAAATGAAGCTCATGTAAAGCCTTTAAACCATTGGCTTTTATCTGGTTTTAGTGTCCAATTTAGGGCTTTGCAAGGGGCTCCCTCCAGGGCTTTCTCAATCACAGCCAGACAGAGTCTTTGAAAGCTCACCTGAGCTGGAAAATAGAAAGACATCCCTCTCCATTGTCAAGTGACAAGTGATAGCACCTAGGTAGCCTGCTAGAGTACACAGGGGACCCACTCTGGATGCGGCTGGGGTAGGCTTTGTCTGGAGAGGAAGGGAGCAGTCCCAGCAAGGTTCTGAATTGCCTTTCTTCTTCTGGGTGCAGAGACTTCCCTCTGAAAGCCTTTCAACAAAGCATTATCTGTCCTCTCAGCCCTTCACCTGCAGACACGAAAATGTCAGCTCCTTGACCAACCACCAGGTGCCATTTGCAGAGATATATGCATGGGGGGTGGAGGGAAGAGTGCTGAAGAAGATTGTTCTGGCTTGCCTAGTCAGTAACAACAGCTCTCCTTTTTATTGCTTAGCTGACTTCTTCCAGCTTCCACTAGGAGCTGCATTAACCACCTACTCTCTGCTAGTTTTCCTCTTCTGGCTATGGCATTCATCTGCCTTTTATTCCCACACACATTTATTGAGCAATTACTATATGTCAGGCAGTGTTAGGTATGCGGGTTGCTCGTGGTAAGTGTAAGAGACTGAAAAGCAAATAAGTGATGACAGAATAGCAGTTAATTGTGAAGAGGGAAGAAAGCATGAGGTGCCAAGATGATCAGAGGGGGAACAGAGAATCAACTTGGGGGCTCAAGAGACATCCTAGGGTAGAGACTGAAAGGGGTCATAAGCATCCCAGGCAGGAGTGTGGAGGTAGAAGGCTCCTTTACCCTAAGAGATCAAAGTCCCAAGGAATATTCATGGGTTTCCCAGGGCATTCCTGGTTTATACCTGTTGTCCTGACAACAAATTCATTCTAAATATGTCACAGTTTGGATGACAAATAAGTATAAATCAAAACTGTTCCTGAGAACCTATAAATACTATATTCATAGGACATGTGTAATCCAAGATTGAAATTTTATTTTGTGACAGATTCAGTGTGCCTGGTGTGTCTTTGTATATGTATATGGCAAAGGGCTGTTATGAAAAGTGCGTATGCTAGATCCAAGCCACTAGACATTTTAAAAAATGACTTGTGGGGTTAGAGATGGTGATCATAGATACAATAGAAACCACTATACCTTTTACAGTTCAGGAAACTGAAGTCCAGAGAGGGAAAGTGAAAAGAGCTAAGAAAAGAAGGTGAAAAGTTACTAGGTGCCTACTGTGAGTCACACATCTTCCTATACACTATATATTTGGGCATTTATTCATCTTCACACTGAATCTAGAAAATAGATATAGTATGCCCAATTTCCAGATGAGGAAACTGAGGCTTAGAGAAATTCCATAACAGTTTTGAGGTTGTGCAGGTCCATGTAGAAGATTACATCCCTAGAAAGGGGGTGGGGGACTTGGCTGGGAACTCCAAGGTTGCTGGGGAGGAAGGTAGGGCTACTTTTCCAGGATGTTGAGCAAATAGCCCAGCTGAGACTTGCTTCCAGTAAGTCCCCTCAGCATGAACCCCTTTGGCTGGCATCCTTTCCAGACATCAGACCCCTGCACTGTCCACTTTGAGAACAGCTCACTGGCTCCAGGCTTCAGAACCCCTGCTCTGTTCCCCACTCCACCACACCCCCCTCCCCACACACAGTGGAACAGTGGTTCCTGCTTATTAGCAAGGGGCCTAGCAGTGACTATGGAGATAATGGGGAGAAAACAATGAGGGATGGAGATCATTTGCACACCCAGACTTGTTCTTTATGCTGTTGTCAGGGAATGCCAGAACAGTGTGCTCTTACCTCGCCTTCCTTGGGTGTGAGAGCTGAGAGACTGAAAAGTACTGGGTAGGGCTCTACCTAGGTGCTCCTTGTTGGGATTTTGGCCATTCGTAGACCATAAGGGAGTTAGTACCTACTATCTAAGGGCCTAACAAGGGGCTGAGGGACCCTGTTTTTGGATTAGTGCAAGGGCCCTTTCTTTCCAGCTTGCTTCTCTCTGCCCTAAACAAGGCCTAGGACACTGAGCACATCACCAGCCCTCCTTGACTGAGACTTCAACCTCCAACCAAGGTCCTAGTGTCTGCTATCCTGGGGGACCACTGGGAAGAGCCCGAGCATCTGTTTTTCCAAGTTAAGGCCATGACACTCCATCCTCAAAGACTGGGTGGGGGGTATAGAGCAATTTCATAATTTCTGTGTACATTTGTAATATTTCCTTTTCTAACTTCACTTTGATTCTACTTAGCTTCTTACCCTAGACCATAAATGCCTTCAGGGTGAGAGGCGCCTCTCATAGAACATTCATTCTGGGCTCTAGGAAGGAGCTCTTGTATCGTTCAATTGAATAAGGAGCCATGCAAGTTTGGCTTATGACATTAATAACTGCATATATCCAGCATCTTACGCAGTATTTTCACATCTCTGTGCTTATTCAAGGATTCCACTGAGTCCTGTGAGGAGGAGGGCAAATGTTATCACCATGTACCTTATAAGTGAGGAAGCCCAGGACCCATGAGGAGCAATGACTTGCCCAAATTCAGGCCCCCTGAGCAGGCCCAAGTGCAGGCATGCCTCCCTGTGAAGGCCTCTTCCCTCCCATGCAGTAATCGTAGGCTCTCTCCCATGTGTGGGCTCTTTAGATCTAACCTGGGAAGCAGGAGACTCATCAAGACTGATTAGCTGTTCTCCATCCCTGAGCCCACAGGAAGGGCTGAAGGCCTAAGAGGCCTGGGCTGTGCTGGCCCTCTGATGAGTGTGGAGCAGTGGGAGCCCCTGAAACCCAACTATGGTGCATAGCCAGAGAGTTGAGTAGGGAGAGGCACGCTCAGCAGAAAGGCTACTTTAGGAGCTATTTGCAGGCCTTGTCACCATTGGAGGGAGCAGGGAGACAGAATATAGTGCTTGGCAAAACAGAGCCAGGGTGCTGATGCAAACACTGACTGCATCCATGCCCCCTGGCCCTTCCCAAGTGGGGGACCTTTACAGTGACAAAATGCATCAACTGAGCATGGAGGGTGGCGAGCAAAACAGGACCACGTGATAACTCATTCTGCTTTGTGTTGCTTAGCTGACCCCAATTTGACCCCTGCTGAGATTCCACCATCTCAGATTCCTCACTAGGCTGTATTGCTCACCAGCATGGAATCTGCTAAAACCATATCCTGCTGCTCCTGTCCCTTGGTTGTTGGATGCCAGTGTCCTCCTTGTAGCTCTTCTATTTCTTACTGCCAACCATGTCCCCTCTATCTTCCTCTCCTCTGTCTCCTCTCCCTCCCCCAGCACACTTTACAATGTACTGGCTGCAGTGATTCAGCTTCTCCCTTCTAGCATTTCATGCCTTCTCATGTTTTCACTCTGATCTCTGACCCTAACCCAGTCTTGGCTTGGAAGCCTCCTGAGGGTCTTACTGTCCCTCTCAGCTCCCATCTGAGGCTCAGCCTAAGAGACTCTCGCTGTATCCCCTCTGCTTCCATCCCTAGCCAGTCATCAGGTCCATCCCAAATCTCCATCCACATCACAACCAGATTTTCTCCATTAATGACATCAATTTCCCCCAATGAAATGTTAGGAACAGAGACAGCCCTGGCAACTCTGTAGCTTATTCATTTATGGCTGTCCCAGGGGACTGGGTATAACTAAACATATAAGCAGGAAGCCAGGCCATGGCAGAGAGGGCAGGCTACTGCAAGAAATGCTTGGCAGAATGAGGCACCAGGCTAGAACCAGATAGATGGTTGTAGTGGGAACTGGGCTTTATGCCCCTCCCAGAACCAGCAAAAACCTTGTCCCACCTGATACAGCACCTGTCTCCCACCCACCCACCCTGCCATTTTCCAGCCTGTCATCCCACAAAATACCTGCCAGACCTTGTGCTATGCACCTGAGACTAGAGCTTCCAAGGACAATCCCTGCCCTCCTGAGCACCCCTTCAGTAGAAATGCAGATCCTCAAAGCAAATGGTTTCTGTGCTGTGTCTCAGCAGTAAAGCATCAGACTTAGCCTCAATTTAAAGATTGTTTGCTATCGGCAGGAGTGTTTAAATTAAGACATTTCCTTTAATTTTTGTTCCTGCTTTTCAAAATGACTCATCCACTAGAGAAATTTTGGATGGCAGAGACCTTGAAACACAAAATGGAAAATAAAATTTTCACTAGTCAGGACTTGCTGACTTTTCCAACTTCTCTTCCCTGTGCCTGGTCAGGAAGAGGAGCAGTAAAGCAGACAGCATGGGGATGTGGTTCGCTCTGGGTGTTCAGGCCCTCCATTTCTCCAGTGGTGAGGGTGACATGAGATGTTGTGAGAAAGTCTACTGCAGTGCTGCAAGGGGAAATGCAGGGTCATTGTGGTCCCCACCCCTCACCCTGTACTCTGTCCTCCTGAGGCCCAAACTACCTTCACTCCCCATTTGTCCTCTCTCATTGCCTCAATGCACGTTACATGGGAGGACTTTCTAAGAAAGTAAAAGGCTTGGGCTCCCTCCCTCCCTTCACTCCCTTATCCTGAGGACTAGGGGAGAAATAAGAGGTCAACTCTCCAGGGATGTATGGAGCCATGAGTTTCCAGGGGAAAGGATGGTCTGGAAAGCCCAAGATTTTAGGTGCTAAAGGATCCCTCCCCACTCCTTACTCCCAACTCCAGGGTGCCTGTATATGTTAGGTAGGGAGCATCATAGAAATGAAAAATCTATTCCCTGAGCATGCAGGGCCTGTGATTTTACTAGGATTGCAAATCAACACAGAGGAGACAGCCTCATACAGGGCAGGTTGGCTTGCATTCATTTCTTAGGGAGTCAGACAGATCTGGGGCTGGGGAAGCTGCCAGATGGGAGCATTTTGGGAAGTTTCTGTAATGCGACATGAGAATTGCTCTCCTTGTTCCAAAACTTCATTGTTGGCTGTAGTCAGAGTCTGCACTCATGCTGACACTCCTGTCCTCCTCTTCTGGAATTATTTACTCACTCAGTTCCATCAGCAGGTGTTTATTGAGCAGCTACTATGTGCCAGGTACTGTGCTTGCCCTGGGGATATAATGGTAAGTAAAACAGATTTGGTCCCTTTCCTCTAGTACAGGGGTCCCCAACCCCTGGGCAGTGAACCAATACCAGTCCATGGCCTGTTAGGAACCAGGCCACACAGCAGGAGGTAAGTGGTTGGCCAAAGAGCAAAGCTTCATCTGTATTTGCAGCTGCTCCCCAGCACTAGCATTATCACCTCAGCTCCACCTCAGATCATCAGATTTTCATAGGAGCATCAGTCCTTGGTGTCAAAAATGTTGGGAACTGCTGCTCTAGTAGATTCTTAACCCAGAAGTGAGCATCCATTTCTCAGCCTGTAACCACACAGAGCTTTTGGGATGAGGTAGCCTAGCCCTAAGAGGAGATGGAAGTATGTCAAACTGTGTGGGGGCCCAAACTAAACTTCTCTTCTATCAAGCAAGTTCTACCAGGCCCCTCTAAATACACTTCCCCAAGATGGACTCCAGGGAAGGAGTATAGAGACAGGGGACAAATATTAATTTGGTTCCCAAAGTGCCAGGCTCCAAGCTCGGTGTGTCTCAGTCCATTTGGGCTGCCATAACAGAATACCATAGACTAGGATGGCTTAAACAACACCTTTATTTCTCACAGTTCTGAAATCTGGGAAGTCCAAGATTAAGATGCTGGCAGATTCAGTGTTTGGTAAGGGCCACTTCCTGGTTCATAGATAGCGCCTTGTTGCTGTGTTCTCACATAGTGGAAGGAGCAAGGAAGCTCTCCAGGGCCTCTTTCATAAAAATAGGAATCCCATGCCTGAGGGCTCCACCCTCATGACTTAATCATCTCTCAAAGACCCCGTCCTCCTAATGCCACCACTCTGAGGATTAGGATTTCAATATATGAATTTGGGGGGAGCACAAACATTCAGTCAATGGCACAATGATTCACATTTCTTATCTTAGGTCTCATCAAAATCCTAAGCGATAAATAGCATACCTTAATTTATAGACCAGGAAGCTAACGAGACTCAAAGGAGCAAATTATTCCATCCAGAGTTGGCATGGGTAGTTCGTATCCAGGTCAAGCTATAGAGTCTATGCCTTTTTCACAGCACCATGTTGTCTCTGGAAAACATGCAAAACATCCATCTCCCTTCTCTTGTCTGAGCACTGCAGACACATGAACACCTTAATCTCATGGAAGTTTTCTCCCACTCAAGGCTTTGAAGAAAATTATAGGGAAAGTGACAGCGAACTCTTGCTTCCTTTCTTTAACTTCTGCCTCCCTCCTCCCTGCATCTTCTTAGTCCTGGGCATCCCTGTCCCCTCTCTACCCACTTTCACCCCAGAAAATCCAAAAAAGGCTTCATAAGACTCTATTTAAAACCCACTTTCAGCACTCAAAACTGGTTCTGTTTTCCTGGTGGGCTCTGGATCTCCATCTGGTTTGGAGGCTATTTTGATTTGCCGGATGCAGATGAGCTGCTAGGATCTGGGGCTGAGCTGCTGGAGAGATGTCTTTATCTACAGAAGGACAATTTAAAAACTAACTCAAAGCACAGAGAACAAATAAATTCTCTTTCTGTCCTCAGCAGTCTCCATCCTCTTTCTATAAGTAATTGCTGAAGGATTTTTGCTTTAAACAGGCTCTTGTTTATATGGAGCGTGGGGTGCTGCAGAGTAGACTGTGGACCATCCAAGTCAGGAGAGGGCATTTCCTTGCCCAGGAGCATGGGATAGAGTGCTGAGGCTTTCTGGGGAGTCATGTCTTCATTCATGTGCTCTGTGTAAGTGTTTCTATGGCAGGAATCACCTCCCCTTTCTCTAGGCATTAAAAAGGGATCTTCAGGTCTGCTCTAGGGATCTTCAGGTCTGCTCTGGCCTGAGCTCATAAAGGGGATAATTAATTACATCATCAATGTCCTAATGTTTCAGGAGCTCATGACACCTGAAAATATAGGCGTCTGCATCACCCGGGTGGGTGGTGATGAGGATGTCCTGGCTGGGGAGGCAGAGAGGACTCAAACGTGGGAGGGATGAGGAAGTAAAAAAGCTGTGGGTTCAAAGGGAAGAAAGGAAAGAAGAGCACAAGCTTGCACATCTCTGCAGTCTTCATTTACTCCTCACACTAACCCTTGGAAGAGAGCTTTCCCATCCTCCTTTATAGATGCTCCAACTCTGGCAATTTCAGAAACAGAGTTCAAACACACGTCTTCTGTGGAAAGTTCCAGATCTCTCCACTGTGCCATGACTGCCCTTGGAAGAGTTTAAAGGAGCTGGTGAGGGTTCGATGAGCAGGGAGGAAATGAGGATTGAGAAAAGAAGGGAGGGGAGCATATCTTTCTCTGTCCCTCTCTGTCCTTTCCTTCCCATAACCCTCCACCCTGACCTCACCTGCAGCAGTTGCCCCTCTTTTACGGACTGAACAAGCCCCTTGTCATGGTCAGCAGCAATGTCGCCCACATTGGGTGGCCAGCTTTGATCTAGCAGTGGAGGAATGGTCTGTCATTTCAGTGGTGTGGGGCTCTGGATAATGATGAAAGAGATTATCAAAAAAGCAAGAGCACCTGAGAAGGGCCACTCTGGGCTGGATGTGGGCCAGAGTAAATGGGAATCGAGGGGGAGGGGGCATACAGATGAACTTAGAGCCTTTAGTCTAGATTTGCCCTGTGCTGGCTGGGCATGTTGTCACACCTCGAAGCAAGGCAATGGATGGAAGCGGCCAGCATTAGGGACACTACATTTGTATACTTGTTTGAGGCCACTATTATCATGCTTCTTTATAAATAAGAGCACAGGGCTCAAAGGTCATATACATATCAAGGTGTAGATCTGGCATTTGAATCCTGGTCTGTTCCATTCCAAAACTAGAATTTCTACTAGAAAAAAATAATAACTACACATAATGTTTCTGAAGGGCTCTTTCATGTGTTCTGCTGAGCACTTCACAAGTACCATATCACATAATCCTTTCAGAGTTCCTATTTTGCAGACAAGGAAATTGAAGCCAAGAAATATAGATACTTTTCTATGAGTGACAGAAATCTTAAGTCAGGGTTATTCCCAAAGCCTGTACTCTTAACCTCTAGGCAAGCTATCACTTAAAAATAGACCCTAAATAGAAAAGACTGAGTGCTCACATTTTATTCAGGGCAGGTGTGGCAGTGTTTGACTTGAGGGCTGAGAGGAGAGAGTCTGTGGAAGAAACACATACTTGAGTGCCTCTATTCCTCCCCTGGGAGTTAGTGCTTAGCATAGTATCACCTACCTTTGTTTATGTGTCTGCCCATGACTGGAACGAAGCTCCATAAGGGCAGGGCTGAGTCAGTTAGTGCCTGGCTGAGGGTTAACAAGTGATTACAGATGAGGAAATAAGGCCCTAATGATCTCAGTGGTCTCTAAAACCAGAACTCTTAGTTGTCAATGGCACCTAATGTAAGTTTGGAGAGATTGCTATTTTGAAGTCCAAGGAACTCCTAAGGTCACCGCACAATCTTCTGTCTTCTTTTTTCTCTCCATAAGTTAGTTTTGCCTCTGCTCTGTGATTATGGAAGCTGAGGGGGTAGGAAAAAGTAAGCTAATACCACAAGGGAACCCAGTTGTGCCTGTTGTCTCATGGTATGATTTTGTAGGCATCGAAACTGAGGTCCAAGTCTATGGCCATGCCACCCCAAACGAGCCCGATCCCATCTGATCTCAGAAGCTAAGCAGTGTCAGGCCTGGTTAGTACTTGGATGGGAGACCACCTAGGAAGGCCAGGTGCTGTAGGCATAAAAAATGAAAAAAAAATAAGGGATTGTAAGATGACAAGTTCCTCATAATCTGTGAGATCAACCAAGGGTTGCCCCACCTGAAAAACAAACAAATGAAAACTGAGGTCCAAGAAGGGCAATGTTACAGACTTAGAACTAAGTCCCACTGGAAGGACTCAGTTCTCATACAATAAGACTGAAAAGTTTTGCCCTTTGAGATGTAGATCCTCCCTGGTTTTCTTCCTGTAAATTGAGTGCTGTGGGTTCACAGTTCCGCCAGAGGCAGTTAGCCATCAGGATCACATTTGAGGGACAGAGGAGCTGGGTAGGTGAGATCATATGAGCCAGTATAGTCTGCACACCATTGTTGATGTAGGTGATGAATTTAGATGATAACATTTTTATGGTTACCTTCAATATGGCTTTCCATATATAATAACAATGTAAAATTAGTTTTCAAAAACATATATAAGTAAATGCAAGGAGTAAATTTAAAGTATGAAATAATGTGATTTGACTTTAGAGAAACAATGACTTAAGGTCAATGTTCTAAAAAGATATCTCCCCTACAAGCCTGTGGCAAATCATGAACTTGGAGCAAGGCATTGCCCATCCTAGGAAAACCCTGTTTGACTGGCAGACATCTTAGAAACCACCAGGCCAATCCTTCATGTCACAGATGAGGAAATTGAAGCCAGAGCTGAGGTCATAAGGGGGGGAGGTCAGCACACACCTTCTCAGAAGGCCTTGTTCTAAATCACTTTTCCTCTCAGATCCATGGGGTGCAGGGCTGAGCCAGTCACCCAGATCCCCAACCCCATCTGTGATGTAGAGAAGCACTCACTGGGTAAGGTTTTAAGAATAGTGGTCTTCAAAATTACCTAAGAAACTCTGAAAAAATATAGATGCCTGGGCCCTATCCTGAGATTTTGATTGGGTCATTTGATTTGGGGACAGGATTCAGGGAAATTTCTGTAAAAATCTCCCTAGATGCCCACCCTAGACTGGAGACCAAAGAGCCAACACAATATGCTTCAGTTGAACATTCCTTAGGTTACCCCATCCCTTTTCAGGATATTCTAGGCTCCCCCAATACCTAATCCACGAAGAGAGAGAAAGAGGCAGAGACAGAGAGACAGAGTCAAAGAGACAGGGAGAGACAGGGAGAAAGAGACAGAAGAAGAAGGAGAGGCAAGAAGAGAGAGCGAGAGTGAGCAAGCACTCATGGGAGGTAGGTCTGGCTTGGATTTCTGGCTATACCACAAACATTTACAAAATGGGTTACCCAGAGAGTCATTCTTAACTTTGAGAGTCAATGACCTCATAGATAAAATGATGATAATATTAACCTCAATAAATTGTAGTGAGGGTTAAATGAAATAATCCATGTATAGGGTTTAGCACAGCATCTGGCACATGTTGAGCTCTCAATAAATGCTAATCCTGAGCACCATCATCTTTATTGTTAAAGCCAAGAGCCAGAATGATCCTGTTGTTAAGAAAAGCCAGGGACTCAGCTGTAACATTCCTCAGGGAAAAGGCGTTCATTAAATGGCTTCGAATTAACATGGTGGGAGCTAAGGAAGAGTGGAACTTAATTTTTTGTATCCCCAGGGGTGGGGGGAAGGGGTCTCTTTTGGAAGAGATTTGCATTGGCTTTAGTTGATTGCAATTATGCTGTCCTCCATGCTGAAAATAAAGTGAAACCTAACAAAGTTCCAGGTTTAATTGATGTTTCCTGGGATCTGTTATTATATCGCTGTGATTGTTCTGTGCCACTAATGAGCCTGTGCTAGCTGATTATATCTAAGTGTCTCTTCCATCGCTATTCCATTATTAATGATCAGATATGATTGCCATAGCCAACAGCTTGAACATGAAACAGGCAGGGACAGCTCAAGAACCTAACGGATGGACAGATGGCCAGGGTGGGGTGGAGCTGGCCCAGTGGGCAGGGCATGTGGGCTGACAAGCTGGTTTTCAGAGTAGGGAAGGGAAGGGGTGTAGATGTTAATGTGACATGGAATACAACTGAGGAGCGGCTGTCCTGCTGGAGGAGCCAGGCATGGTGACAACTGAGAGGTCAGAACCTAAGAAGGGAACCTATGAAGGGAACTGTTCCCTATATGTTGGTGGGTTCTGAGTCAAGAACTCTTAATTCTCCTCCTACCTTGAGTAATAACCAATGACTCATGAGAAACATAAAAAAACAAAACCTAACATTTCTAGATTAATGAAGTATTATGAGCCTGGGAAATGCGAAAGGACCGAAGAAAGGGGCAGGGTGAGGAGAAGACGATGCAGGCCTGGGGGGTTCATAATGAGGAGGTAGTGAGCACCTCTCTCCTTCTCTGATTAGCTGAGATCCCCAGAGCAGAAGCTTGCTTACATTGCAGTGAGGGGAATTGGTGAGCCCAGGAGAAGGCAGCCATTTGTCCTAGACATAGGGGGAAACACGTCTGCAGATGGGGGCTGGGTAGGGTGGCCTCAACAGAGCCTTCCTAGCCCAGTCTTTAACCAGTCACCTCCCCTTACCTCAGAAGGACAGGAAAGGAACCCATACGCTGGTGCTATAAGAGAAAATTGGAAAAGTTTTCCGGAAACTGCTAGTATTAACTCATATTGGTCTTCCTTAGCAATGGTAATGAGCTGGGCTCCTGAGTCTGATGGGGAAGAGCTGCTTCAACCCCTGCATTGCCACTATGGGCAGGCTCCCACTTGTATCTAGAGAGCCCACATATATCCAACTTCTTCCCTAATTTCTCTGCCTTTCAGGTAGTGTCCTTTCTTGAGAACACCAGACATGATGAGATCATGTTAGGCACTCAATTGCTGCCAAAAATCATTCTTCAAAGATCAGAGTTGTGCTAATATAAAGGGTAAGCCAGTCACAGGAGAGAGGAGGGGGTAAACTGATGAAATGGAGGGGGAAAACTCAGAACCAGAAGGGAAGGAATTGAGATTTTGAACATGGCTTTGTAATGGAAGAATTGATCCCAAGGCCACTCTCTCCACCAGTGTTTGGCATAGGGGCTGATGAGGTTTCCCAAAGCCTGTAGTGGGGGCCACCTGTTCTGTTACTCTTGGTGCCTCCATCTTGCTGTCTCCATGGCAAATAAACAAATGGTGGAGTTGTGGGGCTGGGGGCGGGGGGACTCCTGCATCCGTGGTTTCTCAGGCAACATTCAGGTGGCAGCCCACTCAAGACTGTGAACACTGGTTTGTCCCTACCACCACTGCGCTGTGAAGCTATTTCAGAGCAATGGAGGCTTCTGCTCACATAGCCACCCACAGTCCTACCAACACGCACACAGGTTCCCCTCTGTTCACTGCTGCTTCTGCATGTGGGTTCCTGGCTGCCTGTCCAACCACAGCACCCACCCTGAACTGTCCACCATACAAGAGACTGGGCTGACCAATCAATCACAGAGACGTGCTTGAGGAACGCATGCAGAAGGCAGAGACCCTTAGCATAGGCAGCCTGAAGACTCCTCCTCCAGTCTTCAGAGAGGACTGAAGAAATCTGAGGCCAGAGCTCTAACTAGGAAGATGCCTTGCCCTCCCCCTCTCCTGTTCCCCCCATGACCCTGAGCCAGTCAGTTATAAGAATTATGATGAACACAATCATAATAATCCTGTTTTGCATATCTTTTGTCCTCCTTAAGTAAATAAAACAGTTTTTATTATTATTTCCAACTTATAGAAGTGAAAGCTGAGCCCCACAGAGGTTAAGTGACCTATTCAGGGCCACTCAGTTTAGAAATGTCAGGCCCAAACCCAGTATGCCATAAAAATGTCTGGTCTGAGGATCTCATGATCTCCAAAGACTGAGCTTAGCTGATCCGAGTGAAGAGATGAAGTCTAAGAAACCAGATGGGGTATCCTGGGCTGTGCTGAACACAACTACAGTAGGTGGGCTGAAAAGTAGAGACACTGGAATAAGGAAGGGGAGGCACTCAAGGCATTTGTCTCAGAAAGTTTGGAGCTGAGGACTAGGACATGGAGGCTGGCTTGGCTTCTTTTCTCACTCTCTTAGGCAGGTTTCCTTGGCTGCCTCCCAGACAAGCAAAGAAGAGACAGGTCTGTGGCTTTCCCTGGCATCTAATGGAGTTTCCTGGAGAGATGCAGATGCCAACCCTATTATGCTAGAACCAAGAATTAGCTCCAGAGCAGTAACCCTGAAGCCAGTACAGGTCATTTCCAGCAAGGTTGACACTCTTGCCACCTGCATCTGGACCACCCAGAACCTCCCCACACCTTTTCTGGGAGAGAAGCAGCTGTGTTGTAATTAACATTCTCCCAGGAAGGAAGTTTCATTCTGGCAGGTGCTTTCCACATCTCACAATCTTTGTCAGGAAATTTAGATTGCACAGATTTTCCGGAGTCTGTTCCATGCCAGGCACAGTCATTTACCTTTACGTTGTCTCAGGTGATCCTCATCACAGCCCTGCAGGGTTGGGAGGGCAGGACTATACCAATTTTAGAAATTAGGAAACTGAGGCTCGGGTGCTTTGGGTTAGTCAGTTCCCCACAGATAGTAGCTCCTAAAGGTCAGAGCTGGGATTTAAACTCTTTGATCTCAAGTCCTGCATCCCGTCTCCTTGGTAATTGGCCACAGCTCCATCAATAGTGCAGTCACTTTCCTCTGTGGATGAAGCAAATGGCTCTTTAGCCCCTGCCTGACGAACTCTGCAGCCACTTCCCTGAGCCAGAGACTAGCCAGAAATGCAATGGGGTGGCCTGGTGTCACTTCGCCCATGCCCCTCCAACCTGCCCACAGGCCCACCCCTTAGAATAGAAGATCTGGAAGATTCCTCAGTCCTCGTCATCCTATCTGTCTCTACCCCTTCTGCTTTGGTCTTGAAATGTTGAGTTAATTATATTTTGTGCTCAATCACCAGAAATAATCAATCTGTAATTAAGAGCATATCCCAGCTCTTTCCAAGCTTTCCTCAGCACCCCCTTCCAAGAGTTTAGCCACTCCATTTCCCCCCACCACTACCCTCTTGCCTTTCCCTCCCACCTGCCTTTCAAGAATGGAATTGTTTTAATGAGATGTCTCTGTTACAAATGACTGGTTTGTAGTAATTGTATTTAGTGTGGCAATTGTAGTTTAAAAATAATTTTAAAAGGAGAAGGCTCCAATTTATTACTTGTCAAATTTCCTGTGGTGAACTTTTACCTGGAAGCCGCTGCTTAGACAAAAAGAGGGCGATCTCTGTCACCCTGGGCTGAGCAGTAGTCCTGAATTATTGATGGTTTGTGGATGTAGTTGAGAGATTTAACTGTTGTTAAAATAAATGAATCTTGCAACAACAATTTGGCTTCCAGGGTGTCCCACCTGCTGTGGCAGAGAAGAGCAAGAACGGTAACCACCTAGAAAGAGGTTCTGGAAGAAGAGTGTGAGCTTCAGAACTCATTGCCTGAAACATTTCTATCCAGGATTTTGTTTTCTGAGGAAAGTCAACGTCATGCATACCTGTCCATCCCTTTTTAATTCTGTAAAGAGCCTTGTTGAAGGCTGGTGGTGGGTATTGTTCAGGACTTCCGACTCTGGAATTAACCTGGTTTCAAATCTGGGGCTTGTTCCTTTCTGCCTGTGTGATTTTGGGAAATTAGTTGGACTTTCCAAGCCTCAGTGGAGATAATACATGTCCAGAGCTTGGTAAATAACAAGCACTCAATAAATGACAGCTAATACCATTATTACTATTACTTTGCAGCTCTTATCAGATCCTCACGACCCTGTGTAGCACATATGGTGTCAGTGTCCCCATGGAGAAATGAAGGCCTGAACAGGTGAAGTGCTGCCCCACAGTCATACTCTAAGTAATGGAGCTGAGTCAAAGCCTCAGGGGCCCCTTCTGGCCCCAGTACCCTTTCCTAGGTATACAGCCACAAATGGAAGATTCCTGGAGGAAGCAAGAAAGTCATGGCAACTAAAAATAGTTAGAAAGGCTCAGGTCTGATACTAGGAAGACCATCTTGATTCAAAGGGTATTGGAAAAAAAGAAGTAACCTAGGAAAGCTTAATTGACCCTTTTCCTCTCACAATGTAGAGCCTTCAATGTGTCATGGGCATGGCATCTCTGGGTCCATGCTGGCAGCTAGGTATGAAGTTGTGTGTTTGCCACATCTCCTACTGGAGCATGAGCTCATATGGGCAGGCATTCTATCTTATTCATCGTGGGGTCTCCCCTACTGCCTAGCTCCAAGAAGGGCACATAATAGGAATGTAACAATCCAAACCGTAATCTTCTTGAGAGCAGGAACTATGTAGTTTTGTTCATTCTTAGAGGCTAACCCAATGTCTGGCACATAGTAGGTGCTAAATAATAATCTGTTAAATGACTGAATGAAAGAACAAACAAGTATTTGTTACATTCAATGGAATGGTCTCTCCCCTCTAACCCCACTCTCAGGATGCCCATCCTTTCTGACAGAAGGATATATACAAAGAAAAGAGCTCACTCTCCCTGGACTTACTGGGAGTTCTTTGTTGGAATCTGGCTCCCACACCCAAAATGTAAAGAATTACAAAACTCCTTACCTACTGGGCTCTGTCATCTCCTGAATGAATCATGGGCCTAGTTGGTAAATTAGTGGCCAGGTTAGGGTGGCTTGGGTTGGGTAGGGAGGAGGAAGGCAGGGATAGAAGGCAGAGAAAAGGGCATCTCCCTCTATCTGGTACTTGGTCCTCCCTGGTTCTGGCTTGTGTGGTGTCTCACCCTCCTGCTTGTTACCCTCATTTTTCAACCAACTGCTGGGTGAGAGGGATCTGGACTTCCTTTTGCTCATAGGCCCCTGTCTGGGACTGGGAAGATATAGAAAGCATGTAGTAGTCTACCCCAGTTGTGTGAAAAGGATGTTCGTCACTAGGCTGAAGCACAGAAGCTAGATTCCACTATATTGTGGTAAATGTGGGGGAGGGTCTGGTGGTGCCATGTTTCTCTCACTCGTTGCTGTCTCCTGGAAACAGGTTTCAAATTGTTCTGTGGATCATTATGGAGGAAATCAAGGACCTCCTGAAATCAAGGACTTCAGGGAGCTGTTAGGAGACTTGAAGATGAAATGCAACTTAGCGCCATCAAATGAGTTTTGAATTTGAATTCATCAAGCTGCTTGTCTCTTCAAGGTAATTGGCTCCAGACAGGAGGTTGATCCTCCTCTGCCTGTGGCCCTCCTACATCCCATATCATTAACTTTTCAGTCCTCACCTTGGCACTTCGTCATTAGATGGCTAACCATTTGGTGACCTAAGGGAGGGTTTTGCCAGCAAGAGTTTGCTGATTGAGGGTTCTCCTCCACGAAGCTGGGATGATGTAGCAAAACTCTGAGTTTCTAGCTGTAGTTTTACCCCAACCTAGCTTCTGGACTAGCCACAATCTTTGAGACCCAGTCTTTTCTTCTGTAACATCAGATAACTATAACACTTGTTTCGTTCACATTCCTGGCCTGGGGGTGCCTTGTGAACAGGGGCAGGGCATTTCCTCTTTACTTCTCCAGTCCCTGCACAGCACTTGGCCCAGGGTAAGTGCAGAATGGGTGAAGGATTATCCGAAGCTGACCCCTGGGAGTTTGGGAGCACTGCAGTACTCTACAGCCATGAGGGAGGGAATCATTCCTGCCCTGGTGCGTACCTCCCTTAATGGACCCTCTTCTCTCCTGGGTATTCCTGAGTCAGGCAAATCTGCCTTTCCTGTCTGCCTGCTCCCTACCTCACACAACCCCCTCAGCCTACTTTCTCCTCTGCCCTGGTGCAACAGAACTACAGCCACCTGCTTTCTCTTCTCCATCAAGCTGGTGTTCTTCTGTCTCCACAACTGTGTTTTGACCCATCTTGTCTGACCCTACTGGTCCCACCATGCCATTCCTCTGTGCTTGTTCCTCCCACTCCATATGCCCATCACCCATGAATGACAGCACCCTGTCTGCCATTCCCCTGTACTCACCCCACCCCATCAACTCTCTCCTGGACTCACACATGGGCCTCTGGTGCATGACCCCTTCTAGCCGGGCTCTCTCTCCCTGCCTCCCAGAGTGAGCTTTCTGAATTGACAACTGACCATATGACTCCCTAGCCTATTAATCCCTCAGAGCCTTAGAACTATTTTTTCTTCAGAGACAGTGAGTATTTGTGCAGCCGACACTCTGGATAAAGTACTAATTCCTGGGCATATATATACCAGGTCCTTCCTGACCTGGCCCTTCCCTCTGCTCCTGCCCCTCCCTGAGCTCCAGGCATAAGAGTTGCTGGTAGGTGTCTGAGTGTCCCAAGTACTCTCATACACCCCTTCCTCTGATATGCTCTTTCTTTTCTCTTGGCTTCATTAACTTATCTTCTAAATTCGGTTCTGGTATCATCTACCTCAAGAACCCTTCACCAACTAGATTAAATGCTGCCTAATGGTGCCATTTGTCATCCCATATACTAAGAATGTGCCCCCCACCCCACCCCTCAGTCCTCCTTCTTCTTTGGGCACATGAGGCAGGGCCACATCATCTTTCTAATACCCCACAAACAGTAGGCTCTCAGAAAAGTCATTCTGAAGGAACAACTATATTCATTGGCTCCTGTTTATAATATTTTCTATTTTTAAGTTTCTTTTTCATTGTATGTTCTATAGTAGAAGCAGACCTACTGAAGAATGACAGCTATAATTTATTAAGTGCTTACTATTTGTTAAGCATCTGCTAAACTCTTAACATTTATTATCGCATTAAACCCTTATTATGTGAGGTAGGTACTGTTAAGCACTATTATCTCCATTTTACAGATAGGGAAACTGAGGCTCAGAGAGGTTAACTGCCAAAATCCACACTTGAAACTTAGGTCCAGTTCTAATGCTTGGACACTTCATCACTGGACTACACTGCCACCACTCATCCCCTGGGTTTACCTACCTGACCTAACCTCCTGAGGAGGAGGCTCAGGTACCCCAACTCCCTAGACCAGGCTTGGTCTCCATGGTGCTCTGTGGTTGCTGTCCCCATGTGCTGGATGCTCTCTGAACCAACAGTGGAGGAAAGGCTTGTCAGCCCAGTCTAGGCTGGCTTCTTCTTGGGGGCAGCCCAGTACTGATTCTGGAAGGGGATGGGAGAGGGTAGGTAGCCTGAAGGGAGGATGAGCCAAGACTAGGACCACACTGAGTAACTTGAATGACTGTGAGTCAGAGTGTTTGGGTGAGTGGAGAGCTTTGAGGGCTCCCAGGAGACTCCATTAATTTTGGCTCCAAGTTGGAGGTGGAGCTAAATGACTGGAATGCTCCTGTGAGGGGAGTACTCGAAGTCAAGGCAGCTAAACTCTGATAGACAGTTCCACCTCATGCCTAAGATCAGATAACTTACCAGGACACTCTAGCTGGAACAACTTTTAATCTACCCCCTACACACACACACACACACACACACACACACACACACACACACACACACACTGCTCCCCCACCCCACCCCGCCCGACTCACTGCAGAGCTGGCCAATCACCACCAGATGGGGAGCCAGCATAGATCAATGGGGAGGAAAAAAATGCTTCAAAGTCTGCTGGGCCTCAGGAACCCACACATTTTTCCCAGCTAGAAACTCATCTGGGGAAGCAAGTTCCATAATTAAGGAAGCAGAATTTTCTCTGATTCACTTCTGATAAGAAGTAGCCCCAAGGGAGCTAGATAGCTATCCAGGCTAGCCAAACATATCCTACAGGGTGGTCCAGTTGGGCCTGTCACTTCTGACTTCCTGAGAAATTGTCATGAAGTGTAGGACATGAAACCAAAAAACAAGAAACTAAAGTTTTTTAGAAATCCCTCCTGGAGGGAGAATTTTTCCCGGAAGTTAATATGCTTATTATAACAAGCACATTATAATGTGCTTTATAACACTCATAACATCTTATATTTGAGATTGCATTTGAATACTTAAAAAAAAACAACACGGTGTAGAGCAGGTAGCTGGGGATCTCGTTAAAACACAAATTATTTCATAGATCTGCCAAGATGCCTTAGATTCTGCGTTTCTTGCATGCTCCCAGTTACTGAATCTATAGGTCCAGGTAAGTGTAGCTTCACTATTTACTATATGCAATACCTGGAGCATATTATTTAACATCTCCAAGGCTCATTTCCTCATCTGTAAAATGGAGAGCTACCTCAAGGACTTCCAAGGGGGCGAATGAGATAAAGTGTATAAAGTGCTCAGTAAGTGGGGGGAAGAAGGCTCATGGTCAGGTACTCGACAGGAGTATTCGTTGAATGCATATGTTTCCTTTCCCCTCATTCAAAGTGATTTTGCACTCTATTTCATTTGAGCCCATGAAGCAAGTGCAGCAGATACTGTTCATCCCACTTTGCAGATGAGGAATCATTAACTCAGTGAGTTAGTGGCATAGGTGGACTAGAACCTAGTTTAGTGTTCTTCCCACCACAACACAGTCCTTCCCAGCCAGATTAGAGATTTATGTGTCCACCAAATGAGTAGCAAGTTGATATTGATAGTGAACATCTTAACAATGCTACAGAAATCTGTGCAGGGCTCTCACTGGGCATGCAGCCACTGCTGGCAAAAAGGGCCTCTGTAGTCCTGGGAGAGAGATTGGAATTGGAAGACAATGTTCCCATTGCATGGCTCCCTCTCTGGGTCTGCCTGCACACTGATCTCAACAAGCATTTCAGGAAAGAATAAATGCTTGAACCATCATCCCCCATGTGCAAGAAAGCAAGTAAATCAGAAATAAAAAGTAGTGCTCTTGATGTTTCCTTGGTGAGCCAGGGGTCTTCTCCTCTCCCTGATCCCAGTTCTCAGAAGAATCTACATAGGCAGGGTTCAAAGAAGAGAGCAGGGGCGGGGGGCCCTGGCCAGGCCCCACATCTGGCTGCCACAAATCTGAGGGAGTTGGAACAGTTCAGCACATTCTTCCCTTACTCCCCACCCCACCCCACCACATGTGGGCTGCACTCTCTTAACTGCCCTGCTCCCCTGCTCTGGACCAGGCCCAGGAAAAGTAGTTAGGTTTCCTGGAGCCTCTTATACATCATTTCATTTATCCTCCCAGGGCATTCCTATTGCAGAGTTGTTGAGTTCATTGGTGACAAAGACCAACAGAGACCCAGAAGACAACAGAGGGCACATTAGATTCTAGTCCAAGGATATGGTTCTGTGGACTGCCTGATGTTCTGAGGTTCAGCCTTGTTCAAGTTGAGGCCTCCTATTCCCACTGGGTTACTTGTCATAAGGGCATTCCACACATCATTCCTGGATTTAATACTTCTATTATAGCCATTTGTGAGTGTTCCCAGTGGCCCTCCACGTGTAGCCTTTAGTCATTCTGCTAAGTCAGGAAAATGAATCCCATGTGCTGTGAGATTGATGGACAACCATTAGCTCCTCAGTAATGGGGAGGCAAGCTGAGGGCCTGCCTAGCTTCCTAGTCTAGTGAGTTTTCACAACATTCTTGAGAGGTTAATACTGTCCTTGTTTTACAGATGAGGAAATGAGACCACTGCATGGCATTGTGCAATGGAAATTTGGATATTCGAGAGGCTATAGGGTTTATATTTCTCAAGAATCTCCAGAGTCTCCTGTACCTTACTTATAGGGAATTCCCAAGACTTGTGGGAAAGGAAGAAAAATGAAGACTAGATTTGTCATACAGTCCATGACTTCATGGGATTCTAGAAGAAACGTTCAGCCTGTCCCCTTTGTAGTCATGAGGTACAGGGAAAGACATCATAGCTTCACTGAGCCCCTTCCAGCAGGTCAAGGGCTAGTTGCCACAGGACTTCTTGAATATTCCACTATAAGTCCATAACATTGACTGGGCAGCAGGCACTGCTGCAACCTTAGAATGCCAGCACCTCAGTTGCAACCTTAGAATGCCAGCACTAAGCCCATTCCTTAGTTCCAACACTAATCAGGCAAGGTCAGATGCTCCAGATTCTATTATTAGCATAACAATCCAGGCTGACATGTACTTTCCATGCCTGGTCTCATTGGATCCTCACAACACCAAGGTAGAGTAAGGAAGGTGTCAGCAAAACTGAAGAACAGAGGTTAGGCATTCTGCCCAAGTCACAAGAAAGTGGGGACTCTAACTGAGGTCTTCCAAATTTGATGACAACATGGAACTTCTCTTAATAACCAACTTGCATGTTCTTTGGGACACCTGACAAAATGCAAAACACTTCCATGGCCATGATCTCGTTTTAATTTCATAACAACCTCATGAGGCAGACAAAAGTAAGTAATAATCTCCCCATTTTACAGATGAAGAATTGGATATGCTCAACTTGCACCCAGGTGGTTCTGTTGGGGGAAGTAGGGAGGGTGGGTTAGATGTCAGGAAATGCAGAAGCCATGTGTCCAGCCAGACCTAGGGACTCTATTTAAGGACTTCTAGTGGATTATTCAAAATATCCTTGATATAATGATTTTATCACTTTCACAGAAGGCTTTAATTAAGTCGACTAACCTTGTTAAATGGGATTTGGGGGGTACTCTAAGGCAATACAAAGATCTAGACAAGATGCACGAGGGAGCAGCTAACTTCCAGGAAATTGCAATGCCCCACTATGCTCTCTCTAACAATTAAAATGCCTACTCACTGCTTAAACATCTTTGTTTGCCTTCCTGGAAAGAACACCATAGCCAATGACTACCCTTTGCAACTGTCCTTGACCTGGAAGGGCAGGGCATGCCTGTATGTTTTATGTATGCCTGTGTATAAGAATAAGCATGGCTAATATGTTCCCTGTGTGTATAGATATTTATGCGTGTGTGTATGTAGACTGCATCACATGTGAACCTGTGACCATTGGAAGTCATTCCCCACCCAGGCCCATGCTCAAAGAACATACAACTGTCTCCTTCATCCTTGGTCTGTCTTATCTCTGTAGCCTGCTATTTTGGAGAGTTGACAAATGCAAACATCAACTCCACAGCATCTCCTCTATGGGGAGGCCAGGACAGGCAGGTAATTTATCAAACATTACTTAAAATAGTTCTCCAGCCTCTTGCTCCCTCCTTTGTTACTCTCTGATTCTCGATTTGTTCCTCTTCTTTCTGTTTCTTGTTTTTCTGCCTGAAGATTGACAGCCCCCTGCTAATACAGCCTCAGAGACATCAGGTGCTAGTGAAACTGACACCACACTGCCTCAGCCTCTATCCCAGAACTAACTGCTTTGCAGCTGACTTGGGTGTCACTGCGGTTGCTTCTGTCTGCGTGGTAATGCAGCAGACTGATGAGTGAGGCTGTATCCCCCACACAGCAGAATGCTCAGGAAGCAGGGATACATACATTATGATCTACTGAGTTATGGACTAGCTAGTGAGACTCCTCCTGCCAGCAAGCCCTCAACTGCCCTAATTTTGCCCTATTCCCAATTCTCTAGACTTAAACTGGCCATGTCTTATGACCCTGTGCACTGGTCTTCTGCCCTCTCAAGGGGTTTAAAGAAAATGAGATAAATTAGCATTCTCTGTCATCTTCCAAAGTGAAACAATCCAGGCCAGCCATTGGAAAGAAAGTTATATATAACATTTAAGTATCTTCTTTTGGCCAAGTGCAAGGCTAGGTGCTTGAAACTTCATTGTCTTATTTAATTCCGTGCAATAGATATTTTTTTCTATTTAGAGATAACTGAGAACAAGAGAAAACTGAGACTCAGAGGAGCCAAGCAGCCCATCATCAATCATTTTCTCAGTTAAAGTTCATAACTTCCCACAACAAAAACTGACTCCAGCTAACTTCAACAGGAAAATAAATTTTAGGAAAGATATTGAGAACACACATGATATATGGGAAGTTTAGAATACGTGAATAGACCAAGATGGCAGAATGAGGGCAAAACTACACCAGGAAGAGTCTGCTGAGACCACACTAGACACTGAATCTCAGTTTGGCCACTGCCAAAATGCATTTTAAACTCTCCCTTTGCCTTTTTGTCCTTATCTTAAAATCTAAATTCCTAAGTGATATTATCTGAGGGTTCATAGGCCATGTGCTTATAACCTTGCTGCCAGGAGACAGGGCACCTCTAATGGATCCTGATTCCTACCAAGAATCACTTGATGGGTTCCCAAATACAGAAAGGGGGTTCCACAACTAAGTGGCCATTACTCTGTGAACAAGCAAACCAGAAAAATGTTCCCAGTCATCACACAACTGGTGAGAGCCCAAGCAAGTACAAAGCCAGGTCTTCCTGCTCCAAATTTTGTGCTCTTTCTGCATAAACAGGGCTGAAGTTCAAAATATTTAACTGATAGGGCAGTGACTCTGGCCAATCAGAATAGATGCCACCAGAAATAGAGAGTTTGGCTTGGCAATGTCCATCAGCTGAATATCAGTTCTACACACATATAAAATAAAATTAGAACTCAGGGCTCCTGGCTGCCCAGGTCAGATGCCCTTGCTATGAAGACCAACCTTCTAAAACTTTTCCATAAAAAAAAAAATAATATTTGATGGCACACGAGAGTAAATTTTAGAGAAAGAAGAGAAAGAGAAAGAAGGAGAGAAAGAGACAAAGGCATATTGTTACAGAGGGAAAGCCCATTGTATTTTCTTTATATTATATCATTATGATTAAAAGAAAATAAAATCTCCCTGAATTCCAGGCTTTTGATCCAACTGTCTACTTGACATCTCCACCTTGATGTATAATAGCTCGAAAATAGCATGTCAATATCTGAACACTTGTTCTCTGTAGTCACCACTAGCTTGCTCTTCCTGAAGTCTCTCCCAACACAGGTAATGTGTTCTTATTCTAGTTGCTCAGGTCAAAATTTTTGGAGTTATATTTTACTCTTTCTTTCATATTCTATATCCTCTTCATAGTCTATGTATGTGTTGTGTAATATGTATATACATATTCTAACTTTAGAATACATTCGTAACCTGACCACCCTGACTACTATCATTTTGTTCCAAACAAATTATCACCTTTCTCTTGGATTATTACAATAGCCTCCTAACAAGCCCCTCTGTTCTGACCTCCACCCCTTCAGGCTTTTCTCAATACAGTGGCCGGAATGTCCCTGTAAATGCCTGTCAGATAATGTCACTCTTCTGCTACAAACACTTTATGGCTTTCCAACTCACTCAAAGTCAAGAGTAACTTTCTTGAAATGTCCTACAAGTTTCCTCGCAATCTGATCTGCATCACCCCCCTGACCTCATCTTCAGCTACTCTCTCCTATGCTCACTCCTCTTTGGTCACAAAGTCCTCCTTGCTGCTCTTTGAACATGCTAAGCTTGCTCTGCCTCTGGGCCTTTGTCCCTGGTTTTTCCTCTGCCTGAAAATTCTTCGCCGTATGTCTATGTGGCTTAATTTCTTGCCTCCTCCAAATCTTTGCTTAAATGTCCTTCTCTATAAGGCCTACCATGACCATCTTATTTTCTCAATCTATTTAACTCTGCTCATTTTTTTCCCATAATACTCATCACCTCACATGCTATAGTATTATTTATTCTTTGGTCTCTCTTCACTAGAATGTCAACTCCACAAGTACAGAGGTCTTCATCTGTTTATTCAGGGATATATTCCCAGAGCTAGAATATTGCCTGACTCTCGAATCATATTTGTTGAAGAATAAAATAAAAATACAAAGTATTAGGGATGACATTAAAATTTTAATTTTGCATACAGCTTAGATTTTGGAAATTTGAAATCATTTCTATTTCTTGAATGACAACAATATTGTTCCTATAAATATGATTTCTTGTATCTAGTTTTATGCTTGATATGGCTCCTTGTAATTATTGTTCCAGGCTTTTATTACTGATCTCCTCAAATTCTGACTAATCTTCATTGACAAGAAACTTTATGTGTAAAAGTCGGCAGCACATTCAGAATTTTACAGCAGTTAAAATTATATTTAAAGACTCTCAGAGCTCTTTTTTCTCTTTCATTGATAAATGTAATGTTAAAATATATTGTGATAATGCGAATGGATTTGAATGCTATCAAACTTTTTCATGTCAAGTATTTTAAAATAATGCTGAGGTTCTAATCTGTAGTAACTGTATGCCTTGTTAGAGCAATTACCCTGCAGCTAGCTTAGATATCACTAAAAGGGCACGGGAACTGTAAATGTTTAGAAGCATTTGATATTTGTGAAGATAGATAGTTGGGCTACTGCCTGGAGCTGAATCTACCAGTAATCCTGCCCAGCCTCCCTGCCCCCACTCCTGCCTAGCAACACCTCGGGGTCTGTGCCATGCTTAGGTACTCAGAGCTAAAAAAAAAAAAAAAAAAAAAGTCTTCCAGCAACTAAAAGGCAGTGTCTGGTTTTGAGTAGACATCCCAGTGCAAAAGCATGTCCTGCACCATTTTTAAGCACATCACAGTGCAGCAGAATGTGATAGAGATGCTCAGGGTCACTGCCAAGCTTGCCCACAGGACACACCATTATACCCTGCTCCACCCCTGCTGTTTTCTAAGGACCCTCAGCAACAACACTCCTTCAGCTCCTGTCTTCACCTGCAGAGCTTTGAGACACAGTAGCAGCATAGCAGTGTACCATGGCCCACCATATAGGAAGCTCTGCTTGGGAACATTTGGCCCAGAGACTCACTTATATGCAAACCAGCTGTGTGTTTGGGTGGGTCATCTCACTTTTCTGAAATGTGGTTTCATCATCTATAAATGTGGTGGATGTGTGAATAAAATTAATGCTTGTCAAGAATCCCTAGGATTCCAGGGAAGTGCTTTGGGGAATAATTTGAGATGGAGTAGAAATAGAAAGGGTCTGAATGAGAAAGACCTTTTTTCATTTCCCTCTTCAAATGGAACACCTCTACTTTTGTCAGTTTTAAGTATTGATAGGCCATAGAAGATTTTGGCAAAAAAAAAAAAAAAAAAAAAAAAAGAGAGAGAGAGAGAGAAAGATATCTGTTGCTAGTATAAAAGTTTGAAAACCAATGCATCTACCAGGGTAAAGCCCTCACCCCAGGCCCTCCCATTGGCCTTTTGTTGACAAAGAAAATCATTCTGAACAGACTTTTTATACAATTTATTACAATAAATAAATGCCATATTTTAAAAAATAAGAATAAGACCAAGAACCTCCAAAGTGGCTGTGGGAAGGGATTTTCTTGATACAGTGGGTGGGTATCCCATGTGTCTTGTCTCTGTGCCTGAGAGTCATCTTCCCTTTGGGATCTTCCTACATGACTGCTGCTAATACTAACCTGCTTTCTCTTAACACTCAGCAAGGTAGGAAAGAAATTCTTCCCTTTCTTCCCCATGACATAGGGAAGACAAAGTTTGGAACTTGGTTCAAATAATATTTTATAGAAAGTTAGGGAATAACAAAGGAGAAAGCAAAAAAATGTAATGCAGTTGGGCCACCTGGTTTACCAACTGTAACTGGCCTGTCAGAGCTTGAAGATTCTATCCATCCTAATTGGTCCCAAGAGTTCTATATGTCTGAATTTTCCTCCATGGGGCGGATATCATTTTAATGACCATGCTCTAGCACAGCCCAGATAAAATATTTATCGTCCTCAATATCTAGGCCTATCTCATGCACCTAAGTCTCCCTTACAACTGCAGGTATCTTGTGGTAAGAACTTATTTTTGTTTGATAGCAGTACTACCCACCTTCATCTGGTCAGATTCCACATTCTTACAAGTGTCCCTCACAGCTTAACTCTATGACAACAGCACAAATAGTTCCAACAAAAGATGGATTCATGATGGGGAGCAAAGATCGGATTTGAATGTAGGGTACTGGACAGGACAACAGGATTTTGGGTCTATTCAGGTGTACTTCCCAAGGTACCTGTGGGGAGGGAAGAGAGAACTTGTTGCCCCAGTGCTCTTATCTGAGGATCAGAGAAGGGAGTTCAGGTAGGGTTGAGCACTCCACCAATACCTCCAATACTTCTGTTAAGAATTCAGCCCCTATGGGGGCGGCTTTGTTCTGCACAAAGGCAATCTGACCCTCTGACACCTGAAGCTCAAATTCCCTCAAAGGTCAATTGTAGCTTCTAAAAGCTTAGGGACAAAAATGCAGAAAACACCAGAGCCCAAAGCTTCTCCTTTCCTAAGACTCTGAGATTTGCATGAACACTTTTGTTTGCTTGTTTATCCTGTTGCTTCAAATTAGAAGTGAAAACCAGAACAAAGAAACAAGAGACATTCCTCAGGATGGAATTACCTAAGCAGCCTTGGGGGTTGATTTTGCCAAGACAATTTGGAGTCTGTTATACTGTTGCAACACATCAAATATCCTAAGACTTTCCTTTCATCTACTAGCTTCCAGGGCAGTACAAAGTCCAATTCAGGAGAAAGGGGGACTTGGCCAAAAAGGGTTTCTGGGGTCACTGCAAGTCTTCTCAGGTTTCCACAGGCAGATTTTCATCCTTAGAAAATCATCCCGAATCCTCATCCCAAGAGAAAGTGGCCAGGAAACAGGAGAAAATGGGTGCTGGAAGGAGGTTGCTGATCTCAGACTGGGGTTCATCTCCCATCATCCTTTTATCCCACCTTGAGGCTTCCTGCTTTAAATCTTGCCTGCTTAGATAAGGCCTGGAGGGGTGCAAAGAAAACCCATTGCATCCTGTCAGAAGACTGACTTCTGCTTGTTAACTGTCTGCTCTTGGGCATGATATTTCAATCCTCTGAGCCTCTGTTTCCTCCTGTGTGAAATGGGGTATTACTATCCCATTTACTCTATTCTCATGGTGATGGTGAGGGTCAAATGAGATAATGCCTATAAAAATCCCTATGAAATGATAAATGCTTTCCAAAAAGTTTCTAAGGTGTGTATGCGTGCGCGTACACACACACACACACACACACACACACACACACACACACACACGTGTATTTATTGTATATGATCCATTGGGCAGAGAAAGAGCTGCCTCCTACCAGGTGTCATTCAAGTTTGCCGTGTAAATTGCTACACCTGAGGACTGGAGATGATCAGAACTCAAATACCTACTAGATGGAAGGGGATTAGGAGGAAGGCCAGCCTTTGAAGTAACTATGCTCTTTGTATACCCTATATCAGAAAAGAAAGCAGGAGACCAGCAGTGTAGCTGGGCTCTGACACCTGGGAGAGAAAAGTTGCAGGCAGGACCTGTGCTAGAAAGTGCACCTGGAAAAGAGCTCCTTCCACTCAACTTGCTTTGACCAATCTTCCTCTAACTTTTCATTGGTGTTCCAAAGGTGACCAGAGGAGCAGGTACTGCCCACCTGTGCTCTGACCCCTCTCTCCCCTTCTCCAATCACATTGTCAGCTAGGTTTATGAGAAAGAGAATTGAATTCAATTCCACAAGGATTTATCCAACCTCTACTAAAATGCTTCACAGTTTTTACAGTGCTCTCTATTTGGCAAAACTCTTTCAGATAGATTACATTTCTTTGATTCTCACTATAATATTGAAAGACAGGCAGCAGATAAATTAATATTCTTAATTTCCCAGAAAAAAAAAAAACAAGACAGGAGTTAAGTGATTTGCCTAAGGGCACTCAGCTTGTCAAGGTAGAGCTAGAACGCATGAATAGGACTTGGAACACATATATTGCAATCCTTCAGTAGCTCCCTCAGGTTTGAATTCCACCTCCTTACCAGAGCATATGAAGCTAACAATGATCTGCACTTCACCTCCCTTTATTGCAAAGACTCCTTAACTTGGCCATAGGAAGGATGTTATGCCCACTGCCCCTGTCCTCTTTCCATGCTCTGCTTTAATTGTCCTTATTTGTTTACTTCCTGAGGGCTCTGCTCATCTTTGCATCTCCAGCATCCAGCATAGAGCTTGGCACACAGTCTACATTTATTAAATAATGAATACATAAAAGAATGGATATTTTAAGTAGGGAAATGATGGAAACAATTTAAGTGGCCCACAGTAGTAGTGGAATAGTAAACTAAACCATGATATACCTCTAGATGGAATATTATGCAGCTGAATATTTCGCTGCTAAAAAAATTGATATTGACTTGAAAATTCTTAAGATAAAGTTATGTGAAAACCCAAAATCCAAAATTGCACATACATTATTGCCATAGCTATATAAACTGACAGGAAAGAAAACTCTCAAAAATCATGCAAGGTTAAATACATTACGACAAAGGGTAATTTTTCTTCTTTCCATTTTTTCATAGTCTCCAGGTTTTCTATAATAGACATGTATTATTATTACTTTTACATGGATTTTAATTTATTTAAATTAGTTTCAAGTATACATTACATTGGTTAGACATCTATATAGTTCATAAAATGATCCCCACAATTGCTCCCTCCCTCCCCTGACCTATCACCTAGCCAACATATTAATGTTAACTGCATTCCCTTTGACATGCTCTCCATCCCCGTGAATCCATCAGCTACTAATTTGTACTTCTTTAACCCTTCACTCCATTCTCCCCACCCCTAAACCCCCTCCCCGGTATCTATCACAAAATTGTCCACTATATTTGTGAGTCTGTTTTTGATTAGTTTGTTCTTTTTATTCCTTAGATTCTGCATATACGTGAAATCATATAGTGTTCCATTTTTCTCTGTCTGACTTAAATACCTTCTAAGTCCATCAAAGGAATATCTTTTTCCATCCCCTTCCTTTCAGTTTGTGTGTGTCTGAAGTGAGTCTCTTGTAGGCAGCATGTAGGGGTCTTTTTTTCTTATCCATTCATCCATTCCCATAATACTGGCTTGGCGGTGATAAATTCCTTAGGTTTATTTTTGTCTGGGAAGCTCTTTATCTGTCCTTCATCTCTAAATGATAGCTTTGCTGGATGAAGTATTCTTGGTTGTAGATCTTGGGTCTTCATCCTGTCGAATATTTTTTTCCAAACCCTTCTGTCCTGCATAGTTTCTTTTGAGAAATCAGCTGCCAGTCGTATGGGGTTCCCTTATAAGGAACTATCTGTTTTTCCCTTGCTGCTTTTAATATTCTTTCTGTGTATTTAACATTTGGCATTTTAATTATGATTTGTCTTGGTGTGAACCTCTTTGGATCCCTGATTTTTGGAATTTCCTGAGCTTCTTTGGGTTGCATGTCCATTTCCTTCACCAGGTTAGGGAAGTTTTCCATCATTATTTCTTCAAACGGTTGTTCAACATCTTGATTTTCTTCAGTTATGCCGATCAGACAAATATTTGGAGCCTTATTTGGAGTGTACCATATCTTCCTTAAATTACTTTTATAGTCTTGGCATCATTTTTCTTGTCATTCTGATTGAGTGTCCTGATTGGCTTTCCTGTGTTTTAGATAGATCATTTGATCCTCTTCTTTATACACTTTGTTTATTCCTTTGTTAATTCCATTCAATATACTTCTCATCTCAGATAATGTGTTCTTAATTCTAGACTGGTTTCCTTTTATAATTTCCATTTTTGTTTTTTTGTTTTTTATCTCTTTGCAGAAGTTTTCACTGAATTTATCTACATACCCCAAAAGTTCGTTGAGTATCTTTATAACCAGTGTTTTGATTTCCACATCTGTTAGATTATTTGACTCCATTATTTCTGGATCTCTGTTCTGTTCTGTCATATGGTTTCTGCTTCTTTGTCTTCCCATTTTGGCTGCCTTTCCGTGTCTGTTTCTATGTACTAAGCAAAGCTCCTAAGTCGTCTGGTCCTTTAGTATGGCTTTGTGTAGTAGGTGTTTAGTGGCACAGTCCTGAGAGGGGTTCAGCTGCAGGCCAAACTTAGCCCAAGCCTCTACCCCTCAGAGGCCACCTGTTTAGATTCAGCAAGCAATCCACAGATGCTGTGCTTATAGTAACCTCAAAAGGCCACACCAGAAACCAAGGCCACCTCCAGTGTGAGTCTCAGCAAGGAGCACCTGACTCGCTGAGGATATACCTGAACGTGGCTTGGGTGCGGTCATGAGTTGGGCGAGGCAGGGTTTCAGGAAATCCTCTGGGCGAAGTGACCTTTGTTATCCAGTTTGATGACCTCATGGCTATGGGGTGCTGTGTCTGGTGCACTGGTAGGTGGGAGGACTCAACAAGGAACAATGGATACTGCTGGCACTTCTGTACAGAGTAAGTCTCTCCTTGGCCCTCACTCTGACTGTCTCCCTGTAAGTTCCTGGTGCCCCTGTGTGCAGCCAAATGAGCACTGGTGCTCAGAGTGAGCAGGTCTGTCACCCAAAAATCCACTCATGGACACGTCCCATTTTAGAGGCTTCTGCCACTGCTGTAGCCTCCATCTCACTCAGCAGCTTGGGACCGGGCTCATATGTGTATTTTCTTCACCAGACTAGGGAAGTTTTCAGTCAACCAGGTGCTAGCCCCAACACCTCCCAGGATGGGCCCCACCACAGACCACAGCCTGTGCCCTGTTCAGTACCACCTGGCAAGAGTCACCAAGAAATCTGCAGATGGCCACCATCTGTGCTAGGTTTGGTGGTGCCTTGGGAGACTAAGCCACAGACTGAGGCTGGCTGACACTAGTGCCAGCATTGGGGCTGCTCAGCAAGAGGTATAGGGCATGATGAGGCCAGATGCTACTTGTTTGGGGTTTGTGAACCTTTGAGAGGTTTTAGGAAAGTCTGCAGCATGAGCTAAGACAGGCCACCCACATGGAAAAGCCATTGGAAGAAGCTTGAGTGGGCCCACAATTGGGTGGGGAGGGGTTTCAGAGTGGAGCCACCTGTGTTAGCCAGGTTTACGGAGACTCAGATATGACTGCCACCTGTGTCTGCATGTCAGAAAAGGGGAGGACTCAGCAAAGAAAGAATGGATTCTGCCAGCACTTCTGTCTGAGAGAAAGCTAACCCTCCATCCTTTGCCCTGACACCAGACAATTCAGTTCCTCTCCGTATGTTTCTGGTCCCTTTCAAGCAGCTGCCTCAGCTCTAATACTCAAAGCAAGTGAGTCTGTTAGTGAGAAAGTCCACACATGGGTGCCTTGAGAGAGGAATATCTGTGACTCCAGCTACTCTCCATCTCACTCAGCCATAATCTCCGCTGGTTTTCACAGCAAAAGTTGTGAGAACTTCTGTTTCCAGCACTGGAATCTTGGGCTGGGTAGCATCGTGTGGGGCCAGGATTCCATGCTGTTCTAGGGGGATCTCTGCACCTGAGATATCCCTCCTGATTCTCAACCACCACATGTAGGTGTAGACCAGCCCTTTTGCTACCAGTCTTGAGGTGGCTTCTTTGTATGTCCCTAGTCATAAAACTTTTCAGCTAAAGGTCAGGTGACTCCCAATAATGTTTGTTCTGTAGTTTAGCCGTAATTTTGATATGGTTGTGAGAGACTAGCACAGTGTTTACCTATTCCATCATCTTGACTGAAGAATTCTGATAGGGATTACATTGAATCTCTTAATTACTTTCCATAGTATGAACATTTTAACAATCTTGGTGCTTCCTATCCAAGAACATGGTATATGCTTTCATTTTCATATCTTCTATTTCTTTCTTCAATGTCTCATAGTTTTCTGAGTACAGGTCTTTTACCTCCTTGGTTAAATTTATTCTTAGGTGGTTTTTTAAATGCAATCGTAAATGGCATTGTTTTCTTAATTACTTTCTGATAGTTTGTTTTTGGTGTATAAAAATGCAACTGAGTTCTGAATATTAATTTTATATTCTGCTACCTTACAGAATTTATTTATCAATTCTGATAGTAGGATTCTCTTTATAGAGTATCATATAATCAGCAGATAATGACAATTTTCTTTCTTCCTTTCTAATTTTGATATCTTTTACTTCTTTTTCTTTTTTGATTGCTATGGCTAAGACTTTCAATACTGTGTTAAATAAAGGTAATGAAAGTGGACATCCTTGTCCTTTTCCTGATCTTAAGAAAAGCACTTTTACCTTTTCATCATTGTGTATGATGTTTGTGGGTTTGTCATATATGGCCTTTATCATGTTGACATATATTCCCTCTATTTCCACTCTGTTAAGAGGTTTTATCATAAATCGATGCTAGATTTTATCAAATTCTTTTTCTGCATCTACTGACATCATCATTATAATCAGATGATTTTTATCTTTAATATTGTTTATGTGATGTATCACATTAACTGATTCACAGATATTGAAGCAAACTTGCATCCCAGGAATAAATTCCTCCCAATTATGATATATTGCCAAATTTGGTTTGCTAATATTTTGTTAAGAATTTTTGCATCTATGTTCATCGGGAATATTAGCCTATAATTTTCTTTCTTTTTAATATCTTTGTTTTGGGAATCGGGGTAATGTTGTCCTCATAATATAAGCTTGGGAGCCTTCCCTCTTTTTCAATTTTCTAGAATAGTTTGAGAAGGATGGATGTTAATTCTTTGAATGTTTGATAAAATTCATCTGTGAAGCCATTTTCTCTAGGACTTGTTTGTTGGAAGTTTTTTTATTACTGCTTCAATTTCTTTGCTAGTTATCAGTCTGTTCAGATTGTCTATTGTTTCTTTATTTAGTCTTTGAAGATTATATGTTCTAGAAATTTATTTATTTCTTCCAGGTTGTCCAATTTGTTGGCATATAATTATTTTTATTATTTTCTTATGATCCTTTGTATTTCTGTGGTGTTAGTTGTCACTTTCCCTCTCTTATTTCTGATTTTATTTATTTGAGTCTCTCTCTCTCTCTCTCTCTCTCTCTATATATATATATATATATATATATATATACACACACACATATATATAGATAGATAGATATGTATGTATATACATATATACATATATCTATATCTATATCTATATATATGAGTCTACTTAAAGGTTTATCAATTTTGTTTATTTTTTCAAAGAACCAGCTCTTGGTTTCATCATATTTTTGTATTGACTTTTTAAAATTCTATTTTATTTATTTCTGTTTCGATTTTTTATTATTTCCTTCCTTTTACTCACTTTGAGCTTTGTTTTTTTCTTCTTTTTCTAGTTTCTTTAGGTGTAAGGTTAGATTGTTTACCTGAGATTTTTCTAGTCTCTTAAGATAGGCCAGTCTTGCTATGAATTTCTCTCTCAAAACTGCTTTGGCCGTGTCCCATAGATTTTGGGTCATTGTGTTTTCATCATTATTTGTCTCAAGATATCTTTTGATTTTCTTTCTTGATCTCATTGTTAACCTATTCATTGTTCAGTAGTATGTTATTTAGCCTCTGTGTGTTTGTGTATTGTTCAGTTTACTTTTTGTCATTGATTTCTAGTTTCATACCATTGTATTGGAGATGTTTGATATTATTTAAATTTTCATAAATTTATCAAGACTTGCTTCATGGCCAAGATGCGGTCTATTCAGGGAAATGTTTCATGTGCACTTGAAAAGTGTATAATCTGCTGATTTAGGGTGAAATGTTCTACATGTATATCGATTAAGTCTATCTGATCTAATATGTCATTTCAAGATTTTCTGTCTAGATGATCTATCCATAAATGTCAATGGAGTATTAAAATTCACTGCTATTTCTGTATTACTGTCAATCTTTCCCATTATGTCTGTCAATATTTGCTTTATATAATTAGGTACTCCAAATTGGGTGTGTAAGTTGGGTGCATAAATGTTTATAAAAGTTATATCCTATTGTTCGATTGATTTCTTCATCATTGTGAAATATTCGTCTTTGTCTCTTATTGTAGGCTTTGTTTTAAAGTCTATTACGTCTGATAGAAGTATTGCTATCCCATCTTTGTTTGTTTATTTGTTTCATTTTCATGAAATGTCTTTTTCCATCCCTTTACTTTCAGCCAATGTGTTTCTTTTAAAGTGAAGTGGGTCTTCTGTAAGCAGCATATGTTTGGGTCCTGTTTTCTTATTCATTCAACCATCCTGTGTCTTTTGATTAGCTCATTCATTCCATTTACATTTAAAGTAATTACTGATAGATATGTAGTTATTGCCATTTTATTATTTTTATTTTTTATCTTTTTTTTTCTTCTTCTTAAAGAAGTCTTTTTAACATTTCTTATAATGCTGGTTTGGTGGTGATGAACTCCTCACATTTTTTTTGTGGAAGCTCTTTACCTGTCTTTCAATTTTGAATGATAGCCTTGATGTGTAAAGTAATCTTGGTTGTAGGTCCTTGCTTTTCATCAGTTTGGATATTTTGTACCTATATTTTCTGGACTGCAAAGATTTCATTGAGAATTCAGTTGACAGTCTTACCAAAGCTCCCTTGTAGGTAACTAGCTGCTCTTCTTTTTCAACTTTTAAGATTTTCTCTTTGTGTTTAAACTCTGGTATTTTAATTATGATGTGTCTTGGTGTGGGTCTGTTTGGGTTCCTCTTGTTTGGGACTCTCTGTACTTCCTTGTATATGTACTTCCTCTTTCTTGTTAAGGAAGTTTTCATTCATTATTTCTTCAAATATGTTTTTGACCTCTCTCTCTTTTTTTTTTTTTTGGTATTATGATGCAAGTGTTGTTACACTTGATGTTGTCCTAGATGCTATCCTAAGCTACCCTCATTTGTTTGAATTCTTTCTTTCTTTTTGCTGTTTTTATTTAGCGTTTTCCACTACTTTGTCTTGCAAATCACTAATTTTATCCTCTGCTTCATCTACTCTGCTTTTAATTCCCTCTAATATATTCTTCATTTTAGTTATTATATTCTTTATTTCCAACACATTCTTTTTTATTACAGATTTCTATCTCTTTGTGTAAGTTCTCACTGAGTTAATTTATTCTCTCCCTTAAGTTAGTGAGCATCCTTATAAGCAGTGTTTATAACTCTGTATCTGGTAGATAGCTTGCTTGCATTTTATTTAGTTCTTTTTGTCTGTTCTTGCATTTGGAACATGTTTGTTTGTTTTCTCATTTTGGTTGCCTCCGTGTGTGTGTGTGTGTGTGTGTGTGTGTGTGTGTGTGTGTGTGTGTATTAGGTAGATTTGCTATGTCTCCCAGGTCTTTTGTAACAGGTGTCCTTCGGGGCCTAGTGGTACACTCTCCATAATTACATGAACCAGGTGCTCCAGGGGTGACTCTTATGTGTGTTCTTGTATGTTCTCCTGTTATAATTGAACCTTGGTTGCTGTTAACAAGTCCTTGGGTGGGATTGACTATTAAACTGACTGGCCATGAATACAGCTGAGGAGCTATTGTGTCGGGACTGGCTTCAAGGAGAAGGATTTATTTTAGGTAGTCCACTCTTTGGATTGTCTTTTGTGGAGGTGTCCATGTGGTGCTCTGGTGTGATCTAAAAGTGGTACCAGGTGTTTGGTTCTGGGGCCTCTTTGGAGGGGCTCTGGTACAGGCCATGGTTAGCTGTTGCCTGTGTTTGTCCAGGGGGCTACCTTTAGGTTGATACAAAGTTATCTGCAGTTTGTAGCTTTCTCTGCTGGGCTTAGAGGTGCTTGGAAGTGGTTATGCTGTAATCCAGTGCAGGTGACACTATTGTTGGTCTTGGGGTCACTTAGGAAGAGGTACTGGGCACACTGAAGCCAGCTGCTGCTTGTTATTGGTTTGTGAACCTTTGAGAAGTTTTAAGGAAGTCTCCAGCACAGGACGAGGCTGGCTACTTGTGAGGAACAGCTGCTGAATATGTTTGAGCCATTGTACAAATTGGGTGGGTTGTGGTCTCAGAGAATTACTAGGGTGGTGTGAGTGGTGTTAAACAGTTTGATGGACACTCAGATGTGGCACATGCCTGTGCCTGCCAGCTGTGCAGAGTTAAAAATCAGAAGGGATGTCTTGGCTTTAAAGGTCCCTTCTGAGGAATGAGGGATCGAAACCCCACATTGGGTTCCCAAGCCAGGAGCACCAGAGCCAAAAATAGGAGTCCCCACAACATCTGGCTGTGAAAATTAATGGGGCCTCAACAAAGGAACAATGGCACTTGCCAGCACTTCTGTTTGGGAGAGAGCTGCCTCTCCAGCCCTCTCCCTGAAGCCAGATAATCCAGATTCTCCCTATATGTCCTTGGTTCTTGGTGCATTTTGTACTGCTGTCAATTTGCTGGAGATTAGGGTGAGTGTTTGTGAGTGAGTGAATCTGTGCTTGGGCACTTTCAGAGGATGCCTGGGTCTACAGCAGTCCTCCATGTCTCCTGGATAGAAGCCCCACTGCAGTCTGAGTATGAACTACTCTTTTGTTCATAGATTTTTGATTAGCCTCTATGATTTAGGGCCAAATATCAGTCCCACTCTCCAATGTCCCTTATATCTGAAACTAAAACCTGTTTCCTGGGAAGTTTGACTGAATTTCCTATAGCAGCTCTCTTCTAGTTTCATCAGTTACTATTTCACCATCTACTGTCTTCAAGACATTTAAAGATCTCTCTCATTTGTTATTTCATTCTGTTATTTATTATTACTATTATTATTATAAATTAGTATAAACATGTAGGAAATTACAGGGTATAATATAAAAATATTCATATACTTATCCTTTCAGTTCTGTTAAATTATTTATTAATAACATTTTGCTATATTTGTTTCCTAACATGAAAAAAGCTAAGAAATAAAATGCAATAAATTCAATAATATGTACCCCTACCCCATCGTATATTTCTACCTCCCCAGTTATAACCACTGTTGTGACCTTGTTATTTTTCATTCCCATGCACGTTTTTAAACTTTTGTACATATGTGTGATATACAATTGAAATTTTGTATTTTTGTCTAAAGGAATCAATGTATACCTATTAATCTTCAAATTACTTCTTTCAATTTTTTTTTAGGTCTGTTAATATTGTGCATGTAGCTTTACTGTTGTAGTGTTTAATTATTCGATCTTTTCCTGTTGATGGAAATTTAGATCACTTCCAATTTCTCACTGTTATGTACAGTGGTGGTCTGAACATTCTTGTACTTTTCTCTCTGAGCATATATGCAAAAATTTCTGTACACATATATGCTATGTTGTAGCGTGTATGTTTATTCAACTTTAGTACATGTTGGCAAACTGCTCTCCAAAGTAGTTATATCAATTTATTCTCCCACCCATCAGCAGCATTAGAAGGTTTTCTTGTTCCATGTTATTTGCCAATAGTCCATACTGTCAGCAAACCAGATTTACTAATCTGGTTAGTGCGAAACAATATCCTACTTTCAGTTCGCATTTGTTTATAACAATCAGATTGGGCACCTTTTGTTGGCATTCAAGCTTCCTCTTTTATGAACTCAATTTTCTACTGGATTATCTTTATCATAATGATTTATAGAAGTCTTTAAAACTGATATAACATGGGACCTTGTTAGAAATATGGAATCTCCAGCCCCATCCTGGACCCACTGGATCAGAATCTTCAGGTGATTTGCTTGCACATTTAAGCTTAAGAAACATTGGTTTAGAACATTTTGTATAAGATAGTATTCATGGCTTCTTGAATATTTGGTAGAACTTTCCTATAAAACCACCTGAAAATGATGTTTTGTTAGTCACAACTATTGTTGTTAATATAGATAAAGTTTTACTTATTCAGTTTCTTTAATAATTATAGGCTGAGTTTAATTTTCTTCAGAATAAGTTTTAGTAATTTTTTTCCAGAAAACCATTAATCTTATTTATTCTTCTTAGTGTGTTTATAAAAAGATATTCTTATTAATTTTATGCTTTTTAATTTATCTGCTGTATCTGGAGTTATATCACTTTTCCATCTTAATACTATTGGTTTGTGTGCCCTGTCCCATCAATTTGTGTGCCAGAAATGTGTCTGTTCTATTAGTCTTTTCAAAGCACCAGGTTCTGGTTTTACTAAACTCTTCTCTTTAACATTTTCTATTTTATTATTTTCTGCCTTTATATTTATTATCTTCTTCTTTCTACCTTTTAGGATTTACCTTATCTCCCTTTTTCAATGTTTGGAGTTGAACTCTGAGCTCATTTACTTTTTACTTTTTTTTTTTTACTTCTATATCACTTAAACATTTGGAGCTATATAGTTCTCATTAATTACCACTGCAGCTGCAACTTTTGATATGTCATATTTTTATTATTTTTTAAGTTTAAATTTTTCTAGGTTCCATTTTTATTTCTTCATTAATCCATGGGTTATTTAAAAGTGTATTTTACAATTTATGACTGGATGGAATATTTTTTAAAGATTTAGAAAATGTATTTTTAACTTAACTGTAGTGTGGATTAGGTACATAGTCTCTTTAATATTAGTTCCTTAGTGTTCATTGGGACTTGTTTTAGAACCCCACATGGGCTATTTTTGTAGCCCATGTGCACTTGAAAAGAATGTTCATTTTTTGAATGAAGCTCAATCTTGTTGGTTATATTTTTCAGATTTATTGCCCTTATTCATTTTTATCTGCTTAATTTATCAGTTGCTGAGAACTATGTTACAATTGTCATTATGATTTTAGATATGCACATTTCTCCTTACAATTGCGTCCATTGTGACTTTCTGTACTTTAAGTCTATATTATTAGCTTCATGCAAATTTAGAATTTCTATATGTTCACAACAAATGGTTTCTTTTAATATAATTTAGTGTCCATCTGTATTCTTAATAACAAAACCGATATTGATATACAACAAAATACTTCTATACTGACGTCCTTTGGGTTGGTATATGACCGATGTATCTTTTTTCTCATTTTTTATTTTCAACTTTTCTGTTTTCTTTCAAGATATATTTCTTATAAGCAACATAAAGCTTTTTAAAAACCCAGTCTGACAATCTTTGTTCATAACAAGTGAGTCTCTTTAGTTTACAGTTTTGTGATTACTTACATATTGGATTTAATGCTACCATTTTGTTTTTTGTGGTTTTTAACTTATACTGTATTCAAGTTACTATGACTATATAACAAATTTTTCCAAAAGGTAGTGGTACAAAATAGACATTTAATATGTTCATTGATTCTGTGGGTCAGGAACTAGACCAGCCACAGCTTCACCACATCTGGGGGCTCAACTAGAAAATTTGAAGGTGGACTAATCTCAGTACTCATCCCTTCACATATCTGGGGGTTGATGCTGGCTGTCTGCTGCGACCTTCGCTGGATTATTGGTCCAAACAACCTATATGAAGCCTCTCCATATAGCCAGGGGGTTCTCAAAATATGGCAGCCAGCTTCCAAGGGGGAGAATCTTGAAAGAGAGCATCAGGTGAAAACCATATTGCCTTTCATGATCAAGCCTCAGAAATCACACATTAATTCTACCACATGCTTTTTGTCAAGGTAATAATAAGGTCCTGCCCAGGTTCAAGGGAAGGAATGGTTAACTTTACCTTTTGGTAAGGAGTGGAAAGGTTCTGGAAGAGCATGTGAAATTAGAAATATTGGTGTGGACATTTTAAGAAAATATAATCTACTACACCCTGATTTCTATTTGCTTCATTTTTCTTCTTCCTTGCCTTCTACTGGAATGATTGAGGCTTGTAAAAAATTATTCTTTTATTCTGCCTACAATTTTGGAAGGTATACATTCTAGTTTGACTTTTTAAAGTACGTGTCCTTAAATTTTTTGTATCTATATGCAACATAAAATTCAAAGTAAATCAGTGTTTCTAGTTCCTTTTAAACAAAACAAGGCTCTCAAAACTCCTCAACTCCTAACACCCCTTTCTCACTTATATATTTTGTTGTTCTTATTTAATTCTACTTTGATTTATACTCCAATTTGTCATTATTATTATGTGTTTTTTTAAATTTTGATAGCAGCCTAGGCTTGTTTCAATTTACTGACATGCATCATGTTTTCTTATGTTTTTGCTATGCTTTCTTGCATTTATCTCATAATAGTACTTTCGACATAGCTCTGTAGTTAAAAACTTTCAATAATTTTATGTCTGAAAATGTCTTTATTTTACTTTTGCTCCCCCCAAAATGATTTAGCTATGTGTATAATACAAGGTTGACAGTTATTTTCTCTCTGAACTTTAGATACATTCTTCCACTATTTTCTGGAATCAGTACACATGTTCTTTTAGGTAATCCGTGTCTTTTATTTCTACTCATTTCAAAGATCTTCTTTGCTTTTGGTGCTCTGAAATTTCACAGCTGTTTCTTGGTGAGTAGTTTTATCTACCCTACCTGGAATTCTTATAAATATGAGGATTTCCAATTATGGCAAGTTCTCAACTGTCTCTTGGAATATTGTTTTTCCCTAGTCTCCTTATTCTGTCTTCCTTTAACTACTATTAAACATACGTTGGACATTCTCATTCTAGTCTCCATATCTCTTAATCACTAATATTTTCCATATTTTTATATTCTGTGCTACATTATAGACACTTTCTTAAGATTTACTTTTTATTCACTAATTCTTCAGTTATATATATTGTGTTGTTTAAGCTTGCCATTGAATTTTTAACTTCAATATCTAAATATTTCAATTATAAAATTTTTGGAGGGTCAAATTTACCTCATGCTTTCTTAGTGACTTTTTATGTTTTAAATTCTTTCTTTTATGTCTTCATTATTTCAAGAAATATAGTATTTCCAGTACCCAGAAGTCCTTTATATGCCCTTCCCAGTCACAACTACTCCCCTTCCAAAGAAAATTATTGTCCTGATTTTTGTGGTAATTCTTTCCTTGTCTTCCTTCTTTTACCACATGAGTTCTTCATGTGTTTTTAAATTGGGTTATAAACTCAACTTCAACAGGATTTTATCTCTAGAATTATGGGTAAACATAGTTGAGAATATGATGTTTTAAGGACGTGTTGTATTTGCTTATGTTTGGGGGTCCCCATGCATCCACCAACCTGGGATCACTTTCTAATATAAAATTGTCAACTTCTTTTTTTCTATATCATGTGAAATCAAAGACCAATTCTGCATAAGGAGTTGGTGCAGTTATAAATTATCAGGTGGGACCTTTAACCCACTCCTGCTGAGACAAACTTCCTTGTCAGTTTCCTGAACTAACAGTGGAATTTTCCTGTCCCATTCTTTGGTGGGAGTATAACCATTTGTAGGTCAAGCCTCTGTGCAAAGATCTCAGTCCTAACACTCTTCTTCTAAAGGCCCAAAGCCTAGTCCTTGCGCCCCGCATGAGCACTAATCCCATATGCTTGGGTTATCAAAGCTGGCAAAATCATGCAACTGCTGTAGTGTCAATTTAAGCACTTCCTGCTCCAGATTCCTTGTGTCTGGCTCCTGGTGCATTTTATTACTTTCTTAAAGGTTAGGCATCTAAAGGATTCTTGCCTTTCTAGGTATTTGTCTTGGGCATACATTCTGGTTAGCTAGGCCACCACTCTGCTCACTGAAAGTTCTGCCAATTCTTTTTCAGCCTTGATTCCACCATGGCCCACATTCTCCTACATCCTTCTCTCTAGCATATGAAGCCTCTGACCTGTCCCTGAATCTTTCTTGGCCCATTCCTGAGCCAGAGTGCCCTCTAGTTCCAATGCCTTTGGATTCTGTGTTGAAACTCAGGCTTCCCATCCAACCTCCTGCAGACCCTTCATGTTTGGCTCCCTCCACCAGTCACCACTCCTCCATCTGCTTCCATCTGATGGCTATTGGTTAGCATCTTTTATGTGCAGCTGTCACCTCTCCTGTTCTATGGGGTTCTTGTAAGCTTATTTTACTTTTATTCTTTAATTTCATTTTAGTAGAGATTAGAAGGGGGAGGAAATAAACACATGTTCAGTCTTCCATGTTTAGCTGGAAGTCCAAATAGTATCTTATCTTCATGTCTCTTTAATTATAAGTGAAGCTGCACTTTCTACCATATGTTCATTTAAAAAGATCTTTTTGTTGCATGAATTACCGTTCATATCCATTACCTGTTTATGTTTGTTCTCCTCACTCTACCCCACCCCATCTTGACTCTTAGAATGTTCCTTTCAATTTATATATCAATTATTTATATTAGAATATTAACACTTGGCCTAACTGGTGAGAAACAAATGTTTTTCTTCAGGCTTTGTTTTTTATGAAAGTATTTTATCAGTGTTAGTCACATAAATTCTTGATTTTATGAAGTGGATCTGCCAGGTTTTATCTTTCGTGATTTCTTCTATTTCTTCTGAATTCATTGAGAGAGTGAAAATGCTCCCAAAGACTTGCTGCTATTACTATTATTTGGTTCCATAAGGAGAGAAAGACCTAACAGGAAGCAGAGAGAGAACAATAGGAGAGTTCCATTAGAGTTTTCATTTGACCCCAGTCAATACATAGATAATTAAGAACTGACTAAGAGTGAAATTGATAAACTGACCTTCTTAATTATCTGCCAATATGCCCTATCATTCACGTGGGCAGGAAAGCAATTTCCAGGCTTGCCCTTCACATGTGTTCACTCACCCCCTTTTTCAAGGTTTTGCACTTTGTGACTTACCCCCTTCCAGCAAGTTCCCTGTAAGACCCACTTGGCTGCTGATGCCAAAAGTGCTGAAATATTACAACATCCAGTCTTTATTGTGGCCCGAGTTCCAGTGCCCCCAGCTCATGCATAAAGAGGAAGCAGCATATATCTCAAGCACCTGTTATGGTAGTTGGCATGGTACTTGATAACAGAATTTCTCAGACAACAGGCCTAGGCTGGGAATTTTAATATTGTTTTTCTCTACAAGTAATTTCCAATGTTTATGCTCTGTGGAGCCCCTTTTGAGTGTCAGAGCAAAACAAATGCCAGTTTTAATGGACTTGCTAAATCATAAAAACTGCTTGCAAAATTGCATCTGATTAAAACAAGAAAATGTTCCATTATTCAGAAAAATCTCTCTGCAGAGGCTCATGAAGGCAGCTGGGGGTGGAGAAATAAATGCAAGGAGTGCCCAGATCCTGTGGCATTTTCTCTCCATGGAAAAGATGTAGCTCCATTTACAGTCCTCCTCTCTCCTCTCCAGGTCCCTGGTCTTTCTGTCTTCCCTGATGAAAAGGAAATTGACATTGGTCATTTTGCAATATATTAAGTGGATTCGCAATATATGAAGTGGATTTTATGAAGTGGATCATGAAGTGGATAACATGTTGATGACAACATGTTATCAACCAGAGCACAGCATGCATGACAAGGTACAGCCAGTTAGGAGACAATGAGGTGGAGATGGGGGTATTCTGAAACATCTGACTTACCTACAATGGACCCCACAGAGCAAACAACAATACATCAGAAGGCAGAAAGCCTGCTCTCCTCAGCTGGACCAAGTTCTCCTGGTTGGTAACAAAATATGAAAATGAAATTGAATTATCCCACTGAAAGAAGTCTCCCATTAGAAATCTCCCACCAGTAGTTTGTCAGTGAAGTCTGATTTGGGCATTTAACCTAATAGTCAGTTAGTTAGATGAGCAGACCCACATAGATTATTCCTTAGTCTGGAGAAAAAGCAAAGACCAAGCACTCTCCTGTCCTCATGGCATTCCCAGTTGAAGGTAGGGGATAGGACATAGATGAAGAAGGGGCATGGTAGGCATGGTCCTAGATATAGAGCAGAGTGTTTCTTTACACACATAGACATAATGAGTGGCAGCCAAGTAGCTATAGATCAATCCTCATTAGTGTCGTTCAGTTATTAGAGCCAAGAAGATTGCCAGCACAAGTCCTTCCACTATCAGGACCTCAGAGGGAGAGTCTGGTTCTAACTGGGTGTGTCAGTTATACAGCTCAATATAAAAAAACAATAGTGAGTTAATATTTTCTTTGATTCTGTGGGATAGCTTGGCTCTGCTAGGCAGCTATAAATTCCACAGGGTATCAGGTTGGCTCATTCATGAGGCTGCATTTAGCTGGGTCTAGAACATCCAAAATGGCTTCACTGCCATGTCTGGCACCTTGGTTGACTGGAGGGCCACCCAGCCTCTCCCTTCACATGTGTCCCACTGAGCCACATGATCTATAGGCAGCCTACAGTCCAGCCGGTGTGTCTCTGCATGGCCGCAGGATCCTAGGCCTGGACGTGGTGTGGTGTCACTTCTGCTATATCCCATTGGTCAAATCAAGTAACAGGGGCAGCCTAGGTCTAGGAGTGGGAAAATAAAATTTCACATCTTAATGGAGAAGGGGCAGATTTGTACAGGGATGGAAGACATTTTGGTGGCCATCTTTGGAAAGAGCAGACAATTTACCATACTGCCTAAGAAAAATGTTGGGATTGAAGTCTGATAACCTGAATATCAGTCCCATTTACTCTCTTCCTTGTTGAGAGACCTTGGGCAATTCATGAGACCTTTAAGTTGTACCTCCCTCTCTATACCAGGTTTCATGAGTGCCAATGTAATGAGACCATGCATGGCAAACACTTGGCTAATGACAGCCTGTTCTTGAGGGGAAGGTATCGTTCTAGATACCCCTAGGTCCCATTGTTGCCTTGTCTAATCAGAAGCCTCCACTGTTTCTGGATCTTAAAATAGATTTTTTTTTTTTATTATTCTAAAATGCCTTCATTCCTCTTGTGTTGCCATGATTTCCAGTTTTGCTTTTGGTTCTACTTTCCAATGCTTCACCAAGACACAACCCCATCTCTCTCCCGGACTCCCACAAACAGTTGTGCATATTTTATCTATACCAAGGCAGCTGTCCAAGAGGCACTGGGGGGCTAATATTTGGATGTGTTCTGCCAGCTGAGCCATGAATTCTAGCAGATCAGCATATTGTCCTAATGCTTATAGAGGCTCTGTATGAACTGAGTGACCATCTCTGGTGCTGGCCCTCAAGGACTGAGAGGCCAGGAGTGGGGGGGGGGAGGGGCTACAAGCCATCAGCCCAGCCATCAGCCTAGCCATCAGCCTGCTGAGCCCCTCCCTGCTCCAGGCTTCCTAACTGCCTGCTACTGAGCATGGTGGAGCCTCCTCTGCTTGACTCTGGGCTTAAGAACTCTTCCCTGTTTATCCACCAGCTCCTGCCTCTAGCCCTCTTGGTTTCCCTTCCCTGCTCTCTCAACCCCTACACACAGCTACTGTCTGTCATCTTCCTTTTACTCTAATGCAGACATTATTTTTATAAACTCTTTCTTGACTGAAGAGCCACTTTAAAGAATTTAAAACACCACTACTCACTCCTAATGAGAGGGAGAAGAGACATAGAGGCCCTAAATTCTCTAGAGCTTTCCTGCAGCATTCTGAGTCATTAACTCTGGAAATATTTCTCTTCCCACAACACACCAAATATTGGCTGGGGAGCATCACCACCTATTTTGGAAACATTCCCTTGAGCACTTTGTCTCATTCTAAGATTTCCAAACTCTACACACTGTCAATAAAACAGACTTCAAAAGTTGGAGGTGGGGATATAAATTAGAACATGATGTCAGACTTCAATTTTAACTAGTGTTTGCCAAGTGCCCACCATATTCTCACCCCTGGGCTGAAGTGAGGATTGGGGAAGAAAACGAAAAAACAGGACAAGGGCATTGCCCCTATCAGCTCACCCAGATGGAATCACTGATATCCTGGTCCTCAGAAAGGATATCAGCTGGCTCAGGTACACCATGAGGCCAGTTCTGCCTTTACTCATGAAGCCTGCCAGGTACCTCTGAAACCTCAGCATTGCAACCCTAACACTTTCTACCCCATCCCGCCCATGGTGATCCAGTTAGTCTTTGTTTTCTGGTCCTAATTCTCTGATTCCATCCTATTTGGAAACCAGCTGATGTGGCTGTACCTGATGTTCACACTTACCCTGCCCCAGGGGACTGGGTACTTTACCTGCAGAACCACTGGACTGTTGCTGCTTGACTACCAGCATCACCTGCCTTCCAAACATCCACCCCACCACCAGCCTGGCCACATACAGATTTCCTCCTGTCTCTCAGGCCCTCTTGGGCATGGACAGTGGTGGGACCTCCCATTGTCTTCCCCAATCTTAGAGCCAGCTTCTATAACTAGGTCTCTTCCCATTCCGTCTACCTCTTAAAATGCTCTCTTATCTTTCACTTCTTGGCCCATGAAGCCTGAATTCAGGCTGCCCACATCTCTTGTTTAGATAAGAAAATAGCCCCTAACATGTCCTTCTGTTTTCAGCTATGCCCTAGATATCATTCATTATAATAGAGCTGGAGGAACCTTTCTAAAACCACAGGCTGGCATGTCCTCCCCCACTGGACCACTTAGAGGACAATCTTTCCATGGTTTCATAACCTTCATGACCAGCCCTGCTCACCTCCCTGTTCTCTCACTCCTTCTTGCACCATGGTAGGCCATACTGAGCCCTTCCCCCTACCCCTGACTTGGTGCTTTCTCTCACTTCTGGAGTGTTAAGCAATGGATTCGAATCTTGACACGGCCTGTTACTAGCAGTGCAACATTATCGTTAGATGGGGGTTAATCAGAAAACTAATTTACCAGAAGAGGTGAATTTACATTTGGAGTTTGAAGACAATAATAATATTAATGATTATGGTAATAATAATGATAGCTAATACTTAGATTGTGCAAATTAATTAAGCAAAATATTTAACCTCTTAAAGCCTCAGTTACCTCATCTATAGAATAGGGATAGTAGGGTTGATGTGAGGTTTAAATGAAATAATGTCTGCAGAGTATCTATTTTGTAGCTGGAAATTATAAGTATTCAATAAAAGTGAACTATAATTATTGTGTTAATCCATCTAGAATTCAAGTCCAGCTTCCACCGCTGCCTTGACCCTTCCCCTCCCACACCTATCTGAATAAACCCTGCTTAGCTTTCACCTCTTATTTTTATTTATTTATTTAATTAAGTTTATTGGGGTAACATTGGTTAATACAATTATATAATTTTCAGGTGTACATTATCATTTGACATCTGTGTATTCTATTGTGTGTTCACCACCCAAAGTCCAGTTTCCTTCAGCTACCATATGCTTGATTCCCTTTGCCCACTTCACCCACCCCCTAACCCCTATATTTGACCCCCTTTACCCCATCTACCTCCTCTCTCCTCCCCACCCTACTAGTAACCACTACTCTATAGTCCTCTGGTAACCACTAGTCTATAGTCCATGTCCATGAGCCTCTGTTTGTCCTGTTCATTTGTTGATTTTAGGTTCATATCCCATATATAAGTGATATCATGTAATTTTCAACTTTTTCTGTCTGGCTTATTTCACTTAGCATTATTATCTCAAGTTCCATCAATGTTGTTGCAAATGGTAGTATTTCATCTCTTCTTATGGCTGTGTAATATTTCATTGTATATGTGTACCACAGCTTCTTTAGCCAATCATCTATCATAAGGCACTTCAGTTGCTTCTATGTCCTGGCCACTGTGAATAATGGTGTGCAAATATCTTTATAGATATGAGTTTTCAGGTCTTTGAGTAAATACCCAGTCGTGGGATTGCTGTATTATATGGTCGATCAAGTCTAAATTTTTTGAGGAACCTCCATACTATTTTTCAAAGTGGCTGTACCAATTTGCAGTCCCACCAGCACTGTATGAGGGTTCCTATTTCTCCACATCCTCTCCAACATTTGTTATCGCTTGTCATGTTATTATAGCCATTCTAACAGGTGTGAGATGATATCTCATTGTGGTTTTGATGTGCATTTCCCTAATAGCTAGTGATGTTGAGTATTTTTTCATATGTTTGTAGGCCATTTGTATATCCTATAGGGAGAAGTGTCTGTTCAGGTCCTTTGCCCATTTTTTGATTGGATCATTTGGTTTTTTATTGTTATTGAGTTGTATGAGTTCTTAGTATATTTTGGATATTAGGCCCTTATCAGAGGTATTGCTTGCAAATATATTTTCCCATTCTGATGGTTGTCTCTTTCCTTTGCTGACAGTTTCTTTTGCTGAGCAGCTTTTTAGTTTGATGTAGTCTCATTCATTTATTTTTGCTTTTACTTCTCTTGCCTTTGAGGTGATATTCGTAAAATCCTCTTTAAGTCCAAGGTCCTTGAGTTTCATTCCTAAGTTTTCTTCTATGTACTTTACTGTTTCAGGTCTTATATTCAGGTCGTTAATCCATTTTGAGTTAATTTTGGAGTGGTAATAGACAACAGTCTAGTTACATTCTTTTGCAAGTGGCTTTTCAGTTTTCCCAGCACCATTTATTGAAGAGACTTTTCTTTCTCCACTGTATGTTTTTTGCTTTTCTGTCAAACATTCTTTGCCCATATAAATATGGGTTTACTTCTGGACTCTCAGTTCTTCACCTCTTATTTTTGATGTCACTTTTTCCAGGAAGTCTTCCTGAACCCCTTGAGTCTGTGTTTGGTACCACTTCCATGGATCCCTGTTCTGAGCCTGTTATAGGATGGACCTCTTATACTAATCTACTGAGCCCCTCGAGAGCAAGACCTGTATCTTCTTGGCATGGTCATCTCATACCTGGTATAACACCTGTAGTAGGTGAGCAGGAAACACTTGGTACAGGAACCAATAAAGGCCTAACAGGCTTCATATGCATGCATGCTGGTCCCCAGAGCAGGAGCAGCTCTGTCTTTAAGGATATCTTTATCTAGATGGGAAGGCAAGAATGATAAGCATCAAATAATGATGAATGTTACAAAATGGTGCATGGGTGTGCTGTGGAGTGAGCAGGATGAACAGTGAACCAAGTGCTCAGAGAGGTAGCCATCACTGTCAGCATACTGAATATTGTTTGAAATAAGTGAGCCATTGGCTAAGACATGGAGATTGCGTTTGTCGTACAGGAAGTTTCACTGCAATGGTACTTGCAGTAATGGGATTTGACTTGTAATATGGAGCACCTACAGGACCTTTGTGATTCCCAAGCAATTATCATACATTTGTGAAATGCAGAGTATAAAAATATCTCAATTGTTAGGAGCTTGGCAGCTCTAATTTCCTGCAGTAAGTCTTCAATTGCACCCTGATCACCACCTTCCAACTAGGGTCTGGGATTCACAGGCCCAGGTAGAAGCAGAAGTAGACTTCTGTCCATGTCTAAGAAGAGTACCTCCTGGGACCCAGGTAGGTCTACGTGTCTGGAGCAATACTTCCGGTTTTTCTGAGGACAGGAGAGGTGGGCACATCTTCATACAGACCCTGGGCGGATAGATGTAAGTCACGTCTAACAGTTCCTTCTCCACTTGTTGAAAGACAACACCATGCTTCAGAACAAGACTGTTGCAATTCTCTTTCCTACGGAAAGGGAACTGACAGACACATATCAGTACACCTCTGCTGGGGACTTTGGAGACACCCAAATGTAGCCAGTTCATACTCAGATTACTGCCCCTGCACTCAACTTTACCATTTCTGTTTGGGGTGACTCACCATATGATGCTGGCCCAGGCTTTCTTGGTACCTAGTCCCAATACCCTGGCCATGGAAGGCGGCCCCCTCCATGCCCACAGTCTATATTTCACTTCATAGAACAGTGCAGGCACATAGCTGGTACCATCTAAATGTGAGTTGTCATGATAATAATTATCATCATCTTCTTCAAACTCCAGATCTAAATTCACCTCTTCTGAACAGGTTTCTGATTGACTTCACTTAATGATGATGGATTATTCTTATTTAAACTTTTCAGTATACAAAGCACTTTCACATGTATTATCTTATTTCAGCCTCACAGTAAATTCAGGAAGGTAAAGTGTTATTCAGATTTTTAGAAGGTAAAAGGCCTTTGCCCAAGTAACATAGGTTTGAACTGATCTCAAACCTAGAGCTTTGGCTCCCACGAAGCATACACTTTTTAGACCATGATTCACAGTAGGAAATAAATTTTATATCAAGGTCTAGTAAACACACATACACACACACAAACACACACACACACACACACACACACACACACACACACACACACACCCCACAAAACTGAAACAAAAGTTTCATAAAACGATATTTTTCTTACTGCATACAAAGTCTCTCCTTCCTTTCTACTCCCCTCCTTTCTCCTTTCTGTCTATTCTCTTCCCACTAATAAGGCATAATCTCCTCTTCTACTCAATCTCTAGGTCTCTTCCTACTCCCTCCTATCCCCCAGGTCTACTTCTCACCTGATATTTTTTTCTCCTCATCACTTCTTCAACCCTGATACTTCCTCAACCCTGATTCAGTACTTTGCACCTTGTCCGTATGTTGCTTTATAAGCATTTTAAAGCCTGATGTGTGACACTCCTAATATAGGTTATAAACGAGGTGAAGTCAGAGACTTTTATTTAGTCTCCATGGCCCCTTGAGGCCCCCCAGTACAGGCCTGAGTCCACAGATAGGGCTCCATGTGCTTCTCTGGTGGGCTCAGGCCCCTACTAATTTCTCAGCACACCCACTGGCCCTAGGATCAGCCCAACCTCCCAGCTCTCCTCCAGGGATCTTTGAAGGACCTTAGCTGGACTCTTGACAGGTGCATATCTCACTGTGGTTAATACAGGCTCCTTTCAAACCCTGATACTTGTTTATTGGGCACAAGGTATTGGAAATGCAGCACCTAAAGATAGCAGGACTTAGGTCTGAATGGAGGGGAGAGGACAGACAAGGTGGAGGTGGGGGAGGGGAAGCTCCAAGGCTGACAGTTTAAATTTAGGATGACTGTGGGGTGAGACAAAAGGGAACTTTGTATGAGACATGACTGAGGTGATCCACCTGGTGCCTTCTCAGGCTGAGCAACCACTGGATGCACTCAGCGCTTGGTCTTCAAGGAAATATTCACACTACTGCCTGCTCCTCAGCAAGTCACAGGACCAGATCACTCATCTGGGTAGGCCTTCCCAAAGCATTCTCTCAAAGTTCTATTTCACCTTGGCTGCAGCTGTTGGTGAGGGAGACATTCATATCCTTCTTGTCAAGAAGGGGATCAGTGAAATCAAATAAGTAGTGAAGAGCAGAGGTCTAGTGCCATTTTCTCTTCATAGTTAAGTCTGCTTAGAACTCTGGGTCTCAACTTGGGGTGATGGTCAGAATCCTGATGCCTGGGTCCCGCCCCCAGACATTCTAACTTAGTTGATTTGAGAGTGGCCTGAGTATCGGCCATGGGTGAGAATCACTAAGGTACCAGCAAGGTTAAGAGTGACTGATTTTAGATGCTATTGGATGGTGTGAGTGTGTGTGTGTGTGTGTGTGTGTGTGTGTGTGTGTGTGTTTGTGTGTAGGATCATGGGCCTGTGGGAGCCAGGTGGGATAAGATGGCCCTGGAGTCATGCCGTTGGAGTTGGAGGAACTACACCTTTATATTCCCATATTGTCTTTGGAATGTCGTCATGTTTTTGTGACCTCTCTACTGTCCCCAGTGAGTCACAGGGTTACAACCTGTGCAAGACAACTATCAGATAAGATGACAAGCATCCTTATTATTATCTTAGCCTCCTTCCAGGAAACTCATAAAGACAGTAATCTTGGTAAAGTCAGATAAACTGTCTGTCTTGATCATCTACCTTGTGAGTGTGACACGTAGTAGTAGCTCTGCAGATGTTGGTGGAGTGATACCCAGTGCCCAAAGAACCTGCTTAGCCCTATTTTAGGGAGATGGATGTCGAGAAAAAATAATAGGGATAATAATATACTGTAGAGTGATTCGCATGAGCTAGTCACAACATGAGATGCTCCTACATTAACTCCCCTTATGCATAGGCATCATTAGCTCCTATTTTACAGATTTGAAAACTGAGGCTCAGAGAGGTTTAAATTTTGCCAAAGGTTACACAGCAAGTAAGTAGTTAGAATGCACTGTGCCACACTGCCCCAAATCTCCAGCTTTAGAGTGTTCCAGCTATCCTTCCTGTTCCTGCTCAAGCACTATGGCTATCAGGTGACTTTACATTCTTGGTTCTCCTCTCTTTATCAGCTTCTGAATGATTCAAAAATTTCAAAGCAAATCATCGAGGGATAGACAGAGACTTCTCATTTCTATAAATATATCTTTTCTGAGAAACAGCAGAGAGTGGTCTTTAGGGAGGCAGCAGCCTGGACTGGAGGAATAAGGGGGAAAGTCTATTACCAAGAAGAACCTGTGTGCAGCCCCTGGAGACAGGCTGCCTCTGGCTTCAGCATCCTTTTTTCATCTCTAATTTCTGTGATTCTGAGCTTCCAGGTAAACCTCATTCCTCATGTATCGCCCTGAGTTGTGGCTGAGCTAAACTTTCGCTAAAGAATGTCAAGGTGTTTAATCACACCCGGCAGTGATTAGCAGAAAGATGTGAATGGCCTGTTTCTGAGTCATTGCTCTCCTAAGTGCAGGGCTGAAGATGAATGTGTGTAGTCAGGTCTTGTCCAAGGCCCTGTGCTCTCTTGACCTCTTGATCTGGCTCAGGTGCATAGGAGGCACTGATCAACAAGCAGACGTCCTCACCCTTGAAAACTCTGACTTATTTCTTGTAGGGCAAAGGTTAATAGAACCAGATTCAGAGTAAGATTAAAATGTATTTCAGAAGCCAGATAGGGTGAAGTGGGGTTAGATTTAGGTAGAATTTAGTATTATGTAGAAGGAGTAGCAAATACGATAGTTTCTACAATCTAAGCTTTAAAGGTGAGTATGGCTGTAGTGACTGGACTTGCAGACTCAGCAGGAAGATTCCCGGAGTTGAGGGTAAGCCTTGAGCTTAAGGCTAGTCATTATTTGGGTAATTGTAGGAAAGTAACTCAGAATCTCTAAATTTTGGTTGAATTATCTATAAAGTGGACATAATAATAATCACTACTTCATCTGGGAACCACAAAGTGCTATGTAAATGGCAACACTTTACCAAGTGAAATATACTATTCAAATATTAGTTAGGACTTGCACTTTCAAAAATATCTCCCTGACTTAAAAATATCCTTTCTTCTGGAATGGTATGAGGACATTCTCCCATTTGGGACTCCTTTCCTACTTTTGCTCTGACCCTTGTCTCTTGCGAGGAGGGTTCAGATGGGAATAGGGTGGCAGTAGGGACTGTGCCTTGCGGGGAGAGCTGCGGTGCTCAGTTCATTTGGTCCTCCCTGCAACCTTGAGTCATAGCCTTCTTTCTGGTAAAAGACACTTAAATCATCTGAGAGTCACTGGAAAAGAGAGGGGTCTAGAGCAAGGGGATGTGGGGTTCCGATGCCTGTTTAGCCCATATCCCAGTCCAGCAGAGGTCCAGGCCAGAGCCTTAGCACACTAACGCAGGCCTAGAAGAGAGGCCCTCGTGGCACCAGAATGCCTGAGCCCTGAGCCTCTCTCCTGAATAAATATCATTCTTAAGGTTATACCTGCATTGACATTTGGAAAGTCACAGCACATCTGAATGAATTCCTGATGGGAAAGTGGCCAAGGGCATCTGTGTGTACATGTGTAGAGGTATTCAGCTGATTTGAGATATTCTTGCTCTCTTGTACTTTATTCACAGGTACCAGCTTTGTATCAGGTACCGAGCTGGGCTCCTGAGACAGGCCAATGGATGGACTGGGCCTTCCTAACTGGGTTCCCACCATCTATCATGGCTACAGATGAGGAATACTGAGAGAGAGTAGGTATGATGAGAAATGTCAAGTTATGAATGACTCAAGAGGCTGCAATTAGATGATTCTCAGCTACTGTATTTTTAGACACAAATATTGTCACCAGATATTTCAAAGCCACCCCTGAAGTCTGCTCCTCTGAGGAGCCCTGCTCTTCCTCGACAGGTAGGAACTTCTCCTAGTCAGGCAGAGCTAGGATTCTAGGACTATCTTTGTCTTGAGCTCCCTCCTTGACCGTCAAGGAGGCTCAGAATCAGGGAAGTAGAAGAGTCCTTAATGCTCAATGACTGGATAACTTATAGATAGAGGAATTAAGGCTTTGAAAGAGCATTGACTTATCTAAAGTCATACAGCTAGCATGGAAGAACCAGAAAACAAACTCAGGGCCTTTTGCTAAAGACCAGTTCTCATGGCACTGTGGGTCATTTTAAGCTAAGTAGTATAGAGCAGTCATATGGACACATCAGGCCCCAAATTTCCTTGAGCTTCCCCAGGTCAAGAGAGATTTCCAGATTCATGAAGATTTATGGCAAATGTTCACCATACCTCCCCCAAAACACAGCTGAGTGGCTTCAAACAACAATTTACTAATTATCTTTACTATTTCTGTGTACTGACTAGGCTCAGCTGGATGATTTTTATTAGACTCTCTCATAGTTACAGTCCGATGGAGTCTGAGGCCAGAGTCATCTTAAGGCTAGATGTGGTCTGCCATCTAATATGGTTTCTTCACTTGCATGTCTGGTGCTTCAGTCAAGATAGCTGGAACATCTTGGGGCCAGCTGGGATTCTCCCTTATTCCATACAACTTCTCCACACAGCTAGCTTGGGCTTCCTCACATCATTGTGGTCTTAGGGTAGTCACACTACTTATATGATGGTGGCTTCCCCCAGAGTCAGCACTCAAAGAGGACCAGAAGTCTGCAAGACTATTTATGACTCATCTTCAGAAGTCATACAGCATCAGCCTCACCACAATTCATTGGTCAAAAGCATAAAAAGGGGCCACACAAGGGCATAAATGCTGACAGTTATCACTAATTGACTAGTGCAATATGAAATATACAGGCTAGAATAAATAGAGAAGAGTGGGCTTTTGTCGCACCATGTAAATAATTTTCTATATAATGTGGCTCTCTAAATTGTTATTTTGACCAGGGCTTCGCTCCTTCTACTCTTAACTTCCCTTCCCAAGCCGCCTATCTCTTTCTTCTGTTCCCTGTGCCACTTCATTTGGCTTAGTAGAAAAAAATGGACTTTGAAATGATACAGCTGTGCCTCTGACTCTCAGTGCCATTACTTGCTAGCTGTGTGACCCTGGACAATCCAAGCCTCAGTTTATCTACCTTAAAAATGCGAAAAATAATAACAGAGACCATCTTATCTCCTTAGAAAGTGGTTGAGATGATGAGAGGTTCTCACATGAGTATGCTCTTGGCACAGAGCAACCCTTCAGTGAGTGTTTCCTTCCTTCATTGGTTCATCTCAGGGGACCCAGCACCTGGAGGCAGTAGACCCACAGAGATCACTCACAGAAACATGCACAGCTCTTTCCTAATGTTAACATCAGACTTTTTAACAGCTGCCTCCACAGGCTGCCCCCCATCCTTGCCACAAGCCTGAGGAACAAAAGGAAAATTCAGCCTCTGAACTGGGTGTTTGCTTCCTTTGATGTCAAACACCTGGTTTGACTGACTTCTCCCCATCTGAAGAAAAAGACTGAGAACTGTGTTAGAACCAGTTTGAGTAAGTGCCATTTACTTTGGAACTACTATCTGGTTTCTTTTAACCCAAAGGAATCTAGACTTGGTGTCCAAAACCCTGATTTGAGTCCCAGCTCTGCTAACTACCAGCTTTATTATCCTGGCCAAATCTTTGAGTTTAATTTCCTCATCTGAAAGATGAAGATGTTAATTTTTCCTTATTTCAGAAAAAAATGAGATAATATATTTGAAAAGACCTTGTGAATTTCAGAGTGTTATATAAACATGTGAGATTTTGACAACTAACATTACTGTTTGGGCCCATTCTGATGGATGGGGGAAAGAGGAAGAGAAGGAAGAAGGGAAGGAGGGAGGAAAGGAGGAATCAATACAATAACCCTATAAAATGGATTACTAAGATTATTCCTATTTTACAAATTAAAAATCTAGCCACAAAGGCATGAAATAACTTCTCCAAATTCACACAGTAAGTGGTAGATCTACAGAACCAGAATCCCTGGTGTTATCATTGGGTATCCAAATTGTGCCAGTCACTCTGTTTGGCCCTCAATATAAAAGATGAAGACCCCACTCTTGTTCTTACCACCTGGAAGGGAGTGGATTTGAGCAGGAATGCTTGTCTTTGACTTGGTTTAGAGATGATTCTGGCCTCCAATTGAATTTTCTTGGTTGTGACACACTGAAACAGGAAATTATCAATAAAGAAAAATAGCCATTATAGATATACCCAGAGCATAACATTTGAATCTATCTATCCACAAAATTACATGCTTTGGAAGATAGTCTGAGTTCATTAAACAACAGAGAATTTGAAAAAAAATAAAATAACATAAAAAACCAAAACCCTACCCATGGCAAAGAAGAGACATATTACAAATGTGTTAGCAGTACTTTATGATTTAAAAATGACTCCACCAATTCTCACCATGTTTAATATTAAACAGGGGAGGAAAAGTGAAGCCGTCTTTGCAGAACCCTCTTTATATGAGGAGTGTACTAGATAGTGGTGCTATCTCACCATTGTTTATCGAGCACCCCTTTCCAAACCAGAGCCCTGTCCTGGCCCACCCTCTTCCTTCAGCCTCTCTCTGCACAGGGGCTTGCAGGTTTCTTCCTCATCAATCCTTATCACCCATCATACCTGCTGTCTCCGACTAACAGAGAACAAATCACTTTTTACAGTTCAACCTTTCTGTTCAGACTGTCCTCAGGAGCAGTGAGATCAAGGGATCAGCCCCCATGGTAATGATGACAGTTAATTATTGATGTCCTACTCTGTGATGTGCTGGATACACATAATTTGATTTTATCCATAATAGTACTAGTATAATTCCCATTTTCAGTTGTGAAATAGAGGCTTGGAGAGCTTAAATAATTTGCCCAAACCTATATGGCCAATAAATGGTGGTGTCAGGATTCAAACGAAGGTCCATCTGACTCCATAGTCCATGTCCTTAACCACTATGTTATACCATCTCTACTCAGAAGAAGGTAGAATAAAACTATTTTAAAATACTTCAGTACATTTATCTGGTGACCTATGTGTGGAGTACCTTTATTAATTCATTCACTCACTCCTTTTTATTTACTTATTTGTGAATGCATGTATTGATTCTCTCCTTCTTTCCCTATCCATCTAGGAGAATATTCTGCATGGTGACTGAAAGTGTGAGCTCTGGGGTCAAACCACAGAATTCAAATCCCAGCTCCACCACTTACTAGCTGTGGGATTTGGGCAAGTTACTTAATTATTTTGTGCCTTAGTTTATTCATTTGTAAAATGTAATAATAACAGTTACCTCCCATGGTTGATGAATATGTTAAATGAGATAATACATATAAAATACTTAAAACAGTATTTGGCACATGGTAATTACATCAAAATGTTAGCCATCATTATTTTTTTTGTAGTAGGAATTGCACTAGGTGATACAAAAACAAAAATCAGAAACAAACAAAAAACTATGGCACAGGAATGAAAGTGACTTTATTCTATGGGCTTTAAGAAGGAACTGAAAGTTTTTGAATGAAAAGGTGCTGAAATGTTGTTTTAAGAAATTTAATCTAACTGTAGACTAAGTTAGATCAAAGGATAGGGAGACTGGCTAAGAGGATGCAGTAACGGTGCCAGCAAGAGGTTATTTCAGCCTCAACTAGTATGGTAGCATAGGGAGCAGGACAGGAGGCGTGGTGACTTACTGGATTTGTGCTGGAATAAAGGGAAGTGTGGTGTCCTAGAAGAGTGAGACTTACATAGCCTGGAGGAATGGGAGGGCTCAGAGGCCTCTGACAGAAATAGGAAACCAAGAAAGAGAGACCACTGGGATGAAAGATGTTAATGGAGTCTTTGTCTTTGCAGAACTGGAAGGGGAAGCTGCCCTTGCCTGACCAAGTCTTTGGACTTTTGTCTGGAGTCTTGGACTCTTGAGAATTGGTCAAAACACAGCCCTGCTCAGAGAGGTTGAGCCATGACCACAGTCCCCTAGGAGTCCCCAGGATAGGGCCTTTAGACTCTTGTCTGGAACTTGAACTTTCTGCCACTAACTCAGCTGTCATTTTTGTTCCTAGCTGCCCTGTCTGTCTTCCACATTTTTAGACAAAAATCAATAAAGGAAAACCATCGTTGAGACCCTAACCAGTCCACAGGAGTGAGAAGCCCCTTTCAGCCCCAAGGAAGTACAGAGGCTAGGCCCAATCGTCCTATTTGAGTGTGGCTCACAGCTCCACCCACATTGTCTGCCAAAGAGGAAGGGCTCTCATGCTGCTGGAAGAGGTTTGGGTACCACTTCCAATGGGTGGACTGGGAACACCTAGTAGTCGAGTTTGGGTGTGGTGCTGAAGGTGGAGCCATTGAAACTTCAGGTCCAGAGTGAGGAATGGCAGAATGAGGACAGTGGAAATAACTCAGCTCCAGGTTGTTGGATCCCTAGGCATGATGAGTGAGGAAGCATCTCAGGATAGCCCCTTTACTTTTGTACATTCTCAATACCTAGCACAGCACCTGGAATTTAATAAATGCTCAGTAAGTGAATTGAATGAATGAACAAACAAATGCCAAATTAACAAGATCTTTCCACTTGGGGTGGGATGGGGACAGCGGGGGTGGATATGAGATGAGTGGGGAGCAGGATCCACTGCACTCTCTGCCCTGAGTACAGAGAAATATGACTAGCAATTGAGCTGCCATTGCCTAGATGACTATCGATGAGCAGGAAACACCAGTCTGAGGGGTCTGTGAGGATTGGAGGATGTAGCAGCAGAGTCTATGGCAAGGATGACTGGGGGTGTGAGTACTGCCAGGTTGCTTGCCAAAGAAAACCAGCCTGCTGGCCAGAGATTGCAGACCCTGGGATAGATGACAGCATAGGAAATGCAAATACATGCAAATGATGTCACAGAAATGCTCTCAGGGGGTAATATGGTGGACTAGGTAAAAGCAAGGTTTATCTCCTCCCAAGACCACATTGAAATTACAACCAAATTATAAAATAATCAATGTGGAGAATCACCTGAAGTCCAGCTGATCATAACATCTACATCTGATAATATAAAGAAGACACATCAAAGCCAGTAGGAGGGACAAAGTCCCGAATTGGACTAGACATGCACCTACGGGTGGTGGAGGATCACCGAGAGGGAGAGCGAGGCTGCAGAGGCTCTTCTGAAAGAGAGGGGTGTCCTGGTCACATCTGGTGGCTCCCCAGGTCAGCGTCCCAGCCCAGGGAGAAGAGATTCCAATAACTCTGACTGTAGAAACTAGAGGTGATTTCAGTCATCTGGGTGAGATGGAAGGTGACTGAGCCCCTAGATGTCCCTTTGAAGGACACACGCAAAGGTTTTCTGACCTATAGACACGCACCCAGGGCATCGGTGGTAGGTCTGAGCCTCACGCAGCTTTCATTCTGAAAAGTCTCCATTACCTGGAGTCAGAAAGAGGGCTGGAAAAGCAGCTACCATCGTGCCGTAGTCTGGCCCCCCTACAGACCACACCAACTTGATTGTGCAGACCCCTCCCACAGAGCCATAGGAGACTCTGGTCTGAGGGGATTAGCCCCCTCCCCCACCTACCTAGAGACTGCCAGGGGCAGTTGTTTATGGCTGGCTGCCAAGCCCTGAGCTGAGTGATTCAGAATAAAGTATTCCCAGCCGGGTGGCCATTGTTGTGAGCAGCTTTTCTAATCCCAGCTACAGTGGCCAGCACTGTAAGCCCCAATTCAGAGATAAGGTCAGGCAGATTGCTGCTGCCAACACAAACTGGGACAGATATCAGTGACTTGTAGGCCAGTCCCAGGCAGTAGTTGGTCTTGCTTGATCTGGGTCATCTGCAGGAACTTTAAAACAGTTACCAAATTAGCAGCAAGACTGAGGCTGTATTGATTTGACTGCCACTGTCTCTCTGAGACCCCGCCCAAACCAAACTGCAGACAGCCCAAGGTACTGTTATTACCTTGCCGTCAAGCTCAGCTCTGAGTGATTCAGAACCAAGTGTTCACAGCTGCGCGGCCATCATTGTGAGTGGCCTTTCCATCGCAGCAAAAGCAGCCAGGCTGGTAAGCTAATTTCAATTCCTAGAAGGCAATGAGTGCTATGAGCCACATTCCAACGGAAAACATGGCGGAGTGAGGGACAACTCAGATCTCTCCTTTTGAAACAACAATAAGCTGAACATCTAAAACTCAACAAAAACACCAAACTGCACACCAGCATGTCTGAGAGTGCGATCTGCACTTAAGAGCTACCACAGGTACTTTAAGGCATTATATAAAGCAGGGATCCTAGAGGCATAGACGCCACCTACTGGAAACCAACAGAAAAGCGCCTTCTTTGCAACAGGCTAAAGAGAGACCTTTATATAATAAACCTTTCTGGGAAAACAACAGAATACACTTCCATTAATGCCCAGGCAGAGAAATAGTCCATTAAACACCATAAATAAGCAAGGTGACAAGGCATCTCAGAAAGAAAGAGGAAAGTCTCCAGAAAATAAGCTTACGGACGTAGAAATATGCAACTTAAATGACAGAGAATTCAGGATGGTACTTCTGAAAAAACTCACTGAGTTCCGAAACAAATCACATCAACAATTTCAGAAATTAAAAAAAAAAACAAATAGTTGAGCAGAGAAAAGAGATTGAAACCCTCAAAAAGAACAGAATAGATCTTCTGGAGATGAAGAACACACTGCAAGAGTTGAAAAATGAAATAGCAAGCTTGGGAAATAGAGTCGACCAAATGGAGGAAAGGATCAGTGATATCGAAGACAGAAATCTAGAAATAAATCTGAATAAAGAAGAGAGAACCGAAAGAATGAAAAATAATGAAAGAGAAATACAAGAACTAGCTGATACCATCATGAGAAGAAACATAAGAATAATGGATATTATTGAAGACGAGAAAAAGGAGCAGGGAGTAGAAAGCATGTTCAGACAAACGGTTGATGAGAATTTCCCAAATCTAAGGAATGAGCTGTAGCTTGGAATTCAAAAGTCAACACCCAATTATCTTAACCCAAAAAGACCTTCACCAAGACACAATGTATTAAAGTTATCAAAAATCTATGACAAAGATAGAAGTCTCAGGGCAGCCAGGAAAAGAAAAGGATAACATATAAAGGTAAACCCATTAGATTATCATCGAACTTCTCAGCACAAACTTTATAAGCTAGAAAGGAATGGAATCAAATATTTAAACTAGTACGTGTAAGGAACTATCAGCCTAGAATACTGTATCCAGCTAAGCTCTCCTTTAGATATAAAGGAGAAATTAAGACCTTTCCAGGCAAACAAAAATTGAGGGAATTCTCCACTATGAGGCCTGCACTAAAGGAAATACTGAAAAGGCTCAGCTCACCTAAAGCAAAATGACAAAAGAAAAAAACATAATTAGGAGTCAAGTGATGATCAGGCGAATAGAAGCAGAGGAGTGCAACCCTTACTAAGGGTATTATAGCTTAAATAATAAGAAATGAATTGCTATAGCAAGATAATAATGAACGTTCAGCATACATAGGGACAAATTGAGATAACAATGACTGAAAAGGGGAGGATTCAAAGATCCACATTTGCAAAGGGGATTGGAGATAAGGCACATGCAAAATAAAATGGACAACTGCAGATATATAACTGTCCTTTACATATTCGTAATGGTAACCACACGCCAAAGATTCAGAACTGAAGTATATAACATAAAACAAGAAGAAGCAGAGGCAAAACCCATAAAAGCCAACCAAAATAAAGAAAACAGAGACACAAGGACAAGGAAGCAATGGAAACATCGAGCTGCCAGAAAGCAAACGATAAAATGGCTATAAGAAGACCTCATATTTCAATAATCACCCTAAATGTAAATGGAATGAACTCACCAGTAAAAAGGCACAGAGTTGCAGATTGGATCTAAAAACAAAACTCAACTATGTGCTGCCTCCAGGAGACACATCTCAGATCCAAAGTCAAATATGACCTCAAAGTGCAAAGGTGGAAAATGATATTTTGAGCAAATGGCATTCAGAGAAAAGCAGAAGTAGCGGATGAACTAGACTTCAAAATAAAACCGTAAAGAAAGATAGCGAGGGACACTTCATAATGACAAAGGAAATCATGCACCAAGAAGATGTAACAATTATTAATATCTATGCTCCCAATCAGGGAGCCCCTAAATATGTAAAGCAATTACTAACAGAACTAAAGAGAGAAACAGACCAAAACACTATCATAGTAGGGGACCCAAGACCCCACTGTCCGATATGGAGAGATCACCCAAACAGAAAATCAATAAGGAAATAACATTAGACCAACTGAACATAATTGACATTTGCATAGCCTTCCATCCCAAAACAGCTGCTTATACATTCTTCTCTAGTGCACATGAATCGACCACATACTGGGACACAGAGATAGCCTCAACAAATATAAGACGGTTGAAATCTTACCAACCATATTCTCTGATCATAATGCGTTGAAACTAGAGATCAACTGCATAAAGAAAGCGGGAAGTACTACAAATACATGGAGATTAAACGACATGCTACTGAAGAATAACTGGGTCAAGGAAGAAATAAAAAGAGAGCTCAAGAGATATATAGAAATGAGTGATAACGATAGTACAACATATCAAAATTTGGGGGACACAGCAAAAGCGATCATAAGAGGAAAGTTCATATAATTACAGGCCTACCTCAAAAAACAAAACAAGCCCAAATAAACAATCTAACACTTCATCTTCAAAAACTAGAAGAGGAAGAACAAAGGAAGCCTAAAGTCAGCAGAAGGAGAGACATAATCAAAATTAGAGCATAAATAAATAAAATTGAAAACAAAAAACAATGGAAAAACTAAATGCAACAGAGAGCTGGTTCTTTGAGAAGTTTAATAAAATTGACAAACTCTTGGCTAGACTCACTAGAGAAAAAAGAGAAAGGACAGAAATAACCAAAATCAGGGACGAAAGAGGAGAAATTACAACTGATATTGCAGAAATACAAAGGATCATGCAAGAATACTATGAAAAAATATATAATACCAAATATAATAACCTAGAAGAAATGGACCTGTACTTGGACTGAATCAAGAAGAACTGAGAAATCTAAATAGACCAATCAGCAGTATGGAATTTGAAACGATCATCAAAAACCTACCAAAAAGTAAAAGTCCAGGACCAGATGGCTTCACCAGTGAATTCTACCAAACATTCAAAGAAGATTTAATAGCTATTCTCCTCAAACTCTTCCAAAAAATCAAAGAAGAGGCGACACGTCCCAACTCATATTATGAGGACAATATTACCCTGATACCGAAACCTGGAAAAGATAACACAAAAAAAGAAAACTACAGACCAATATCTCTCATGAACACAGATGCAAAAATCCTAAATAAGATACTAGCAGACCAAATACAGCAACATATTAAAAAGATTATACACCACAATCAAGTGGGCTTCATCCCAGGGGCACAGGGATGGTTCGACATACACAAATCAATTAATGTGATATTTCACATAAACGAATTAAAAAATACAAATCATATGATCATATCAATAGATGCAGAAAAAGCGTTCAACAAGATACAACATCCATTTCTCATCAAAACACATAACAAAATCACTATAGAAGGAAAACACCTTAGCATAATAAAGGCCATATAAGACAAACCCTCAGCCAACATGATACTTAATGGTGAAAAACTAAAAACCTTCCCTCTAAGATCAGGAACAAGGTAAAGGCTGTCCGCTATCACCACTGTTATTCAATATAATGTTGGAGGTCCTAGCGACTGCAATCAGACAAGAGAAAGATATAAAAGGCATCCGAATAGGAAACGAAGAAGTCAACCTGTCACTATTGGCAGATGACATGATTCTCTATATAGAAAACCCTAACGTCTCCACAAGAACACTACTAGAAACAATAAGCAAATACAGTAAAGTTTCTGGTTACAAAAATCAACATTTTAAAATCCATAGCGTTCCTATACTCTAACAACAAAGTGTCAGAAAAAGAAGCAGGAAAAATAATTCCTTTTGCAATTGCAACAAAAAGAATAAAATACCTAGGAATAAAGTTAACAAAACATGTGAAGGACCTATATAATGAAAACTATAAGACTCTATTAAAAGACATCGAAGCAGAGGCAAAGAAACGGAAAGATATTCCGTGTTCTTGGATTGGAAGAATCATCATAGTTAAAATGACCATATTACCTAAAGCATTATACAAATTTAATGCAATCCCCATCAAAATTCCATTGGGAGCTTTTAAATAAATAGAAACAAAAAAAATCATCAGATTCCTATGGAAGCACAAAAGACCCTGAATTGCCAAAACTATTCTGAGAAAAAAGAATGAGGCTGGAGGCATCACTCTGCCTGACTTCAAATTATATTACAAAGTGACAGTAATCAAAACGGCATGGTACTGGCAGCGAAACAGACACACACACACCAGTGGAACAGACTCGAGAGTCCAGAAGTAAACACGTATTTATATGGGCAAAGAATTTTCGGCAAAAATGCAAAAACCATACCGTGGAGAACGGAAAGTCTCTTCAATAAATGGTGCTGGGAAATCTGAAGGCCACCTGCAAAAAAATGAAATTAGACTGCTGTTATGTTGAATATAAGACCTGAAACAATAAAATGCATAGAAGAAAACATAGGAATGAAACTCAAGGACCTTGAACTTAATGATGATTTTTATGAATTTGACCTCAAAAGCAAGGGAAGTAAAAGCAAAAATAAATGCATGGGACTACATCGAACTAAAAAGCTTCTGCTCAGCAAAAGAAACCTTCAACAAGGGAAAGAGACAGCCATCAGAATGGGAAAATATATTTGCAAGCAACGCCTCTGATAAGGGCCTAATACCCAATATATACAAAGAACTCATACGACTCAATAACAATAAAAAAAATGATCTAATTAAAAAATGACCAGAGGACCTGAACAGACACTTCTCCCTAGAGGACATACAAATGGCCAAAAACTATATGAAAAGATGCTCAACATCACTAGCTATTACGGAAATGCAAATCAAAACCACAGTGAGACGCCTGTTAGAATGGCTATAATCTCACACCTGTTAGAATGGCTATAATCAACAGGACAAGTAACATCAAATGCTGGAGAGAATGCGGAGAAAAAGGAAGCCTCATACACTGCTGGTGGGACTGCAAATTGGAACAGCCACTATGGAAAACAGTGTGGAGGTTCCTCAAGACAGAACCCATCCAGTTCTGGAAGCAGCAAAGGCCTTTGAAACTGGAGAGAGATCAGGCTGAGAGGATCTAAGGTGGTGCAAAATCAGGACTGATAGAGATTAGGGAATAAAGGAGTCAATGGCAAAAGAGAGAGTATCTGCTTCATAAGGGGAACAGTTGTACTCAGCCCCAGTTAATTGCTAGATCTTTGGAATTTTTTAAAGAAGCAATCTGAGAGGTTATCTGCAATTCTTTCAAAATTGACAATGAATTCCAATTTAAAACACGATGTGGGCCAATATCATGCAAGTCCAAGAAAACATGTCTGAATATTGCTCATGGGTCCCACCTGTGTACAATTTCTGATATATTCATCTTTTGAAACGGGCCCGGAGCAGAAAGGGGTAGAGCTAGGCTAGTACTGCATCTCCTGACTCTCAGATCAGTTTTCTTTACTTTTGGAAGGTGCTGGCTTAGCACTCATGGCTTCTAGTCTCCAGAAGGAGTCCTAATATGCCCTGAGGCAGGCCTTCTTCCTCTCCAGCATCTAAGGGTAAGAGCATTTTCTGGCAAAGTGAATTTACCCTGCCCTGTCCATCGCAGTGACTGCCTCTTAGCCTCAATTTAGTGCTAGTACTAAGGTCCCAGTGACTCTCAGCCTTGTTGGTCTGGCTAATGAGATGGAGCCAGTGGATTCCCACCACACTGCTAACCTGAGTTGGGGAACCCATCAGTCCTGCTTCCCTATTACTGAGGATGCCCTGAATGACAGATGAAGGACACTGGTCATGAATCATCATCCTTACCTGTCCTCATCTCCCAGCCAGCTTAATTGAGCTGGGAAGATAAATGTCTGCAGAATCTCACCTGCTCTTATGAATAATTTCCCTTTAAAAGAGGCCACTTATCAGTAATTCATTACTTGCCTTTGTTAGCATAAATAAAACCTGAAAATTAGGGAGGAGTGAAGAGATGCTGCTTGCTCATCTTCTCATCTGCTGCCACTTTTGCCTCCGTCATTTCCCTGTCACATGGGTTGGCCTCCAGCCTCAGTTTGCCTTCCTGCTGTGGAGAAAAGCAAAGCCAGAGTCTTAAGGAAAGCTGTTCCAGCTGGTGGCATGTACTCTGGCAGATAGCATACAGCTGTTTCTGGTGACATCTGTATGAGCACAGTCAGCTCCAATTAACGATTTCTTTTCATCTTGAATTAAATATCACATGTTGCCACTTTTTTATGGACCATATACACCCCTGCTTCTGTTGTCTATAAGTACAGAATAAGATATTACTGGCCATAGACCACTTCATAAAAAGCCAATCTTGTCCCTTTACAGTCTCTGTCAGTAGGAGCATGATAAAGTACCTGGAATAGCAGGGCTGACTCTGGGAAGGACGAACATCTGAATCACAAAACAAGGAGAATAGCAAATGGAGGTCAATCTGTGCTGGTCTTGCTCCCCCAGGGCCCTTCTGGGTGGGGGTTATGTGTGACACTGGCATGGGTACTTGGAATTACATCAGAGATGCAATTCCAAAGATGCCCTATGTGGAAAAAATTGGCAGGAACCAGGGCAGGGGGCCAGACAGGCAGAGAAGTTTCTAACTCCTCCCACTCTGAGCAGAAGCAAAGAAAAAAGGCAGTAGATTTCAGCTTAGTTTGTATCCAGTTAGAGACTGTGGCTAACTCTTTTAATGCTGCGACCAGGGAACCAGAAAGAAGAGATTTTTCTCTGGACCTCATTCCTAAGATCCAAGTTCTTTCCTCATTACTCATATCCAGAGTACCTTATCTTATGGTGAACTCAGCAGCATCATATAGGCCATTCAAAAACACAATTTTTATAGCTCTCCCTTACCCCCACCCATTCTCCAGCATCTATGGGGACATCTTGAAGTCATAAATCTGGTCATGCCATTCCCTTGATTAAAATCTTTGAATGGCTTCCCATTGTCTTCATGAGCAAGCTCAAAGACTAAACCTGGCCTGGAGTGTGCCCTGGCCTCTGCCTATTCTTGACCCTTATCCTGTACCCCTTTTTCCTCACTCAGGCCACACAGATCTTCTTTCGGCTTCTAGGAGCCTTCTGCTTCTCCTAACCCCAGGACCTTTGCACTTATTAGTTTCTCTGCCTGAAACTAATAATGGTCTCCCCACCAAATTCCCACCCCTACCCTCTCATTTAGATAACTTCTATTTATCTTCAGGTCTTGGTTTAAGTGTCAGGACCCACAGGAAGAATTTCTTACTGCTCCAGACTAGATTAGACATGCCATGTTCTCCCATAGCACCTTGACCTTCCCTTTAGTCAGTGCACCTAAAACAATCTGCTTAACATTTATTTCCCCCCCGAGACTACATGTTCATTAGATGAAAGACTGCATCCTGTTCACTGCTCCTTCCCCAGTGATGAGTACAGAATGCCACAAAAGAGCCCTTGTGGAATGAACAAATGAGGAACCTCCACACTGTTTTCCATAGTGGCTGTTCCAATTTGCAGTCCCACCAGCAGTGTATGAGGCTTCCTTTTTCTCCGCATTCTCTCCAGCATTTGATGTTACTTGTCCTGTTGATTATAGCCATTCTAACAGGTGTGAGATTATAGCCATTCTAACAGGCGTCTCACTGTGGTTTTGATTTGCATTTCCGTAATAGCTAGTGATGTTGAGCATCTTTTCATATAGTTTTTGGCCATTTGTATGTCCTCTAGGGAGAAGTGTCTGTTCAGGTCCTCTGGTCATTTTTTAATTAGATCATTTTTTTTATTGTTATTGAGTCATATGAGTTCTTTGTATATATTGGGTATTAGGCCCTTATCAGAGGCGTTGCTTGCAAATATATTTTCCCATTCTGATGGCTGTCTCTTTCCCTTGTTGAAGGTTTCTTTTGCTGAGCAGAAGCTTTTTAGTTCGATGTAGTCCCATGCATTTATTTTTGCTTTTACTTCCCTTGCTTTTGAGGTCAAATTCATAAAAATCATCATTAAGTTCAAGGTCCTTGAGTTTCATTCCTATGTTTTCTTCTATGCATTTTATTGTTTCAGGTCTTATATTCAACATAACAGCAGTCTAATTTCATTTTTTTGCAGGTGGCCTTCAGATTTCCCAGCACCATTTATTGAAGAGACTTTCCGTTCTCCACGGTATGGTTTTTGCATTTTTGCCGAAAATTCTTTGCCCATATAAATACGTGTTTACTTCTGGACTCTCGAGTCTGTTCCACTGGTGTGTGTGTGTCTGTTTCGCTGCCAGTACCATGCCGTTTTGATTACTGTCACTTTGTAATATAATTTGAAGTCAGGCAGAGTGATGCCTCCAGCCTCATTCTTTTTTCTCAGAATAGTTTTGGCAATTCAGGGTCTTTTGTGCTTCCATAGGAATCTGATGATTTTTTTTGTTTCTATTTATTTAAAAGCTCCCAATGGAATTTTGATGGGGATTGCATTAAATTTGTATAATGCTTTAGGTAATATGGTCATTTTAACTATGATGATTCTTCCAATCCAAGAACACGGAATATCTTTCCGTTTCTTTGCCTCTGCTTCGATGTCTTTTAATAGAGTCTTATAGTTTTCATTATATAGGTCCTTCACATGTTTTGTTAACTTTATTCCTAGGTATTTTATTCTTTTTGTTGCAATTGCAAAAGGAATTATTTTTCCTGCTTCTTTTTCTGACACTTTGTTGTTAGAGTATAGGAACGCTATGGATTTTAAAATGTTGATTTTTGTAACCAGAAACTTTACTGTATTTGCTTATTGTTTCTAGTAGTGTTCTTGTGGAGACGTTAGGGTTTTCTATATAGAGAATCATGTCATCTGCCAATAGTGACAGGTTGACTTCTTCGTTTCCTATTCGGATGCCTTTTATATCTTTCTCTTGTCTGATTGCAGTCGCTAGGACCTCCAACATTATATTGAATAACAGTGGTGATAGCGGACAGCCTTTACCTTGTTCCTGATCTTAGAGGGAAGGTTTTTAGTTTTTCACCATTAAGTATCATGTTGGCTGAGGGTTTGTCTTATATGGCCTTTATTATGCTAAGGTGTTTTCCTTCTATACTGATTTTGTGAAGTGTTTTGATCATAAATGAATGCTGTATTTTGTCGAAAGCTTTTTCTGCATCTATCGATATGATCATATGATTCTTATTTTTTAATTCGTTTATGTGATATATCACATTAATCGATTTGTGTATGTCGAACCATCCCTGTGCCCCTGGGTTGAAGCCCACTCGATTGTGGTGTATAATCTTTTTAATATGTTGCTGTATTTGGTCTGCTAGTATCTTATTTAGGATTTTTGCATCTGTGTTCATGAGAGATATTGGTCTGTAGTTTTCTTTTTTTGTGTTATCTTTTCCAGGTTTCGGTATCAGGGTAATATTGTCCTCATAATATGAGTTGGGACGTGTCGCCTCTTCTTTGATTTTTTGGAAGAGTTTGAGGAGAATAGCTATTAAATCTTCTTTGAATGTTTGGTAGAATTCACTGGTGAAGCCATCTGGTCCTGGACTTTTACTTTTTGGTAGGTTTTTGATGATCGTTTCAAATTCCATACTGCTGATTGGTCTATTTAGATTTCTCAGTTCTTCTTGATTCAGTCCAAGTACAGGTCCATTTCTTCTAGGTTATTATATTTGGTATTATATATTTTTTCATAGTATTCTTGCATGATCCTTTGTATTTCTGCAATATCAGTTGTAATTTCTCCTCTTTCGTCCCTGATTTTGGTTATTTCTGTCCTTTCTCTTTTTTCTCTAGTGAGTCTAGCCAAGAGTTTGTCAATTTTATTAAACTTCTCAAAGAACCAGCTCTCTGTTGCATTTAGTTTTTCCATTGTTTTTTGTTTTCAATTTTATTTATTTATGCTCTAATTTTGATTATGTCTCTCCTTCTGCTGACTTTAGGCTTCCTTTGTTCTTCCTCTTCTAGTTTTTGAAGATGAAGTGTTAGATTGTTTATTTGGGCTTGTTTTGTTTTTTGAGGTAGGCCTGTAATTATATGAACTTTCCTCTTATGATCGCTTTTGCTGTGTCCCCCAAATTTTGATATGTTGTACTATCGTTATCACTCATTTCTATATATCTCTTGAGCTCTCTTTTTATTTCTTCCTTGACCCAGTTATTCTTCAGTAGCATGTCGTTTAATCTCCATGTATTTGTAGTACTTCCCGCTTTCTTTATGCAGTTGATCTCTAGTTTCAACGCATTATGATCAGAGAATATGGTTGGTAAGATTTCAACCGTCTTATATTTGTTGAGGCTATCTCTGTGTCCCAGTATGTGGTCGATTCATGTGCACTAGAGAAGAATGTATAAGCAGCTGTTTTGGGATGGAAGGCTATGCAAATGTCAATTATGTTCAGTTGGTCTAATGTTATTTCCTTATTGATTTTCTGTTTGGGTGATCTCTCCATATCGGACAGTGGGGTCTTGGGTCCCCTACTATGATAGTGTTTTGGTCTGTTTCTCTCTTTAGTTCTGTTAGTAATTGCTTTACATATTTAGGGGCTCCCTGATTGGGAGCATAGATATTAATAATTGTTACATCTTCTTGGTGCATGATTTCCTTTGTCATTATGAAGTGTCCCTCGCTATCTTTCTTTACGGTTTTATTTTGAAGTCTAGTTCATCCGCTACTTCTGCTTTTCTCTGAATGCCATTTGCTCAAAATATCATTTTCCACCTTTGCACTTTGAGGTCATATTTGACTTTGGATCTGAGATGTGTCTCCTGGAGGCAGCACATAGTTGAGTTTTGTTTTTAGATCCAATCTGCAACTCTGTGCCTTTTTACTGGTGAGTTCATTCCATTTACATTTAGGGTGATTATTGAAATATGAGGTCTTCTTATAGCCATTTTATCGTTTGCTTTCTGGCAGCTCGATGTTTCCATTGCTTCCTTGTCCTTGTGTCTCTGTTTTCTTTATTTTGGTTGGCTTTTATGGGTTTTGCCTCTGCTTCTTCTTGTTTTATGTTATATACTTCAGTTCTGAATCTTTGGCGTGTGGTTACCATTACGAATATGTAAAGGACAGTTATATATCTGCAGTTGTCCATTTTATTTTGCATGTGCCTTATCTCCAATCCCCTTTGCAAATGTGGATCTTTGAATCCTCCCCTTTTCAGTCATTGTTATCTCAATTTGTCCCTATGTATGCTGAACGTTCATTATTATCTTGCTATAGCAATTCATTTCTTATTATTTAAGCTATAATACCCTTAGTAAGGGTTGCACTCCTCTGCTTCTATTCGCCTGATCATCACTTGACTCCTAATTATGTTTTTTTCTTTTGTCATTTTGCTTTAGGTGAGCTGAGCCTTTTCAGTATTTCCTTTAGTGCAGGCCTCATAGTGGAGAATTCCCTCAATTTTTGTTTGCCTGGAAAGGTCTTAATTTCTCCTTTATATCTAAAGGAGAGCTTAGCTGGATACAGTATTCTAGGCTGATAGTTCCTTACACGTACTAGTTTAAATATTTGATTCCATTCCTTTCTAGCTTATAAAGTTTGTGCTGAGAAGTTCGATGATAATCTAATGGGTTTACCTTTATATGTTATCCTTTTCTTTTCCTGGCTGCCCTGAGACTTCTATCTTTGTCATAGATTTTTGATAACTTTAATACATTGTGTCTTGGTGAAGGTCTTTTTGGGTTAAGATAATTGGGTGTTGACTTTTGAATTCCAAGCTACAGCTCATTCCTTAGATTTGGGAAATTCTCATCAACCGTTTGTCTGAACATGCTTTCTACTCCCTGCTCCTTTTTCTCGTCTTCAATAATATCCATTATTCTTATGTTTCTTCTCATGATGGTATCAGCTAGTTCTTGTATTTCTCTTTCATTATTTTTCATTCTTTCGGTTCTCTCTTCTTTATTCAGATTTATTTCTAGATTTCTGTCTTCGATATCACTGATCCTTTCCTCCATTTGGTCGACTCTATTTCCCAAGCTTGCTATTTTATTTTTCAACTCTTGCAGTGTGTTCTTCATCTCCAGAAGATCTATTCTGTTCTTTTTGAGGGTTTCAATCTCTTTTCTCTGCTCAACTATTTGTTTTTTTTTTAATTTCTGAAATTGTTGATGTGATTTGTTTCGGAACTCAGTGAGTTTTTTCAGAAGTACCATCCTGAATTCTCTGTCATTTAAGTTGCATATTTCTACGTCCGTAAGCTTATTTTCTGGAGACTTTCCTCTTTCTTTCTGAGATGCCTTGTCACCTTGCTTATTTATGGTGTTTAATGGACTATTTCTCTGCCTGGGCATTAATGGAAGTGTATTCTGTTGTTTTCCCAGAAAGGTTTATTATATAAAGGTCTCTCTTTAGCCTGTTGCAAAGAAGGCGCTTTTCTGTTGGTTTCCAGTAGGTGGCGTCTATGCCTCTAGGATCCCTGCTTTATATAATGCCTTAAAGTACCTGTGGTAGCTCTTAAGTGCAGATCGCACTCTCAGACATGCTGGTGTGCAGTTTGGTGTTTTTGTTGAGTTTTAGATGTTCAGCTTATTGTTGTTTCAAAAGGAGAGATCTGAGTTGTCCCTCACTCAGCCATGTTTTCCGTTGAAATGTGGCTCATAGCACTGATCTTCTCTAGTAGGTGTTATCTAACCCTCTTGATTTCTGCTTTAAAAGATGCCTTAATAAATCATTTTTTTTCTTGTAGATATTTAATCATGCTTGCTATCCTCAGTTTTAATTTCTATCCGTGTCAGCAGCAGTTTCAGTAGCATTTACTCAGATTCCCCTGGGCCTCCACGAGAATGGCTTCGGAGGTTATTGTGAAAGGAGAACCCTGAGTTGGGAGTTGGGGTTGCACCTCAGCCTCAGCTTGCAGCAATGACTTCTAAAATTTACCTTTCTTCTGCGGCCCTGCTCTGCCTCTCTGCTTTCTTCTCTGGTGACTAGGCCCTGTGGCAGGATGCAAGGAACTCACAACTCTCCCAGGCAGGGCTGTTCAAGGAAATCACAGAACCCTCACCTCTCCCCTTCCTCCTGCAGGGAACTCCAGATACTGCAAGAAGCAGGTTCAGTTTTGGCAGCATTTGCTCAGATTCCCCTGGGGCTTCCCAGTGAATGATGTTAGAGGGTACAGGGCGAGGGGCCCTCTGGGTTGGTAGTTGGGGGCTGTCGCTCAGCCTCGGCTTTGCAACTGTGGCCAGTAAAAATCAGCTGTTGTTTCTCTACCGCCTAGTCTCCCTTCTCTGCTTTCTGCCCTGATGGCTGGGCCCTGCCAACTGCTCCATGGAACTCACAGCTCTTCCAAGCAGAGTTGTTCAGGGAAGTTGCCACACCTTCTCACCTCCCCATCCTCCTGCAGGGAGCTCCTGTGGCTTGAGAGGCAGCTTTATTTCTCCCAGTCCACCTGGGACTCCGACCTGTGGTATCCCATGCTCAGATGTGCTGGTGTGCAATTTGGGTGTTTTTTTTGTTGTTGTTGAGTTTTAGATATTCAGCTCACTGTTGTTTCAAGGGGAGAGATGTGAGGATCCCCTCACTCCGCCATGTTTCCGCTGATCCCCCATGATGCCCCACTACCTATTTTTTAGTAGGATTATTGGAGAGTTTATTTGATGTTAATTTGTTTAAACACCTTATATATTTTACTTATTAACCCTTATCAGTTGTATCATTGGTGGGTCCTTCTCCCATTCAGTAGGTTGTCTTTTCCTTTTGTGAATGGTTTCCTTTACTGTGTAGAAACTTTTTAGTTTGATACAGTCTTATTTGCTTACTTTTTTGTTTGTTTGTTTCACTTGTCCAGGGAAACACATCCAAAAGAAATATTGCAAAGAATAATGCCACAAACTTTACTGCCTATGTTTTCTTCCCGGAGTTATATGGTTTCAGGTCTTACATTTAAGTCTTTAATTCTTTCTGAGTTTATTCTTGTACATGGTGAAAGAAAGTAGTCCAGTTTCATTTTTTTTTTTTTTGCGTATATCTGTCTAGTTTTCTCAATACCACTTATTGAAGAGAATGTCTTTACCCCATTGTATATTCTTGCCTCATTTATCATAGACTAATTGACCATATAGGAATGAGTTTATTTCTGGGCCCTCTATTCTGTTCCATTCACCTATGTGTCTGTTTTCATGCCAATACCATGGTGTTTTGATTACCATAGCCTTGTAGTATGTTTGATATTAGATAGCATGATACTTCCAGCTTTGTTCTTTTTTCTCAGAATTGCTTTGGCTATTTGGGTTTTTCCGTGGTTCCATATAAATTTTAGAATTATTTGTTCTAGTTCTGTGAAAAAAAATGCTATTGGTATTTTGATAGGGATTGCATTGAATCTATAGATTGCTTTGGGTAGTATGAACACTTTAACAATGTTAATTTTTTCTATCCATGGGCAGAGTATGTGCTTCCATTCATTTGTATCTTCAATTTCTTTCTTCAAAATCTTATGATTTTCTGAGTACAGATCTTTTACTTCCTAGGTTAAATTTATTCCTAGGGTTTTGTTTGTTTGTTTGTTTGTTTGTTTTTGATGCAATTGCAAATGGTATTGTTTTCTTAATTCCTCTTTTTAATAATTCATTTTTAGTGTACAAAATGCAAATGATTTCTGAATATTAATTTTTTATTATTTACTTTGCTAAATCTATTTATTAGTTCTAATAGCTTTTTGGTGAAATGTTTTGGTTCTCTCTGTGTATTATTATGTAATTTCTTTTTCTTGTCTAATCACTGTGGTTAGGACTTCCAATTCTATGTCGAATAACAATCCCCTGTTCTTGATCTTAAAGAAAAAGCTTTCAGCTTTTCACCATTGAGTATGATATTGGCTGTGGGTTTGTTATATATGGACTTTATTACATTAGGTATATTATTTCTATTCCCACTTTGGTGAGAGTTTTTATCATGAATGGATGTTGGATTTTTCCAAATAATTTTTCTGCATTTATTGATATTTTCATTTGATTTTTACCCCTTTTTGTTTGTGTAGGTGGCATATCATGTTAATGGATTTGCAAATATTAACCCAACCTTGAATCCCAGGAATAAATCTCAATGGTCATTGTGTATGATCTGGGTATTGTATTGCTGAGTTTAGTTTGCTGATAGTTTGTTAAGGATTTTTGCATCTATGCTCATCAGTGATATTAGCCTATAATTTTCTCTTTTCATAATGTCTTTGTTTTGAGAATCAAGATAATGCTGGCCTCGTAAAAAGAGCTTGGAGTCACTCCTTTTGAATTTTTGAAATAGTTTGAGAAGGATAAGTGTTAATTCTTTGAATATTTGGTAAAATTCACCTGTGAAGCCATCTGGTTCAGGACTGTGGAGCTTTTTGTTTACTGTTTCAATTTTGTTCGCAGTTATCAGTCTGTTCAGGTTTTCTGTTCCTTCTTGTTTCAATCTTGGAATATTGTATATTTCTAGGAATTTATCCATTCTTCCAGATTGTCCAATTTGTTGGCATTTAATTATTTGTAGTATTTTCTTTTAATCTTTTATATTTCTGTTGCATTGGTTGTCACTTCTCCTCTTTCACTTCTGGTTTTATTTATTTGGGTCCTCTCTATTTTTATCTTGATGTGTCTGGTTAAAATTTTATCAATTTTGTTTATCTTTTCAAAGAACCAGCTCTTAGTTTCATTGATCTTCTGAATTTTTTTAGACTCTATTTCATTTATTTTTTATCTGATTTTTATTATTTCCTTCCTTCTACTCACTTTGTGCTTTGTTTGTTCTTTTTCTAGTTCTTTTAGGTTTAAGATTAGATTGTTTATTTAAGATTTTTCTTGTTTCTTAAGGTAGGCTTGTATTGCTATGAATCTCTCTCTTAGAACTGCTTGGCTATGTACCATAGATTTTGGGTCATTGTGTTTTCATAATTATTTGTCTAAAGGTAACTTTTGATTTCTTTCTTTGTTTAGTAGCATGTTACTTATCCTCCACGTGTTTGTGTGTTTTTCAATTTACTTCTTATAATTGATTTCTAGTTTCATACCATTGTGATTGAAGAAAATGCCTGATATGATTTCAATTTTATTAAATATACTGAGACTTGTTTTGTGGCCTAATATGTGGTCTATCCTGAAAATGTTCCATGTGTGCTTGAAATGAATGTATACTCTGCTGCTTTGGAGAGAATGTTCTAAAAACATCAATTAAATTCATCTGGTCTAATATGTCATTTAAGGCTGCTATTTTCCTGTTGATTATCTGTCTGGATGAGCAATCCATAGATGTCAATAGGGTGTTAAAGACTCCTGTTATTTCTGTATTGCTGTCAATCTCTCCCTTCATATTCGCCAATATTTGCTTTATATGATTAAGTGCTCCTAAGTTGGATATGTAAATGTTTGCAATGGTTGTATCCTCTGCTGGATCGATCCCTTTATCATTATGAAGTGTCCTTTTTTGTCTCTTGTTACAGCCTTTGTTATAAAGTCTTTTTTATCAGATATAATTATTGTTATCACAGCTTTTGTTTGTTTATTTCTCTTCACATGCAATATCTTTTTTATCACTTTACTTTCAGTCTGTGTGTGTCTTTAGATACAAAGTGGGTCTGTTGTAAGAAGCACTTGTACAGGTCTTGCTTTCTTATTCATTCAACCATTCTATGTCTTTTGATTGACACATTTAGTTCTTTTACATTTAGAGTAATTATAAAGAGGTTGTAATTATTGCCATTTTATTAATTCTTTTCTGTTTTTGTATTAGTTCTCTATTCCTTTCTCATTTTCTTACTCTTCTCTTGTGCATTGATACTTTCTATAGTATTATGTTTGTGTTCCTTTCTCTTTATTTCTTTTATATTTCTTATAGATTTTAGGTTTGTGGTTACCATGTCCTTCATATATACAAATCTTTGTATATTTTAAGTTGATGTTTGCTTAAGTTTGAACATATTTTTATATTACTACAAATTTTCCTCTCCCCCTTCATGTTTATGCTCTTGTCATTATTTCTTACTTTGTTTCTCTGTGTGTATTTGTGTGTATCTCTTAATTTATTGTTGTAATTAAACATGATCTTCTTACTTTTGTCTTTTAACCTATGTGGTCACTTTATAGTTGGCTGATCCACTGCTTTTACCAAGTGTTTATTTTTGTCAATAATAATTTTTGATTTCCTATATTTTTATTCATACTTTTGATCTTTCATTTTCTACTTAAAGATGTTCTTTTAATGTTTCTTGTAATACTGGTTTAGTGGTGATGAACTCCTTTAGCTTTATCTTGTCTGAGAAATTCTTTATCTCTCATTCAATTTTAAAAGATAGTCTTGCTGAGTAGAGAAATTTTGGTTGTAAGTATTCATCACTTGGAATATTTCGTGCTATTTCCTTCTGTCCTACAAGGTTTCTATTGAGAAATCAAGAGACAGTCTTATGGGGGCTTCCTTGTACATAACTATGACGTGTCTTGGTGTGGGTCCCTTTGAATTCATCTTGTTTGGGACTCTCTCTACTTCCTGGTCTTGTATGTCTATTTTCCTCACCAGGCTAGGGACGTTTGGGTCATTATTTCTTCAAATATGTTTTCAATCCCTTGCTCACCCTCTCTTCTACTTCTGGTATTCCTATGATGCAAATGTTGCTACCTTTGCTATTATCCCAGTGGTTATCCCAGAGGTCTCTTAATCTACACTTATTATTTTTATTCTTTTTTTATTCTTGGTGTTCCAATTGGGTGTTTTCTACTACCTTGTCTTCCAGGCTACTGATTTCATCCTCTGCTTTATCTAATCTTCTGTTGATTCTCTCAATGGATTCTTCATCTCATTTATTGTAGTCTTCAATTCTCACTGGTCCTTTATGTTTTCTATCTCCATTTTTATGTTCGCTCTCGTTTTTGAGGTTCTCACTGAATTCATCTATCCTTTCCTTAAGTTTATTGAGCAGTCTTATAACCAGTGTTTTGAACTCTATATCTGGTATATTACTTATCATCATTTCATTTAGTTCTTTTTCAGGTGTTTGTCCATTTCTTTATTTGGGTCATGTTTCTTTGTTTCCTCATTTTGCAACCTCCCTGTTTTTGTTTTTATGTAACAGGTAGTTGTGCTATGTCTCTCAGTCTTGGCAGGGTGGCCTTATATAATAGGTGTCCTTGGGGCCCATTTGTGCAGTCTCTTTGGTCACCTGAGCTGGATTCTCCAGAGGTGTCCCTTGTGTGAGTTGTGTGTGCTCTCTTGTTGTAGTTGAGCCTTGATTGCTGTTGGCACATCAGTGAGAGGGACTGATCTTCAGGCTGACTGGCTCTGATGGCTAGCTGTGAGTATAGTGGACAAGCTTTTGTATGTGAGTTGACTCTGTGGAGCGAGAGTCATTTTAGTGCCAGTCAAGTCTACCTTTCAGGTGTGTCAGTTTTGGACCCATTTATGCTCTGGTGTGGTCTGAAGCCAGCTGCCAGGTGTGTTGGAGGCTCTTGGGAGGTGTCTGATGCAGGTCAAGGTCAGCCACTACTTGTGCCCAACTTAGCACTGTCTGGTAGGAGCTATAAAGTGATCTGTGGTTGGTTTCCACTTGTACTTGGCTTAGAGGCTCTTGGGGTAAGCTATTTTGTGAACTCAGGCTGGCTGCCACTAGTGTCAAACTTGGGACTCTTTGGTAGACACCACAATGTGTGCTCAGGCCAGATGCCACCTTTGTCAAGTTTGTGGCTGCTTAGTTGAGGTTATGTTCCAAACCAAGACTGACTGCTCCTATTCCAGGCTTAGGGTCACCTGGTGGGAGTTACAATCCAAGTTCAGACCAGTCACCCTCTGTGCCAGGCTTGAAATAGCTTAGCAAAAGGTACAGGACCCACCAAGGCCAGCTACTGCTTGTTTGGGATTTGTGAACCTTTGAGAGATTTTAGTAAATTCTACAGCATTAGCTTAAGGAAGATACTTGTGTGGAGGAGCTACTGGAAGAGGTTCAGCTCAGTCTTGATTTGGGTGGTATGGGGTCTCAGCAAATCACCAGGGCAGGGCAAAGGTGTTAGCCATGTTAATGGAAGGTTCGTATTTGATGCCCACCTTGCTAGGCCAGCTGGGTATGGGGCGGACTCAACAAAAGAACAATGGTGCCTGCCAGCACTTGTATCCCCAGAGAGAACTATCCCACCCCTTGACCCCACTTCAGTCATTGCTCTGAAGCTAGTCAATTTAGTTCTTCCTATGTCTCCCTTATATTTTTTGAGCTATTGCCCATTGCTGGAGCCCAGAGAAAGTAATTTTGTGAAGAAGTGAGTTCATGTGTGAGCCTTTCAAGTGAATGCCTCAATCTCCAGCAGCCCTCCATCCCACTCAGACAATCTCCACTGTTTTTCACAGCCAGATGTTATAGGAACTCCTCTTCCTGGCACTGGAGGCCTGGACTAGGGAGCCTAAGTAGCGCTGGGACCCCTCACTCTTCAGGAGGGACCTCTGTATCTGAGATATCCCTCTGCATTCTTAATCTCCACATAGTGGTGTGAAACCTGGCCATTTCACATCTCTTCCTCTCCTACCAGTTTTAGGGTGACTTCTTCTTTATATCCTTAGTTATAGGATTTCTGTTCAGCTAGTCTTTAGTGGTTCTCAGTGATGGTTGTTCTATAATTTAATTGTAATTTTGATGTGGTCATTAGAGGTGGCAAGAACAGCATTTACCTACTCTGCCATCCTGACCAAAAAGTAGGAGCTGAGAATTATAGAATGAATTTTATATGTAGGATCTAGGAACTTACCAGTTGACTATTGTTATAAGTTGACTTATGTCCTCCAGATAGATATGTTGAAGTTCTATCTCCCAGTACCTGCAAATGTTACCTTGTGTGGGATTAGGGTCTTTGGAGATGCAATCAAGTTAAAATGAGGTTATTAGGGTGAGCCCTAATATTACTGGTGTTTGTATATGAAGAGCATAGAACACAGAGAGAAATGGGGGCAGAGACTGGAGTTAAGTGGCCACCAGCTGAGCAATGTATGAGGCTACCAGAATCAGAAGAGGCAAGGAAAGATCCTCTCCTAGGGCCTTCAAAGGGAGCATGGCCATATCAACACCTGATTTCAGACTTCGAGCCTCCAGAGCTGTGAGAAAATGCATTAGTCTTGTTTCAAGCCACCCAGTTGTGGTACTTTATGGAAGACCTAGGAAACTAATACATCTATTTTCTCCAAAAGTGCCCAGAGGAACTCCCTATCACCAAGGCAGTAAAGGATGCCCTAGTTGAGCAGGGTTACAGGGCACAGTACATTGAGAAATTCCATTGTGGACACCCTCAGCAAGTTGGGGCTGGTGGTGGAACTTGGCTCCCTGTTCCAAATAGGCACAAAAGATTCTGGAAGGGCAGATGCACTTTAACATCAGATGCAAAATGGGAAGCAATTTTTGACTCAACAATTAGGGTGCATTCACCTCAGGGGTAATTGGCAATAGCTAATCAACCATGGTGTGAGAAAGCAGGATAGCCAGCATGAGTGTTACTTAACTTGTATAATTTTTTTTTAATATCAAGAAATGATGAGCAGAAGGATATCAGACCCTCACTTGGTTTTCTGATAAGTCAGTTCACAAAGCTAGCATCCATTGATAGAAGGGAAGAGGGTCCTCTCAAGGAAGGATCATGGAAGGCCACCACAAGTTTATATTAATATTTACTATTCCACCAATCCTTTCCCAATGGCCCTCTAGCCATTTTCTAGAGTAACTGTGCATGGAAGGAAGGGCAATACTCACATCTTTAAGGACCATTGGATACAAGATCTGACCTACACTAACAAAAAGGAACCTAGCCTGAAACCATGGGCTTTCAGTTAGTACAGGGCTCTGAAGCATAGGTGGCAAAGGGAATTTGGTCCAATCTGTCTTACAATGAATCCATGGACCAACTCCATGGTAATTTCCCCAGTCCCTGAGTGTATAATTGGAATAGATATATGAAGTTGCTGGAAGAAGCCTCACATTTGGTTCCACAAGTGTAAATGATGAGCCGAGTGGGAGGCCTTAAAACTACCCTCCAGCTCAGTTCCAGCCAAGATAGTAAATCAGAAGAATTATTGCCTCATTCTTGGAGAAATTGCAGAGATTAGTACCACCATTAAAAACTTATAAGATGTTGGTTTGGTGTTCCCCATCATATCACCATTCAAGCACTATTCTGGTCCTGCCAAACCAAATTCATCATGGGGAAGTGGATAAGTATAAACTTAACCAGGTGGCAATCTTTATTGCAGCTTCCATGCCAGATGTGGTAATTTTACTAGAACAGGTCAAATAGCCCCTGGCATTCACACAAAACTATTAATCAAACAAATTCCTTTTCTTCCCCTTCCACAAGGATGATCTAAAGCAGTTCATTTTCATGTGATGGGGACACATTCGTTTTCTTTCCCCAGAGCTATGCTAATTCTCCTGTTCTCTGTTACAGTGTAGTCCAAAGGGACCCCAATCATCTTGAATTCTGCAGAACATCACACTGGTTCACTGTATTGATGATTTCATGCAGATCGTACCTGCTGAGCACATGGAAAATCCTGCATGCTCTAGTAAGACACTTGTGAACAATAAATGGGAGATAACCACACAAAAATCTTGAACTCCGCCACATTAATGATGTTTTAAGTGTCCAATGGCCTGGAGTATTCCAGGACATCTCCTGTAAGGTAAAGGACAAATTGTTGCATCACATACCTCTTGCCACTAAAAATGAGGCACAGAGCATAGTGAACCTCTTGGGATTTCTGAAGCAAGATATAGCATATTTGGGATTGCTCTAACTCAATTGCTCAGTGACTTGAAAATCTTTGAGTGTTTTGAGTGTGGCCCAAAAGAAAAGAGAGCTCTTCAGTGAGTTTCACCTCTGGTGCAAGTGCCCTGGCACTTGGATTGTATGTCTCAATGAACCAGAGGATGCTGCAAGTAAGTGTGGTGGTCAAAGATTCCATGTGGAGTCTTTAGCAAAGCCTCAGGAAGAGAGTTGCACACCACTCTGAATTCTGGAACACAGACATGCCTTTTGAGTTTTCTTTTGATGTGTCCCTAAGCCCCGATAGAAACTGAACCCATGCAACACCAAGTGACTGTGAGACCTGAGCTTCTCATCAGAAGCCAACTTCCTATCAGATATACTGAGTTATGGAGTCAAGCAGGCAGAGTCTATTATATGGTGGAAATGATGTATTCAGGAAAGGGCCCACATAGGACCAAAAGGCACAAATAAATCAAATGAATGGACAAACAAATTCGATATCATTTACCTCTATTACATCAAGCCCCACTTCAACTCATGTCTGTGGACTTTTGGGGCTTCCTTACTACTGACAAACAGAGGCGGAAAAAGCTGGGGTCTGAATAACAAATAGGCCAGCACATCATGTTAGTGATAGCAGAAAATGACCCTGAAGATCAGCATTGATGGAAAATTCTATCATTAAGCAGAGCTGTTAATAGTACATTTGGTTGTCCTCTTCTTATAGAGAAAGTGTGGCCTGAAGTGTGGATATACATGAATTTCTGGATGAGAGCAAGTGGCCTGGCTGATAAGCCAGAGGATTATAAAAAATAGCATTGAAAAATCAAGGACAAGGAAGCCTTGAGAAGAGGTATGTGGATGGCCCTATGGTGGTGGGCACAAATGCAGGTCTGTATGTGTCCCATTAATGCCACCAGAAGCATCTATGTCAGAGTTGGTTCTCATCAATCAGGTAGAAAAGATGATTCATTCCGAGCATGTCAGGCAGCCCCTGTCATCAGCCACCCTGGTTCAGGTGCAAAGTGAAAATGGTAGCAGGAATGAAAGCTATGTGTGAGCCAACAGCATGGCTCCCTCTCACTAAGACTGATTTTGCAACTGCCACAGCTGAATATGCAAACTGTTAGCAGTGGACTGACACTGAGCCCTTAACATGGTTCCATTCCTTAACATGACTGGTTAGCCACTTGGTGGTAGATTGATTGAATCGGACTCCTTCAACCCTGGAAGAAATAGCAATTCATCCTTACCAAAACTGATACTACTCTGGATATAGGTCTGCCTCCTCTGTTCACAGAGCTTCCACTAGGAACCATATCTGAGAGTGTACAAAATACCTAATATCCCATATGATATTGTTTCAATCCAAGGAACCCCAGTTACCCAAGGAAGTGTATCAATAGGCTCATGGTCATGGAATTCATGGTCTTATCATGTACCTCACCACCCTGAAGCAGCCATCCTAAGAGAATGAAGTATCCTATTAAGCTAAGGTACCAGTTTAGGGATAATACCCTGTGGCTTACTGTACCATTCTCTAGAATGCAGTGTGTGTGCTGAAATACTGTCCTATTTATGATGTTGTATCCCTAGTAGATAAAATGCGCAGAACTGGAAATCAAGGAGTAGAAGTAATTGATATTCTCACCATTATTCCTAGTGACTCACATGAGAAAATCAAGCCTCCTTTCCCTGTAAATTTAGGCTCATTCAGGTTAGAAGTCCTGGTTCGTGGAGATGAATGCTTTTGTCAGAGGAAAAAGTAAGGGTACCACTGAATTTCAAGTTGCAATGATGACCTAAAACATTCTGGGCTCTTCATGCCAGTAGACCAGCAAATAAGAAAATAGTCATTATTTTGACAGGGTTATTAACCCTGACACTAACTATGAAGAGCTAGAGTTTTGATACACAATGAGAACAGGGAGAAGTGTGTCTAGAACTCAGAAGATTTATTGGAGCATCTCTTGGTGCTCCTATGATAACCACAACTCAACAAGGGGAAGGCCATTAGGAGCCCAGACTCCTCAAGGAGCAAAAGGCCAGGTCCCACAAGGCAAGAAACTCATACCTGCAAAGTAAAGCTAGGATGTAGGATGGAGAAAGAAGATGGTGAATATAATTATAGCCTCAGGACCAGACACACAAGTGGGGACTGTAGCTTCTTTCTAATCTTCTTGCTTTAAGTCTCTTTAAAATTATACCTGGCCATCATTTTGAAAGGAACTCTGTGACTGATTTTGTTTATATCTCCCTCTTTTAAAAAGAGGCAAAGTTCTCTGCTCACAAAAAGAGGCCTTATTCTGTATTTCAAGTGCAGATATGATGGAAAGTCAATGTGGTACAAGGCAAAGATGAGCTCTGAGGCACCACTTCAGATGCCCTTGGCCTGACCTACCTCTTTTCCTACTGTGGTGGTGAGCTCTGCATGGCCTACAAAAGATGTCATGCAGGTACTACTTGAGAGGGCCTTCTCTTTTATCCTTATTGCCTGCTGCATACCTCTTACCTCCAGGACTGTTGACCCCAAGACAATGGGATGCTGGGGGATATATTTTGGTGCTTGTAGATTACAATCCAGAAAGGAAAGTAAGTTGTACTCAGTGAGACCAGCCTTTAACAAATGGGATACCTTCCCTCTTTCTCTCCCCTGGACAGTTTATGCAGCTTCTTGGGAGTAGTTCCACAAGATTGAGCCTGTGCTCATGGCCAGTTTGATAAGACATTCTTGTACTGTCTCTCTGTCTTTTATCACCTCACTTTCCTTGCCCCTTACTTTTGCACTCCCTGATAGAATCATAGCACATAAGCCTTTGCTTCACATTCTTTATTTTTCTGGGAACCTAGGTATAAAAGGTGGGTGCCCATTGTCATTTACCATCTGAATCCTACATTCCTCATGTACAGCATGTTCCTGGTCACTCTGGCATCTGAATTTGGGGCCCTGAACCAGATGATCTCTTAGATACTCTGTTCAATCAATCTATGAGTTCATTTCTAAGAATAAAAGGTACAGATTTTTCCTCAAATTCATTGGCCAAATGCTTCTGATTCCGGGCAACTACCACCTGCCTTTGACCTCTAAAGGATGAAGCCTTAGAGTTTCAGTTTTTTCTTGAATTGCTTCTTTAGAGTGTCCCCGTTGGTGATTCTTAGACTTAATCTTCCCCAAATGGCAAGCTCCTTCATACCTAGAAATTATCTGAGAGAAAAAGCAACCAAAGGGAAGCAGATAAGAAAAAAGAGACTCAGAGAGGAATTAGGGAAAATATGATAGGTTAAAAGAGACTGTGCCATCAAGAAGTTGGATGAGCTCTAGGAAATATACTTTTAAAAGTAAAGTCAGTCACCTAGAGTGCTTCTGAAATCTTTGCATGTAATCTTGGGAATCAAGCCTCTGAAAAACAACCTATATGTTTAGAAGGCTTTCATAGAGAAAAGGTGTCAGGCCTCATACCACCAACACTAGCAGCAATTATCAGCTTTAGGTCTAAGTCAAACATTTGATGAGCACATGTTTTAACCTCACTATCATTCAGTTACTAACAATATCTTAGGAATGGGGAGTAGAGAGCAGAGACAGATTTGGACATGCTTCCTGCCAGATTTTAGCTTTCATTTTACTTCTAGGCAACAAAAACAAGACTAGGCGACATTAACTAGTCACCAAGAATGGTGGGATGGACGACATTGGTCAGGAATAATTTCCCTGAGAAGGGCTGGGCAATAAACAGCCATAACCTTCATCTAAAATAGATTTATTAATTATCTATGATGTGTAAGACAGTGTTTTAGGGTCTGTACTGGGTGGTGGGATGTGGAGGGGTGTGATGGGGAGAAAAATAAACATATCAACTTACTCCTGAAGGCCTTCTAAGCAGAGGCATTCGGAATTCACTATAAATGGGGTTTAAACAGAAAATGAGTGATGAACATTGATAAATCTAGGAGCACAAAGGATGTAAGGGGTCAGTGCCAACTGAAAGAGAAAGCGTTCACACCAAGATTTGAAAGAGAAGTTTCTTTTCAATCGATAAAAATGGGTGGCAGAGGAACAAGGGCAGGGGCAGTACAGACAAAGACTGGAATATACAGCATGGGTTTGGAGACTAATAGGCAGCCCTTTCAATCCTTCACCACACCATCATGTCTTCTTAGGGTCAGGAGCTCTACCAGTGTTGAGGACTGGTGTTGGTTAGGATTACGTTCAGAGGTGAATCACAGAAAAGTAACCAGAGAGAGTTAGCCTAATGTTTGTTTCCACATCACCAGAATCCAGAATCTAGGCCCAAAGGCCCCATGATGTCAGTGATGTTCTAGCTTCCTTCTGTCCCTCCCCTTATCTCCCTTTAACATGTGGCTTATTATTCATGGTCAAAATGGTTGTTTCATCTCTGGATTCATATCAAGGGAAAGGAAATGAAAGTCTCCATTATTATCTTAAGAGATAAAGCTTTCCCAGAACCCCACTGGCCAGGACTGGTCATGTGGCCACCCTGGACCAAAGGAAGCTGAAGAGACAGATGGGCACATTGCCACCTCAAGCAAGTCTGGGGTTATGTTACAGGAAAGAATGGGAAATGGATGATGAGGAGGCAATATGCAGTCTTTCCTGCAAAGCTGCAGTGATTGGACAGCATCTGCCCTCAAGAAGGTCACAGTCTAGTGGGTAGACATGCCAGCTGGTGATTTCTATGGCAGAATTAAGCACAAGGTGCTGTTTGAGCATTAAGAGGAATATCTACCCTCACGTAGGGAGAGGATGGCAGGAACAGCATCCCAGAGGTTCCTGGGATCTGAAGAAGTGAGAGTTAGCCAAACAAAGTAGGAAGGATAGTGGCTGGGGTCCTTGGGTGGGAGACAATAATGTGCAAAGGCCTGGGGTGAGTGGCAGTGTGGCATGTTTTCAAAGTCAGAGGACCACAAGAAGACAAGGCAGTGTCAGACTGAGAGTTAAGGATAGAAAATAAAGGGAGTGGAGTAGAGCCTAAGAGAGCAGCATTCAGGCTTTGAGACTTTATCTTTCAGGCAGAGGAGAATCGCTAAAAGGTTTAGTAGGGCATGACATGTCAATAACATGCTTTAGAGTTCAAAGGAGATATAAATTGGAGTTGCCATCATTTCATTTAAAGACAATTTAAAGCCATGTTTCTGTATGAGATTGCCAAGGGACTGTGTGTGGAGAAAAATAAAAGACGTACACAGGCTGAGTCCTGGGTGCCTCCAATGTCAAGAGGTTGGTGAGATGAAGGGGAGCCAGCAAAGGAGACAGGAGAGCCAGACGTGAAGGAGGAAAACCAAGAGCATGTGGGATCCTGGGCTCTTGAGACAGTATTTCAATAAGAAGAGAGGAATCTGTACTGCCAAATGCTGCTGATGAGTCAAGTAAGATGGGAACTGAGATGCCACCATTGAATTAGCACTATGGAAGGCAAGAATGACCTTGACAAGAACACATGGGGTAGAGTTGATTGGTGGGACTTTGCCTCTAGGCAGTTGAAATGAGACTGGAGGAAAGGAACTGGAAAGAGTGAGGATGAATAACTCTTTCAAGGAGTGTTGCTGTAAACTGGAGCAGAAAGTGAGGTACAGCATATTTTTCTTTTCTTTTCTTTTCTTTTCTTTTCTTTTCTTTTCTTTTCTTAACATAGGAGAAATGAGAGCAGATTTGCATGCTGATAGCAGTGAGCCAGGAGATGCAAGACAGAGAAGGAAGAGTGCTCAAATGATATCCTTGAGTAGGTAAGGGTGGTGGGATCTGGTGCACAAGTTGGGTTGGGCTGACCTTGATCAGGAGCATGGAGAGTCCATCCTAGCACAGAAGTAAGGAAGAGAATTTGGAAACAAGTGTGGTGGGAGGGCAGTTGTAAGGATGGGCGTCTGTGGAGGTTCTCTTCAATTCTTTCCATTTATTCATGGAATAGATAATAAGGTTATCAGTGGAGATGAAGATGCAAGAGAAGTGTTCGATGTTTAAGGAGACAGTGAAGGTATAAAATGCTCATCTAGGGGAATGGGAGAATGAATAAACCAGAGAAACGATGTGTGATGCCAGCCAGCAACCAATACCCATTTGAGTTTTGGGATCATAAAGTGAGACCATCAGCATATTCTGTATGTCTTTCTCCAGCCATGCTCTGCTCACAAGGTGCAGGCACTAAGTAGTGGGAAAGTCAGAGGTTTTGCTAAGTGACCAGAAGTGAGAAAGGGGTGGAGGAGGTGAGAGCATTTGCAATAAATGATTATGATTGATCAGAAAACTCAAGCTGGGTTAGGGGATACACTGGGATATAAGAACAGGAGGTGAAGAGATAGGAGCAAAAAATTATAAGTTCCAGTGGGACCAGAAGGTGAAACCTAAGGGCATGGACTGAAGAGACTGATTCTGGTGCTAGAGTGTAGACATCTTAAGGTGAGATTGTGGAGAGATGGGAATTGCTGATAATGGCAGGCCAGGTCACAACCATGGGGACTTGCCAGGGGCAAAGGGGTGGCAGAGAGTAATTGAAAATCAGCTGATCATATGAGAGGAAATCAAAATGCTGAAGGGCCAGGCTGCTAGAAGAATCCCCACTAAGTACACTGAGAATCACCATAATTGAGGAACTAAAATGTTTTAGAAAGGAAAGGTGGACCAGTGATTTGTAAATGATGACAGCAAGGAGGGGTAGTAGGTGGTTGAGTCTTTGACTCCAGATTCAATCTCAGTGTTTTTCAAGAGGAAGGATGTACATTTGCAGAAAGCTGAGTAATGAGGCAGCAGAAGGACCCTACTCCACTTCCAGCTCCCAGAACAATGGAGAGAAACAGTCTCACCCCCAGGAGGGTGCAGGGAATGGGGGAGGTATCGGGGGTTCAGTCAGCGCAAGAGGCTGAAGGGAGTGCTCAGAGAAGAGGCAGAGGAAGGTAGGTGAGTAGAGGGATGGAGGGAAGCCTGATGACTGAGGCAGAGGCATGTATCATGCCTGGCACACAAGTATTCCAGGAAAAGTATGGCTTAGGCCCTCCGGCTGCCCCTTTTCTCCAGCCCCCTTTCAAACCTGCTCAAAGTGGCTCCATAGTTAAGTGCTGCCCACAGTCCTATGTCTGAGGAATCTTGAAGATAATCATCTTGGAGATGTCGAGGTGTTCAAACTGCAGCAGAACCAAAGTGTTCTAATACTGCAGTAACACAGCTCTAGGAATGAGCCATTCATTCACAAAGCCACTAAGGCTGCTTGTCTTGCAATACATTTTCTCTTCTACAAGGGACATCAAGAGCCTACATGATAAAAATTAAAGAAGAAAAGCTTTAAGGTGGGAGCAGAGGTATTAAAAGAAAAACAATCAGCATCAGACCTTATTTTTAGGTCTCTTGAAATAGAAAATATGTGCTCTGACTATTAAAATCCATGAAGCCAAAGTTGTCCTCAGGGAGAGGCTGGGGTCCTGGTTGCAGAAGCCTGTCATTCATCACTTTTGATTTACTGCAGAGCAGACAAGAGGCACTCACATAATACATAGCTTGTATATTCTTCTATCAATTTCTAAGACTTTGCTTCCTAAACTTTCCATCCATCAGATGGATGCTCTGCCCCATAAATGAGATAGGGGATGAGCTACCCCATCTTGCAAACAGTGGTAAGTTTTATGAGCTTGGGTTATTAGAAGCAGGAGCTTGATTCATGCTCACTTCTGCCAACAGGTGAGGTCACCTTGCCATGAAGTTGAAAAGAGGCAAAGGGGAGAGTGTGGCTGCTGGGAAGGCGTACAAGCACCCTTAAAGCTCAAACAAACAGGGCCAAGGAAGAGCAAGGTAGTATTGTTAGAGAGGAGGTGTATACTAAGTGGTTGTCATTCTCCATAGAGGCTATCCTAGATACTGCTACTATAAACACTTTGGAGGTGAATAACAAGCATGAAAGCTACCCATATTCACCATAGCTTCTACCCCACAACAGAAAAGTTTGGATGGTGCCACTGCTGCCAGCCTGTGGACCCCTAGAAAACAGAACAGCTTCCTACTGGCTGTTGAAAGGGGTTATCATGCCCCACCAGAAGACACATCATTCTGTGCATATAAGGAAACTCAGATACCCACGTACCACCTTAATTCCTTGTTTCCTGCCAATATTCTCAGAATGGAAAAGGCAAGCATCTGTGATGTTCCATCCACCCCCAGGTCTCCCCCACCCCATTTACAAAAAAGATTTTCAACTTTTACAAAGCAGATCTCAATACCTGGGGGGATGGAAAAAAAAACAGAAAAGCTCTTTACCGTATCCTCTTTAAGACTGGAACATAAAGTGGAGGAGACAGGGCTGAGGGCTGTTATAGACTTGGGGGAACAGAGACAGATACAGAAAGCCTACACTCTGTTGATAAGGGTGCTCTGACTTTGTGGGGGTTACTGGGGAACCTTTGGCTGAGCTGAGAATCTCAACCCACTCAAAGTATTCCATAGCTGAAGAGAAGATAGAACATCAGGAGATGAGCAAGGAAGCAGAGTGTCAGAAGCCTTAGGCCTGTTCTGCTCTGTGGACTTTGACCAACCTCCCCATCTCTATGTGCCTCAGTTTCCCTCAGAGAAGTAGGATATCAGGAGGTGTTCAAACAGTCTCAGAAGTGACAATACTACATGTAAAGGAATTATTGATGTGACTGATGGCTTCAATGAGGCCTTGGGGTCTCTGCAATTTAGAGGATGGATCGATAGTAATAGCAACTATAAGTAGGAAAAAACTCAAGAGAGAGTATATAAAAGAACCCATGGCAAGAGGGCCAGATAGTGCAGAAGCAGAGAGCCTTCCTGTGCTCTCCACATCAGCTCACACACCAGCTTTGTTCTGGGGAATGGCCACCCTGCTGGTTGGTCAGCCTGTCTATCCAAGGACCAATGCTGCTCCAGATGGCATTCCAACAGGAACCTGGCTGTGCTTGGAGCAAGGATGGGAAATGTGTAAATAGGATAAGCTAAAGAAGCTCCTCAGAGGTAGTACATGGTGCCAACAAACACCAGATGTGGTCAAATGAAATATCATCCACAAACCCTCTAGTCATTCATTCATCCAGCATGTGGGAAAGCTCAGGACAGTTTGGGGAGATACTGGTACAACATGGAATGATTCAGCCATGGCAGCTTCCAGTAAAGAGTGGATATGCTGGAAAGAGCATGGAATGTAAATCCTGGTTCTGGAAAATCCTACCTAGTGGTGAGCTAGTCACATGACCTTGCCAAGCTTTGTCTGCAAAATGGAGACAATTATAGATATTATGACTTGTTGCTCCAAGATATGAGAGAAGATTGGGGAAGCTTTCTGAAAGATATTCAGAACTTTTATTAGATGGTTACTCATGGCAGTATCCAAGAATGCCTCACTCTAGTTACCACAGAACCAGCATTCCTATTTTCATCCTTAGTGAGACAGAGATGCATCTAGAGGCTGGGCCCTCAGAGAGATGGGATTGCCCATTGTGTCCCTATTCCCCGCTCTGACTTCTGCACAGTGACTGTAACATTTTTAATATTTATTGGGTTTTTGCTTCTAATTTTCCTGCTGAGTTGTAAGCCCATATGTCATCGGTGGTCGGCACAGTCCTGACACACAGCAGTGCTCAGTGAATGATTGAACCCCATGGGTAAAGCTGTGCCTCTTTAGGTACTAACTAACTGCTCAGGTCTGATTTGCCTCTCAAAGGATTTTCCTCCAGGACCAGGGAGCTGAAGTAACGGATTGGCACAAGTTGCCTCAGATGAGATGAGAAAAAGCTTCTTAAAGGGGTCAAAAAGCCTAGCAAGAAATTAGTCCAATAGGGCTGAAGCCAAATTCAATGTGCTTGAAGAATGTTTTTGGAAGAGCCAGCCCAGGGTAGAGTCTCAACCATAAACTATCAAATTCCAGTCCATAAGCCTAACTCTCGGCAGTTAAAAAGAATCAGTAGTCCTAAAGGCCTTATTGATAAGCTTCCCCTCTAAGTACAAATATTCCAGAAATCAAGAGAGGGCCATGTCTCTTATAAGTAGATTTGGCAAAGGACCTGGGTCATGGCAGAATCCACACTTTGTTATACCATGAAAAGAAGTTTTTTCACACATAATAATTCGGTGTTTTCTGGAGTATGACAAGGCTCTATACAAAAACATTCACACAAACACTCCCATGTGAAAAAACACAAATATACACAGATACCTGAATATATGTGTACTTACATAGAAATGCATAGGCAAACACATGGCATATTTGGGTAGTAATTTACACAATGAAACTCCTGGGCCCTTGGGCCAACAAGGAATTTCAATCCCTGTAATAGATTACTGTCCCTGACCTGACCAGATGTCTGGACTCTCATAATGACTTAAACTCATTGAATTATGTTTGAAAAGGTCTTAGAAATCAGCTATTTCAACCTCTAACCCAGTGTATAAAATCCTCTCTGACATTCCTGATGCATTGATGCACAGTCTCTGCATAACCCCAAAAAGATGAAGAACCTGTTACCCTACTTGGAACCCTATCTGATTATTATTACTAATAAGAAGAAGTATAATTTATTGAGGGCTGACTCTGTGCCTCATGCTAAGCACTTTAGATAGACTATCTTAGAACATCCAATAAGACAGGCATTCTTTTCTTCATTTAATGGAAGCTTATACTGAGTCTCAAAAAAACTGACTGGTCCATGATAATGTATCTGGTATGTGGCAGAACTGTGATTTGAATATTGGGCTGTTTGACTCCACAGCCCTTGCTCTGTTAAGTCATATTAACTTGCTTAAGTTATAAGTAGTTTAAGGAAATGTATATTAAAGTTGGAGTTTGAGACATGCACAAAACTTAGAAATACAGAGCCACAAATGAGGCACTTTGGGCAATGTCCAAATAATTCCGGAAGATTGAATCCGCTGCACTGGGGCTCCCTGTAAAGTCACAGACACCAAACATTTCTGAGTGCACACATGACTATCTTAAATGTACCACCAGGCTTGTTCTACCTGGCCACTGACTGTGAATCTCCTTGATGATATTATTTAGCCCTTATTACTCCAGTTTGCCCATAAGGATGAAAACTGTAGTCAAATAACTTTCTGAACTTTCTGAACAAGCAGTTTACATAGGCATTCCCTTTATATTAGGATATTTTTTCCTTGCAAGTTACAGAAACCCTAATAAGAATTTCACATAATAAGAATCCTAGAGATAGATGCAACTTCAGGGTTGATTAATTCAGTATCTCAGTTCAGTGGTCCATTCAAACCATCTTGTCTGCCATCTACAGCATTAGCTTAAGTCTGGTTCCCTTCATATTCAAAAGGTGGCTATCAGAGTAATTGGAGAAACATGCTTTTCTGTTTCCATCCAGATGGAGGAAGACCGAATTGTCTTTCTCCAAAGCTCCAAGCAAGTCTGTCTTCATATCTAATTGGCTCAAATCTCTTAGGCCTGCCTCAGACTGAAACAGTCATCTGGGGGTGGAATGGATGTTGGGAAATGTTCATTACATTTATGATCCTCTAGTCCAGGCAAGCTCTCAATTAATAAGATTATTTGGCGTGGCTCATGTTTGGTGAACCCATCTTGAGTCCCAATGTTCACCATTTCTCTGAGCATCCATTTCATAATCAATGCTAGATCTTTACCAAAGATGACAGTTTCTGGGATCTTATTTTTATTTTTCCCTCATTTTTGAAGTTAGAAAAACCATTTACCTCTTCTATTTCCCAGGATTCTTCAAAGAAGTGGTTGGCAAATATATAGAATGTACATTCTGAAAATGTGCAGAATACCTGTGAGGCTTGTTTTAGATCTCTAAATGGCTTCAGAACCCAGTGGTTAAGAGCATCATCATTCAGGAGTCATAGTGCTCATGTTCAAATCCAGGCTGTGCTACTTACTGTGTACCCTGAGTCATTCTGCCTCTCTAGGCTCAGTTTTCTTAACTTTAAAATAGAACAAACAATAGGATCTCCCATATGGAACTGTTATGAAGGTGAAAGAAAATTGTTTAGAACAGTGTTAGTGAGTGATATGCTAAATAAATATATGTTCTTAGTCCCCACCCTTACAGACCGATAATTCAAGCTAAATGTGGTAAGTCTGTGGATAGAAATATGATCTTGATAAGCATGCTCAGGTAGATTCTGATGTAGGTAGATTGACTACCCTGAGGTGACTGACTATGATGTGTCCATTATTCTGCATGAAGCTTTTTTTCTGAGCACTGGGAAAAACAAAAATCCCAAACAAATAACAGCAAGCATGCTCTTACTTCTGCCTCACATTATTTGGACTTCATTTCTCCTGGCTATAACCTTTTTACTTTCTCCAGATTTGGGAATGTTTTCCTTGATAGGAAACAAGCAAAATGGGAATGTTGTGTTACTTGAGCCCCTCTTAACATTATAATGTCCTCCATTAAGGATAACAAGCTCACCTGTTTGTTCTTCCTGCTTCAAAAATCTTTAATATACCCATTGTTCCTGGTATTCCCACCTCTCTGTGGACTGTGGCATCTGAATATGTCTTTCACCTTCAAGGAAGCTGACCTGGGCTTCCTTATATGGTAGCCACAGGGCAGCAAGAGCCAAGAATAGAAGTTGCAAGTTCTCTTAAGTCCTGGGCTTGGAGGTCAGACAGTCACTTATGACGTACTCTGTTGGTCAAAGCAAGTCACATGGCCATCCCAGATCAGGGGAGGGGTAAAGAGACCCCACCACTTGATGAGAGGAAATGAAAAGGAAGTGTGGCCATTTTTTACCTATAACACTTACTTTTATTAAACCTATTTTGAGGGCCTGCACTGAGAAGACAAGGAAGAAGATTATTCTGATCCAGAAAGGACCCACGATCTGGTAGAAGAAATAGAAAGCTAAAGAGTGCATTGCAAAACAACATGATAAACATAATAATGTTTGCCAGTTCTTGTACATTTGCCATATGTCCGGCACCATGCTTACTGACGTATTTGCTTCCTCTCACTGAGCCTTGACTATAACCCTCTGTGGGGAAGTATACTAATAATTATATTTATTTTTCTGTGGAAAAATCAAGGCATAGAGAAGTTAGATATCAAGAGTGTGAAGCAGGATATGAACTCAGTTGATGCCGGGCTCTGGAATTCAGTTGATGCCAGGTTCTGTGACTCTTCTTCAGGGTCAACTGTCAACATGGTGAATATCTTGTCTGTGGCTCTAGCCACAGAAGGAGCTCCATCAATAAGCAAGTAGATAGGAAAGTAGGAGAGAGACAAGGATTGAAGCAATTTTATTTTCATAGCAAACAAACAAGATCCACTGCCCTTCACTGCTCATCTCCCAGCAAAAAAAGTTTGAGAACAAAGAAGTCACATCTTTCCCAACTGTCTCAGAGACACATGATCAGGGGAAGAAACTGTTCCCAAAGCCACACAGGAAACCATATCTTTCTAACTCACCGATGATGTCAACTCACATCCAGAAAGGTCCTGTGTTTCTCCCACTCATCCTGCATTAACCAATTACTAAGACAGCTCAAAACAGCACCTGTCTCTCATCTTGGTCTGCTTCAGGAGTATTGATTATGATCCTTTTTGAGAAGGAATGAATCTGTAGGAAATTGGTACAGTGATAGAATGATTATTGGGCTCTTACTCCAGCATCCAGCTCTGACTCTAACCTGCCTGGAACAGGCTTGTATGCAATTTGCATGTTTCCTGCAAGACATTTGTGGTAGACTTGTACCCAGCTACAGTCTGAGTCTTAAGGTGGCCATGAGGGACAGCAAGGGACCCAACTCCCTGTGGCAGTGGGGATCAGAAACACTATCGGAAATTCAGAAGCAGCTGCTTTGAGAAGTTGGCCAAGGCATAGGAGTTATTTGGAGACTGTTCAATGGCCTGGCTTCAATCCAAGCCCAGTTTTTACATACCTCAGTGCCCTCCCCCCACCCCAAATATCCAAAAGGACTCCTGTTCCCATCAGTCATTCCTAAAAACATTTTTCTTTTAAGCAAGGCAACCCTTGGTTGACCTCACAGATTGCAAGGACCTTGTCAGCTTACAATCCCTTATTTTTTAATTTTTTATGCCTATAGCACCTGGTCTTCCTAGGTGCTCTCCCATCCAAGTACTAACCAGACCTGACCCTGCTTAGCTTCTGAGATCAGACAGGATTGGGGTTGTTCAGGGTAGTATGGCTGCAGAATAAAAACATTTTAAAATCTGCAAAAAACATGTAAAAATATGCTTATTATAAATAATAATAAAACAAAAAAATAAGTTTCCATCAATAGGATTATGGTTAAATTATGATATCACTTTTCAACACAACAATTGAATGAAGTGGACCTCTCCATACTGGCATGGAAAACATACCAAAGAATGCTGTCAAATGAAAAAGGCAAGATGTATATCTATCTGTCTGTCTATCTATCTATCTATCTATCTATCTATCTATCCATCTATCTATCATCTATCACCTATAATCTTTCTACCATTCATCTATCTATTATCTACCTACCTACCTATCCATATAGCTAAACACTAAACTGACAGTAGTGATTTCCTTCAAGGAGGGGAGAGGAACGTGTGGAGAGAGATAATGAGAACTTCTGTTATATTTGTGTTCTTTGAATTGTTATAAAAATATATTCATGTGTTACTTATAAAATTAAAAATCAAATATATTCCCAAGCAAAGCAAAGCTGCAGAGAATTCACTAACAAAATATAAGCCAGTTCATTCCTAAATCTAGACTTGATTTATTTGGGTTTTTCCTTTGCCTGGGCATCAGCCCTGCTCTTACTTGGCCTGTGTTGGCTCTTTGTCCCTCCCTCAGTACCCCACTTTTCCCTTCACAGCTGAAGGCTCTTGATTTCACCTGCAGGCCAAGTTTCACCCCACCAGCCTCACACCAGGCTCTGGAAGCCAGCAGGGAGAGTACAAGTATCTCGGGCCCCAAAGTTTTGTCTTGGAACCTTAGTCCCACAGCCAGTATTTCTGGTCCACTCTCTATTTTAGACCCTTAGTCTCTCTACCTGGATCTCTACCATATATCTCTCCTAAATTCCTTTCCCACAGCTTTTACTGCACAGTCTAGTCTCTGCTCTTAGAGCTATAACCCCGACTGATCCCACGGTACACCAGTCCTTCCCAGCATCAGTGGAAAAGGAATGTGAGTTCTTCTGTCCAGCAGGCCAGGGTTAGTCTACAGAACCACAATACTTGTCTCCTTACCTTGGAACCTGTAGCCTAAATGAACTTTTCAAGGACCTGCATGGGCTGGGGGCCCTAAACTGACAGGTGGCTTGGTTGTTGGTTTTAGTGTCCTGTGAGAGATGTCCTGGGAGCTAAGCCAGTGAACAGCCAGGGTGGGGGAGCAAGAGTTGCATGGGCCCCTCACTGGGCATTACCACCCCCAATCTGTCTGCTCGGAGCACTCTGACCATCTGTTTCATTTTGTTTTGGCTAAATCTATAGCATAAGGGACTTTGGGAGGATGTCAGGAGTGAGGCAGCCAGCATTGTTGTACATGACTAGAGGGATCCATGTAAATTCCTTCTCTGGAAAGCTCTAGAAGGAGGATAGCCAACTAGCTAGTCCCTACAACTAGTTTTTCAGACTGTTTTATCTGCAGTTGAGCTTGGAGGCAGGAGAATGGACTAATGGCCCCTGACAATAAACCCATGCCAGGACCTAATGAGACACTAAATCAAAGAAATGTGGTTGTAACAAGCATACCAGTCCCTAGAGCTTACCCTTCCTCACCTAACCAGGAACACCCAACTTATAGGAATGCGAACCTGAGGCAGACATGCCACACCTCTCAAGCTCCTATAATATCTGTCTGTTCTTCCATGGAGTTGGTTGAGCCTACCATGCTAATGATTCCTTTCAATGTCAGTAGAGATGGCCTCCCACAACAAATTATGATGGGTTTTATTTTCTGCTATTATCAAGGTAGAGTGTGCCTAGAATTCAAACAGAACCCTCTTCTGAAACTCAACAATGCCCATCTGTTCCTTGGCCTCTCCAAAACTTCTGGTTGTAACAATGAACTTATTCAAAGCTCCAAATAATCTATTAATAAATAACCACTCTTGAGATCACAAATTTCAATTAACAGAAACATGGTGGTGGGTGTTGGAGATCGGACAGATTTTCACATATCTTGCTCACTCAGGAGATGAGCGTATGAAACCACAGCAGCCCAGAACACTTCTGAGGGAACCAGGACTCATTCAATAAGGAAGGGCTCAAACACATCAAAGCCCAAGAGGAATGACAACAAAGCTACTCTGAGAGCCGGAATATTTCTTGGGTTAGTAGCAACTGACAACATCTTTTGCATAAGTACTGTTAGGTGGGTGTCTGGTCGAAGCTGCTATGTAGGTGGTGGAAAAAACAGTCAAATTGACATGAGTTAAGAACGAAGGGTTATTTTGAATTCTTTCTTTCCTTTTTAATTTGGCTTCTTCCTTTTTCTTAGGGAGAAAAAGTTGTTTTTCCATGGATAAGCCAAAAAAGTGAAAAGAGAAGAGCTGGTTGTAAAGGACAAATGTAGGAATGCACCTCATTTCATTCCCACACTGGCCAGTTCCCTGAAACCTTGCCTGGAGGCAAGGGCATGGAGAGGATGACCTTCTAGTATCCTTTCCTGGGGCTGGAGGAATCCTGTCTGGAAGATTCTAAGAGGCAAGAATGGTGCCTATGAGGCTTGAGGAGAGATCTGTAGTCATGGTAACCATGCATTTCAGAGTTCCCCCATGTAAGTAGGTGGTCCCAGTCTATGAGAATCAAAATCTGTGGTTCAGAGAGACATTTAAATCCAGGCACCAAATGTCCCTAGGGAAACCAACATAGTAAGTCATATTCTTGGTGTAAGGGTGGTTCAAATACCCCGCAACCCTCCTTTGGGAAAGGAAGGATCAGCAAGAAGGAACTACTTAGAAATCCAAGTACATATATCAAGATCAAAGAGCCATAAGGCTACCCTTGAGAGAAAGGAAACACACCCAGTCAGAGTGAACCTAACAAACATTTCCAGAGATCAAGGATGGAGAAAGTCATGCTAGTCGAGAAAATAAATCTAATTAACAACCAAACAAGTGTAAGCCGGGTTTGGCTGTCTTGGAGGGCAGGACAACTTTATAAAATATTTTTAGAATTACTAAAAATTAGGTCCCTTTATATGTAGGTCACAGACACATTGGCTAGTCATCATTCCCCACTATTCCATCCCAGGCTCCCAGATACCTACCCTGTCCACCTCCTCCTCTCACCAGGCTGAAAGTAAACACACACAATGCTCTAACATGCCAAGCCTGTGTATATACTTGACCTTCTGCAGCCTGGACCAGTAATTGCTTGGAGCCTGGGTAGCTGCCTTATTGCCAGAGCTTAGGTGCCCAACAGAAATGCCACCATCTCCTTTGGCTTGGAGCAAAGCACTGTAACACAGCAGAATGTAGAGAAAGCAGATTTTAACTCAGACAATGTTTAAGATGCCCAGTTTAAGAGACAAGCTAATGTTTGCATAAATGCCCTCCCACTGAACCTCCTCCCTGTCCATCTGTCCCTTGGCTCTCACACAGCTAGGTCTGCTTTTGTGGGTAAATAAAGGAGTCCTTGGAGTGGGAGGAAGCCCTCCTCTGCTCAGGCTGCTACTTTGGATCCCACAGTCTAGCCTTACCTCCCCCTTCCCCACTTGTGCTCCTGCTCCTCCACCCCTTTTCTCATTCCCTTTATCACCTTCCTCTTCTTTCCAAGTTCTGGCCCTGGCTTAGCACTCTATAATGACTTAATCTTGCCGACAGGGTGACAAGTGAATGAATCAAACTTAGAGGCTTTTTTCTCTACTCCAGATTCATTTTAAGATTTCTCCCAGTTGTGGCACTAAAACCCTAGATTCAATTTCCCTTTGACATAATAACTGAATTAGTCTCATATTGTCATACATAAATTACTAGCTAGTCAGGGTGCCACCAGAGGGAGAGAGAGCTAAAGAGAAAGCAAGGCATGAACATCCAAAGGGGTGTGACTGTGACATGCAGGGACAGGAACAACAGTGGGAGACAGAAGGGTAACAGCTTATCATATCTGACAAATGAGGAGAATTCCAAGGCTGCAGCAAAGGTAGATTATTTTCCTTTCTCCCCATGCACATGGCCATTTAAATGTCATCATGAGGGGCCTTGCACCTTACAAAAGACACACAGATTTAAATATCTTCTCAATTAAGTATGCTCTGTTTGCACAAGCTGTTTTCAAACAGGGAAAATGTGGTTTTGTGGAACACTGCTGCAGCCTCCAGGCCTGGAGACGGAGCTTAACCAGGAAGAAGACCTGTATGATACCTGATTGGGGACACAGCTGCTCATCCTGGACCCAGGATACTCAGACCAGCTGATTCTGAGCACAGAGTGGCATCCTAGCTTTCCCCACTTATGTCCTGGTGCAGGAGTGTGGCCAGATCAGAGCCAGCTGGAAGGAGGCTTCTTCATCTGCCTACCAGCTCCCCTGGGGGCTCTTCCTAGACCTCCCCCTCCATTTCTCTCAGCAGATCTATTAGTTCTGGTCAATTCTCCTAAAATCTCTGGCTTCTGGTCTCACCTCTATATCCCATGTCTTTCTGAATTATTACCACAGCCTCTTGATCAGTTTTTCTACCTCAGTCTTATTTGACAACTCATGCTCCACTCAGCCCTGAGAGTATATCTTTCCAAAGTGCAGTTCTGATGACAACGCTTCCCTAAATAAAAACTTTTAGATAGCTCGCTAAAGAGTAATGTCCAAACCCCTTAGCATGGCCTTTAATAATAGCATTATCTGGCCATCACCTAACACTCCAGGCATGTTCATGGCCCAGCCTCTCACACCTACCATTTCCCAAGCACACTCTGGAATTTTCCTGAGCTGCTCCTTCAGCCTGGAATGCCCTTCTCTTCCTTCATTTTCAACTTAAGCATTGTCTTTTATAAAGTCCTCCACAGCCTCTCAAAACCCAGTCAAATCTGTCAACTGATCTTGCCAGTCTCCACTGCCCCAAACTTTCTTCTAACATTGCACGTAAAATGTGTTACTGCTCTTAATGGTTTACTTATTCATCTCTCTTGCTAAATATCAAGTTCTCTGAAGGAAAGGATTAGATTTTATTCATTGTTACATTTCCCATACCTGGTATAGAGCAGGAATTTGAGATGTTTGGACAATAAACATCCAGGAAGGCACATGAAGCCAGCCCAGAGCATGCCAAGGACTCACATAGACCTGTATATTCACATGGGGGGGTTACTCAGTGTCTAAATCTATGCAGTTAAATTTAAATTTTGATTGCTTGTCTGCTATGAGCTCAGCATGGACTAGGACCTTTGTGATTTAGGACATTTTGGTTTCTCCAATGACCAAAACAGAACTTGGCCTGTGGTAGATGTTCAGTAAATGTGTAAGCAGTTATCTCCTGTGGATTCTGTTCTCAGGAGTTGATCACTTTGAGGATATGAAGGAAACAATTATAGGAAAATAAAAAACCAGATGTAATCAAGTATCCCTCTGGACTGTGAACTAGTAGAGGCAAGTATCACTTCTGCATCTCCATCCAAGGCACATACTCCCCTAGTAGTGCATAGCACAGCCTCCGCTCAATAGATGTTGCGAGAGCTATGGAGATGCATGTGGAATTCATCTACAGTTTGTCCTTAGATGTAACCTGAGGTACAGGCAATGACCTGTCATTCTGCCTTCAACTTTTATTAATATCACCACCTTCTCTGTTTCAATCCTCATTCGATAACTACCTTTCTTTTATGTTTTTATTTAGTCTGTACTCCTGCAAAATCCCAGAGACTTAACTGACTTTAAAGCCAGTTTATTAAATGGCTAGTCTTGGTGAGAATATAATCAGGAAATCACATTTTTCTCCTCATTATTGCCATTCAAACCTGCTCTCTCAGACATCCCTCTTTATATCCATACCCTCACCACACCCAACAGGAGGCAGATCCTATAACTTTTATCTTTTGACAATATAACTGTATGTACTTAAAGTGTACAATGTGATGATTCGATATACATGTACATTGTAGAATGGTTACCAAAGTCAAGAAAATCCACACATCACCTCACATTGTGTGCATGTGTGTGATAAGAATGTTTAAGGTCTACTCCCAGAAACTTTCAAGTATACAACTCAATAGTGGAAAAGCAAATAATTCAATATTTTAAAAAATTGGCAAAGGACCTGACTAGACATTTTTCCAAAGAAGACATACAAATGGTCAATGGGTATATGAAAATGTGCTCAACATCATAATCATCAGGGAAACTCAAATCAAAACCACGATAAGATGTCACATCTGTTAGGGTGGCTGATATAAAAAAAAATGTTAAGAGATAACAAATATTGGTGAGGATGTAGGGAAAAAAGAACCCTTGTGCACTGTAGGTAGGGATGTAAAATGGTACAGCTGCTATGGAAAACAGCATGATGGTTCTTCAAAAATTAAAAGCCGAACTGTCATATTATTCTATAACTTTTCAACCACTCTTCAGTATTAACAGTCTCTACTTTCAGTGATTAAAAATTTAGTTTAGCCTAAACCAAAACTATGGTCTCTCATTCAATTGAAAGCTCCTCCCAATTCCCCCAACCCCAGCCTGTCCTAGCCCTGAGACCCTGAAATATGCAAGGGAAACAACTTGCTGCCTATTTTTCCTCCTGGCCTTCCTCTTCCTCCTCCTTCACTCTGTGCTGCCTCTAGCTCCTCTGGGATCAGGGCAGGAAGAAGATGACATTTTTACTTGGTTTAAGTTGTTGATGGTTCTCTTTAGCTATTGAATGACCTGGTAGATTTTCAAATGCAAACTTTCTTCTGGGGAGATTTTGTGGTTTTGGGGGGACATCCTCTGGAGAATCTATACCAGGAAGTTCTTTGACAAGGGCAATATCAAAGTCACAACTGGTCTCTCACAACTTCCCCTCATCTCCATCTCAAGGGTGCACCCACACAGCCTCCTTGATCTCTTCTTCTACTCAGTACTCATCTCAGCACATTTCAAGACAGCTCAAGCCAGGCCGGCCTCTAATGATCCACATGGCCCTCAGGAGATAACCTTGCATATCCAAACTCTGTCCATGAAGGCAGTTCCCAAGAACTTTTCTGAGCTCTACTCTAGTAAAATTAGAGAGAGATCTATGATTTTCTACAGCTTAAGCATCTAGCAACAGAAATGTGTGTCTACTTGCTTACAGACAACATCCAGTTTCAACATATAGTTTTCTTAAAGCTTCCTTAACTTGGGATAGACAGAGGAAGGGAAACTCATAGCACTTCCCCCAAAATATTCTCAGTCTCAGGCCTTCTCCTACCTGGATGGTAGTGGCTGATCAGGTGAGAGCTGTAGACCCAGTGTCTCTCTTTCTTGGTAAATCTACCACTATGTCGGCAATATATCTATTGGACAAGGTCCTGGCAGGAAACAGATGGGACACTTGAAGGGTAATGAAAGAGAGCAAAGAAGCTATTTGCAAATATAAGAACAGGGTTCTGGGAGTCACAAGGAATGGGAAACATCTTGAATCTAAAGGGCAAAGAGAGGGATATGTTTCTGGAACCTTGGGAGATCTAAAGTGTTGGTCCGTACTGCAGCCATTAATAGAAGGATTCAGTCATTCTTAAATCTGACCAAGCAGAGAAGGAACCAGGGAAATAAATACTCTGACTTCTCTCCTCCTGCCCTCAGGTCTCCTACAGGTGTCCCCCATTGACTGAATTCACCCTAAAGCCCAAGAGCAAGGGAAGCAGTCCATGCCATCTGCTGAGGTCAGCCTGGCAGGACCAGGGTGGAGAAGAATGGCACTAGAGGAGTATATTGAGGAATATTCAGTACATATCCCTCTCTTCACAATGTGCAGAAACTCATCACCCACTGTCCTCAGCTTGGATAATAGTGAAAGTCCATTTGTCAACAAATAACCCACAGCACTTTTGTCTTCCTCTGTTCCTCTCCACTACCCACAAAGGCAGCTGCATCCCTGATAGAGATTATAAAGCAGGAGTGAGAGGTGTGGGAGCAGAGATGGCAGCCTCTAGTCTTCTGCAAAGAGTGGCTTTGTTCTAAACAACACAAAGGCAGCCCATGTCCAGACAAGCCAAAAACCTCATAACAACAGTGCAAAGAAGACTTGGAGTGAGGTTATATTTGATGATCTGCCATTTTAGATTCTCTAGGCCACAGTCTTTCCCCAGACCCCTATCCTCCCATTATTAGCACACATGATTAAGAGCTGGCTGGATTTTGCTAGTGGAGGAGCCCTCTAAGAATCTGTGGCTAGGGGTGGAAAGAAAACAATTGGGAAAGTGGTACCCAAGTTGAAGACATCATTCCAATATGACTTTAGGGGCACAGGGATGAGACCCACAGTGTCCTCCCCCTCATCTGTATCTCTAAGGATTACTTCAGGTGGTATCTAGTTCAGGTGGCACAGCCTTGTGGGTGGGGCTATGGATCAGTGCCTGTACCCAGGCTTCTCAGGAGAGCTGGCTTCTCCTGAAATTTAGGACTGAATCTGTAAGATTCATTCATCAATGTCAGGGCTCTTGCAGACAGGAGGAGGCCTAACATTGCTCCAGCCAGAAGGAATAAACTCATCAATATATCAACTCCTTGTCACACAAACAATGTGGGTCATTACAATATCAACATCTCCTTTCCTCTCCCACAATAAAACAGGGTGGGGGCTGGGAGCTTGTGGGGACAGAAGATATAACAGGGAGGAGTAGATACTGGACAACTCAGTCACAGAGATGCCATAGCTGGGACAGCTCCCCAGGAAAGATACACATGGGCTGATTCAGAGCCTGCTGGGGTCCCCAGCCCTCCCAAGGAAGGCTGGAAATGGTTTTGTAAGTCAAGCCCATACCGTAGGCTGTGATATGGGACATCCAGGGCCACTGGGCACCTACCTAAGCTCAATGCTGGTTAAGAGCAGATTTTTCTATCAAATAGACCTCCATTCAAATCATGGCTCTGTTGTCCCCTTGCCTTGTGACCCTGGACAAACTGAGGCTCAGTTTTATGAACTATAAGATAGGAATGAGAAATCTCACAGGAAAATGATGAGAATTAAGTAAGCTAATATATGTCAACTGCCTGTCACAGTGTTAGGCACACAGTTTGCAATCAATAAATGGCAGCCATTATTGTCATTGTTAGCACATTCCCATTATGTTTGCTTAGCTAAATCCCACATGGTAGCAAGTCTTGGTCATTTACTTATCCAAAAACTATTTACTCAGCATTTCTCATATAGCACTGGAGAAAAAGAGGCTTCAAGGAGTTCAACATCCAGTGCTATAGATAGAGGAGTGGAACTAATAACTGTGATGTGGGGTGAAGACACAGGCTGAAATGGTCAAGGAGGCCTTCCTAGAATAGGAAGTACTCAAACTGAATTTTGCCAGACACATGGTGCTTAGTCAGGCAATCACAGTGGGGAAACTGTTCTAAGCAGAAGCAACGTCTAGCACTGACAAGAACCGCAAGAGAGAACAGGAGATTTTGGGTGATCACAGGTCAGTGACAGGATAAAGGGTGGGAGATGAGCCAGAGAATAAGTCAAGACCCTGAACAGAGGCATCTAGTCTGCATCCTGGGGGCAGAGTGATCCATCAAAGGATAACCAGCAGGACTATTTACACCATCAAATAGTCCTCCTGAACTTCATCAAGACTTTGATCAGGATCACCCCAGGGCTCCCAGACAACCCCTTTCTGCTAAAGACAACCAACTTGCCCAGCCACTGTGACTGATAGGAGGCAGCAGCTGAATCTACTATCCTGTTATATGTACAGGGAAGTACCAAGGCTCCATTTCCTCTGAATTACCAGCTGCTGCTCTTAAGTGACAGATCAACTGTGTGCTGTCACTGCTGCTGCAGGAACATGGGGAGTAGGAAGAGGTGGAATCACCTTTCATGCTCTTTGAAAACTGGATATCTTGAGCAGCTTAGAAGTTTAAGGCTGCTTCTGCAAGTGACAAGGGCTGCCTGCCAGAAAGGAAAGCAAAATACTTCAATCGAATGGGAGGAGTAGGCACAGAGATTTGGAACTAAAATTTTAATACAAGCCCTGGATGATCTCAAAAAAGTAACTTAACCTTTGTGAGCCTCAGTTTCCTTACTTGCATTATGGGTATGACTGCACTACTGGTTAAAATTAATTGTGATAATTAATGTCTATGTTTTTCAAACATGGAACTCTGACTCTGGGTTTTCATGGTGAAATGGTGGGAGGTATGTATTTTCCTACAGTGTACATTTTACCCAAAGATTTCAGGTAAAAGGATTATATTAAACAGGAAAAGATATATTCTGGAGAAGCATATACCACTTTAATGAATTATAAAGAAAAACATTAAAGCAATCTTTCACAAAGTTGTAAGCCCTAGACTTCTGGGTCCTGCTTTCTGCTTCTCTGTCATTGGAGGTGCATCAACTGAACCACCTAAGAGTAGGGGAATGCTCCCTTTCTGTGTCATGAGGCACAGAACAAATGTGGATATTAACCCATTGCCAGAAATGGACCATTCTAGTCTTTGCTTCTTTGGACCACACTTTTCCCATGAACTTAACTTCCAATTTTAACCACAACGATTTGGTCATCTATCTATCTTTGACATGACCATAGAAAAAATGTGGACATCAAAGAACACTTCCCTCAAGACAGTGGCAATACTGGAAGTAACTCAGAGAAGAGAACTGGAGGAAACTAAACACATGCTAGAGAAGGTAGGTAAGAGGATATGGGCAACTGCTTACATAGGGATAGACCTGAAGAACAATAGGGACCAGAAGATGTGGGATCAGAGGTCTCAGGAGCAGCATGCTGAGAATCCCACAGAGGAATCAAGACTCAGGGACAGCTGCAGGAAAGAGGAGCAAGAGCTGCAAGGAGGAAATGATGACCCATCACTAGATGTGAAAGTGACCTCTCTAAGGCCATGTCACTAATTTATGTCCACCACTTTATTACAAACCCAGTTTAACAGTCAGTCACTATGATCTATTGATCATATTATGCTAGTCTTATGAGAGGGCCAGCTCAGCCTAGCCTTATGACTATTCTCCCTCCTCAGGCTTAATACTGCTCATTTTAAGGAACACAGCAATCTGCTTGCTAAGAGCACATTAACCTGGAGACGCCCAGTTTTTCCAGTTGTGGCCTATGTGATTAAAGCTACAGTACAGACTGCAGGCAATTTGAATGAATAACAATGATGCAATACAACTGGTGATGGGGGGTGGGGGGAAGCCCACACCTCATTTAATTAGTTTATTTCTAATGAAGTGCGTAGGCCTGGTGCTAGTCATTGATTGGTTTTGATCAAGTAGCTGAGGATATTACCCTAAATTCTCTAAAGAATGGTAGAATGTATTCATGTCTGCTTCCAGTTTTAAGAAGAGGCTTTCCTAGAACTTGCCATTGCCCAAAGATGGGTCCACAAATCCTGGGGATACTTTGGAGCCACAGTGATAAGCTTTGACATTTCAGAATGTCCCCGCCATTGAACTTTCAAATGATAACTCAAAAACCTAAAAGCATGCTTTATGTTTGTTTAAATCTGTAAATCACTTCTGAAACTGTGACTATTTCTACCAAACAGCTCTGCAATTCTCTAAAACTTGAGATTCTACTGACCTGGAGCATTTCATAGATGGAAAATGAGCAGTCTCCAGTTGTTTTCTGTTCCACACTTATGGCCTGATTGAGTCTGAATGTTTACATGTCCAAGAATAAATCTGAATGTTGTCCCCCATCCCCCACACCCTCACAGCTTCATGTTCTCTGTGTTCACATTTCTTCAGGGGAAAAAAATCACAAATCACAAGGCATTTAACCCCATGGGCCTCTTGGTGCTGAGAAAGCATTTCATTGAATTGCTTCAACAAGTGTCCTATACCCACTAATGCAATAGGCACAGAATGAAGTACACAAACCATCCTTATAATGTCTCTGGCACATTATGTAATAAACCTGTCTCCCAAATTAAGCGGCGCAGATGAGGCCGTTTTGACTTGAATAACTGTTTAAAACTCCTTTCTCCCTCTTTCATTACAGGTACATCATCAGAGAAAGACCTCAGCTTTTCACATTTCAACAAAACTCACATGCTTTACTGGTAGGGGACAAGGCCCTATCTGATAGACCAAGCACAGGAGATCATTAAGCAAAACAAAATGTTTATTTTAAAAAATCAAATGGGCAGCTTAAGGTCAGGGTCAAGGGATAAATTGGCCAGAAGATTCTAAATTGTAGACATCTATAGAAAAGAATCCATAAAAAAGCCAACTTGAAAACTGAAAACATCTGAATGTAGGTTATACATTTCGGGGTAAGGGCACTACATACACTCCTTTAACCTTGTTCAATGTTTTTCAGGCCCGATATACAGGCATTTGCACAATCACTTCTTTCTAATGCTTGGCCCAGTCTCGACTAACATTCAGGGCCTCTGGGCACCAGGCACTCTGCTTAGAAGTTCCCTTTAATTCCTCCACAACCCTCTGATATAGGGATTATGACTCCTGTTTTATTGTTGAATCAAATCTCAGAAATGTTAGTGGGTTCAGGCTTCAATACCAGCATCCTTTTCCTAAACTTCAGCCACCTCCTACTACTACCAGCCAGGACTGTTTAGGTACATTCTTGGTGAGAATTTCCTCAGTTAGTATAGTTCCCAAACTTCAGTGTACTGAATAATTAAATATTTGAGGAACACAAAATACAAGCAGGTTTGGGTTCCTACCACCCAGGAGTCTGGTCCAATAGGACTGCATAAGAGGTCTGTGTATCTGCATCTTTCAAAATACCGTCAAGGCTAAATTGCAGGTGGTAGAAGGACCACACTTTGACCTCCTCAGTCCAGAGATGTCCCAATCTTACTCCTCCACCTCTAAGAGGACAGGTCTCACCTCCCCCTTAAACCCCGTTTTGGAAGCTCCTCCCAAGATTTTCTGATCCAATAGTTCTTGCAACTTCTCAGACCTAGCAAGATAGAAAAAAGAAAATAAAGAGCAAGCAGAATTCCTCTTCCTCAACATCCAATGTGGAGTAGGAGTGACCTTGGCAAGCCCTACCTGTGAAACAGCTGATTCCCATCCTCTCTGCTAATAGGAATGAAAGCAGCCTGGCTCAGTTCTCTCTAGCAAGCAGGGTTGTGGCCATAATCCTCTAAGAAGTAGGGTTTACAAGTCTGTCACTGGCATTTAAAATTAGCATACATATTAAGAGAGTGGGAGAGTGCTTCCAGGGTAAATGTCTATTTTTTCCTCCATGTGAAGCTAACTTAGCTCAAACGCAAAGTCAGCCAGCTCCATGGGGCCGTGGGGTGTTCAGCGCTTAACCCTGTAGGATGAACATGTTATATAAACATCCTTGGTGCATTTTCTCACAGTGGGTTCTCAGGAGAGAACTTAGAGCATTAGTGGACAGCTGCTGAGCTCTTTATGTCCAGGAATCCAGCCTCTTCCAGGTGTGCTCTCCTTGCTTCCATTATGCATATGCACTCACCTAGCCAGCCATCCCCCCATCCATTCATCAATTCAACCCACCACCCTTCCACATTTTGTTCCTCCAACCTGCCATGGTTTTCATGCTTTTATTCATCAAACATTTATTGAGCAACATTAGTGTACCAAACATTGGATATACACAGATGAATACCCCTCTGTTGTGAATGAGCTCACATTTCAGGAAATCTGTGTCAAAGGTAGAGGAAGACAATACACTATAGCTATGGTTGAGATTTTACTCCCATGCCAAACTACCAAATTTCTTCTCATCAGTCAAAACCCAACTTAAATATGCCCAACAGAACTCCTGCCCATTATCTCCCAGAGATTAGATATTTTTCCTATGCTCTTACGGGATATGGATGTTTTATATGGCTCTATTTCATTGCCGTGAGTATCTGTCTCCTCTTCTACCCTGTGAGGGCAGAGACTAGTCTTTCCTAAGCATATTTTCTGCACTGAGTCCAGTTAGTAATTCAGAGAAGGTTAGTGACTTTCCAACTTTTGTGAACCTAAGAACCACTAGGAAACTTGTTCAAAATACTGACTCCCCAGCTCCACCCTCATGTGGTTTGATTCAGTAGGTATGAGATTGGGGTCAGGAATGTTTTTAATGAGTTTCTCAGGTGATTCAGATGTAGATGACCTTCTTTTATTTAAAAAAAAAATTTATGGTGACATTAGTAAACACTATACTGGTGCCTCAGGAAAAGTTTTTGAATGAATGAGTGAATTAAGGTTCAACAAAAAGTCTGTGATTTTAATGAGGTATGTGGATTTTACTAATGCGAATTTCTAGGTTTTGATGTTGTGTATAGTTATATAAAATGTTACCGGTAGCTGGAAGAGACAGGGAGCAAGGTATGTGGAACCTTTCTGTACTGTTTTTGTAAATTTTGAATCCATAATTATTTGAAAGTGAAAAGTTTTTTAAAAGTCACCTGATTTTCCAAGGCTTCGAGAATGTGCTGTTGTAGTATGCTGCAGATGACCTAACTTCTTTACTTTTTAAAAAATTTATCCATTTATCTTAATTAGTTTCAAATATACAGTACACTGGTTAGACATTTATATAGCTTATAAAACAATCCCCCTAACTATTTTTTCTCTCCTCTGGTTTTCCACCTAGCCATCGTATTAATGCTGACTGCATTCTCTATGCTGTGCTCCCCATCCCCTATCAACTGCTAATTTCTACTTCTTAACCCTTTACCCCATTCTTCCAGATTCCCAACTCCTCTCCCTTCCGTCACTAGAATTGTCCTCTGTATTGGTGAGTCTGTTTTGATTAGTTTGTTCTTTTTGTTCCTTAGATACCGCATATATGTGAAATCATATGGTATTTATCTGTCTCTGACTTATTTCACTCAGCATAATAACCTCTAGGTATATCCACATCGTTACAAATGGTAGGATTTCATTTTTTTAATGGCTGAGTAATATTCCATTGTATATATGAACCGTAATGTTTTTATCCAATCATCTACTGATGGGCATTTAGGTTACTTTCATATCTTGGCTATTGTAAATTGTGCTGCCAGGAATATTGGGGTGCATAGATCTTTACAAATTATTGTTTTGGTTTTCTTTGGATAAATACCCAGAAGTGCAATTGCTGGGTCAAAAAGTATAACCATTTTTAATTTTTTGGGAAACCTCCAGACTGTTTTCCATAGCAGCTATACCAATTTGCAAGCCCACCAACAATGTATGAGGGTTCCTTTTTACCCATGTCCTCGCCAACACTTGTTCTTTTATTTATTAGTGATAGCCATTCTGACAGCTGATATTGATTTGCATTTCTCTGATAATTAGTAACCTTGAGCATCTTTTCATACATCTATAGACCATCTGTATTTCCTCTTTGGAGAAGTATCTGTTCAGGTCTTCTGCCCATTTTTTCATTGGATTGTTTGTTTTTTGCTGTTGTTGAGTTGTATGAGTTCTTTATATATTTTGGATATTAACCTTTTATCATATGTATCATGGGCAAATATCTTCTCCCAGTCGGTTGTCTTTTTGTTTTGTTGATGGTTTCCTTTGATGTGCAAAAACTTTTTAGTATGCCGTAGCCTCATTTGTTTATTTTTTCTTTTGTTTCCCTTGCCCAGGGAGATATATCCAAAAATAAATTATTATTTGTAATATCAGAGAGTTTACTGCCTATGTTTGTTCTAGAAGTTTTATGGTTTCGGGTCTTACATTTAAGTCTAATCCATTTTGAGTTTATTCTTGTATGCGGTGTAAGAAGGTGGTCCAATTTCTTTTCTTTTATCTTTTTTCTTTCTTTTTTTTTTTTTTGCATGTATCTGTCCAATTTCCCAGCACCAATTATTGAAGAGTCTGTCTTTACCCCGTGGTATATTCTTAACTCCTTTGTTATATATTAGTGAGCATATAGGCATGGATTTATTTCTGGGCTTTCTATTCTGTTCCATTGATCAATGTATCAATTTTGATGCCAATATCATGCTGTTTCGATTACCGTAGACTAGTAGCATAGTTTGATATCAGGTAGTGTGATACCTCCAACTTTGTTCTTCTTTCTCAAGATTGCCATGTCTATTTGGGGTCTTTTATGGTTCCAAATAAATTTTAGGATTATTTGTTCTAGCTCTCTGAAAAATCCCTTTGATGTTTTGATAGGGATTGATTGAATCTATAAATTGCTTTGGGTAGTATGGCTATTTGAATGATATTAATTCTTCCTACCCATGAGCACGGTATACGCTTCCATTTATTTGTATCTTCAATTTCTGTTTTCAATGATTAACAATTTTCTGAGAATACGTCTTCTACCTCATTGAGTAGTTTGATTCCCAGGTATTGTATAGTTTTGATGCAATTATGAATGAGATTGTTTTCTTAATTTTGCTTTCTGAAAGTTTATCACTGGTGTATAAAAATGCCACTGACTTCTGAATATTTATTTTATAACTTGCTACTTAACTGAATTCATTGATCAGTTCTAACAGTTTTTTGGTGGAATTTTTTAGGGTTTTCTATATATGATATAATGTCATCATCAAATAATAAGAGTTTTATTTTTCTTTCCAATTTGGATACATTTTATTTGTCTTTCTTATCTTATTGCTGTGGCTAAGACTTCCAATACAATGTTGAAGAGGAGTGGTGAAAGTGGGCCTCCTTGTCTTATTCCTAATCTTAAGGAAAATACTTTTAGCCTTTCCCCACTGAGTATGATGTTAGTTGTAGGTTTGTCATATATGGCCTTTATTATGTTGAAGTATGTTCCCTCTATTACCACTTTGCTGAGAGTTTTTATCGTAAGTGGATGCTGGATTTTTTCAAATGCTTTTTTTGCATCTATTGATATGATCATATGGTTTTTATCTTTCAATTTGTTAATGTGGTGTAACACATTAATTGATTAACAGATATTGTACCAAACTTACATCTCAGGAATAAATCCAGTTTGATCATGGTATGTGATATTTTTAATTTATTGCTGAATTCAGTCTGCTAATATTTTGTTGCTAACCTCCTTACTTTTAACACCACCCTCTAGACATCAACTATCCACCGATGCTGTCTGTTGAGTATATTTTTATACTTAATTATTATTTAATTAAGTCTATTATTAATAAGAAGTATTTCATTCTGTGCTTGAAATCTCATTATCTTTCAGAATAATATTATAATAAACATTTATTTTTTTAAGTAAGTTATGGTAAAACTATTTGGAGAAGTTGACTACAGCTTTTGAGATGATGGAGACACTGTTACAAAGCCAGAACACTTGCTGTCTTTTTAAATTTTTTTTAACAATTCATTTTATTTAACAATCTAGTAAGTTCAAAGCCATTAGCAGTTCCAGTGTGATTTCTGGTGCAGTTGGGAATTCGGGAATCTCCTCAGAGCTGTTAGTGTAGCGAACCTTGTAAGTAAAATACATGTATACTTTTGATAGCACATGTGAAGGGATCTCTGTAAAATTGTCCTCCTTAGTTTCGTTCTCAGCAAAATGACCCAGGCCACTGAACACGGCTTTTATTTTTCCTGATACTGATGTATATTCTCTTTTTATGATAAATTTATAATCATCTGAAGATATCAATTTGACATACATGGTGTCAGGACCTTCACAGCCACCATACTTTTTCTCTTTTCCATCCATTATGTTCTTATGAAATTCTGCTTAGCTTTCACAGGGAGTTTAGTAGTTTCCTGTGAGCCCCACAGCCACTGTGGCCTGTGCACCAGTCCCTGTGCACCTCTGTAGTCCCCACTCCAGGGCCATCTCCTACCCCCAGATGCCTGCTGCTATGGGTTCCCTAGAACCTTTGCTATCTTTATGTGTGTATGGATCCCAGGGGTTCTCAAACTTGGCTGTATATTAATGTCTCCTAGGAGCTTTTAAAAATCACACTGCCCAGGCCGCATCCCATTTCCATTAAAATGAGTTTCTAGGGAGTACCCTATCGTCAGTATTGTTTAAAGCCCCCAAGTGAAGCCAACCCATGGTGTAGGCAATAAGGGGAAGCTGGCCCAAGAGAGTGTGGATGCACCTATGGGCCGTGTTCAGTTGGAGAGAAGCTCTGACACTCTTTCTAGAGTGCTGACTCTAAATTCAGCTCAGCAAGATCCACAACCCTATCCAAGGAAGGACGTGCTCTGTGATCTATTCTCTGCCTTATCTTATTCCTCAAAGCCAAGGTCTGGAGTAGGCAGGACTCTCACTTGCCTTCCAATGGAGGCCTTTGTTTTGGCTACCTACACTCCACAAGTGCAGGTGCCTTTTTAACTGCATGGCTCAAAGACTTCTTAAAAAGTGGATCAACACTTCACTTAGTTTGGATGACCTGGAAGTTCACCAGGCCTGACTGGCTCATTTAAATAGAGTACCATGGTTTCTGTCCAGGTCAGCATCCTTTCACAAGAAGGCCCGCCAGATCCATGCTGGTATTCTGATAGGCAGAGTACCAGGATGAGGAGCTGAGGAGATTTTATGTAGTCACAGAAGGAACACGAGATTCCTTTTGGAATAATAAATTATCCACTGATGTCTAGTCCTCTGTGTTCCATTGAGAGGGCAGCTTTTCCTGGTCAGGTCCTGGTTCTGGAGGCAACGGAGCAGTATCCTGGTGCCTAGGGGCTTGCAGACAGCCCATGTTCCTTCTGCAGTCCCTGAGGGCTCTCCTGTTCCATCCTAGGTAGCTGAGACAGGTGGAAGGCCAAGAGGGGTCCAGCACTGACAGATTGTAAACTGCCACCTAGGAGGAGAGTAATGTACCTGTGTCTAGAGAATACCATTCACTGTGACTGGGCAATGTAGCCCTCTGGAACCCCCATCAGAGATGGCCGAGTTATCTAACAGGTCCTGGCTTGCTGCCAGCTGAGCAAAGTCTTCTAACAAGCTCTGGTATCCGCAGATTCACCTGGAGACAGCTGAACATCTTAACTCCATGGATATCCTCCCTGTTTGTACCCAGGCCTGATAGTTTACTCCAGATTCCTACTCCCTTCCACTCTCCTTCTCTTGCCTGGCATAGAGTTGTAGACCAAGCTGGGAGATAAATGCCTCACACCGATCTTGATGCACTGAACTTTATGACTGAACGGGAAAGTGGATTATTTGGTGAATGAATTGGGTGACCCAACAACAAAGCAGAGGAATTTTTAAATCTTCAGTCTGTAATAGACAGTTTATTTTACATGTGATATATACATATGTGCATTTTACGCAGAAAATGAAACCTTCCCATTTTACAGATGAGGAGTTTGAGGTACTAGCACTGCAAATGCTGACTTGAATCAAGAGCCTGAATGTTTCATCACAGGGTTCTTCTGAGTAACCTCCAGAATCCTCGACACTGAGACTAGAGGCACACTTTTGTTGCCCAGGGAAGGTACTGGAGTGCTTCTCCTTGAGGGGTGGAAGCTCTCCACTGAGGAGCCAGAGACTGGGGAAGAGAAGCTTTCTCAATGATCTTCTTGACCTGTTGGATGAAAATTGCCTGATGGACAGAGCCCCAATTTGGATCAGGGAGATAAGGTTTGTAGGCCCAGCCCAGTCCCTATCTGAGGCCTTCTTCAGTCTATCAGGGCATTTTAAGGAAGAAGTAACATCAAAGTGCAATTTCTGTTCCAATTTAACATGGGTTGGGGAGGGCACTAGTATATGAGGAGGTGGCAGATCCACTCCAGAGGAAGATTTCCAAGGGTTAGCAGAACTCTGATTACAGAAAAACAGAAAAGCTCATGAATTGACTTATTGAATTTAGGATAAGCATCTTATAGAGTCTCTGTGTTAATATATTTCTATATCTTCTTATTCTATTTCCACTTACCGGCTATGTGACTTTGAACAACTTCTGTTCCTCAGTTTCTTTATTTATACAATGGGCATAATAATAGTACCCGGCACATAACATTATGGTGAGGCTTAAATAGTTTAATGTGTGTGAAATACTTAGAACAGTGCCTGGAATATAGTCAGTATTACACTGGTGTTAGCCAGGTCTAGTAGTAGGTCTCTTTTGAAACCAGAATAATTAATAAGTTCTTTTTCAACAAGAAACACTATGGTTAAATAAAAGAGTTTCTCGACTGTTACACAAGTAAGACATGTCAGAATATTCTACAAAGGAAAGCACTAATAACTCCTTCCTTGGACCATTGTAAGAACTATTTTGGCCAAAGTGAAAAATAATAAATGTTTATTTGATTAACTACAGTGCAGTGGGCATCGCCTCATTTAGTGCTATGTCAGTTCTGAAGGGTGCTTCCTTTTCCAGAGAAGAAAACCAAAGCTCAGAGAGCTTAAGTGTCTTGCTCTTTATTGCAAGCACTGTCCGAGGCTCCATGCCATTCTGCACCTGGTGGCAGAAGATGGACGGACAACATGACCTTTAGAAAATCCTTGTAGCCCAAAGAGTCTTGCTTGAGGTTGCTCAATCCATCAGCAAAATGGATATCAGAAATTTATCATGCTCACCTCAAAGTGTTTCACCTCTCTCACAGTAATAAATTCTCCCAACATAAACAGATGCCAGGAGGCTAGCCAGCCCCAAGGGTTGACTGACAGCTCTACAGCAGAGCCAGCATGGCTGGAGGGCCGAATGGCATTCTGTGTGTGGAGGCTGTAAACAGGATGAGTGCTGAGCTTCTGTGACAACAGGCAGTCCACAAGGCTTTCATTCATACTTTGTAAATTTGTTTCATGTATGGGCTATCAATGGGGGCCTAACTGGATAATAAGATTTTCCAACACGGTTCTTCCCCCCTCTCCTCTACCACTGTCCAAATCTCCCTACACAGTGCCTGAAGGGGATATGATATGCTTAGCAGGGTGCACCTAGTCAGGCTCCATGGCTCTGGCTGGGCCCATGCAGATCTCAGAAGTTATGGTACAGAGGGGCCTTGAAGAGTGGCTTATGTGCCCCATTAACAGGTGAGGAGACAGCAATTTAGGCAGCCCCTACCAGACAAGCTTTGGGTTTAGGGACCCTCAGCCATGCTTGTCCATTACTGGGAGGATGTCCCCAGAACATGCCCATGGGACGACTCATGGCTTGATTACATGGTCTGTCCAGCCCTGACTGTCTATAGCGAGTCCCCACCATGTGCAGTTCAACTGCAGATCAGGCCCATCAGAACCCAGAAAACCAAGCAGCCCAAATGCAACTTTTCATTAAAGGTAGAGCCTTGGGAAGTGAATTATTAGGAAATAGCTCTCAGGAGAAGTGGGGTGAGGGAACTAAACAAGAATGTGGTCTGGGCCACGACAACGATAGCCTGGTCTCACTGGGAACCCAGGAGCATGGGTTATACCACAAAGTTAGACTCATCTAGAGGCAAAGGGGCTGGTCTTTTATGCCCCTGTGTCAGTCAGTCATTGGCTATTGGCTTAAGGCAAGGGGATAGGGGTGGAGTGTTGTTATTCTCTGGGGTCAGGTGGCTCTTATTCAGCTGAGGCTAATTCCCTAGAGAAGGGGGACAGTTGTTAGCAGCCAATACTGATGCAAGTTGGGTGATGGGTTCACCAGTCCAGCCATGGGTATCTGAGCAGAGCATCAACATCTTCCCTGCCTATGGAATATAGCCAGGGCACACACAGCTTAGCCAAAACACTATCAAGAGCCAGTCTGGTAACTCTGACTTCTAAAAGCCAGAAGGCCAAGGATCCAGGCAGCACTACAATGAGCAGTGTCTGTGACAGCCTAGCCATCACCCCAAACATCTGTACTCTGAAACGACAAAACCACTGGTTCATGGATCTGTTCTCTTATCTCTTCCCAGCAGGACTCAGGCCTGCAGGCTCCGTCAAGAGTAATACTGGGGGCTTCTGGCTCCCTGTAGTCAAGGCTAGCCATGTCTGCAAAAAGCCACACAGGACACTTATGAGAGCTACTCTGTAACAATTGAAAGCCTTAATACAAGTTTGCTGCTGAAACACAAATATCTGCCTCAGATGTGGAAAAGATTAAATTAGGAACAATCTTAATTCTTTCTGGCAGAGGGAAGCGAGCAAGAGCTGTCAGCTGCCCAATGATATATTGTTAAGGAAATCCAGATTTAAAGGTATTTTATAAGTTTCCCTTTGCCTGCTAATAACCAGAGTCAGCTAACAGAATCCAATCACCAGGTGAGATTGTAATGAGATAATGCAATGTACTCCACAGAGACCCAGCCAGCCCCTTGAAATTTTTTCAAGAGAGGTCTGAAGTGCCACATTGTGATGAGGAAGAGAGAGTAGGGGGAAATACAGAAGGGAAAATGGGCATAATTGGCCAAGTAGATTAGATGATTCAACAAAGATTATAGAGTCTCAGTAGACTGAATAGCTGTGGTATTTATCAACATACCTCATGGATGCGTCTTGGTCTCCAGGCCTTTTTGTTTTCTCAGTGAGACAAGCAAGCTCAGCACTGTCCTCCTGGAATATCCAGAAGTTGAAGGACTTATCATAAGCAAATAAGCAGATTTTCCTGGGGTCCTCACCAGCTAGCAAACAAATGACCTCATCTGAGTTCCCCTTGCCCCAGGGGGAGCATGTCCCCTACAAGTCCTCAGGTCTTGGGGAAAAGGCCTGTGTTCAAAAAAATCTCAGTCTAGGACTGAGGTCATTCCAAAGAGTGTCCTGTCTGATTAGCTGTGTGCTGGTTGCTCAGGTAGGTGGGCTGTGATAGGGCTTAGGCTCCACTTTGACGGTGTTTGGCCCTGCCCTGATTTTTCTAGGGCTGCATTGTGACCCATGTTTAGTCAAGCTACAATCTTGGGTAAGCTAATTCTTGTGCGCAATTCTATGAGAAACCTGTAGGGATACCAATGATCAACCTATTTGCCAAACCAAAAAAGAGGACTCATCCGCATTCAAAGAAAGTGTGATTCATAGCTTAAGGCAATTAAATAAACTGTAAAATTCATATTTATTGTTTAAATCATCTCAGCCCCTATGCCCACCCTCACAGGGAGAGGTAAATTTTTTGTTCTAAAGGGCTTTGAGAAACTGATAAAGGCTTTGGAAACTCTTCAGAGAAAATATAGATACACATACACATACAAGTTGTGGTACAATTTCAAGTGTTCACAAATCCCAACCATGACCCCAGGTTTTAAAGCTCTGAAGAAGAGGAGAGTGGAGGAAATGACCCAACTTACTAGCCTGATCCTAAGACAGATTTTGCCTAGACAGGAGGCTATCTGGAAGCCCCTTGAGACAAGTGGGCTCTGGAGTGGGCCCCAGTTTTTATTTCCTGTGTTCCCCTGGGTGTGTTTCCAGGCCTCCGGGTCTCTGTATGAAAGGGAAACCAGTGGCTGCGAGGCAGGGCTTGGTGACCTTGTGAGAGGGAACAAAGGCAGGAGCCATGGCTCTCAGATGCATGTGGAAGCCCATACAATTGCCTTTTATATTCTGAGATCTTTGTCACCTCCAGTCTATTCCACAGATGGCTCTACAGATGACTCCTTGGAAGGATAGAGGCTCCTGTACTGGCTTTGGAAGGCAGCAAATAAGGAGAACTGAAGAGACAGTGTACCCTGCTAGAACGAGCCAAGGTACAAAGTGGTTGTGGCCATACCAGGTAGGAAGGGAAGGAGTTGAGCCTCTAGGTTGTAGAAGGAGGGGTAAGGGAAGGGGTAGGCCCAGGGCTTGGCTAGGGCTTGAGAAAGAATGTGAGTTGTTACCTGTGGGTAACTGCTGGCTTCCTACAAGAGAACTGGAGGGCCATTGGCTTTGCTGTCCAAATAGGGTTTTTTTTTTTCATCAGTCATCACCAATGTATCATGTCTCCATAATTAGGTATTGTATTTTAGCATTGGTGCATCCAGAGGAGATTAGAAATCCAGATCAAACTTTCCCCGCCAGCAGAATATCCATCATACACAGACTGAGGGGACCTGATGAGGTGAGGGAAGGGGTAGGAGTCAGAGGGTACACAGATGCAACCAAAAATAGTGGGGAGCCAGACAAAGAATAATTTTCTCCTGATCTTAGAATCCTTCATGGTTCAATATCTTCTGCTGACAGAGCTCACATGGCTCCTGTGTCTGGGTCCTGCAGAAGGAGAGCAGAGGCATTGTGAGTGGGAGCCCCAGAGTCACAGGGACCCGGGCCCAATCACTCATTTATTCACTGACAAGCATTTTTAGAGTATGTTCTAGGCTGTGAGGATCTAGCAGGGAACAGAATAGAACCCCCTGTGGAGGCTCTCAGGTGCAGATTTTTGGTTAGGTACTATACCCAGGTAAACTCCCCAGCCATGTCCTCTTATAGAACAATAAGGCAGGCCCCTTTCTCAAGGGTCCAGGAGAGCAGCTATAGGACCTTGAACCCCACTCTTCCATCTCTTATCTCTTTGAGCTACGAAGGTAGATATTGTTTATCTCCTTCCTGTTCCCATCTCACCTGATTCCACACCTGGTTCTGTCAGGGTTCTCTGAGTGATCTTGAGCAAATCACTTCCTTTCCCTGCTCCTTAGTATTCTCAACAATAAAATGAAGCTAATGAAATAAGCTCAGTCACAACACTTGGATTTTGTTAGGATCATGGACCGCAGAGAAGGTCTGGATGGAGAAGAGATCTCAGAAATCATTAAACCCAATGCCCTCATTTCATAGAATAAGAAACTGAGCTTCATAGTGGTACCTAATGAGTGTCTGAGAAAGCTTTTGGTGAATGAAAAGCTCTTGCAGCTACATGGGATTGTTACGTTTTGTTGTTATTTTTCCTTTGAGTACACCAGCTGGTCTCCCATGATCCAAGAAGGGAAGGGAGGTACGGGTCATGAGTCCTTCCCTATAGGTCCCTGAGTTCTTCATTTGTCCTCAAAGACCTCATTGTCCCTGAGCCTCATGAGGCTCCCCCTGCTGTGGCTGCCTGGCCCCACTAAAAGAATGAAAGCTGTTTATTGCTTTCTTACATGTTTGTTGAAGCTAGAGTTATAGGCTAATTAAACTATAGACAGATTCCTTGGCAGTTGGCTGGGACCATAAGTGCTGTTACAACAGTAAAAGGCCAGAGATGATAGATGGAGTGTTGCCAAGATTATGTTACTATTGCCCTTGAACACGGCTTCTGCTCCATCCCCCAACTTCAGGGCTATGCTCCATGGGGTGATTTCTCTGCATCAGGGAAGCCTATAGACAATTGGTGGGGGGGGGGGGGAGCAAAAACAAAGGACAGAAGGAGTGAAATTGGCTCAATCTAAATTCATTGGCAAGAAACAGCAAGTTGACCCACACCATGGTCTTCTTGGAAGAATATAAACCTGTTCAACATGCTTCTCAATGGAAGAATAGAGAAGTCCTTCCCAAAGTCTGACTGAAATCCCTTCTGTATCCAAGACACCAAAAGGATGTGGGAAAGGAAAAATATGACTATTGTGAGGTCCCTGAAGGTATAGATCCAAAAGAATAATTGTGAGATGGAGGGGCTGATATTCAGGGATGGCCTGGCTTCCACCTACTTCACCCCCAGCCCCCCGCTGAGAAAACACTGTAAATCCAGCCAGCCTGTTTATTTCCTTCCTGCCGACCATGCTCCTCAAAACCTACAAGGTCACTTGGCCCAGATGGACTTCCAGCTCAAGTACTAACATGATGTGATCCGACAGGCCTGTTCCTTGTGCTGCCAAGCCAGAGCATGGAGAGAGTCTGCTAGGTTGCTGCTAGGGAGAGGTGGGGCAGGAATGGGGGCAGGGACAGGCAGCTGTGTCTCAGTCTGATTGTGGCCTGGGGAAAGCCAATGGGACCTGAGGAGCTACAAAGTGCTATAAGATGGAAAAGCTGAAGAACAGATACATGAAAAGTATCCCCCACTCCACCTTTATCAGCTCCACACACATCAGCCTGTGAGACCAGCTACAACGTCTGGGAGACCCCACCAGTGAGGTCTAAGTGAGGTATCTCTCCACATTATGCTTTTTGACAGCCCCTTTCAGTTCTCCCAAAGGGAAAAAGAAGAAATAAAACTTGGAGAGCCCCTACTTTGTGTCAAGGGCTGTGCCAGGTTCTTATGTTACTTCATTGATCCTTAGGGCCATAATCTTGTTTGGGGACCTCAGAGCAATGATGACACAATTCAACTGCACACTATGAAGAGATTTTAGAACTGTTTACAAAAATGGGGGCAGGATTTAAGGAAACTAGCCAAGGATCATGCAACGTCCTTAGAATGGCAATGGCAGGGGCCCTTACCTCCCCTGGGCTAAAGGGACCAAGGAAAGAGAAGTTACTGGAACTAGGAGAGAGTATCTTTCAGGCAGAGGGTAGGGAACTGCCTGATGGGAGCTGTGGCCCTTGATTGAGAGATACAGCCAGCTCATGGGGATCCTACAGAGGAGGAGTTGGAGGAATAAATCCCCAACCCGACTGTTCTATAATTCTGATCTTTCACTGCTGCCTCTCACTGGTCCAGCCCAATCAGGGCCAGGGAGTATGGAAGCTCATTGATGCTGTGCAAGTGGTAAGCCTGAGGGGAGGGGCAGAGCAGGATGGGAAGGCAGAGAGTGGACCTGGGGAGGCAAGTAGCAGGTGGTCAGCAAATGTGAGCACAGAATTATCCCTCTCTGCAAGTGCACAGAGTCAACAACTGATTACAGAGTGGATCTTATACCCATGTTCTTTCTAATGTCTTCTGTCTAATGTCTGATCTCCAAGAAAGTAGGACGAGATGTAAGGGAGGATGGGTCACAGCGTCTTCTTAGCTCACTTGATCTAAGTTTCCAGCTCCTGACAGCTCCCCAGCTCCTGAGAGTCTGGTGGCCCCTAAGGTCTCCATAAGGTACAGATTTGACCCAACATGACCATAAACTGACTCCGACCTTGAGAAATCTCTTAGGTACTCTGGGCTTTAGTTTTCACATTTGTCGGGGGGAAAGGAGGTACGATTCTGTCCTTCCTTTTTTACAAATATTTTTAAAGGATAAAAGTGAGAAATACATGTAAAAATCTTTGGCATTAAAGTCAGCTCACAAATGCAAGAGAAAAATCATTCTTTACTTCAATAAATGTTTATGAGACAATCTACTATGCACATACATTGTTCCTAGTGCTGGGGACACAGCAGCAAACAAAATAATCAAGTCTCTGCCTTCATGGAAATTACATTCCAGTTTGGGGAGAGAGACAATGAACAAAAAAATCAATACATAGTAAGTCAGCTGAAGATAAGTGCTGTGGGGAAATAAAAGAAGCAGGACAAGGCATGTAGGGACTGGTGGAAGTAAGGGTTGTAGTTATATATAGGGTATTTGAGGGAGTCCTCAAGATAAGAAATTATTTGAACAAAAGCCTGAAGGAAATAAGGCATATGGAGATCTAGGGAGAGAAAATAGCAGGTACATGGGTAGGAAAGAGTGACCAGGATGGGGAGATTAGGGACCACCCTGCTTGGTCAATAAATGGAAGGAGAGCAAGGGTAAAAGCTGGAAGAACTGTTAGAGGCTATTGCTATAATCTTGATAAGAGATGATAGTTTGGACTAGCCAGAGGTAATGAGGGGCAATCAGATGCCAGTAAAACCGAAGGATTTGTTGATGGATTTGGATATTAGGTGCGAAAGGCAAAGAGAAGTAAAAATGGATTCCAGAGGTTTTGGCTTGAGCAGCTAGAGGATGATGTTGTCAGTTGCAGAGTTGGGAAAGATTGTGAGTAGAGTAGATTTGAGAGAGAAAATTGGGAATTCTATTCTAGACATGTAGAGTAATGTTGGTCAGTTGGGTCTGGAATCAGGGGCAAGATTGAGCTAAACGGATACATCTGGGAGCTGTTAGCATATAGATGGTATTAAATCCATGGGTCTAGGGAAGATCACCTAGGAGTAGGTGCAGAGATAGAAGAGAGGAGGGCCAAGGTCTGAGCCCTGGGGGTGCCAAGTTAGGGCCAGTAGGAGAAATTGAGAAGCAGTGGCTAGTGGGATAAAAAAAAACTAGACAAAGAACACAACCCGACAAAGAAAAACTAAGAACTCATCTCACTTGAATATTGCTGCCCAAATCTGAAATAAAACATTAGTAAATTAAATTGAACAGTGATTAAAAGAATAGTATTTAGTGACCAATTTGGATTTATCCCAGTGAAATAGGCTGATTCAATATTATAAAATGTGTTAATATAGTTTACTGTATAATAAAAGAAAATTTTATGTGGCTATCTCACTACACACTAAAAAAGCATTTGATAAAATTCTATGTATTTTCCTCATTAAAAATGAAAAAAGCTCAACAAAGCAGAAAGAAAATTGAACTTCCTTAATTCTATAACTTCCAAAAACCGTCCCCCTTCTGCCTGTAAATAACAAACACCTGTCTTATTCAACATGGTACTGGAGGTGCTGGTCAACTATACCAATAAAAGAAAGGAAGGGGTAGAATAAATAAAAGAATAAAAGAGAAAAACATTATTTTCAGATGATACAATCATGTACCTAAAAATACAAAAGAATGAAATGACAGAGTGTTAGGTAATAAGATTTCAGTGCAACAGTGGAGTATTAGAACAACCACCAACAATCAAAGCGTCCTTCCATGCTACCAATTAAAAATATATATATTCAAAATAGAAAAACAAAACAAATAAACAACACCCACAAGTGCTTCTAAGTTTCCAAGGAACAAAACCATAAGATAAGAATAAAACTTTTATGGAAAAACTATAAAATTCTACTGAGGACCTAAATAAATGGAGAGGCAGCTAACATTCCTGGATGGGAAGTCTCAGCATTGTAAAGATGTCAATTCAAAGCAACCCCTGTCAAAAGCTCAGCAAAATTATATGAAACTTGATCAACTTAATTTAAATTCATCTGGAAGAGAAAAAGTAAGAATAGTCAGGCAATTGTTGGGGGAAGAAAAGTATAATGAAGAGAGACCTACCCTACCAGCATAAAATACATAAAGCACAGTCATTAAAACAACAAGATATACTAGCCTAAGAATGGACAAGCAGATACTAAACAGGTCATGCATGTCTGACCTTCTTTGCCTCAGCCAGAGCTTTCCTCAGACTTAGTGGATTTCTGCTCTGAGTCTAAGGGCCTCATCCCTTGAGTCCACAGGTACAATTTGCAACCTGAGGCCAATTGGGGGAGGCAAGCAGGCACAGCCCTTCTCAGCAGCAAAAAAGCAGTGAGGTTGAACTTTATATTTATTGATCAAAGCTTCTCTAGACCTTTACTATCATTTAACTCTCGCTTCTAACCAAATCCCCTCTGTCTCTTTTTGACAACTTCACTGTCCAAAATCGTTTTTTGCTCACACTGTAAACACATTTCTATTTCAGCGTGCAGCCAGCCTGCTGCCAGAGCCTTCTTTGTGTTCATTTTTCTCCCCTATCCAAAAGTGTCCTCATCATGGAGGAGAATTAAAGAAAGAGGTGGCCTGGAAGGATTTAAACTTACCTGGTAAATAAATATTGCAAGTTCTCAATTTTTAGAGTAAATTTAAGGGGTGAGCCACTTAAATTTAAAGATAATTTAATTCAAAGATAATTTCTATTGGGTTTTGAATGACTTGGGGCTCTTTCCAGATGCAAATGAAAGACAATCATTGTCTGGATTGTCCAGGAATTATGAACACTTAAAATAAAAACTTTTTAAATGAACATTGAATATAAAACAAATAAATAAAAGAATAAAGTCACGACTCAAAGGCCAATATTCCAATAGTTCTTTCCTTACCCTTATTTGGATCCCTTCATCCTGGGAGGGGACTTCAGGCAAAGAATCATAGAAAGAAACAGGCTAAATGGATGTGTCCTCTTTTCCTCTAAGCTCCCTTGGTGTCTGACTTATGTTCAAATGAGGTTAAAAATGTGCTGTATCTCGATTAGTAAGAAATCTGGAGGCCCCCTTCCCTCTGTTGCTGAACTCTGAGTTATGCCAGATAAGGCAGACTTTGGTGCTTGAAAGCCAGAAGCCTTAGTGTACATCTTCGGGAGTTGCTGTAAACCCTCCTAAGCCTTCTCAGAATGATGTGTTTCCAGGCTTCACACACATTCTTTCCTGACCGTTGGAGAACCTCATACAAAAATCTCATAGCTTTGGGGGTAACTCTCAGATTAAAAAAAAAAAAAAGTTCAAATCAATCTAATACTAGGGCCTCCAATTCTTATTCTCTTTGAAACTCCCATCTCCCAGCTTAGGTCTGCTCAAGCTGGAGTCTTGAGGAGTAGAGGGCAGAGGCAGTCAGTTAGATCATCCGGTTCTCACTCTACCTCTTCTTCCACTTATTGACTACTGTTTGGACCCCACCCCACCCCACCAAGGTCAGATAGGGTAGAGATGGAGAAGAAAGAAAGGTCTGTAAGGTCTTACTTGACCTTTAGAATGCTAATATGGCATCCATGCCCTCTGATCATGGCAAGTTACAGATGCCAAGCCTTTCTTTTGTCGAGGACTCATGTGTGTTTTCTCACCTTTAATTCCCTTGATGTGGGTGACAACTCCTCTACTGGTTGCTTATGACCCCTACGTCTTCCTGTTCTGCAACTGAGGGCATACCCCAGCCTGGCATCCTTTTGAGAGGCCCACACCAGCCCAGAAGAGCAAAGCTCTTTCTGTGCTCCACCAAACTCTAGGAGGGGAGCAATTTGAGGCCACCTCATCTTTCTCTGCCCAGCCTCCTCAGTCTCGGCCAGCCACAGCCTATCACCTTTAGACTGTCTCAGGCCTTAGCCAAGCTCTTGAGTGGCTCTCTTTAAGTCTCTTTGGTAGCTTAGATGGGAGAGAAGCAGCCCCTTTCCCTCTCTCATGGGAGCAAATGGACACAGCACATTGACAGCTCACTCCTGAGAAAGTCTCCCCATGGTTTCACCGATTTTTCCACACTTGAAGTGGATGAGAAGCTAAGAGTTACACAACCAGTTTCATACACATTTACCCTAGATGGAGAAATAGGCATAGTTCTCACCTCTGGAGCCTCAACCATGCCCTGCTTCACAGGCAACCTTACATGGATTTACTGCTCACCCCAAGTGTGTGAGCACCAAACTTGTGACCATTCATTCATTCACCCACAACATCCTTTGAGCACTTAGCTCAAGCTGCCATAACAAAATACCATAGACTGGGAGGCTTAAATGATAAAAATTTATTTCTCACAGTTCTGAGGACAAGAAAATCTAAGATCAAAGTGTCAGCAGGGTAGGTTTCATTCTGTGTGGCCTCTTCTCTTGACTTGTAGGCAGCTGCCATCTTGCTGTGTGCTCACATGAAAAGAGAGGAGGGAGATAATCCCACCATAAGGACACTGCTCCCATCTAATCTTAATTATCTCTCAAAGACCTCAGCTCTAAATACCATCACATTGGGGATTAAGGCTTCAACATATGAATTTTGGAGAACAAAAACATTCAGTCCATAATAAACACATACTGCAAGTCAGGCCCTGCGCAGGGCACTGAGGATAAGAGCATCCACAAAACACAAGACCATGCATTCCCAACAAACTTGGAAACAGGGAAGCTTTCTTCTATTGTATAGATAAATAAACTGAGGTTGAAATATAGAAGTGAGTCTCTGCAAACAGGAAGCAACTTATAGCCCAAGAGAAAGCTGCATGCCATTTGGAGAAACAAATCCCTAACCTTGAGTTCCCAGCATCTGTGGGGTTTGTTTCCCAAAGGTTTCCACCTACTCCAGCCTTTTCCTCAAAATGCCATAAAGGAAAGTTTGTCTAACTCCAGGTCCTCTGCCTTTTGTTTACAGACTGAGATAAAAATGCATTTATTATCCCATCTGTGGCAACTCAAATGAAAGAAAAGTGGTTCTGAATCAGGCAACACAATCCACCCAAACTTTTACTTCTATTAAAAAAGCATGAAGGCAATTTACCAGGATGCGCCTGTCACAGTTTGAAAAGTAGAAAGACCTCTTTTATCTTCAGATTTATTTACATGTGCAACCTAGTGAAAGCAGCTAATATTTTTCCAATGTAGTGACTTAGAGGGGCTGTGGGAGACAAAGCAGCAATCACGTGCTCCCTTGTCCCTAAATACGACTGCGGCACTGCCACTATCAGACAGTCCTGAAGCAGATCTAAGCATGCTGAGGACACCAGCAGATACACTCCTTCAATGGGCTCTATCCATCCCGCAAAGGAGCCAGCTAGGTCTCTCCTGGCCTCCCTCCAGCTCCAGGTAGAGAGAGGAGAGCAATCTGGGGCTTGTATTAAGAAATGGGCTAAGCAAATAGGAAGAGAGTCATCCATAAAGACTTTGTTTCCCAGAATCTGTTAAGTATAAAATGGGGCCTAAGGGTTGCACTGACATCATCACCTATTCTGGAAATTTTACTGTAGAACATTAATTTCTCTGCATTGGCTTTCATGCTGTCTTCACCGGAGATATCTTTTGATGTTTTCTTGAGAAACTTCTATAAGGAGCAGTCTGGGCACTTGTTTCAACCTTTTTTTTAATTTAAATTTTTATTTTTAATTACAGTTGATATTCAATATTATATTAGTTTCAGGTATAAAGCATAATGTTCGACATTTATGTAACTTACAAAGTGATCTCCCAATAAGTCTAGTACCCATCTGGCACTATACATATTTATGACTGCTTATAATTGCCAATTTATATTTCTTAATCCTGTCACCTTTTTTTCAACCAGCCTACCATCTGTCAACCATGAGTTTGTTCTCTGTAACTATGAGTTTGTTTCTGTTTTGTTTGTTCATTTACTTTTTTTTTTCAGATTCCACATATAATCAAAACCATACGGTATTTTTATTTCTCTATCTGACTTAGTTCACTTAGCATAATGCCCTTTAGGTCTACCCATGTTTTAGCAAATGGTAAAATTTCATTCTTTTTTATGACCAAGTAATATTCCATTGTATATATGTTTCCATATCTTGTCAACTGTAGATAATGCTACAGTGAACATAGAGATGCATATATCTTTTTGAATTACTGTTTTGAATTTCTTCATATGAATAATAATAAGTGGAATTAGTAGGTCATACAGAAGCTCTATTTTTAATGTTTTGAGAAATCTCCAAACCGTTTCCGTAGTAGCTGCGTCAATATTATAATCCACCAACAGTGTATGAGCATTCCCTTTTCTTCACATCCTCACCAATACTTGTTGTTTGTTGATTTATTGATGATAGCCATTCTGACATGTGAGAGGTGATATCTCATTGTGGCTTTAATTTGCATTTTTCTGATAATTGGTAATGTTGAGCATCTTTTAATGTGTCTCTTGACCATCTGTATGTCCTCTTTGGAGAAATGTCTATTCAGGTCCACTGCCCATTTTTTAACTGGATTGTTTGGGGGTTCTTTTAGTGTTAAGTTGTATGAGTTTCTTACATATTTTGGGTATTAATCCCTTATCAGATGTATCATTGTCAAATATCTTCTCCCATTCAGTAGGTTGTCTTTTCTTTTTGTTCGTGATTTCCTTTGCTGTGCAAAATCTTTTTAGTTTGATGTAGCTGCAGTTGTTTATTTTTTGTTTGTTTTCCTTGCCCAGGGAGACATATCCAAAAATATGTTGCTAAGAGCCATGTCACAGAATTTACTGTCTATGGTTTCTTCTATGGCACTTCTATGATTTTAGATCTTACATTTAAGTCTTTAACCAATTTTTAGTTTATTCTTGTATATAATATATAAAAGAAAGTGGTCTAGTTTCTTTTTTCTTTCTTTTTTAAATTTTTTGTACGTATCTGTCCCATTTTCCCAACACTATTTATTGAAGAGGCTGTCTTTACTGCATTGTATATTCTTGCCTCCTTTGTTGTAGATTAATTGACTATATAAGTATGAGTTTATTTCTGTGCTCTCTATTCTGTTCCATTGATCTATGCATCTATTTTTATGCCAATACCATGCCGTTTTGATTACTATAGCCGTGTGGTACAGTCTATTATCAGGTAGCGTGATACCTCCAACTTTGTTCTTTCTCAGATTGTTTTGGCTATTTGGGGTCTTTTGTGGGTCCTTTAAATCTTAGTATTATTTGTTTTAGTTCTGTAAAAAATGCCATTGGTATTTTGATAGGAATTGCATTAAACCTTTATTGCTTTGGGTAGTATGGACATTTTAATGATATTAATTATTCCTACCCATGAGCACATAATATGCTTCTATTTATTTGTATCATCTTCAATTTCTTCTTCAATGTTTTATAATTTTTTGAGTACAAGTCTTTTACCTCTTTGGTTAAATTTACCCCTAGGTATTTTTTGATGCAATTGTAAATGGGTTTGTTTCCTTAATTTCTCTTTCTGATAGTTCATTATTGGTGTATAAAATGTAACCAATTTCCAAACATTAATTTTGTATCCTGTTATTTTACTGAATTCATTTATCAGTTCTAATCGTTTTTTTATGAGATTTTTAGGTTCTCCATATGTAATTTCATGTCATCTGCAAATAATGACAGTTTTCCTTCTTCCTTTTCAACTTGAATATCTTTTATTTTACTTATTTATTTTATTTTATTTTATATTTTATTTTATTTTTGTCTAAATGATGTGGCTAGAACTTCCAATACTGTGTTGAATAACAGTGAAATGTGGACATGCTTGTCTTGTTCCTATCTTAAGGAAAATGCTTTTAGCTTTCCACCAATGAGTAAAATGTTGACTATGGGTTTGTCATATATGGCCTTTATTATGTTGAGGTATTTTCTTTCCATTCCCACTTTGCTAAGAGTTTTTGTCATAAATGTATGCTGCCTTTTGTCAAATGCTTTTTTTACGTTAATTGATATTATCATATAATTTATATCCTTCCTTTTGTTTATTATGTTGTATACCTCATTAATTGATTTGGGGATATCGAACCAACCTTGCATCCCAGATATAAATCTCACTTGATCATGGTATATGACCCTTATAATGGATTGCTGGTTGAGTTTGCCAATATTTTGTTGAGGATATTTGAATCTATGTTTATCAGGGATATTGGTCTATAATTTTCTTTTCTTGGTAATGTCTTTATTTTGGGTATCAGGTTAATGCTGTCTTTATATAAGAAGCTTGGGGTCTTCCCTTCTCTTAAATTTTTTGGAATAGTTTGAGAAGGGTAGGTGTTAATTCTTCTTTAAATGTTTGGTGAAATTCACCTGTGAAGCCATCTGGCCCAGGACTTTGCCTGGAGTTTTTTGATTACTGCTTCAATTTTGTTAGTAGTTCTTGGTTTGTTCCGATTTTCTGTTTCTTCTTGGTTCAGTCTTGGAAGAATGTGTGTTTCTAGGAATGTATCCATTCTTCCAGGTTATCAAATTTGTTGGCATATAATTGTAGTATTTTCTTTTAATCATTTGTATTTCTGTTGTATCAGTTGTCACTTTTCCTCTTTCATTTCTGGTTTTATTTATGTTGTGATAGTTGTCACTTATCCTTTTTCATTTCTGGTTTAATTTATTTGGGTCTTCTCTCATTTTTTCTTGATGAGCCATGTTAAGGATTTATTAATTTTATTTATCTTTTCAAAGAACCAGCTCTTGGTTTCATTCATCTTTTGTCTTTTTTTAGATTCGATGCTGTTTATTTCCAATCTGATCTTTATTATTTCCTTCCTTCTTCTTACTTTGGGCTTTGTTTGTTCTTCTTTTTCTAGTTCCTTTAGGTGTAAGATTAGATTGTTTACCTGAGATTTTTTTAGTCTCTTAAGATAGGCCAGTCTCGCTATGAATTTCTCTCTTAGAACTGCTTTGGCTGTGTCCCATAGATTTTGGGTCATTGTGTTTTCATCATTATTTGTCTCAAGGTATCTTTTGATTTCTTTCTTGATTTCATTGTTAACCTATTCATTGTTTATTAGCATGTTATTTAGCCTCTGTGTGTTTGTGTGTTTTTCAGTGTACTTTTTGTAATTGATTTCTAGTTTCATACCCTCGTGATTGGAGAAAATACCTGATATATTTTCTTAAATATACTGTGACTTTAGTGGCCTAATAAGTGGTCTATCCTGAAAATGTTCCATGTGTGCTTAAAAAATATATATATTCTGATGCTTTGGGGTAAAATGCTCTAAAAATATCAGTTAAACTCATCTGGTCTCATATGTCATTTAAGGCCGCTGTTTCCTTGGTGATTTTCTGTCTGGATGATCTATCCATTGATGTCAATAGGATGTTAAAGTCCCCTGCTGATCTCTCTCTTTATGTTTGTCAGTATATGCTTTGAATAATTACGTGCTCCTAATTTGGGTGCATACATGTTTACAAGAGTTATATCCTCTTGTTGGATTAATCTCTTTATCATTATAAAATGTCTTCTTCGTCTCTTATTATAGTCATAGCTTTTGTTTTAAAGTCAATTTTTTTTCTGATAGAAGTATTTTTACCCCAGATTTGTGTGTTTTCATTTGCATGAAATATATTTTTTCATTCCTTTACTTTGTTTCTTTGTGTCTTTTGTTCTGAAGTGGATCTCTTTTAGGCAGCATATGTATGGGTCTTGTTTTCTTATTCATTCGACCACTCTATGTCTTTTGATTAGAGCATTTAATCCACTTACATTTAAGGAAATTATTGATAGGTATGTAGTTATTGCCATTTTAGTATTCATATTTTTTATTTTTTTCCCTTCTTCTTAAAAAAATCCCTTTGATATTTCTTAATACTTAAAACTCTAGTTTTTTTTCTTGTATAGGAAGCTCTTTATCTGTCTTCAATTCTAAATGATAGTTGTTGTGCAGAGTAATCTTGGGTGTAGGTCCTTGCTTTTCATCAGTTCTAATATTTCATGCTGATCTTTTCTGGCCTGCAAAGTTTCTGTTGAGAATTCAGCTGATAGTCTTATGGAAACTCCCTTGTAGGTAACTAATTGCTTTCTCTTGCTGTTTTAAAGTTTCTCTCTTTGTTTTTAACTTTTGTCATTTTAATTATGATGTGTCTTGGTATGAGCCTGTTTGGGTTCATCTTGTTTGCGACTCTCTGCACTTTCTGGAATTGTATTTCCTTCACCAGGTTAAGAAAGTTATTATTTCTTCAAATAGGTTTTTAATCTCTGGCTCTCTTTCTTCTCATTCTGGTACCTCTATGATATAAATGTTGTTATGCTTGATGTTATCCCAGAGGTCCCATTACTTATTACTTACTTACTTGTTTGTTTGTTTGTTTGTTTGTTTGTTTGTTTGTTTACTTTGCTGTTCTGCTTGGGTGTTTACTACTACTTTGTCTTCCAAATTGCTGATTTGATCCTTTGCTTCATCTAATTTACTTTTGATTCCAACTAATGAATTCTTCATTTAGTTATTGTATTCATTTCTGACTGGCTCTTTTTATGGTTTCTACCTCTTTGTGTAAGTTCTCACTGAGTTTATTTATTTTTTCCCTAAGTTCATTGAGAGCCTTATAATCATTATTTTTAACTCTGTATCTGGTAGATTGCTTGCTTCCATTTCATTTAGTTCTTTTTCTGGAGTTTTTTTCTGCTCTTTCATTGGGACATATGTATTTGCCTCCTCATTATGACTGCTTCTTTGTGTTTGTTTTTATATATTAGGTAAATCTGCTATGTCCCCCCGTTCTGGTAGTGTGGCCTTATGTAGTAGGTGTCTTTTGGAACCCAGTGGCACTGCCTCTTTGGTCACCTGAGCCAGGTTCTCTAGGTATGTCCCTTGTGTGTGCTGTGTGTGCCCTCCTGTTGTAGTTGGGCGTGATTGCTATTAGCACATCAAAGGGTGGGATTGACCCTCATGCTGACTGACTGTGAGTGCTGGCTGTGATTATAGCTGATGTGCTGTTGTGAGGTAGTGATCTGCAGTTGGTTACTGCCGTACTGGACTTGGAGATGCCTGGGGACAGCTGTGCTGTGAGCCAAGGCTGTCTGCCACTAGTGCCAGGATGGGGCAGCTTAGCAAGAGATTCAGGGCACATTGAGGCCAGCCAGTACTTATTTGGAGTTTGTGGACCTTTGATAGATTTTAGGAAATTCTGCAGCACAGGCTGCTGAAAGAGGTTCCAGCCTTTGCAGGATTTTGGTGTGGCAGTGTCTAAGAATCACCAAAATGAGGTAAGCAATGTTAGCCAGGTTGATGGAGACTTGGATATGGTGCCTGCTATGCCTGCAGCAGGCTGGGTTAAGAAAGGGCTCAATGAAAGGACCACGGTGCCTGCCAGCACTTCTGCCTGCATCTGCCAGCTGTGTGGAGAAAGAAATTAACAGGAAAACAGTGACATCATCCAGGACTTTTGTCTGGGATAGAGCTGCTCCTCCAGCCCTCGCCCTGAAGCCAGTCAATCCAGATGCTTCCTGTATTTCCCTGGTGCTTTTCTAGCTGCTGTACCTTCACTGGAGTTTAGAACAACTGTTTGTTTGTGAGCGAGTGAGTTCATGTTCGGGGCCTTTAAGAGGATGCCTGGGTCTACAGCAGTCCTCCATCTCACTGAGATGGAGGCTCCACTGATTTTCATAGCCAGATGTTATGGGAACTCCTTTTCCCAGCACTGGTGCTCCAGGCTGGGGAGCCCAGTGTGGGGCTGGGACCCCTTGGTTCTCAGGGGAGACCTCCGTGCTAATACATCTCTCTTGATTCTTAACTAACCACCACACACTTCCAGGCTTCTTCTTTATATCCTTTGTTATAGAAATTCTGTTCAACTAATCTTCAGTGGTTCTCAAGGGTGGTTGTTCTATAATTTAGTTGCGATTTTGAGGTGTTCGTGGAAAGAGGCAAGCACAACATTTACCTACTTTGCCATCTTGACTGGAAGTCTGTTTTGACCTTTCTCACTATTGACACTGAGAGGACACAAAGAGAAGAAAGGACCCCAGGTAGGGGTATTAGCACAGTAATACCAGGCCAGGATCAAATTGGGCCTCAGACTTGGACACCCAAGACATTTTTTTCTGCAGTCAACAACATTTATTGGGACCTTATATAGTGTTCAGCCTCAGTACTCAGAGCTGGAGATAACAGTGCAGACCAGATTTGTCCCTGCTCACAGTCTGATGGTGGAGACAAGTTAGAAGGATATCATCAAAACATGAGGCAGAACAAAATAAGTAGTAAGTAGAGGTGCCCACAATGTGTTATAGGAGCACAGAGAATGAATAAATTCTGAGTTGGAATCTAGCAAAGGTGGAATTTCCCCAGAAAACAGCATTTTCATTGGTCTCAAAGAATGAAGGGTTATATTTTTTTTTTCAGTAGAAGCCTGAGGGGAGATGGAGGCAGGAGTATGGCAGAAGTAGCAGCACTGAGTATTCCCCTACCAGGTTCTGGACAGAAGAGCTCAGCCAGGATACAGTCGCACCTCCCACTAAAGGCTGCAATCATCTGTTGGAGCTTCCACTGGCTCTGGTCCTCATTGCCATGGTGTCAATGTCTAGTCCCTGTGAGCTGGCCAGTTGCCATGAGCATCACAGCAGCAAAGACTGTACTGCCCAGCACCCGAGATTCAGGGGAGCGCCACATAGTGGGAGCTATAGCTGAGTTGAAACCTTCAGAGCCACAGGCTGAAACTGGCACTGAAAATGATGGATGGGGGGAAGATTCTGATTTAAGAACCATTCCCTGAGAAGCACTGAGGAAAGCATTGGGTTCCACATCATCCATTATAATTGAGAGTCAACAGCAATTTGGGGTTTTTCCATAAAGGACCATGTAGTCCACACCCCTCAGCATGTCTTTATCGCCCTTTTACTGTGTGGTGTATTCCTGACTCCCCAGCATGATACCCACCCCACCCCCTCTGTACCACATGCTCCAACCTCAGGAAACAGTTTCTCCTTCCCCCTCTGCTTCTCCTTTCTTGAAAACCTCCCAAGCTAGGCATAATCCTGCTCCTTGCTTAGCATTTTGTTTTTTTGGAGACATTTTCATTTGACCCTCAAAGCAGATATGATTGTTCCCACTTTCCAGATGGGGAGATGAAGGCCCAGAGAAGCTGGGTGGTTTTATTAACTGGAGCCATGGCAAGCTCTCATATTTCCTAATTCTAAGTGCAGAGCTCCATCTGCTACCATAGTGGTTCCAACCTTTTAATGTCCTAGGACCCCTTCTACTGTTTTTAATCTCCACAGTCCCCAGGCACTCCTATGATGTCATCCCCAGACAAGCTTAGTTCCTGCATAGCATAACCATGCTCAGTGCATCAAGATGAAACAATTCCAGCTAAAAGCAGAGAAACTTGATGTTTTAGATAGGGTGTACAGCTCAAGTGCAGATGAATGATATGACTTCTGTTAGACCATGTCAGACACTGACTGAAGCTTTCAGATCCTTATTTTACAAATTTCCCTAGGCAGGTAGGAGGAGTCCAAAGTTCTTAAGTTGAAAAGCACTGCACCATTTCTGTAGTAACCACAATTTTCAGGGAAAAATCAGGACCCATGATATGACAACTGTGAATACATGTAAGGAGTGATGAGACAGTCTGATTGAAATCTATACTGTTTCAAAAAATCTGGATTAGATAGCCAATCATTTACTCATACATTCACTCTTTTATTAAGCACCTACTATGTGCTGGAACTGTGCTAGGTGCTCAGGACATGGTAAAGACTAGGACATAGCTCCAGCTTTCATAGCACTGCTAACTAGTTTACATATAATGACTCTGTACTGTGTATAACAAAAGAAAGAATGAAAGTCTGGGGGGCCATAAAAGGCTCCCTGGAGAAGGATACATTTGAATTTAATTTTGGAAGATAAACAATAATTTGCCATAGACAGAAACAGAAGATTAAGAGAGAGGAGCATAAATAAAGGCTCAGAAGTATGATATAGTAAATATATGGAAGCTATAAGCAGTTCACTGGGATTATAAAGATGAAGGCTGAGAAAGAGAATAGAAGAGATGAGGTTTGAGGGCAGGATAGAGCCAAGCCATGAAAGGCACATGAATGCCAAGTCTGGGAGCCTATATCAACCCACCTCTGTCCCTACACCACACGCCCCACTTTGACTAACACACATAACCAGTCTTGGACATTTGCTTCAGGAAATTGCTCCTGACTACAACCCCTCTGTGTTCTCCTGCTACCTCTGAGATTCCAGACTCTAATCATCATTAACCCATTCATTCTCTCATCACATCAGAAAAGAAAACAAATTTTCTCTGCCCCCATGTAGCTTTTAGTCTAATACAGGAGACAAACATCAATCCAACAATCAAATGCATACATGTAAATCACAAATGTCAAATGTAATATCAAGGCAATTTTATTTTAATTACAAATATCAAACATCAATTACAGTAAGTGCTACAAAGGGGAGCTAAGGTGTATAACAGAGAGACTTGTATATTCAGAAAGTTTGGAAAGGTTTTCCAGAAGTAATAAAAACTGAGCTGAGAACCCTTAGATAGATGATATAGATAGACAGACAGATAGATAGATGATAGATAGATAGATAGCAGACAAATAGAGATTAATGTCATACTTGCTTTTGGTCCCTTTGGCAATGATAACCTATCTAAACTCCCTTCTTTGATTTTGGACCTTGCTTCCTACTTGGCCCCAGGCTTTTCCAACTCCTCCAACCTAGACTGAGCTAGTCTCTTCCTGCCCTTGCCAGGAAAAACTCTGGCCTTAGGGCAAAGGGGAGCCACGAAGAGTCTTCCAGCAGGGAGTGACATCTTCACTCCCAAATCCCCCCTGAACTCCACATTTGCAAATTCAAGTACCTATTCCATATCTGCCTTTGGATTAAGACCTCCTAAACTTAATGTAACCAAACCACACTCTTAATAACCCCTCCCGAGCCACTTGCCAAACCTCCTGATGTCTTCCCTATATGAGGAAGTAGCAACTCCATTCTTCCAGTTGTCCAAGAAAAAACCTTGGAATCAACCTATCAATCTTGACTCCTCTTTCTTAGAATTCCACATCCAAACTGTCACAAATGCCTCATAATCTCTCCTTCAGTTTATATCTCCCAAACCTGACCACTTCTTCCCACTCTACTTCTATGGTCTAAGTCCATCCTGCCATCTCATTTTCACCAGAACTGTTGCAGTTGCCTTTTAATTGGTCTTCATGCTTCTATTAAGTTTACTCATTTAAGGTGAAAGTCGTATTATGTTCGTCATCTTCTCCCCCACCCTCTCATCATTTCCATCTCACTCACAGTCAAAACCAAAGCCCTTAAAATGGCCTGTAAGATCCTATGTCATCTGCCCTCCCCAATACTTCTCTTCCTTCAAGCTAACCATTCTCCTTTCCAGCCACACTGGCCTCTCTGTTGCTCCTCAAACACAAAAAGCACACCATTTCCTCTATCTGGAACGTTCTTCTCACCCTCAGATAGTCATAAGGCTTACTACCTCACTTCCTCTATATCTTTGCTCCAATTCCGCTTTTTCAGAGACATCTTTCCATGGCCCCTCCAAAGCACAGCACTGCCTCGTGGTCAGTTATTATCCCCTTTATCTATTTTTATTCTTCTTCATAGAACTTATCAACATCTGACATAACTGCTTGTTTATTGTGTGTTCTCCTTATCCACCCAACTAGAAGGTAAACTCCATTAGGAAGAGTCTATTTATGTCATTCACTTCTATATTTCTATATTCCTAAGACTCAGAACAGTGCCTAGAACATAATAGGGACTCAAGAAACATTTGTTGAATAAATAAATGAGTGGTTAAATTTATTTTTTTAGGGCGTGGCAGTGAGTGGGAAAAGAAACGGAGAAGGATAATCTTGGGGACAATGAGTTATTTGAGAGCTTCATGCAGTCACCCAGGAAGGCAAAGTTGGGGTGATGAAAAAGAGAGGTACTTTCCAGAAAAAAAATCAAATACAGAGTTGGCAGGACTTGGGGGCTGACTGAGTGTGGGAAAAAGGAAGAGGACGTTTCCAGCATGGTTCTCCAGGTCCTGAGACTCAAATGTGCAAGTAACTATTGGTTCCTCTGACCAAGAAAGGGGAGGCAGCAGGTCAAGCAGGTTTATAAGGAAGATAATGAGTTGGTTTTAGAAATCTTGAAGTTTAGATGACAGTGGACATCCAGGAGAATGTGCCAATAGGCAGCTGGTCTGGATCTCAGCAGTGTGATCTGTGCCAGAAATGTGAATAAATATGTCGACAGCACAATTGTGGTATTTAAAATAATTGATGTGTATTAAATCATCTAGAGAGACAGTAAAAGTAAGAGGAAAGGACCATGGTCAGAGCCCTAGGGAGCATGGAGATGTAAGGAAAGAGAAGAGAACAAGAAGTAAAGACTGAAAAAAATTGGTGGGACAAGTTTAAAGAGAGCCAGAAAATCAGTGTCATTGTAATAAAGGAATAATAGAGTTCTCAGAAGGAGGGAGCAATTAACAGTGTCAAATGCCAGGGAGAGTAACAGAATGATAAGAGTTGAGAAGGGCCCATCATTATGCAAAATGGAGGTCATATGTAGCCTTGGACCAATGAGGTCAGTGGCATGCAAGGACAGAAGCTAAGTTATGGTTGGTTGAGGATAGGTGAGAGGAAAACAGAAGCAAAATTATAGACTATTCTTTCAAGAAACTTGGCTGAGAAAGGGAAGGAGAAAGGGCAATAAGTAGAAAGAAATCCTGACAGTTAAGATGGTTTACCACATGGAATGACAGTGACCTGAACATCTTTCTGAGCTCAAGGTAGGTACCAGGGGTAAGATGGGCTATATGTGGAGAGGGAGTAGGTAAAGCTGTATAGCCTGAGGTTGGAGGGAGGATGGAAGATTTACAAAGTAGGATAAGGGTATGTGTGGAGCAAAGAGAAAGGGATCTAGAGCCTACACAGTAACTATAGCCCAATGGCTTCCATCAAGGTTGGATGGGACAGAATCACATGAAAAATACACAGGACACCTACAACAGAAACAGAAACATGTGAACTGGGGCCCAAACATCAGCTGCTGAGCAGAGTGATAGAGATAGTATTGAAGGGGAGGAAGGAGGGATTTGCATGGCTGTACCAAGTAGGTTATTAAAGGGAGCCTTTCTGGAAGAAGTGAAATTTAAGAAGAATGTTGAAGAGTACAGAGCTTGGAAAGGACCTTCTGGTTCAGGAAAAGGCTGGTTTGGAGCCTTTGATATAGGCAGAAGAGAGGTACAGGGAGCCATCTTTATCTTAACAAGACAGGCAGGTGAATGAAGGGAGAATCTAGTGTAGTGGTAAGCTATGAAAGCAGGACACTAAGCTCACACCCACTCAGTTACTAACTAGTTAAGTGAATTTGGGCAAATTATTTTGTCTCTCAGAGACTCAGTTTACTCTTCTGTAAGATGGAGAAAATAATATATATAAATTGCTTGATGCTATTAATTTTCAGACTGTTGTTCTACAACTTTTAACTTAGTGCTAAAATAGCCCCATGAGTACACAGTCTGTCATAATATATAGACAGACAGACAGCTATTGAGAGGTTATCCTAAACAACATTTACCACCCATCTTATTTCTTATTTTAGCAAGAAACACAATTTGGCCACCTTTGCCTCCGAGGCAGAAGAGGAATGAAATTGCATATTTCTAAACTCTGACTACTGAAATTTAGGGCATCCAGGTGGCCTCTTGGCCTGCAGGAATGGAGAGGATGATAGGAAGTTGTAAATACCAAGTGTCCAAACTGTCACCTTCTATTTAGGTCTTAGGCTCAAAGAAACACAGTAATAAAGGGCCTTAGGATCCAACAGGAAAACATTGGGATTTTGATCAGCCTCTCTTCCCTTCCCATCCTCCCTCCATCCGCTAGCAAAGATGCTATTTTCCTTCCGATAGTCATTTTCTTCTTCTTCCAAAGCAATAGAATTTTCTTGGGCAATAGAATTTTCCTGGGCACATGGCCACCCAGAGTAAAAACTATATAACCTAGCCTCCCTCACAGCCAAATATGGCTTTGTGACTAAGTTCTGCCAAATGGCAAAATTATTATCTGGCAGCTTCCAAGAATCTCCATTAAAATATAGCTGGCATGTGTGCCCTTTGCCCTTTTTTCCTTGTCCCTTTCTCAGTGAAGTCACCTGGAACATGGCTATGATGGTGGCCGTCTTGAATAGTGAAGACAAGGGTCGTGCCATAAGGATGGCAGAAGAGCAATTTGGAAGGATCAGGAAGTCCTGAGGAGTGTGTGGACCAAAGTGTCCAGCCCTGACATTTCTTGGCTGCTTCTTGATTTTCATGTGAGAGAAAAATAAATTCCTATCTTATGATAATTTGGCTACCTGTATCTGAAGCACAGCCCCTCAGGCAACTCAGACTCCAAGATCACTTTCTATAGTGATCTTAACCATTCCTAATTCAAATGAGTGAACAGAAAGAGGAGATGCAACTTCTGACGCCCCCAGCCTCCATCTGGCCAGAAACTTCACTGGAATAATAATGACAACATGTATAGTGCTTTATTATTTACAATAAACTAATTCTTACAGAAACACAGTGAGGTAGTCAGGACTGTTATTTCTGTATCTTCCATTTTAAAAGATAAGAAAACTCAGAGAAAGGAGTTTAAGTATTTTGCACATGTCACACAGTCAAGAAGGAGCAGAAACAATAAACCCAAATCTCTCAATCCAAAGCTCAGAGCTGTTTTTAGAACACAGATCTGCCAGTTTGCATCTGGTCCTGGGCAGAAAGAACTAGAAAGAGTATTAGGGCCAGAGGTATAGTGTGGGATGGGACTGAAAGGCTGTTGTGGTTTTCTTTTTTTGTTGTTTTTTTTTTTTAATAGTTGTACTGTTTTAATTTTTCTAAACATTTTTTTTATTGTGGAAAAAAAAACACATTACATGAGATCTACTCTCAACAATGTCCTCAAATTCCATCCATGTTGTAACATGGAATTTTCTTCTTTTTTAAGCTTAATAATATTCTATTGCAGTAATAGCTTGGCTTATCTATTCACTACATCTAAGATGTGGAAGCAACCTGAATGTCCACTGACAGATGAATGGATAAAGAAAATGTGGTGTATATATATACCAAAGGACTGTTTAACCAAGCCCAGTTGGCACATCGGACCCCTGAACAGGGCACCACTCCTTGGTTGCCAAAGGCCAGAGAGAGCCTTCAAGGATGACTAGGAGAGACTTTATCCAGGGGTTCATTCAAGTGTTTGGCATTTATAGCAAGGCACCTTGCTAGGTGTTGCTGAGGAAACAACATGTTGAGAGTATCATTTGCAATGCTAAGCAGAAAGCAATGTGAGCTATTTAAGAGGTGAAAATGAAGTTCAAAGTAATCCAACTGATCCAGTATCTTTTATCCACTACATGATAGGCTCTGTGCTGGACACTGAGAACATGGAGGTGAAAAGGACAACATAGTACCTATGTATTGGGCTTTCCATTTGGTTCTATCACCTTCCAAACAGCCAACAGACCTAGAGGAGGCAGCTTTGAAACCTGGGAGATACCAGGATATGTGGAGATAGGTATGGGTTAGAAGATGCAAAGACAGAGGCACCAGTGTAAGATTCAAAAATTAAAGGATTCCAAGACAGGGCTTCTAAATCAAGTGTGAGCCCAATAACACAAAGTTGCCCATGCCAAAGGCCCAGAGTTGGGTCAGAGACAGTGCATGCCATCACAGTGCCAGAAGTAAAGATTGGAGAGGTCAAGAAGGGCTTCATGGAGGAGGTAAAACTTGAACTGGGACTTACTGAATGGGTAGCTTTGAATAGGTGAGGAAGATTCATGAGTGTTACGAGTAAGGGCTGAAATGTAAAGGATAGTGGTGACTCTTTTGGCCTGAGCCGAGGAATTAAGATAAGGAGTAAATATTGGGGACAACTAACTTAGTTGATTTGGGCTTGAACACCAGGCTAAGGAGCTTGGACCTTATTCCCTACTTAGTGCAGAGTCATTGGAAATGAGCTTTGTGTACAGAAGGGACATGATCATGGTGGTATCTAAACTTCAAAGAGGCCTCTGTTGGGGTGTGTGAGGAGTGTTCCCAAGTCAGCGATTGAGTGGCAATCTAGGAGACTGGGTGTGTAGACAGCACCTCAAGTGGCAGTATGGCTGGGTATGAGAAATGGTAGGAAGGAGGATCTCCCAGCCCTTGGGTGTCCCCACTGGAGAATGTCCTTGGCCAGAAAGCTTTAGAGGAGGGCTCAGCATATGCAGAATAGAATAGCTCTAAACTTGGCTGTTGACAGATAACAATTCTCACCCAGTGGGGATCTGGCATCATTCTAACATGCCGTGGGCAAATCTGGCTCTTTCCTATGGGATTACTCCCCAGTGAGCAGACTCTTAAGGAGTTCCTGTAGGAGAGCCCAAGGCTGGCTGAGGTTCCTCTCCATCCCTGGAAGTCTGAAAGGGCCTTGCAGTCCTAGCCCACAAGAGATCAGGAAGGAGGGGAGTCCCCTGAAGGGAGCGGGGAGAGACACCAACTTCCTCTCTCTAAGGGCAATCACTCAGCTGCTCCTCCCCATCCACCTGATTTTTATCTCCACCCTGAGCTCAGCTCAGAAAATTCCAAGTTCTGGTTCTAAGAAGGCAAGATGTAAGCAGCCCAAGAGGCACTACCAAGAGTAGTGACCCATTATTCTCTTCCAGTAATCAGCGTGAAGAACACTAAGGAAGGGCTGTCCCCGGTGATTGATGGTGCTTCCGGAGGTTATTAACTGAGCTGGACTTGGCCTCTTTGAGCTGATCTATGATCCATAGACAGTTTTAAAGTATGTGGATTTCTGGTGCTAGATTATTGAAAAGAGATAAAATGGAAGTAGTCCCTCGAAGCATTGCTATCTGTCACAGTTGCTGGCAAGGCTCCTCCAGGTGTGACAGGAAAGTGGGTGCTACACCTTAGTCCCCTTTTTCCCACATAATTCTGAGCATCTGGGATGCTGCTATTATCCTCCCTGATGCCCCGGGGCACATGCAGTTGACAATCTGCCCAAGCAGAAAAAGTGGGAGCTTGGCAGGGAGACAGGGAATACTATCTCTATCCCAGTTTTTATAGGGCAAATCATCATCTTAGCATCACAAAAATTTTCTCCTGACAGATAAAATAATGTCAATAATAGTGTTACCACTTAGCATTTGCTGAGAACCTGCCATGTGTCAGTATACTCTTAGTGCTCTACCTGTATGATCTCAAAGTCCCCTGCAAAGTAGGTACTATCAGTTCACAGAGGAAGAAGCTGAGGTACAGAGCTAGAGTAAAGGAACTTGACCAATGTCGGGCAAGGGACCAGAGACAGGATTCCAAGTAGAGAGTCTGATTCTGGAGCCTGAACCTTTGGACACACTACTGACTGCTATAGGTAGGGGCCCTGGAGAACACACACACACACATATACACATGTACCCACACACAGGCACATACGCGCACACACATGCATGCGCGCGTGCACACACGTGCGCGCACGCAGACACACACACACGCACACGCACACACGCACTTACAGCTTGCTCCTCTTTCCTTCCAGCCATTTCAATCCCCTCTCACCCACCCCAGCCTTGTGCCTGTCTCATCATCAGTGCTCTCCTTGGCCACAGAACTTCTTCAGTGCCCAGGCTCGAGCTCGGTCCCTGACCCCAGGAGTCAGTGCCCCTTCCCTTCTCACCTGCCTCCCTCCATCATGCTTCCTTTCCCTGAAACACATGTTACATTTGTATTTATTTGTCTGCCTTTTCTGCTGAGCTATAAATGCCAGGAGGTCAGAGAGCATCCTCACATGGGGCTCAGGCCTGTGAGGGAGGTGGTTCTGGGGCAGCTCCCTTATGGAACCCTGCTCCCCTCTGCCTAGCCTGCACTGGCCTTAGCTGAGGGTGAGATGAACAGTACTGAGTCAGGAATAGCTGGTGGGTTTTTATCTCTGAGGAGCCCCTGGGCATAGGATAGTCTCCATCTTCTTCAGACATTAAATTTGGGCCCCTAAAGCAAGCACAGCCACTCCTCCCTCCCACCACACTCTCTCCCCTTTCCCCAGCCCTCCATTAAAAGCAAGAAATATGAATGGGGATTAGAGGCTGGTTGTCATCCTCCTAGCTGGGGCGTGGCCCAGTAACTGTGATAGAGCTGAAGGACTAAGGTCCACTTGGAAGGGCCTTCTGCAGACATCTCTGAGAATGAGAAATCTAAAGGGCTTAGAGATCACGCTTAGACAAAGACGACATAATGAATTTAAGAGCTTAGGCTCTGGAGCCAATCATATTCTAGTTCTATTACTTCAAGGCTGTGTGTTGTTGGGACAGTTTCATCACCTCTATGAACCTGTTTCCTCCTATTTAAAATGGACATACTATTAGTTGGTTACAGTTTGGATGAGATAAAGCACATACAGCACTGAGTATAGCATCTGGCACACAGTAAACATACCATAGTAACTGTCAGCTGTTACTACTATTACTCATCGGCCTCCCAACCTGGGAGAGTGGTGAAACTTAACAGGTTACCTGTGGCTGAGGGCCTTGTCCTCTCCAAGTGAGTACACTGGGGCCTGGATGCTCTCCCAGCTCCTACCTTGCTCACACTCCATATTGGTCCTGATAGATAAGCGTTTTATACACCAGCACCAAATGCAGTTTCCAACGCCCTCCAGGCAAACTACATCAGGTGCCTCGAGGTACAGGATGTCTAGGGGCACAGAGTGCCAGTCAGAGTATCCTCCTAAGTCTTTTGACCTCTAGCACACCTACACCCTTGCCCACAGCTGCTCCATTCATAGTTCTGCAGGTACTCAACCAGCCACCGTAGGTTGGAAAAGATCCAGGCAGACCTGAGGGTGGGGCCTTGGGTTCCTGGACCTGCCTGAGCCCTGGCCTCTGCAGCCCTCCTTTTCCCAAGGCTTGGATTTCTCATTCTCCCTTATATCCTTCCCCCAACCTGTAGGCTCTGCCCCAGGCCCATGTCAAGTCTTAGGGCTGGGGATCTTAGCAGTTTTGGTCTGATGATTTTGCTATCATGGTACCAATGCTGGTCTATATGGGCCCTAGGACTGATAACATAGGGTCTACTTTGCTCCTGGTATTCAAGGCCTTATCTTGCTAGCCTTCCTGAAACCCTAATCTCTACAGCTTAGGTCTCTGCCCAGCCAGTCTCAGACTTCTAGTCTGTGGCTAGGATCGTGGTGATGGCGCCAGACCACCCTGAGACTGCCTGCTGCCACTCTATCAGGACAGCTGCCACTCCATCTTGAATGCTGCCTCCACAGTAGTCATGACTGTGGCCACCTGGGACTGAAGATTGCACCTCAGCCTGTCAGCCCATCTTCCCTGAGCTCCAACATTTGGCTCTGATATGCAGCCTCTTTTCTTCAGCCACCATGTGTTAGTTAAGCCCCTGGACCTAACCCTGCCCCACCGCCCTGTCCAGCTACAGATGAGGGTGCCCTGGAATTTCTCTGGGACCTGGCAGCATCTTCACCTTTACAATTTGGGTGGCCTGAAGACTTGAAATTTCCCTAAGCATCAGTTTCCCTGCCTGAGTTAGGGTAAGGCTCTGCCCTGCCTACCTCCAGGACGAATGAGGAAGAGAACCATAAGCCCTGGTCTGGGACACAGGGACTCCTCTCTTTTGCACACATCCCCATGAACCTAAACCTTGGGGTCAGATTCTTTGTTCTCCTTGCACAAGAAAAGGTAGACAACGTGAACATGCTTAGCTCTGAGCCCCTCTTCCATGAAGATGTGGGTTCTCCTCCAACAGCTCTCTTTAGAACTTGTCTGTGTTGTTCTCTGTGCCTTTATCTTCCTCTTTCACTTTCATTCCTTCAACAGATTTAGATTTGTCCCAGCTCCTTGTAGAATAAGAGGACCCTGTCCCTCTATACCTCTGGCCCAAGAACCTGGGCACAAAATTAGTCAAATACCACCCATGTCTGTCCCTCTGTACATCCATCTAATTCTAACCCTCAATCTCTCTGCATGTTCCACTGTCTCTTTCAAACTCTAAGTATGTCTCTTTCTCTGCTCCTCTCTTTTGTCTCCTTCCTTTCCCTTCTCTCTCTCCTATGTCACTGTGTTGTCAACTATTTCTACTGTCAGGACTTGCAGAGTTGAAAGTTCTTCCATGTGGCAGTGAGCCACATGGGCAAGCCGAGTAATGTCTGTTTTACCCTCTCTATAATGAATCCCATCTTCTCTCCACGGCGATGGTTATTGATTCTGTCTTGACACCTTGGTTTGTTTTCTGCCAGCTCCTGCCTTCCCTTCATCTTGATGTAGCCATTTCTCCTCTCTTATCTGTAATTTCCTCTCCTTCTACAGCTGCCTCCCTCCAAGACTGGCGCAGCACCAAGGCGAGGGTTTCATATTACCTCAGTAGTGTAGCTCCATCAGCCCTTCTCTGATGTGATGAGTTTGGGTGGTGGCCGGGAACAGGTAAATAATGACAGGAAAAGAGGAGGGTGGAGAAAAAAAGTTGGTTTTGGTTATTCTAAAGCAGAGTTTGGACCATTCTGCCTTCCCCTGCTTAGAAACCTCCTACAGTTGACCTAGACAGATAAAGGATGTGATGTACAGCTGAGCAAGGTAAAATTCTTTACAACCTTACTCTGATCTGCATTCCCGGACTCAGCACTTGAAACCATGAACTTCATACTCCAGACACAGACTGGCTATGTACTGTTCCCTTCCACATCCTTAGGCTTTTGTTTATGCTGTTCTCCCTACCTATTGTGCCCTTCCTCACCTCTCACTCTCTTTTTCACCCAAAAGACTCCTATCATTCTTCAAGGCCCAACTCAAATATTATCACTTCTGGGAAGTTATTTCTCATAGCCTCCCCTACCTGAGCCAACTAGAGGCAGAGTTAAATCCTCTTTCCCCTGGGCTTCTACAATTCTTCAAAATGGTAGTTCTTCACTTACCTACCTTCCCAGGAATGGGCTGGGTCTTATTCTCCTAGTACGTATTCAGGAAAAGTGTGTTGAGTAGAAATGGAGTCTTCTAGGTCAGGAGTCCCCAACTCCTGAAATACAGACTGGTACCGGTCCATGGCTTGTTAGGAACCAGGCCACACAGCAGGAGGTGAGCAGTGGGGGAGCAAGCAAAGCTTCATCTGTATTTGCAGCCACTCCCCAGCACTAGCATCACTGCCTCAGCTCCACCTCAGATCACCAGGTATTAGATGCTCATAGGAGCACCAGTCCCTGGTGCCAAAATGGTTGGGGACCATTGTTCTAGGTCATTAAAAACATCTTTCTGGGGAGGTAATTCTAGAAGTTGCAGAAGTTCCAGCAGGCACTAAGTTTGCTAAGGCATGGATGTGGACTACTTGGGACTTATATGAGTCTGGAACCAGGGTCTGTGTATATACGAAGGTGCTCTAATGAAGAGGTGCTCCCAGGAACCAGACAGCTCTCTTCAGAGGTGGGCACATCTTTGGAGGGCTCCTAGAGCCAGAGGCAGTGAATGGTTAGTGCTAAGCACTTTGCAACTTCCACAGGGCCTAGAGCACAGCATGCAGAGTGAATGAGCTAAAAGGAAGGGATGAGAAGGATTCAGACCCAGAGTTCCTATGCCCGCTGCATGGCAGAAGCTTAGGACTTTGGGGCCCAGAGTTAGCCTACTTCCTTCACTGCTTCTCCCCTCCCCAAACACCTAGCATCCTGTAGTGACTTCACTTAGGGTTGGCTGTTCAGCAGCTTCTCTCTGGTGCTATTTGAGCACTGTTTCTGGCATGCATTAGCATTCTAGGCATTAACAAGTACAGCGTTACGGAAAGTAAGCCTGTGATCACCTGAGCTGGGGCTCACTTAGCAGGTGCAAGCATTAGAATTTGGAGTCTGTGGGACATCTTAGGGCATTTTTATCAGACCAGAAAAGAGAGAAGATAGCACCCCCAGCCCTGAGACCCCTGTGAGTAGAGCCCCAGGAGCTTTCTTGGGGAGGAAACTTTAATACAGTGGTCCCCAATCTTTTTGGCACCAGGAACTGTTGCTCCTAGAAGAATGTAATGCCTGATGATCTGAGTTGGAGCTGAGGCAGTGATGCTAGTGCTGGGGAGCAGCTGTAAATGTAGATGAAGTTTTGCTTGCTTGCCCACCACTCACCTCCTGCTGTGTGGTCCGGTTCCTAACAGGCCAGTACTGGTCTAAGGTTCAGAGGTTGTCTTGGTCAGTGGCCCCCAGAAGGTAGATGATAGATGAACCAGAAAGCTTGTGGGGTTTATCCTGGCATTGGTAGGATAGGACCTTG